>NC_071389.1:25048179-25657643 GCF_022682495.2 Desmodus rotundus
GGTAGGTGGTGCCCGTCACGTGCCCGGAATCACCTGACTCGGAACCCAGGAGGGGGAGGAGGAGTCACGAGGAGGGTGGCCCCGCAGGGGAGCCCTCTGCTCTCCGCCCCAGCCCGCACCTCCGTCCTGCCCAACCACGTTCATTGTTTCTCACAGGCTGCCAGATTTCCTCGAAATTCCGGGGACTACCTCTGGGTATTTGGAAGAATTGATTGTCCTCCCAGTACAATTGTACTCGCCCAAACCAACTTACTGATGTCTGCGAAGTGTTGGGGCACAAAACTAGAACGGACTCGGACCCTGCCTACCCTCCAGTCATTCGAAGATTGATGGCGTAAGTAGCGTCGGTACCAGTGGGATGGTCAAAGGTACAGATAATAATGATTGTTGGGAGTTGAGAGGGTGAGAAAGTCTACAAGGAGCTGGACTATGGTCGGATGGATAGATATGGTTGGGAAATGCAAAGGTATGGATGAGGAGCCAGACAGGATGAGGGCAAAACCTCAAACGAGACAGTCTTGAGTGTGATACAGTTCGTTCTAGTAGATAGAATGAACTTCAGCAAGTTATTGATAGCGGATACCACTTCAAATTTAACATGACTCAATTTGTCTTCCTTCCCACCTAGTCAAAGTCTACTCCAGTAATTCCATGCCCCCGCTCCCCGCATAGAACACTGCATCCCCCACATAGACCAAGATAAATAATGAAAGCAAATCAAAAGAAATCCTTGTCACCAAATGCTTCAGAAAGCTAGAGGAACTTTCACTGTTGATAGGTTTCATAATTGGAAATTCGACAAAAAATTTCCTCTTAAAGTGGGAGTGTGGGGGTGGTACTGGTCTTCCAAGGAAACTAACGTCTTGATTATGAAGGGAAAGCATGTTCATGCAGGTCTGGGACTTCGTGATGTCTGAATGTAGAAAAGTAGGACACATCCTTACCGATCTAGTCCAACCTCTCACATAAAGAGGATCCACTATGCAGCATCCGATAGACAAAGCATGCACTTCAGTAGTTCCAGGAGAAGACAGCTCACTATCTCAAAAGGGAGTCGATCCCACTGCCGTAAAACTTTAAAATCTCTTACTCAGGCCAAAAATCATACTCCCTGGAGCTTAGAGTGGATCAACACAGGAGTAGTCTTCTCTGTCGTGACAGCCCTAGATTGTAGCCTTCATCATCCACTAAATCTTTTCTGTTCCACGCTAAACATACTCAGTTCCTTCAACTGTTCCTTCTAGGGTGGTGTCCAGTAGAACATTCTGATGATAGAAATGTCCTACATCTGTACTGGTCACTATAGTAGCCAGTGTGTATTAATAAGCACTTGAAATGTTACTAGTGTGACTAGTGAACTGAATTTTGAATTTAATTTTAATTTTAAATACCAGATGTAGCTAATGGCTACCATATTAGACACACAGCCTTGTGTTTTCAAATGCCTTCTATTGGTCACTCTCCTTTATATGCATTTGATCTTGTCAACATCCATCAAATGTCTGGCACCTAGAATGCAATACTGACAAATACAGCTTTCAGTGTGACTGCATAGCACCTGGACAGTGATTGTATTAATGCTTTCCAGGATGGATTTTTAAAAAAATTTTCATAAAGTATAAGTGGATCCCAATGATAACCACTGGAACTAGTACTTTGTCAACAATCCTATTGCCTAAATTTGTATAACTGCATTTTTTAACCTAAATATAAAACTTATGGCCCTGGCTGGTGTGGCTTAGTGGATTGAGTGCCAGACTGTGAACCAAAGGGTTGCCAGTTCGATTCCCAGTCAGGGTGCATGCCTGGGTTGCAGGCCAGGTCTCCAATAGGGGGCACTCAAGTGGCAACCACACAGTGATGTTTTTCTTCTTCTCTTTCTCCCCCGCTTCCCCTCTCTAAAAATAAACACAATCTTAAAATAAAAAAATAAAAAAATAAAAACCTTGTATTTCAGCTTTCTTGTTTGGCCCAGAAGTTTGAGTATTCCAAATAGTTAAGCACTTTCAAGCTTGTTTCAATATAGTCTACCAACCAGCCCTTCCATCTCTGTGGCACTTACAGATTTGGCGTTACTACCAAATGACCCTTATGTAGTCCTTTATAATTAGCAAGGTATTTGTCATCCATTATATTTAATTTGATCCTTACAACAACCTTGTGAGGTAAGCAAGATATGAAATCTGCGGTTTATAGTTAGGTTAGCTGAAGCATAGCAGGAACTGAATGGATGGGATCCTTTTTCTACTCCATTGAGCCTCCTCTTGTATACTGTTTTAATCCAAATCATCGATAGAAATGTTGAAGAGGACCTCCAGAGACCAGGCTGATTCTGAATTCTTAAATAGCACTGAAAGGTACAGTAGTTGAACAGGTCAGTGCCACCAAAAAGTGTGATTATCCAACCCACAGGTTGCCATTCTTCCAAAAGGATGGTACAAGAGACAGCCACCTGACTTACATAAATATTAATACTAGTCCCAAGGGAAAAAAGCAATGACAGTTAGCTGCCAGAAAAAAATTCCTACTAGTCTGTATTCACAAGGGACTGTCATACCAACAGCTTAAAAAAGCCAAGTCTCCCTCTCTTCCAAAACCCTGTGGGGCCATGTTTTATTATGATTCTTAGCACATCCTAGCCCATACTCTAATTGCTTATGTACATGTTTTGTAACTAATTTCAAGTTCATTTTAATATCCAGCATTCAGCCCACTGCTGTCCATGTAGAAGGTGCTCAGGCTGGTAAAAAGGTAAATCAATTGAAGTGAATACTCTTCCAGCAGTATCTGGCTGGAAGAGTATTCACCTCCTTCAAAAACAAACATGGGACTGGAAAAGGCACAGACCGTTGCCATATTCCTGATTATGGCAACGTGACTGATTAAAATGACCTTATAATTGGCTTAGTCAGTTTGTAGCAGGTACTGAAACTTTTGCTAGTTAAACCGACTTTCAATGGATTGTCTTTTGACTAAAAAATAAAGACAGGTTCTCTAACAATCGGGACAGTATACATGAAATAGGACTACTTGTTAATAATGTCAGTCAATCAGTAAGGAAAATAAATGATCAAGAAAATAAAACATCTGTCTGTAGGCCTTCCAAAAGAAAGGAAAAAGGACTAACAATCAAGAATATAGTGCTTTACCATTTACAAATCTTTCACATACATTCCATTTGACCCTCACAACAACCCTGTGAGGTAGGCAGCACAGATATTATTATTCTCATTTAACAGGTGAAGAAAGTGAATCTCAGAGCAGTTAACTGATGTCCCCAAGGTTCTACAGCTAGTAAATAATTTGTATTAATATCAGTCTTTGACCTAAAAATTCAGCACCCAACCTCCCCTTGCACTTGCCCTACCTACTTCACAGGGGTAATGAAGATAAAATGAATTCAAGGCTAGAAAAATACTTTGAGAGAAAAAAGCACTATATAATTATACCCACAGACTATAATTTTCCATGATATATGGCTCATTCCCCTTCTCATCCCAGCTTGTGCGTGAACCCAGAGTTTTATATTGCCTCTGTTCTGTGCTCAACTGAACAACTAAGGCAGGGGAACAGTGTCATCCTGCTTACAGTTACATAAATCACAGTAGGGGTAACTGCTATTACAGCAAATTGACAATGAACACAGGAAGGCCAATGTGCAAGTAGGGCTCGTGGAAGCACAGAGCAAGCAAGGCAGCATTATCAAACAGGGCATGATTGCATAGAAGGAAAACCTGGTGTCAGGGTGGCACACCCACGGTCATCTAAGGCAAAGTGGTGGCAAAGAAGAGTTCATTGTTCTGCATTATATAAATGAGCAAAAGATTCATGGGAACCCATGCAAAAGCATCTCATGTCACACAGAACTCTCCAGCTGCTAAACGGTGTCATCTTCATTTTGAAGAATGACTGTACCTGTACTCACATCCTGAACAAAACCGAGGAAAAGCTAACCTTCCTTGGCTCAGATACAACCAGTACCACCATTCCTAGTCAGACTAGTAAAAAGAATGTCTTTTAAGGAAATGAATTAGATGGCTGTGTTTAGATTTTTTTCAGGATTCACTTTGGATTCTCCTGCTTTTAAGACCCAAAGAAAGTTATATTGAGTTTTTATTGGTGATTCTAAGAATATGTGTGTATAACAGTTAAAGTGTGATAGGTGAATTTAACATATTAAAAGAGTTCTATAGCATCTGTTCAGAAAAGATCATATACTATACAAACTATTCAAGTCTTACAAAACCATTTTTCAGTGTCTTTTCAACTGAGAAGAATCCTATTCAGCACGCTTCTCCTCCTGAGGTGGTTCATACTGAGCAAGCTATAGGGCAAAGACAGAGGAGTTTAAGTGAATTTTATTCTAAATTGGGTTAAAAAAAATAGTAACAAAACGAGTTAATTGTCATATTCAATTTAATTATTGAATCAGTAAGTTTAGATGTTTAAATCATTAAACCATTCAATGATTTAAGATTTAACACAATCAAACCTAATGAAGGCTTTTTACATAAACCTTTAATATTACTAGGAAACTAAAATTTAATTCCAATTTATGGCTGCACTGATAAACATTTGATATACAATAATCTCTATCTTCCCAAAGATGATGTTGTGACTTATATAATAAGGGACTTTCTTCCCCTCCACCAAAAGTTTACTGAACTTTCTCCTACAAAGTAGAAAAAACAAATTATGTGACATAAATGAAACTAGCCAGTCAATAAAGAGCTGTTGTCTTTGATTTTAAAAGTGCCCAAGAATTAACTGTTAATTTGCACATTGTGGAATCTTGGTAATTTGAGATACTGCATTTTCTTTTATGCTAAGTTACTACTCTGGAAGAATACTAAGATTTGTTTCATTTAGCTGTCAAGAGTTGAGAAACTAACTAGACTTCACTGTGCTGTAGTTTCCTCACCTGTCTGTGTACCTGTTTCACTTATCTCAAAGTGTTATTGAAAAAATAAAACACATTATGATAAATTCCTAGAGTAATGTAAAATGTACTACGTGATTCAGAATGTAGTGAAACCTCAAGGACTTAAAAGTTGACTAATTTGAAGATTATGAAAATTCTCACAGTTTAAACAAAGAAAAACCCTCAGCACCAGCCAAAATTCAGTGCACACACATTTGCGGAGGTATGCTGACACACTACAGGGTCCCCATGCGACGAGGTAGATTGTGCACTGCGCGATTCTTAAGAAGCGCCATTCACAAAGTAACTTAAGTCAACTGCTTAAGACTCTCAAAAATGTCCATATACTTGTAGAAGTAGCAATTAACCAATATTCTCATCTTTTTGTTGATGCAGGTTCCCAAGAACCTCTTCTTGACCACACTTTGCTGACTGGCCTATTTATAATGTTTTCTAGACAGGGCATCGGTTCGGCCTTGCCATTAATTGAGATTGATACGCACCATTCTCCCTCTCCTACTGTCCATTTTAGTGAGGTTTTGATCATATTAACATGAATTTATTAATTATTAATAGGTGAAATTATTAACTAAAGATGAAGTTATTGTTAACATAAATTCTTTTTTAAAATTTACCTTTGTTTTCAGTTTTTTATTTTCTTCTACAATAGCTTCATATTTTTCTTTCATTTCTGCCAATTCTAGGCGAAGCAGCTCTATTTCTGGATTTTCTGGGGTAGCAGCTCCTAAGTGATGCTTTAAAAAACTAATCTCAAAGTTAAGAATTTACTTGAGCTGAATGAAAGTAATGAGATAGCCCAGAGTAGCATCTCTGATCCGAGTCATCCCACCCCACTACCCACATTTACCCATAAATCATCACCCAAAAATTCAGTAACTTTTTCAATAATCAGAAGTATTTTAAAGGTTATCTATGTGGAAAAATAAAGAGTTCCAAAAATAAGGCCTTTTTCTGACTTGAAAGATGAAAAGGATACTCCAAAGCACTATTAGGTTTCTCTGGTTCTTCATATAAGGCTACCAATACTGCAAATCAAAAAGCAGAAAAAGCAACAATTAAAGTCTTAAATTTGAATGGCTGAAATTAGTCTACAATTCAGTCTATATTAAGTGCCTATTATATATCAAGCACATTGCTAGGAGTGTCCATACCACAGAATAAGATGGACAAGGTCCCTGCTCTCAATGAATTTACAGTCTAGTGCAAATGATAAGCAAGGAACTAAATGCAAAAAGAATCAGGGGACAATCAGGATAACAGGTTATGGGAGCACATTGGAAGAACACCTACCTAAACCTGCAAGTTTGGCTGGACTCTGATCCTAAGTACAGGCACAGAAACATTTTAAGCAGGAGGATGACAGGGTCACTCTTTACTGCTATGTGGAAAATCAACAAGTGGGACAAGAACAAAGCAGTTAAGAGGCTGATATGGTAATCCTGTTGAAAAGACAGTGACTTGGCCGTGGCCAGGTGGCTCAGTCGATTGGAGCATCGTCCCATACACCAAAAGGTTGCGGGTTCGATTCCTGGTCAGGGCACATACCTAGGCTGCAGGTTCAATTCCCAGTCGGGGCACATGTGGGAGGCACCCGATCAATGTTTCTCTCTCTTTCTCTCTCTTCCCCCCTCCCCCTATAGAAATCAATAAACATATTCTTCGGTGAGGACTTAAAAAAAATAGTGACCTGTCCTAGAGTAACAGAGGGACAGAAACATTGTAGATAAATCTGAGAAAAATGTAGGAGAGAATTGACATGGCTATGGTAATTACTAAAAATTTTTTAATTCAAAATGTTCTTAAAGAATGAACTTTCATACATAACATGCTAAATAACCACCAGCCAAAAATTTCACCAGTAATTAACATGCTCAAATCAACATTAAAATATAACTTGTTAGTGTTTTCATATCCAATGGCTCATGACAGTACTACCTTGCTCATCTTGTATTGAACAAATCCCTACCAGGATTTACTACTCAGACAAAAGTCTCTCTAAACCAGTGTTTAACTATTTTGTGCATGGAACCCTTTGAAAAATCTGATAAAGCCCCCCCCCCAAAAGTACACACAAAAAATGTGCGTATCTAGATCCTAAGTTAAGAACTTTTTTGTAAATTAACTTACATGCTTACCTTTTATTTTTTAGAATGTTAATAACTCATCAAAATAAGGCACAGTATGGAAAAACTCAAATGGGCAACTATTTTGAGTTCTGGTAGTTACTCTTCATCTCTCTAAATACACTTACAACACAATTTTTTGAGAAACTGATATATTTACATCACTACTACCCTCCCCTCAACCCCCCTTTCATTTTGTGACAGTACCCTTTAATTCCTCTTACTGCCTTTCCTTAAATTATATACTCAAACTTCTGTTTCTACCATTAATTTCCACTGATCTCTATTGAGTTCTAATTTTGTAAGACATGAATAGTTATCCTTTCTTCCTCTTCTTTCCCTATCCCATTTCTTTCAACTTCTAAATTTCTGTCAGTGGTACAAGGTTGATAATTACACAACATGATGTAAATGTCAAGTTCTCTGTGCTTTTCTATAGATGGAATATACTTCCTTTTAATCAGATAGGAAAATCTCCATACCCAATGTTCCCCTTCTTGCCTTAGCAGCGAGGATTTTTAGAGGTTGATACAGCTCAAAATAACTAAAATGTCTCTTCTTCCAAATGATTTATCGTCTTTATCTTTAGCCATCCTGTCTTTTAGTGTTTTAACATTAGAAACAGTTTCAAATCCTCTTGGAAATGAGCTAGATAAATTTAAAGATTTAAATTTCGATAATAGATTAAATTTATAAATCTTTATTAAAGATTTATAAAGACTTACTAAAGATTAAACCTAAATTTAATAGATTTATTAAAGATTAATATCTTTATCTTTGTAAGTTTATTAATTTATAAATAAATTTATAAATCTTTCATCTTTAAAGATTTATCTATAAATGTAAAGTACCTATGTTTGAAGCTGAAAATCACCTCTGAAATAGATCACATCAGTAGATAGCATGTTAAGTTGTCTGATGTTATTTAGGAAACTGGAAGTGTAGGGAGGTTGAGGGGTTAGACACCAGTAGATGTGAGCGAGGGAAAAGACACTGCCAGTGGTTTCCCATCTCTAATAAAGAAAAATCCACGTATGGCCACAAGGCTGTACATCTTCAGTCACCTCCCACAAGGGTTACTTCTCTGCCTTTTACCATTCTGCCTTTCTCACTTGCTCTATCCACCCACTCTGGCCTCTTTACACTTCCTGGAACTCCTAACATCAGATACTGTAGCATTCAGGTCTCTGCTCAAATGTTACTACTTAAGAGAGGCCTCCCCCCACCACCCATCCTACATAAACTGGCACACCCATCCCTCTTTATCCCCTACTTAGCTATGTTTTTATTCCTAATACCACTGGCTGGCACTGTGTATTTATGATGTCTCCCCCGACTAGGATATAAACTCAGTTAGCGTAGGTTTTTGTTTCCACTGCTGTGTTTCGAGTACCTAAAACACAGACCTGAATGAAATGGTTAAATAAGTAAAAGAAAGGAACTTGTGGAGTTTTTTTTTGAGGGGAGAGAGTCACCAGAATCTGTGACACTTCCAGCAACAAAAGAGGGCAAGGCTTTCAGACAGTAGTCCCTTAATGAAATTTATTTGCAAAGAGGCAGAGAAACTAGTGCCTGAACCCCTCCAAGGTAGGTAGCCAAATCAAAATTACCAGCCCATGCTTGGGAATTAACAGCCATGCTTTCTGCTAAGACACACAGTTAACTCTTCTCTTAGAATTTTCTCCTAACCTTTGCTTCTGGCCAAAGAACTGTTACCAAATGATTTCCCAGAACTTACTGTTCTTCTCGTTTGGACCCAGGTCCTCATCCCTGGGCAAATTACTGCGGAGCGAATTAAATTAACAGTACCCCATCCACTTCTTGAAACCCTCCAGCTTTATGCGCCCTCACTTAGATTTTGAGCCCCGGAAGAAGAAACACAGTGAAACAGCTTCCATTTTAAAAGGTGAAAACAATGTAACCATTTTGATGAGCTCTCAAGCTTCTTAATCTGTAATAATACTTTAATTATGAAATCTGTACAGTGTAGGAACTAGGTGACCTATGAAAGGGGGGTTGAAAAGCCACAGCCTAACTATGTATCAATCGCCTACTTTGGGGATTAAACTCACTTAGCTACTTCATAGCACACTTTCAAATATGTAAGATTTACTACTTTGTTCGAGGTTTAATGTTTCTTAACTGGAGTTTGAGGACTCCGCATAAACTGTAAGGCTAAACTGTAAGGCGGGAGGAATTAGGATCTCAAGATCTTTAGCAAACATGCCCTCAGCGGCTACTCGAGGCAAAGCAACGGAAGTTGAAGAGACTTTGTAACAGCTGCAAGAGTTTCACTCCCGGCCGAGGGAGTGGTAGCTGAGCTAGCTACCCGACCCGGGCCCGGGCGGCGTCCCACAGCCGGGCGTGCGCCGAACCCCGAGGCCCACCTCGCTGGACCTTGGACAGGTCCCACCTGTACTCCCTCCTTCGTACGCCACGGACCAGGGGCGCAGCCCAGAGGAGCACGGCGAGGACACTAGGAGCCCTCTCCTAGCGCATACTCACCCTTGGTCAGTGTGTCCAGCACTCCTGACTTCTCCAAGTACCTCCGGAACTGCTCGCGCTTCGAGTCGGCGGCCTGAGGAGATACGGCGGGTCAGTGGCCGAAATCGGGGGCCGGAGCAGGAAGAAGGCGCTGGGAGTTCGACAAACCCCGCCGCCGCATCGCTACCTCAGACCCCCAAAACCTGCGCGCGCGCCCCAACTCCCACCCGGAGCCGACCAGCGGCTGGCCACCGCCCGCACGCCCCCCTCACTTTGTAATGGGCCATAGTGACAGCGGCAGCGGCGTAGCTGGCGCCGGAGACCGGGGCTGGCGGGCTCTGAGCCGAAGTGCACATGCGCGCTAGGGCGCGTGCACCTGCGCACTTGCGAACTACGGTCCGGGATGGCCGGGGTGTGGCCTGTTTTCATGGCGACCAGGACGCTCTGAATGCCCCTTGGTGGGCTGAGACGTTGGAGTCTGCGTAAGCCCGCCCATTGGCTATCCTGACAGCACTTTCTTTCCTCTTCCGGTCCCTGCAGCTAGTTGGTTGCCTAGGGAGAAGCGGGGTTTTTGTAACTTGGTCCAGGCGTTCAGGTGGGACCAAAGATGGGCGTGGTGACCCGGGGGCGGGGCCTCGGAAACCGTGGTGCACGGGGACTGTTACCGCAGGAAGGATCTCCCTGTACCGTTACTGGGTGGACCTCCCTCAACTGGGACCTCGAAGCCGTGGTAACCTATACGTATGCTCTGGCTTTTTGGCTTTCACCCTAAAAGTGTGCCCACGATTGACGCAGGGTGACCCTTAGATTGCCAATGGCTTGAGGCATGTGTTTAGAATGGTATGTGTCGGTTCTAGCTTTTACGTTTGGAGTTCCCTTGTTTTGTTGCCTACTTAATGTGGGCCTGTGGAGGGTGACAGGTAACGTGTTAATCATAGCTAGCACTTTCGAGCTCTTTCTCTGTGCCATGCACTATAAAACACGTTTCTTATTTTATCTTCACACTGTACCTGTAATGTAGGTAATGTTAGTAAAGTGAGGGGGTTAGAAGACCAGTTAGTAGTAGGGCCAAAACTCCAGTCTAGGCACCGAATCACGATGCCATAAACCGGTCAAAGAAAGCCACCAATCTTTTTAAGATTTTTATTTACTGGGTAACAACATTATGATTATACTCACGACACATCAGGTTGAAGTTTATAAAGAAACTAAGTTGGGTCCCAGGGGCAAACATAATTTAACCAGTGCTCACACACAAAAAAGATCGGTAACTAAAAGAAGGAATTATGTACATCGAGAACAATCTCTGGAGGACTTTGGTCCCTTCAAAGAAAAACTTGGTTCCAATCTATTTAGCCTCAATTCTGAATATACGATTTCCCCAAACTCAGTTTTCGCAAATGCTGCTGAAAGGAGCTCAGGAAAAAGTAATCCCGATTCAGTAACTTTATGCTATTGTTTTTAAAACTACCCCTTCACGATTTCAGAATGGGAACTGTTTTTCCTTTTTTAAAATGGATTTGCATTTGCCCATCTTAAGACCTGGTCTTTAGAGCTGTCCTTACCTCTTCTGTCTTGTGTTCTGTTATCACGAGGCTACTTCTATGATAATGTAATATAAAGAATGTCTAAAAGCCAACAGCTGTTCAGATCTGAAGGTCTGCGGGGGCCCACCTACTAACGAGAGTGTTCATCAGCAACACTAATTGATTTGGAGGACAAGCAGTAGGATTACTGCAGGTCAACTCCGATCCCAAGGACAACTCTCCCAAAGAATTAGGAGTGTCTGAAATGGCAGGTGGTTGGAATTCTCCTTGTAAAGGAGAAAGGGTTCTGATTGTACCTTCTGTGTACCTAACTGGCCCCTGAGGCTACCTTTAGGAGGTGACAGAGCTGACGCCCAATTTGCATCTTCTGTACAGGGACTCCATGTAGCAGGAAGCCACCTTGGTCTCCCTATGCAGTTAGCTGGCAGAGAGAAAGCTGTTCAGGGTGACTGACCCACGTGGTTGTCCAGATCTACAGCAACACCTGGAATAATGCAGTGACCTGTAGGGTACTGGTTTCTTTTGCTATCTGTGCCATCGGTTTCTCTTTTTTTCCGTAACTGGTTACCATTAATTCCTTTTCCAGGTATTTTATGAGTGCTTTCATTACTACTTGAGCTGATGCATTGAACATGACTACAGGTAGTACGAAGTGTGCACATCTCCTTAGAAGGTACAGTCTCCTGTTCATCCAAAATGCCTTTCTCATCATATCTATCTTGTTAGGATCTGCCTGAAATGCTAAGGAAGTTAAACTAGGATACACTGTTGTGTGTGTTTGCTTTTTCACTATCAGATTATAATGAGGTGCAGAAGAGAGTTGCTTCGGTGAATTTGCAGACATGCTATAATATTTGGCAGGATTTTGTTTTGACCTGTTTGAGTAGAATTCATTATGCTCATCCTTCAATTTATGTTGTCCCCAAAGCCCTCTTTTAATTTTTTTTAAAGCCTAGGTGGAAAATTTCTAAGGCATCTAAGAAAAGTGAAACAGCGGCTATGAATTGCATAAATAATGGGAATACTGTCTTTTCTGTTGGCCTTGAGACAAAACAATCAATTATATTTGGACATGGATAGCCATGGCATTTAAATAGAGGCTCTAAATGAAATCCATATAAAAGATACTGCCCAATCTTGAACCCAACTTCAACTACAGACCGAGCAAAAATGTGTATCACGTACGTGCAAAGCAAGGTTCCCCTGAGTGGAGCTTTATTAAGTTTCCTTTGCTGCAGCTGACAAAGTTCTTGCTTCAATCTTCTCCGATTCCCAGACATTTCAAACTCTACCCCCTCCAGTTCTCCTCTCAGTTGAACTTTCTCCATCTGCCTCTCTTTCTCCAGAACTCTCAGTCAGTACAAAGCATGGCCCATGTAGACCAGGGATGGTGATGACACAGAAGTCACCTGCAGAACCCATTATCTAATGAGGGAGATAGGACAAGCCTGGGCGTAGCACATAGTTCTGCAGCCAGGTTGTTCTGTATCACAGAGGAAGCCAGACTGCGCATCATTCCAGACATTTTCAGCTGCTACACCCAGAACAAGCATACAAAATATGAACAGGGTGATGAGCCAGATCTTTCCAATCACGGTGGAGTGGATTTGAACTTCCTCCAGAATGCCTCCAAGGAAATTCCAGTCCCCCATGCTTGTTTAGTCCACCATCTTAGCTCCGAACCCCATCAATTCAGAGGCATAAAGTCTTCCATTCTGACAGCGTGCTATTGCTTAAAGCAAACCTGTGGCCAAAATATGAACAAAGCATCACGCTATCGGTGTGCTAGCTGCTTGACTTTTTCCCTAGAGAGTTGTGATAATCTGTTACCAAGAATATATTTTAAGATATTAGGATATAAATTCACTTACATTTAGACCTCATAATGCAAAATTATGGGGGCAAAAAAGCATGATATTGGGGAGAGGTGTATATAATCTCTACGCAGAATAGAACCGTAGGACTCCCTGTAAGAAAGAAGTCTTCTTACTTAAAATTTGTTGTTTTATTTTTTTTAACCCAGAGCTTTTGGAGAGGTTGCTAGAACTACTGATTTGATCTTACAAACCTATTAATATTATTCTATTAAAAGGTGTAACCAAAGTCAGTGATTTTAAAATCTCATTAATACACAAAGGAAAATGAATGTGTTTCATAATTCAGTTAGCTACAGCATTTAATGAAACCGAAGGAAACAGGTCTGGCTCTTGCTATACGAATTTAGATTAGTTTTTTAATTCACATTTAAACATCTAAATTCTGGTTTCTTTATGGCAGTTTTCTTAACATTTTCAGAAATTATTTCAGTAGTATATTTATGAATATTCATAAAATCCTTATTATACTTTGCTATGAAAAATACTATAAATTTTTATCATCTTAAATTTAGCTCCAAAATTCTCAGCTATTTTGTACTACCAGGATGTTATTAGATATTAGTTGAAATAAAGGGAACATTGGCATGGTGATGGTATTATAGAAATTTTCATTGTAACAGTGTTCAACCCATTTAAGACATGTAGCTTGCTTTCGTGGAGGGAACAATGGGACAAGTTATAATTTACGTGGCTTGAATTATCAGCCAGTAGATTTTATATTAAGGTTGGTATTCTAGGACATCAAAGAAGAAATACATCCCAAAGGAAAGAAAAAAGAACGAATGTTTTCATTCACTTTCATTTAACATATAAATGTATGTCTTATACCTCTTATAGAAAGGGATATGTTACACAATCAAACAACATACTGGGATATTAAAGCCACATGAGCCCTGGCTGGTGTGGGTCAGTGGATTGGTCACCAGACTGCCAACCAAAGGGTCGTGGTTCAGTTCCCAGTCAGGGCACATGCCTGGGTTGTGGGCCAGGTCCCCAGTGAGGGGTGTGTGAGAGGCAACCACACATCAGTGTTTCTCTCCTTCCTTTTCTCCTTCCCTTCCCCTCTCTAAAAATAAGTAAATAAAATCTTTAAAAATACAAAAAATAAAGCTACACAATGACATTCATCACAAAAACACTATGAGGTAGGTATGTTGCTTCCCTATTTTACAATGAGGAAACTGAGGCACACCTTAAATTATCCAAGGTCACACAGCAAAACTGGAATTCAGATTCAGTCGGTGTGGCTCTAAAGTCTGCTCTTAACTGTCTGTACTAAACTGTTATTTTTTTCTCTAAGCGTATTTAAGAAATGTGCATAAAAGCAACATAAAGAAATCTGTTTTCTCTTAAACGTTTAATTATTTAAATAGTGATAGTTTTGACTTTTTAAATAACTGGTTAGAGCCTTTTTGAAAGCTTTATGCAGTTAAAAAAGACTTGAAAAAGCATCAACCTTCTAAAATTTAGTTGTAGTCCTGAGATAGAGAAAATCTCTATATAAATAACCTTATGTTAATAATAATGTACTCTTTGACCCAACAACCCAAAGCGCTTTAAAGTAAGCAGAGTATTATTCATGATAGTAATCATAACTTCAAAACATCCAAAATAATTATCAACACAAGAAAGACTATTTTACATGATAAGTAATAGTATATCCGTGGTGCGGCACTATTCAAACAGTAGATGATAAATATACGTTAATATAAAAAGACTTTTGATAAATTGTTTCTGTGACATTCAGATTGTAAAATACAATTGTATGGCCCCATTTTTGTAAATTTACTTAAATGTAGCGATGCATACAGAAAAGCCTAGAAGGATTATTGTCACAATGTTAAGTATTATCTCTGGGTAGTATGAGTACAATTGACTTGATTTATAGAGTATATATTTTATATATTTATATATATATATATATTTTTTTTTACCATGAGCACTTTACTTTCTAACCACAAGCAAATAAAAGATTTTTTTTCTCATAAAGTGCATGGTATTTACTGAAAGGAGCAGTATTATTTTGTCACCTTAGGTTCTAAAGCTTTCATAGCAAATGACATGGGTACTAATACACATAGATACAGTACTATAGAATTCTAAAGCAAAAAGTAAAAACATTTCAAATGGCTCTTAATTAGCTAAAAGAGAGATTAACACACACCTTTCTTAGTTTAGATACATTTAAAGCAAGTCATTCTTAGGAGTTGTGCCACAGCCATTTTCCACTGGTTTTCTTTTTCCCCCTTTGCAAATTTTCCCCTTTGCAAGTATAGGGCAGATTCCGTTCAGTTCAGCGCAGTGAACAGAACAGCCACCAACTAAAACCCATTTCTCTCTCAGCTCCGTCTTGCTTGTACAGCAGGCTGTCTGATAGAACTTTGCGCCAGTCTCGAAGTAGACTCTCTCTGCACTGTTCAGTAAGGTGGCCCCTACCCACAAGTAGCTTCTGAGCTCTGGCAGTGTGGCTTGTGGAAGCTGCCTGTGCCTAACGGCTACTGTATTGAACAACACAGAGGGGAATGCTGACAGTATTCCCAATAACCCAGCACAGCCGAGAAGACTAAAGTTGCGAACCCCAAATTAAGCTGAATAAGTGGTCCCTCTATAAGTCAGATATATCAAGTTTAAAAACACCAGATGTTTTTGTGTTTTATGGTATTTTGCCCTCTGGGGAACCTAATTAGACGATCACTGTTTTGGGTCATATGAACAGTGCTTCTAGCGCCAAAACATCTTTCTGACTAGATAATAACTATTTAGTCATCAGTCTCGGTAATCAATAGGCCATGTCCGATTTCATGGTTAGATGAATGCTGCTGCTCTGTCCGGTTTTCTAGTAACAATTACGTTGCCCTCTGGTCATTAAAGGTCTCTCCTCAGAGCTGGTGACCTGGTACCTTCACCATGGCAGATGAGTGTTTCTTCCCTGGGCCTCTTTGCAACTAATAGCTACTTTTCAGATTAAATACAAACATTTCAACCGGGGCAGGGGGGAAGGGAGATATACATTCATACTTGTATATTATATAAATTATATATTATATGTAATATATGTTATTAATAAACTGGAAAAACACTAAGTCTCAGTCAGAGAAATACAAATTAAAATAAGCATATTTAAGAATCACAATGCAAATATTTCAAAGATTTGTCATACCTGCTTTTGGAAAAAATACAAGAAAACTGTTACTCTCATATACTGTAAGACTGTAAAATGCATATGGATACTTAAAAGGCAGTTTAAACTTATCCAGATTAACATCGCATTTCTGTTGCTGGGTGCCTGAAATATTCATTCATTCTGCAAAACATATGCAGAGACACACTGCATAGCACTGTTGGTAACAGTAAAAAATCAGCAACAACTTCAGTGTCCAATAGAGGAATGGTTAAATAAACTGTGGTATATCTTTATCATTAAGCAACTCAGAGAATAAATATCTCTATGAACAAACAGAGAAACATCTCAGTCACAGTATAAAGCAAGTTACAAAACAATACATGTTGTATAACTTCTTTATCCTATTAAAACCTACATTTCACGTGTACATTTAACTAACTAAAACAAAGAGATAACCAACCCAAATCTTTCTTAGAGGAGGCAACCCTGAGAAGGACACCATGCTCAGAAGTGATACCAGGGCCGTCTTCAACTTGCTCTGTGCACTCGGCCCTGTGGGGTGTAGAGCAGAGTCGGTGCAACTCTGTGCAGAGAGGAGAGTCAGCCGTCAACTAACACGCATTTCCCGTTCTGCTCCTCCTGGATAGAAAAAAGGTGTAGAATACACACCCAACTGCCAAAAGTGGTCATCACCGGGGCAAAAAGCAGTTTGGGGGGGCGGGGGCGGAGAGTAAAGGAGGGCTACCTTTTGAAGGTATTGCTCAAATCTTTGTTTAACCAAGAACATACTCATATTCTCATACACAAATTTAAAAAAAAGAAATTTAAACAAATTCCAGACCAGCTTTTCTCAAAATGCTAGAACACTTTTCTCACTGTATTAAGTGTAGGTGCTCCTTTCAGAAGACAGAAACATGTTTAGATGGCTGTTTATAAATAAAACGGATTGATAAGAGAGGAAAGATTGTATTTCCTGTGTTCAGATAAACTAAAACTACTGTTTTGGAAAAAGAATGGCCAACAATCTGCATTCTCTACAGGAAAAAAGACAGGCATCTCAGCTTTCAGATACATTTTTACCTTCTGTAAATAAACCCTAACCACTCCTAGGAGAGCCAGTAGCCATGTGAAGGATGAGACTCTTAGCATGGGTGAGGGTCCAGAGCCAGGTGCATACTGTGCACTGGAAAGCCAGTTGCAGGTTCCTTGGGATGCTAGACAAGCTATTAGAATCTTCTTTTTAAGTATATTTTATTGATTACACTATTACAGTGGTCCCACTTTTTTCTCCCCTTTCTCCCCCTCTGCCCTGTACCCCCTCTCCCTCCCA
Source organism: Desmodus rotundus (assembly GCF_022682495.2). Taxonomy (NCBI): domain Eukaryota; kingdom Metazoa; phylum Chordata; class Mammalia; order Chiroptera; family Phyllostomidae; genus Desmodus; species Desmodus rotundus. The sequence goes on from NC_071389.1 coordinate 25,065,607, forward strand.
CATTCCCCCAACTTAGTTCATGTCCATGGGTCATACATGTAAATTCTTTGGCTTCTACATTTCCTATACTTTTCTCAACCTCCCCCTGTCTATTTTGTACCTACCAATTATGCTTCTTATTCCCATCTTAAACTAGCAGCCCAGAGACTTCTGTCTTCTCCTGCAAGGTATTTCTACCATCCCTGGTGCACCCACAGAAATGTTTATTCCTGTACTCCCACAATACTCTTAACTTTCAGCATTTGGGGACACAGCATTGTCAGACCAGTAGGGCAGGGCAGTGCGGGCTTTCAAGTCATTGCCCGTCTTAGACTGTGCCTCTCTTAGACAACTTACTGGATTTTTGAAAGTTTCCATGTCGTTGCCCTGACTGGTGTGGCTCAGTGGGTTGAGCATCATCCCACAAACCGAAAGGTTGCTGGTTTGATTCCTGGTCAGGTCGCTCCCTGGCTGGGAGCGTGCGAGAGGCAAGCGATTGCTGTTTCCCTCTTTATCCCTCCCTTCCCCCCTCCCTAAAAATAAATAAAATCTAAAAAGAAAAAAGTTGCCATGTCCTCCTCTCTCAAATGCAGAGAATCGCCACCTTTCTGGGTTCTTAAAAAGATTAGCAGTGGCTGTGGCCAGGTGGTTCAGTTGGTTGGGGTATTGTCCCATACACCAAAAACGTGCTGATTTGATCCCGGGTCAGGGCACATACCTAGGTTGCGGGTTTGATCCCCAGTCACAGTGTGTATATAAGGCAACCAATCAGTATTTCTCTCTTACTCTCTCTCTCTTCCCCACCCCACCCCCAGCCTCTAAAAATCAACAAGCATATCCTCAGGTGAGAATTAAAAACAATTAAGAAAGATTAGCAATGATGTATATAAAGCACCTCAGTGATCTGGCTACTGGAACAGTGATCAAAAGTGATTTTCAGTAGTCCGACCCAAGTATGAAAAGTTTTATTATAGCATAGCACAGTGCTCATGGACTCTGTCCAGCCATCTCTATGATTTAACCTCCAAGAACAAGTGTCTTTCAGAGGACACATGCATGCGTACCATATGCCTGGGAAAGACCCAGTTCCTGGTGTTTACTCCCATCTTCTCTCTTCCTCTTTCCTCCCCTTGCATTTAGAAGCTCCTTCCTTAAAACCTAAGTCCTCTTGTTAGAAGTCTGCAACTGATGACTTCAGTGGTGTTCTGCCTCCTTTTAAAATTGTTGGCATTTGCTGGGACTTCTCCGTTTCTTCATAGAGTTTTCCAGTTTTCTTTTCCCAGATGGCTCTTTTTATTAATTGGTTTCTATTAGGGGCAGATCAGTTTGCTGGGGATAGGAAAATGTTGAAAAACACAGCAAATAAGACACAAGCTAAATAAGCTGCAATTGCTATCCAAAACCGTGGATCTTTCAGCAGTGTCTTGTCAAAGCAGCTAAACACAGTGTACCCTATGGACATCCCAGCAAATCCACCTGCAATGTGAGCTGCAAAAGACACCTTGGGAGAAAAGAGGGAAAAAGGGAAATAAGTGGAAAAAATGCTAATCACATATTTCAGTTGCACCTCTCTTACAAAGCAACGAATACCGTCACAATCACACAAGAGTTTTAAACGTCTGAAGCGCAAGCTGCTCAGGCCAGAGACACAAAACTCCACGCGCACAGAAGGGAGGTGTTCTAAAATATGCGGAGCTAGAAACGGCATTTCACAGGCTCCTGAGGTCACAGGGCAGAGCTACCGTTTCCCTTTCCTCCTGACCATCGTCCCATTTTGGATGGTTCTGTAGAGCCAACCAAGAGAACAGAGTCGAGTTGCACGAGGGATCGCTATAGCAGCACGGTCTGATCTTGCATAATGAAATGTCAGATTTTAAACGCAGAAGCTACCAAATTCAAACTCTCATTCCAACAAAATGAGATCTTTGTAAGTTTTCCTTATATTGTAAATTCATCTGGACCCAAGTTTTCATTGCTGATTTCCAACCTGCTTTTTTATTCTCTGTGGACAGTGAAATCCCATCTCCCCTGTTCTGGAACAGCCACCAGTACAGCAGGTGCAGAGAAGCAGAGCCAGAGGTCAGGGCCGTGAGACTTAAGTGCAAAGGACAACCTGAAAGTCTGATTTCCTCAGGAGTTTTCTTCCAAGTGGAAATTTGCCCTAAATCACAGAGTCGTTGCCCCTATTTGATGGCCCTTTTTAGCATTGATATGATAGGCAAACAAATTTCCATTGAGAAAATAATAAGCCAAACTCACCGGTGACCCATTTATGGGGACAAAGAACCTTCGGTACAGAGCAAATCCCATGTCCGACGCAACTGGAAGGAAAGGCAACCTGATGAATGAAGCATCAGAGTCTGCGCATCAGCGCGCCAAATGCTTTTGGTTTCCCCTGGTAATGGGAGCAGCTAACATTTATTGAGATTTATTCTGTGCGAAATGCTGCTGTACGAGCTTTACAATCAGTAATCCTCACATTGGCCCTAGGAGATTGGTACTGTCATTATCCCATTTTGCAGATTTATTTATCCAGCAAGTATTTACTGATTATCTCCTATGTGCCAGGCACTATTCTAGGTGGTGGGCATACTGCAGTGAGATCAGCCCTGTCTCGTGGAGCCAATGAGTGAGGCACATAAACAAACAAGACATACGGTGTGCCTAGTGGTGCTAAGTGCTGTGGAGAGGTACAAAGGGAGGAAGGAGAATTGGGACTGCTGGGAGGAGAGAGTCATGGAGGATCTCACTAAGCAATGACATTTGATGGAAATAAGTGAGCAAGCCATGCTGACCTTTGAAATAAGAGTCTGCCAGGCAGAGGGAAGAGCAAATGCAAAGTCCCTAAGGCAGGAATGTGCCTCGTATGCTGGAGGAATGCAAAAGCAGTTGATCTCGTTGGGTCAGTGGTTTTCAAAGTGTGGTTCCCTCTGGGGGCCAACACAGCAGTAGCAACATCACCTGGAAGCTTATTAGAAATTAAAATTCTCAGGCCCACATCAGACTCAACGAACCAGAAACTGTGAAGGTGAGGCTCACGGTCTGTTTTAACAAGACTTCCAGCGTGATTCTGGACTACCATTAGGGACAAAGTGGTAGGGGATGAACAGGGGCCTTGTGGCTGACTCTGAGGCCTCTGACGTTTACTGGGAGTGGTAGGAAGCCTCTGAGAGCTTTTGAGCACAGGAGTGACATTATCTGTCTTAGGTTTTTAACAGCTCATTCTCATGGTTACATAGGGAATAAGCCAGAGGGGAGCAAGGACAGGAGCAGGAAAACCAGCTAGGTTACTACTATTTCAGCAATCCAAGTGAGGAATGGTGGGCATTTTATACATGAAGAAACCAAGACACAGAGGTTTAGTACTTGCCCAAGTACTTAGTTCAGAGGCAGGGGCAGCACTGGAACCTTAAGCAGTATGACTTCTCTCTCACCCACCACACTGAATGCATTGCCTCTAATTACCACCCGGAGTACTGAAGGTGGCCAAGAAAGGGGATGAGTCCACATTCTCTCTCTAGTGGAACAGTGAGAGCCAGAACTTAGACATTCTTCAGATAAGTTAGATCTGTGCTACAAAAGGAAACTCCGGGGTTTCTTGGCCTAGAGCTCTGCCCTACATGTGCAGAACTTGGAAACATCTCATGCAGCTGTCACATTCCACACCCATTCCGCAGTTCCCTGTGCTCCACTTAGTAAGCCACTGTGCCCTAGGAGGTGGAAAGACCTAGTCCTTGCCTTGGGGAAAATAGCTTCAGGACCATGTGTTCTGGCTCCTTTCCCTTTCAATGCTCTATTGACATTGAAGTCACTGGACAAGAATTGAGGTCGAGGTCGAAGAAGTACTAGTATTAATTTCATTGTAAATGACTATTACACAACGTTCTGGCTAAATGTGGCTGTATGGTATTTTCAATCATTTGCATTTCCTGTTCCAGTGTAAATGACACACAGAGACGGGACCACAAAAGTATAAGAAAAACCCTGCCAGAGAATAGGGCTGACTGCTTGGAAACAGTTAGGCTGGTCTAGTCTTCAGGGTAGGAGGCCAACTCTCAGAAAGTCTTTGTAACTCTTAGCATGTCAGTTTCTCTGTTTCACTTCTCTTTTATCTTTCGACCCCCACCACAGCTCTGCCTGGCTCTGCTTCCTGTTGGAGTTGGCTTGTAAGTTGCTGCAGTCAATTTACAAGCAAACATGTTTTCCCACCTGAAAAGATGTCCTCATTCCAATAAACTGAATCATTATCCTCACTAAAACTTTGCACTCATTTTAAGAGAGTTGCCTTTATACAGATTTTTTTTTTTTGAAGGATGAAAATGTGAGATGTCCTTAACATTTTCCAAAGGGAAGCTCAGTTGCTTTGCCAGAAAACACATCCAACAAATAATGTTTAATGAAGGAAGATGCTTAAAGCCAATTGTCCTCCACAATTAAGAACAATTTTTACTATTAAAATACACACACACACAACACACCCTTTTCCCAAGGGAATGTGTTTAATATTAAAATGTTCTTGTATTAATCTACTGTGTGATTTAACTTTTCTAACTTTTAACAGTAGGTAAGTTAGGCCAAAAAACTTTTGGAAACAGTGTGTGCAGGGAAGTGGGCAAGGTTAACGTTGGCGTGTTACATTCTCTTTGTAGAATATAATAAAAGCACACATTCAGTGACTTTATCACTTACCTCAAGTGACGTAATGTTATATAAACTATATTTGGAGAAACCCTGGGCGTGAGCAACATTGGGTTTTTACTCCAACGCTGGAGAGTATTCAAGAAGAGTGTAAAAGCAATTTCCCCATCAAAGATTTAAGGCTTATTTTATAAAAGTCAGTCATAGTTACCCAAAAGAAGCAGATTGAAGAACCAGGTCATTTGTGTAACATTCTTCGGTCAAAGGACTTGTCCCTTGGTTCTAGTTGTGACTCTTAACAATTCAGCGGCACCTCAGTGACCCCCACGACTCTCCCCCGATTCCCCGCCTCGCTGTCCTGTCTGTGCTGACAACTTTCCTGCACCTTTTGGGTTTCTTCTGGAGAATGCGGCCCAGCACAAAATCATAAATTCACTTAAAACATTATGAGGTGTTTTTGTGATGACGTGTTGCAGTGTATTTAATGTGTGGCCCAAGACAACTCTTTTGCTCCCAGCGTGGCCCAGGTTGACACCAAAAGGTTGGACACCCCTGATGTAGAGTATGGTATAGACTATAAACAAGTCACACATCTCCTCTCAGGATCAAACATTACTTTTACAGTTAAACTGTTCATAAACTAAATTCAGTCACTTTTCTCAGAGGTGGTCGTCCCTGTTCCCACAGTGTATGTAACTGAACTCTTAATACCAATAAGCAGAATCATTTTCTCTTACCACGCAGACAGCCAAACTCTTAGGCTTTATCAAGTGTCATCTCTGTCTTGGCCCTCAAATCTGACCCACAGCCTGACCCCAACGTCTGCTCTATTCCCCACACCCTGTGAGCAGGTACAGCTTCAGCTGGATCAGCTCTGGAAACGCAAGTAACTGGCCCTGCTGTTGCTCTTGTTTGTGTGGATGAAAAAAGGGGGTTCTATAGAAAGTAACCTCTCACGGTGATTGATCACAAATTCCTAACTGGGCAGGTGTGGTGGGTAGGCAGTCATGCCCCAAGCCTGTAACTTCTTTAGTGAAAGGTTTTAAGCCAGCCCTGTCCATTGTTCTCACACCTTGAAATGTCTAAATACCCCTGGAAGGGGGTATTAACCCTCGAGAGAGCACATAATCTTGTTAACTGTCTTTTAATCCAGCCCCTGCCCTGCTTTCTCCAATCTTCCTTACTTTCCTCCTTAAATTCAAATGCATAAAAGAAGCTGCAAAACTATTTTCCAGAGCATTTGAAATCTTGCTCCCCAGCATGTGTCCAGTTTGGCTCAAAGAAACTCGTGAAAATTCTCTACAGGTCTGGGCATTCTTACGTCGACATTTTCTTCTACCTGTGCGGTCTGCCACCATCCAAACATCTACCCTGCCTTTCAGACCCAGCCAAAACCCCATCTCCTCTCCAGACTGAACACCCTTCCTAGAGTCTCTCCAGCCCGCAATGCTCTTCTGTAACTCTTGGAGCTGTCTGTCAGGAGCCATAGTAGTCCTCCTCTTAGCTCCCTGAACTTGCAGTTCTGCCCTCCACTCTCACTTTTAGTCCTCAGCTACTACTCCATGCTTACATCCTAGACCAGTTTTTTTAATCTGAAAATTTAGAAATTGAGGAAGGAAATAGATATCAGTGGTTTTCAAGCTTTCCCTTTTCAGAAAAAAAAAAAAATGACGTATAGAATCCAATGTATGATCAAGAAAAATCCAGTCTATAAAACAAATGAAGCTACTGTGGTGGAAGTGGACGGGGCCTAGAGTCTACTCTTCCAACTTCCCTCACTTAAGAGACTAAAAGCAAGAATACATTCCTGAGGCACCTCTAAGAACGGCCCACGAGGATCTGTGAACACCCCGCCATTTACCCATTTTTGCTTAGGGCTAAGGGAGCCGACAATTTTCTGACTCTAGGCTAGCAGTTGTCCTCCACGTTAGCGCATAGGAAATGTGAGAAGACCTGAAGGATGAACCCATAAAACTGAAGGTGCAAAATGTCCACGAAACCAACTTACTTATGAAGATGATGATCAGCAGTCTGACAACTCCGAAGGCAGGAATCATTTCTTGAAAATTCTTGCAAAGAGATAATAAAAATAAGATAAGCTCTCTTGGCAAATGAAACCTCAGCTGTGCTCTTCATCTTCTTTTTCACATAAAGTCCGAGTGTCCGACTTTAAACAAAGCAATGCAAAACAAAGCATCGGATTAACAGCCCGGTTTTCAAATGCATTTGGGAAGTACAACTCTGGTGCACTTTGGAGAACCAAACTGAAACATGACATTTAACTCCATGTATGGTATAAACTAGACACAATTTTATTGTCAGGAAATGATCTCAATATAAGTAACATAAAATCAACATGTAACATTAGATGGATGGTAGATAGATACGCTGTCGAACTGAGTCTGATGAAGTATTTTCAAGTTTTTACAGTTAGTGTTCATTTGATACTTCCTTATCCTCTTTCTGAGTAGGAGTTAGGAAAGAACTATTTTATTTGAGTACTACCTTATTTTTTTTAGATAATTTCAAAAAAATTTTTAAATGTTGGTCAGAAAAAGCACATCTCAGTCCAGCTCGCAGTAACCTCATGTGTTACAGAGAATGAAGTCAGAAAGATGTTGCCACTTTAATTTATTGAGTTACATATCCATTTCCTTTCAAGTTATTCACTCTCTTCCCAAGGAGTAAAGATGCTGGATGTTTATTCTAAATAAATTATTTTCAAACTGTTGTGACTATGACTCACCGTAAGAAATGATTTACATAACAATCCAGTACACTATAAATCAAACTAATTCTTACTACACACCATGCATACTGAAATTTTTTTCACTATTTTCTTTCTGCCTAAGTTTTCACATCCCTTAAACTGAGTTCATTACTACTAATGGAATGAAACCCAAAGATTGGAAAAAATTTTTCTAAATGACTTCCATTTTTGGAACAGTTTTATAATTGCTTCATATTTTTCATCTTACAGTATTTTCAGAGTAAAGATATATAAACACACATAAATAAGCTAGAAGTACTTTATATTTTAAAATATACCTACATGGTTAAAATGTTAAGAACTAGACAAGATTTTAACCTGTTTTAAAAAGAGGCTGACATTCTCAGTAAATCATTAAAATGTAAAATAGTATGCAAACTTTGCAGGATGATTTGGCATTAATATCTGCTTCTAGAGAGTTACCCTACAAAAAGATCACACAAATGCAAAAAGAGAAACGTAGAACATTCTTTACAGCATTATTTGTAAATGTGAAAAGCTGAAATCCCCACATTTTTTTCGGTGGCAGATGAAGTAGTCAGAATGCAGCTCTGCAGAAGGGGCTGGCGGTGGAGCACCTGAAAAGCTGGAGGGGGATCTCTGTGTCCTGACGTGGACAGACGGCCAGGGTGCTACTCTGCGCTAACATGCAGAACACTGCACGGGCACTTCTATGTCTGTAATACTGGTATCAGTAGGGTTTTGAATACAGAAAGAAGATCCGAAAGGATGTCTAGCAAACTGTTAACATACTCTATTGGGGATTTTGACTTTGTCTTTTTCAATTTAAAATTTTATTGAGTATTCATTAGTTTTGAGACCAGGGGAAAATAAAGATAAAATATGAAAAAAATTGGTGGTCAAAAGGAAGATGAATGCTCATTAAGTATTGATAAATGAAGATTCCCTAAACCAAACACCAGGTATTATTCCAAAAAAGCCCAAAAGGTGCATAGATTACATTCCCAAAGTTCTTACCACTAGAACATTCATGAAATAGCCGCCCATCAGAGCATAGACGCCTCCTGAAGCACCCACAAGGTACTTGAGTGGGTCAAAGATGGAGCTGGCAAGGGATCCTACAGAAATAAAACACAAATGATCAGACATGACTCACTGTAGGAATCATGGAAGATAAAACTTTCTAGTCTAAGGTAAAAGTTTGGGAAGTGGGGGCCATTATCATATTAACAAAGAACATGTTCACTTTGTCCCTTCCGTACTACGAAAGTATAGCTGTGTGGGCTGACTACCTCAACTTTTCTGTAACGTTGAATGTTCAACACGAAGACAGTACAACAGTGATAAAAACATGGACCCTGGAGCCAGAATTACCGACTGTGTGACTTGAGCAAGTTTCTAATGTCTATGTGCCTTACTTTCCCCACCTACAGAATGTGGATGTTAACAGAACTTACTTCAATAGGGTGTCAGGAGAAGTAAATGAGTTGATATGTGCATCATGCTTAGAACACTGCCTGACATTTATTATGTACTTGTTAGTTATTTTTTCAAAATATCCTACATGTTTAGCCCAAACTATCAAAACACCTGAGACATGCCAACATTTTATCTTATCTAATGGCTAGCTTTCTCATGGAGTCAGGATCTGGCCTCAGAATCCTTCTCAACAAACCATTCAATCAGATTCACCAAGCAAGATGAAATCTACTTGCTAACCGAAACTTAGAAAAAGGGGGGACTTCAAAACCACCTCTCTACAGTGCTTAGTTCTATCCTTTGGTCTCTCACTTTCAAGGCCCTCCATTCCTTAGGACACAGTACAGTACTACTTCATGCAAGACAGATCAAGTGTCTGACCTCGGGGATCTTACAAATGGATAAGCAAACAATCATAAAATGCAGAATATAACAACTGCGATTCTTAATGTAATAAATTTGCTATGGAAGCACCTAGAAAGGAATGACTTCCTCAGCAGAAAGGTGGAGGCCCTGCTACTCTGAGAAGGAGATGATAGCTTTTCGATTAAACGCTAAAGAATCTTTACATTTTGGACAGGGAAAACAAAGGAGAAGAAGGTATTCAGGATGTAGGGATGTGGAAAAGCAAAGACATAGAAACAAAGGTAACTGGACGACTGAAGATCAGTGATAAGTAGTTCAATGGGGTTAGAGCAGTGGTTCTCAACTTACAGACTAGGGTTAGCTAGGGTGGTTGCATCTAAATCATATAGGAAATTTATTTTTAAAATACATTTTAAATACAAATGTCCACTTCATGACGGAGTCCCAAGGATAAAATTCACCCCCACCCCATTTGAAATAGCTATAGCATTGAACAATATATGAAACAATGGCCTTCAAGATGTTGGACACCAGAGAACAAAGGACAGTCAACCCTGAGAGACACAGAAGAAATTAGATGAGCTTGTCTGATTGCCCAGCTTAGTGCTTCAGTGCATGGAAGGGGAACATAAGTAGGTCTCAGCAAACTTCTAAGTTGATGAAATAGAGTTTAGAGTCCAGAGCGACCTAGAGCTCAAAAGACAGCACCAGAAGACAGAGACCTGCATAGGAAGAGGACTCCTAAGAGAAGCGTGTGAGGAAGTTATCCAAACTAAGAAAAGAACCACCAGAAAGAAGTAGAGGGAAGAGTACCTCCTGTTCACACAGCACCAGAGAGGCTGAGTAACTTTCCAAACTAGAAAACATGATAAGCCAAAGGGCATTAAATACTGTACATAGAAGGTTCCTACACCAGTCGTGGGGAATAATTAGCACTAAACATGACTCAGAAACATAGTTTTACATGCCAAGTCTTACCAGAAAGGATCAAACTGCTTCTAAGTAACTAAGTTCCAGAACAAAAGGAATAGTTATAGGGATACAATACCCATCATCTGAAGGTAAAATGTATAGCCTCCAAACAAAAATTTTCAGACATGCAGAGAAGCAAGAAAATGTGACTCATAATCAAAAGAAAAAAATAAATTAAAACCTACCCAAACTGACACAGCCATTAGCCTTAGCAGTTAGGGCAATAATAATTACAACTATATTCTATACGTTAAGTAGGATGTGTAAGATATGAAATAACTCATATGAAACATCTGAAGATTAAAACTGCATGTCTAAGATGAAAAAATAAATGTGAGATTTTGGGCAGAATAGACATTCCAGAATAAAAGATTAGTGAACGTGAAGACATGGCAATAAAACTATCTAAAATGAAACACAGAGAAGAATATTCTTAAAAATACATATGGTATCAATGAGCTGTGGGTCAATTTCAGGCAGCCTAATAAATGCATAATTGGAGTCCCCAAAAGAGAAGAGAGAAGGCAGGTACATCAAAAAATATTTGAAGAAATTATGGCCAAATTATTCCTGAGTTTTATGAAAACTATAAACCCACATATCCAAGAAGCTCAAAAACACCCCAATCACAAGAAACATGAAGAAAACCACACTGAAGTACAACAAAATCGCATGTCTCAAAACCAATGAAAATCTACCAAATAGCCAGAGTAAAAATACATGTTTGGAGCATTTCTGATCAAGATTCAGGCATAGGTAAACATGCTTTGCCTCCTCACACAACTACAGAAAAAATTACATCTAGACTATAAAACAAATAACACCCTGAACCATCAGAAAATCAAGGCATATGGAAGTCCACTAACCAAAGATTTAAAGAAGATTCGTCCAGATGTGTAGGAGGGGCAGAGATGCAGCGAGAGGTCGAGAGGTGCAGAGAGGCACAGAGTGGTGGGTATGGGGTAGAGAGAGTGGCAGGAGTGGTGTGGAGAGGTGGCGGAACAGGGAGGTGTACATTCACTTGTGGTGGGTAAAAATTGGGAGCAAGAGAATCCCATCTCCAAACCAGACCACCCAGCAGCCCAGGGCTCCAGTGCCAAGAAGATAAATCCCCATAACTTCTGGCTGTAAAAATCAATAGGGGTTGGTGCAGCAGAAGAAACTGCCAGACTATCAGGAGACTCATCTAAAAGGGCCTGCATGGACTTAGAACTTACACAGACCCACCCCCTCAGGGATTCAGCACCAGGACAACAACTGGACACAAGTGGCATACAGAAAGAAAGTGGGGAGACTGGAAACAGGGTGAGCACTGGGAGACACCTTCCTCACAGGCAAATCTCCATAAGCCAGGCAGCAGCATTGTCCCCTCTCGAAGCCCTTCCCCCACACAGAGCCACAAAGCACTGAAATGGGTTGTCCTACCCTAGTGATCACCTAAGGCTCTGCCCCACACAATTTACAGTTTTGCTCTTCTGCAAAAGGCCATGGTCCTAAGACAAGGAGTCAAAGCTGCTCTATCTAATACACAGAAACAAACACAGGGAGGCTGCTAAATTGAGGAGACAAAGAAATATGGCCCAACTGAAAGGAAAGAACAAAACTCCAGAAAAAGAATTAAAGGAAACAGAGAAAACCAACCTATAAGATGCAGAATTCAAAACATCTGGTTATCAGGATGCTCAAAGAACTCATTGAGTAAGGCATAAAAGAGACCCATGCAGAAATGAAGGTTACATTAAGTGAAATAAAGAAAAATCTACAGGAAACTAACAGTGGAGGTTATGAAACTGAGTATCAAATTAACAATTTGGAACATAAGGAAGAAAAAAGCATTCAATCAGAACAGCAAGAAGAAAAAAGAATCCAAAAATAAGGACAGTATAAGGTGCCTCTGGGACATCTCCAAACGTAGCAACATCCAAATCATACTAATGTCAGAAGGAGAAGAGAAAGAGCAAGAAATTGAAAACTTACTTGAAAAAATAATGAAAGAAAATTTCCTTAATTTGGTGAAGGAACTAGACATACAAATCCAGGAAGCACAGAGAGTTCCAAAGTTGGGTCCAAAGAGGACCACACCAAGACATCATAATTAAAATACCAAACGTTAAAGATAAAGAAAGAATCTCACAAGCTGCCAAAGAAAAGTAGAGAGTTACCTGCAAAGGAGTTTCCATAAGACTGTCATCTGATTTCTCAAAGGACACTTGCCAGGCTAGAAAGGACTTCCAAGAAGTACTCAAAGTGATGAAAAGCAAGGACCTACAACCTAGATTACTCTATCCAGCAAAGCCAACATAGAATGGAAGGCAGATAGAAGAGCAGATAAAGTGCTTCTGAAACAAGGTAAAGCTAAAGGAATTCACCATTACCAAGCTGTTATTACATGAATGTTAAAGGGACTTATTTAAGAAAAAGATCAAAACTATGAACATTAAAATGGTGACAAATTCACAACCATCAACAACTAAATCTAAAAGAAAGAAAAACTAAGTAAACAACCAGAACAGGAACCGAATCAAAGATATGGAGATCATTAGAGGGTTATCAGCTGGGAGATGGAAGGGGGGGAATAGGGGAAAAGGTTAGGGGATTAAGAAGCATAATGGCAGGTACAAAACAGGGGATGTTAAGAATAGTATAGGAAATAGAGAAGCCAAAGAACTTATATGCACGACCCATGGACATGAACTAAGTGGGGGATTGTGGGAGGGAATGGGGGTACCAGGTGGAGGGGGACCAAGTGGGAAAATTTGGGACAAGTGTAATAGCATAATCAATAAAATATACTTAAAAATAAAAATAGAAAAACCAAAAACCCATTAGACCTTTTTTGTAGAAATTGACAGGTTGATTCTAAAATTGATATGGAAATACAAAGGACTTAGAATAGCTAAAACAACTGGAAAAGAGTAAAGTTGGAATGCTAGCACTTCCTGATTTCAAGATTTATTAGAAAACTACATCAATCAAAACGGTATGGTACAGTGTAAACATACACAGATATATGAGTGGAACACATGGGACAGAGGTAGACAAATGCATATACAGAGTCTGGCAGAAGTGAGGCCTGCTTGAGTGTGGTTGGTAGGGTAATGATATGGGTATAATAATTTATGGTTTTAATTTGAACATTTCACCTAAAATGTCATATGGTGTGCTTTGGTGTGATATTTTTATGTTACATGCTTATGATTTTGTAATAAAAAATGGGCATCATTTGTGCTGGACCCTGTATACAGACAAGTGATTTCAACTAGATGCAAAAGCAATTCAGTGAAGAAAATATTATCTTCTGAACAAAGAACGCTGGAACAATGAGATATCCACATGCAAAAACAAATGACACTTCAATACATACCTTGTACCATGTATAAAAATGGATCATAGCCCCCTATGTAAAGCTTAAAATTATAAAACATCTAGAACAAAACACAGGAGAAAAATCTTTGTGACCTTAGGCTTGACAAAATTTCTTAGATATGACACTAAAACCCCATTCCCAAATACTAAAAACTGATAAATTATACTTAATCAAAATTTAAAACTTCTGCCCTTCAAAGGATACTATCAATGTGGAGAGACTGAAAAGACAAACAATAACTAGGAGGAAATATTTGCAAGTTCTTTACCTAAAGGACTTATAATCAGAATATATAGTAGATTCTATTATATAATAAGGAATATAATCCCATTTTTAAATGGGCAAAAGATTTAAATAGATACCTTACCAGAGAAGATATATGGATAGCAAATGAGCACGTGAAAAGATATTGCCCTGGCTGGTGTAGCGCAGTGGATTGAGCGCAGGCCTGCGAACCAAGGGGTCGCCGGTTCAATTCCCAGTGTGGGCACGTGCCTGGGTTGCAGGCCAGGTCCCCAGTTGGGGTCCCCAGTTGAGGGGCAACCACAGGTGATGTTTCTCTCCCTCTCTTTCTCCTTCCCTTCCCCTCTCTCTAAAAAACAAATAAGTAAAATCTTTTTAAAAAAGATATTTATCATCAATAATCATGAGGAAATTCAAATTAAAACCCAATGAGATACTATTATATACCCAACAGATTGACAGTATCAGGTGTTGATGAGGATGTGGAAGAACTAGAGCTTATGGTGGACATGTAAATGGTACCACTTTGTACCAAATGACCAACCAGTTCCATTTGTAGGTTATATACCTACCAAGAGATACACATGAAAACTTCTACACAAATATTCAAAGCAGTATCATTCATAACAGGCAAAAAGTGAAAACCACCCACATGTCCGTCAATTGATGAATGGATAAAGAAAATGTGGTACAGCCATACAATGGAATACTGCCCAGTGATAAAAAGGAATGAAGCACAAGATGCATGATACGACATGGATGAATGATGAAAATATTATACTCAGTAAAAAAGACCACATATTGTATGATTCCATTTGTGTAAAATGTACAGAATGGGCAAATTTAAAGAGACAGGAAGTAGATTAGTGGTTGCCTATGGCTGGAGATTGAGTGTAAGGTAAAGAGCACAGTGTGACTGCTAATTGGTCCAGGGTTTCTTTGGGGGACAAAATTGTAAAATTAGATTATGATGATAGGTGCATAACCCTATGAGTTAACTATAAAAAACATTTAATTATATACTTTAAATGGGTGGATTAAATGATGGATTATATCTCAGTAAAACTATTTTAAAAGTTTGGCAGTTTCTTAAAAGTTAACCACACCCTGTGAAAGGATCCAGCCATCCCATTCCTCAGTATTTACCCAAGAGAAATTAAAACACTTGTCTACACAAAGACTTATACACAAGCGTTCATAGCAGCTTCATTTGTAATAGCCCCATACTGGAAACAACCCAAGTGTCTGTCAACAGGAGAATGGATAAACAAATGGTGGGACATCCACACAATGAAATAAAAAGCAGCCAGCTAGTGAGGTACACAACAAGGGTGAATCTCAAAATAATCACGCTGAGTGATGAAGTCAGACAAAAAAGACCACATACTATAAGATTCCATTTCTATAAACTAAAAAGTACAGAACCAGAGGAAGTAGGAGAATGGCAGGAAGAGGCAAGAGGAGGATGGGATTTCCAAGAGGCGCAAGTAAACTTTGGGGGGAGTGACAGATATATTCATTATCTTGATTGTGGTGATAGTTTTGTGGTTATAAACTCATATGAAAACTTATCAAATAGCACCCTTTAAATGTGTGCAGTTTATTGTTATGTCAGTTATGCATCACTGAACAGAAAAACACATGGACCCCAGGGCCATATCCCCAGAGATTCTGATTCGGTAGATTTGGGTAGGTTCTGGATAGCTTCAGTTGTAACCAGCTCTCCAGGTGATTATGGTGATCAGTCTGGTTGTTGGGGGTGGGGAAGACCAGGGCTGGAGTGCAAAAAAGGCAAAGCAAAAAAGACAACAGGCAAGAGGAAACTTTTGGAGGTGGTGGGTATGTATATGGCAAAGATTGTGGAGATGGGTTCATGGGTATATACTCATCTCCAAATTCATCAAGTCGTATACATTAAATATGTACTAATTTTTTAAATATATTTTATTGATTATGCTACTATAGTTGTCCCAATTTTCCCTCTTGGCCCCTCTCCACCTGGTACCCCCATTCCCTCCCACAGTCCCTTCACTTAATTCATATTCATGGGTTGTGTGTATAAGTTCTTTAGCTTCACATTTCCTATACTATTCTTAACCCCCCCCATCTATTTTGTACCTACCATTATGCTTCTTATTCCTGCACCTTTTCCTCATTCTTCCCCTCCAACCCCAACTGATAACCCTCCAAGTGATCTCCATATCTATGATTCTGTTCCTGTTCTGGTTGTTTGCTGGTTTGGGTTTTTAGATTCAGTTGTGAATTTGTTGCTATTTTAATGTTCATAGTTTTTGTCTTCTTTTTCTAAAATAAGTCCCATTAACATTTCATATAATAATGACTTGGTAATGATGCACTCCTTTAGCTTTACCTTGTCTCAGAAGCACTTTATCTGTCCTTCAATTCTAAGTGATAGCTTTGCTGGATAGAGTAATCTAGGTTGTAGGTCCATGCTTTTCATCACTTTGAATACTTCTTGGAAGTCCTTTCTAGCCTGCCAAGTGTCCTTTGAGAAATCAGATGACAGTCTATGGAAACTCCTTTGTAGGTAACTCTCTGCTTTTCCTTGCTGCTTTTAAGATTCTTTCTTTATCTATAACGTTTGGCATTTTGATTATGTCTTGGTGTGGTCCTCTTTGGACCCAACTTGTTCAGAACTCTCTGTGCTTCCTGGACTTGTATGTCTAGTTCCTTCACCAAATTAAGGAAGTTTTCTTTCATTCTTTTCTGAAGTAAGTTTTCAATTTCTTGCTCTTTCTCTTCTCCTTCTGGCATCACTATGATTAGGATGTTGGCATATTTAGAGATGTCCCAGGGGTTCCTAAGCCTGTCCTCATTTTTTTTTTGAATTGTTGTTTCTTCTTTCTGTTCTGGTTGAATTTTTATTTCTCCCTTATGTTCCAAATTGTTGATTTGAATCCTGGTTTCCTTCCCTCTGCTGTTAGTTTCCTGTAGATTTTTCTTTATTTCACTCAATATAACCTTCATTTCTTTCTTATGTTTTTGTCATACTCAGTGAGTTCTCTGAGCATCCTGATCACCAGCATTTTGAACTCTGCATCTGAGAGGTTGGTTATCTCAGTTTCATTTAGTTCTCTTTTGGGGTTTTGTTCCATTCTTTCAGTTGGGCCATATTTCTTTGTCTCCTCAATTTGGCAGCCTCTGTGTGTTTGTTTCTGTGTATTAGTTAGAGCTAGTTATAATCCCTGTCTTAGTAATGTGGCCTATTACAGAAAAGGCACCTGTAAATTGTGTGGGGTGGAGCCTTAGTTAATTGCCAGTGGGGGCAACCTGCTTTACTATTGCGGCTGGAGGGGGGGGCCTTGGAGAGGGGACAATGAAGCTACCTAGCTTCTGGAGGTCTCCCCAGCACTTGCCCCATTTCCAGTCACTTCACCTACTTCCCTTATGTGACTGACACCCTTCCATCTGCTCCCCTGATGATGAAACCCAGAGCGGGTGGGTTTGTATATGTGCTAAGTCTGTGTGGACCTTTTAAGCAGCTAAAATCCAGCAGTTCTTCTGCTGCCCCTTGCAGGCCCTTTAAGCAGGGAAAATCAGGCAGTTTCTTCCACCACTCCAACCCCCACTGGTTTTTCAGCCAGAAGTAAGGGGGATTTATCTTCCTGGTGCTAGAACCCTGGGCTGTGTGGTCTGGCCTGAGGCTAAAATAGCTCACTCCCAAGATATCCCTCCCAATTTTTACCCACTATACGTGAACGTGGGATCCTCAGTTCCACTGCCCACACTCTCTCTCCATGCCACGCCCTCTCTCCGCCCATCTCTGTGACTCCACTCCTCCTACCTGTTTGGATGAATGTGGCTTCTTTAAATCTTTGGTTGTTGGATTCCCATACAGCTCCATTTCCTGACAGTTCTGGGTGTTATTTGTTTTGAGACCCAGTTGTAATTCTTTCTATGGTTGTGCCAGGAGGTGATGAGTGTCTACCTATGCCTCCTTCTCCTCCAGAAGTCCAGTACTGATTTTTGTTTGTCAGTCATACATCAATAAAAAGATTTTTTAAAAATCAAGTCTTTCTCTAACCTGTTCATATATAATTTATTTTTTGAATATTAGTAAAGAAGTTTATTCTTCAAAAAAGAAGAGGAAGAATAAGCAGGGGGAATGGGGAGGAAGGAGGAGCAGGGTGGGGGGTCAATAGGGAGAGGGGGAGTGAGGGGGAGGAATGGAGGAGAGAAAATAAAGGCAACAGGCCCAGTCAATGAAGGGTAATGAAAAGCAATCTTGGACATTTCAACTTTCTCCTGGCCACTGAAAAAGGCCCAGGAATGTTATAATATGACCTAAGCTGTGTTTGAGGAAGGTGACCCAGGCAGCAGTGTGAAAGATAGCCCAGGACAGGGAAAAGATCGCTACCAAAAAGCTATTGCAAAAAATAGGCAAGGACCTGAACAGGTTATTCCTGTTTTCTCTTACTCTGAAATTGGGGCAGAGCTGATTCCGCAGGTTGGAATCAAGCTGTGGGCGAAGGGAGTGTACATGCTGGAGCCAGGCAGGGCCTGAGCATCACAAAAGGTCAGGACAAAGGTGTGTGCAGGAATAGAAGTAGAAGTTGGAAGAACAGCATCCACAAAAGTAGGAAGGAAGGTGCAGGGGAGCTGCCACTAAACCTTGCCAAGTCTATCTCATGACTGCTTGCCACTCTCCATCCCACTGTTCTAGGAGGCTGGTAAAATTTTGATTGGCAAAAAAATGTCAAGCATTGTCATGGATCAGATTGTGATGTGTGGAAGTCCTGACCCCAACACCTCAGAATGCGACCTTGTTTAGAAATAGAATTCTTGCGGATGTGATTACATACAAGTGAGGTCATATTGGAGTATGGTGGGGCCCTAAACCGATATGACTGTGTCCTTCTAAGAGGAGACAGGAATACATGAAGGAAGAATGCCACACAAATGGAGGCAGAGATTGAAGTGCTGCCGCTACAAGGCAAGGACTGCTGAGGACCCATGGCCACCACCAGAGGCTAAGGAGAGGGAAGGAAGGATGCTCCCCCACAGACAGCGAGGAGGGAGCATGGCCATGTTGACGCTAGGTTTCAGACTTCTACTCCAGAACTGAGAGGCAATGCAGTTCTGTTTTGCTATGCATGTGTATAGGAGACAGGGGCGTTTGGAAAACCTCTGTACCTTCCTCTCAATTTTCCTAGAACAGCTCTCTAAAAAATGTCTTTAATTAAAAGAAAAAAACAACCTTTCAATGAACAGCATTATTAAATAAGTTTCCCTACTGTTTCAAATCCTGGTTAAATTTCATGACAGAAATACAGATACTATAGCCCCCCACCCGCCTTATCTGTGGTTTCACTTTCCACAGTTTCGGTTACCTGTGGCCAGCTGCAGTCCTAAAATATTAAATGGAAAATTCCAGAAGCAAACAATTCTTAAGTTTTAAATTGAGTGCCATTCAGAGTATCGTAATAAAATCTCACGCCATCCTGTTCCATCCAGCCCAGGACATGAATCATCCCTTTGTCCAGCATATCCCTACACAATATGACATGTCAAGGGACCACAGTGTCATAACTTTTATTATAGTACATGATTATAATTGTTCTAGTTCGTTCTTAGCTATTGTTGTTAATATCTTACTGTGCCTAATTTATAAATTAAGCTATCATAGGTATGTACGTAAAGAGAAAACAGTGTCTACGTGTGTGCATGTATATATACACACATGTGTATGTGTATATATATGTGTGTGTGTATATATATGTGTGTGTGTATATATACAGACACACACACATATACTGGTTTTGGTACTATCCACTGTTTCAGGAATCCATTGGGGGTCTTGGAACATATCCCCTATGGATATGGGGGGACTACTGCACACTTTTAAATGTGGTTATTTTTCTTTTTTCTTTTTTTTAAAGATTTATTTTATTTTTAGAGAGAGGGGAAGGGAGGGAGAAAGAGAGGGAGAGAAACATCAATGTGTGGTTGCCTCTCACGAGAACCCTACTGGGGACCTGGCCCACAACCCAGGCACATGCCCTGACTGGGAATCGAACCAGCGACCCTTAGGTTTGCAAGCCGTTGCTCAATCCACTGAGCCACACCAGCCTAAATTTGGCTAGATTTGGTTAATTTTCTATAGAAGTTTTCTTTTAATCACTGTCATAGCCAAAATACAAAATTTTTAAAATGATGTTTAATTTAAAATGGAAGAATTGCATCATTGGCTGAGCTTACTCCAATTATGCAAAAATCTTGTTGTATTGCAATAATTTTGGCTATTCATTCTCACCTTTCCTAATGTCAATCATTAGTTCTTGCAAACTAATCAGAAAGTGTTTCCATAAATAAATTTAAAATGCACTAAAACTGTTCACTGAGAAATTTTAAAACATTAGGAAATTGTTTCCCAGCTTTTTAATGTGAACTTATAAGAGTTGTTACATCATTTTCAGAAGCAAAATCAAATAAACATGAAAAGATTTCCAATAACTGGTTTTCAAAATACCCTTTTCATAGCAAGAGTATTTTTGGAAAAGTAGTTACATTCTTATTCCTTAGAGGGAAGAATGATATTATGTCCTCAAAGGGACACATTTTGTGTTTGTTTTCAACATCTGTTAGATAGCTTACTATGAAAAGTCCTTTTGTTGTCACAGAAAAAAAAAAGCCAGAACTTTAGATACCCATCTTTTTTCAAAAGTAAAATGCATAAACTATTTTTTAAAAATTTTTAAATTGGCTAACAATGAGAGGAATCACTCTGATTTCAAGACTTGTGTGGCGGCAGTGGTTGTGACTGTGTGGAGGGACAGACACCTCGACCGTGGAACAAAAAGGAGAACCCAGAAATGGTCTCACAACGACAGCCAGCTGATTCGTGACAAAGGTGCCGGAGCTATTCAATGACAGAAGATTGGCCTTTCCCACAGATTGTTCTGGAGGAATTGGACATCCATGGCGAATAAGCAAACAAAGAGAACCTCAATGTAAACCTCACACCTCATATAAAAATTAACCAGCTCAAATGGAGCACATATTTAAAGGTAAAACATAAAACTATAACTATAGAAGATAACATAGGAGAAAATATTTAAGACCTAGGGCTCAGTGCAGAGTTCTTAGACAAAGCACCATTCATTAAATAAAAACATGATAAACTGGACTTCATCAAAATTAAAACTTTTGCTTTGTGAAAGACCTTGTTAAGACAATGAAAAGACAAGTTATAGACTGAGAGAAAATATCTATAAACTACACATTCAGCAAAGGACTAGGATCTAGAATATATAAAGAAGTCTAAAAATTCAACAGGAAAAATATGTCTAATTATGAAACGGGCAAACACTTGAACAGAGAGTTTGTCTAATGAGGAGATATGGATGGCAAATAAGTATGTGAAAAGAAGTTCAACATCAGTAGCCACTTAGGGAAATGCTAATTAAGACCGTGATGAGGTATCACTACCAACTTCGGAGCAGCACAACTAAAATAAAAGCTAGTGACAACCCCGAATGCTGGTAAGAATGTGGACAACTGAATCCCTTCTACAATACTGGGAGGAATTTAAAATGAAGTAGCCATTCTGGAAAACATCTGGCTGGTTCCTGGAAAACGAAATATGCAACCGCCATGCAGCCCCGCACCTGCGCTCTCGGACATTCACCCTAGAGAAATGAAAACTCATGCTCACAGAAGTCTGCACTGAGGTTCACAAAAACCTGCACACGAACGTCTATAGCAGTTTATCTGTAATAGCCAAACTGGAAACAACCCAGATATCCTCCAGTGACTGAAGGGCGGATGGTACATCCATACCATGGACTACTACTCAGCAATGAAAATGAATGAACTATTAATACAAGCAACAACCCACATAATCTCCAGAGAATTATGCTGAGTGGAGAAGACCAACCCCAAAATGCTGTCTGCCTTATTCTTCCATTTATAGAACATTCGTGAAGTGAGCAAATTATACAGGGGTGAGCAAAAGTTGTGAGTACATAAAATAGTTTATTCATGTACTATCAGTTATTAATTATTGTATTATTTATTTGTATTACCACTACAAACCTACTTTTGCCCACCCCTGTAGTAACAGAAAGCAGATTACTGGTGCCGGGGGTAAAGGAGGGTGTCGGGATGGGAGGGGAGAGAGTACAGCTTGGGGGTTGGAAACATCGTCTACCTGACTCTCCCAGTGTGAGTATCCTGGTGGTGGTACCGGAGTAGTTTTGCCCGCTGTTACCATTGGGAGTAGCTGGTTGAAGGGTACAGGAGACCTCTAGGTATTTATTTCTCACAACTAAAGTGTAAACCTAGAACTATCTCAAACTAAAAACTTTACTTTTTAAAAAATGTTTCCAGCAAATAACGGATGAGTAGGAGTTCCAGCATTCTCTGCCCACACCGTAATGAATCACCTTAGGCACAGGGGTTAGAGAGCACTGCTGGGCACTGCCAGCGCCGACTCAGTCGTTAGGCCCCTTTAAGGATTCTCTGCACTCTTTCGAAGTTACCTTTCCTAAATGCAAATTTGATCGTGTTACTTCCCAAAATCTTTCCTCTGACATGTAAGGGCCTTCACGATCTGGCTTTCGGCCCTTCCCCAGTGAGCGCACCTGGGCACAAACCACTCGCAGTTTTCAATTGTGTAAGACCCTGTGCGACTCCGCAGTCCCCGGGGATAGTCACAGTGACGTATTTCTACATGCCACCTCATCTCCAGTGCCTCTAACTAACTTATCTCCAGCGCTTATCAGGTTTCCTAGCACATATTAGGGGTGCAACATCTTAAATAAGAAGCCCATTATCAAAGTTCATTACCTTTGTTTGGTTTATAGCCTCCTAAGAGCCCAAAGGTGTTGGTTTTGTGTTTTCCTCACAACACTAACCTGCAATCACTCCTGCCAGGTACACCAGCCCCACTCGGAGGCCTTTGTGGACCATTTCCAAGGGAACACCCAAAATGAGCTGCATAGCCAGATTCCCCAAGATGTGCTGAATTCTGCAGAGACAAACACATTTGCCAAATGTTAGGGCTGATCCAGGCAGTCATTTCCTCGGGAGAGTAATAGGCATCGAGGTGTTATTTCTAGGTATGGACTTGCTTAACTCAAGTTCCATTTTCTAATTTTTTTAGCAGGTGAAAGAGCATTTTAGAAGTATACATTTATGTTATAAGTTCTGTTTTATAACAACTACCGATGCAACATCAGAGAGCAATGAGGCTGGCCTAAGGAACATAAACTTGAAGTTAGGTTCAGATGACAATTGGCAACTTCTGTCAGCTTCGGCATCTGAGTTTGTTAAGGTTGCACAGTATTTAGAAAATCCTAATTCACTCAGATTGAGTCTAAATTTCAATAGGTTTCTAAACAACTTGTCCAGCTGTCTCAGAATGTTCTTTAATAAAACAGATGGCAAGAGGAATCTCATTCCCAGTTTTACATTTGAAAGTTTTTTTAAAAAGCTTACGAGAATGGAAAGATAAGTTTACCTAGTAACACTAGCTAAAGTTGGTACCCCCCCATGCACTACAATTTGGCATGTAACATATTTGAGTATAGGTGTTTTTATTATAGTTCTTAAATAGGTAAAAGTACTTTGAAATAAAAGTCATTGTTTTGCTTGTCAAACCCCACAAGTATCTCTGGAGAATCTCTGGGTGTAGTTTGGTAAATTCCCACATTAGAGCAGCCCTCAATTTAGTTGCTATGCAGCACAATGCTGGTTTGTTTGTTTTTAGGTTCTAGGTTGAAGATTCTAGGTTAAACCAAAAAGTTAAAAACCAAAATAGGTGTTGGACCTTCCCCAAAGTGCACCAGCTTTCATATTAGATCTAGGGGTTGTGTTTTATATTACAATTTACTTAACAAATACCAGCAGACCACTGGGGCAGTTCTCAGGGCGCACCTGCAGCACAGAGGGCTTACCTCTGTGGCCCACGCACACCCAGCCACACTCACTGTCCGAGCCGTCTTCAAAGACATACTAGAGGTAACATGATTCAGTGCAGAATTCTCTAGCAAGGACAGTTACACTTGGCTTCTGCAGACCTCAGGCATAAAGGGCATTTGGAAATATGTGCACTTTGTGAATCCGAACAACGATGTCAAAGAAAGCCATCTCATCCTGTCCTCTGGCAACAGCTGGGAGACGAGATGACTAACAGCCCAACAAATCAACCCAAACTCTCTTCCTTCTGCTCAACATCAAGAGTAAAGGTGGCAGAAAGGTGAGATCCTGTCATATTGTCAAAACAGAAATATTAATTTTTTTATTCCAAATTTTATCCACGCTGCAAGGGTCCACCTGGAATCCATGTCATTTGTGAAGCTATCCCCATTCTGATCTTGCCCTCTTTCGGTTTGTATTGCTGTAGCTTTTCCAACACCCGTTTCCCATCCCTTCCTTTTCTCCTCCAGTGAGGCTGGAAGAGCTAATGTTGACTTTCCCAGCCTCTCTTAGGCAGGGACACATAGTCTGGCCAGTGAGATGCAGGTAAAAGCAGCACTGCCAGGAGACTGAAGAGTGCTTCTGTCTTGACAAAAGGGACGATGTCACCAGGACCTGGAATTACCTCTTCCCCCTTCCCGCTTTGGATTCGGAGCTACAGCAGTGAACTTGCAACCATGAGAGAAAGGCTAAGGAAAAAGCAGAGGTGCCAGCACAGAACCAAGGGTCCTGGCTTCATTAAACTGATGAACCAACCACCTACCTCTGGGCTCCTTATATGGGGAAAAATTGCCCTCTGTTTTTTTAAGTTCCTGTTAAATTTTTTTTTGTTACTTGCATATAAAAGCATTCCTAATTTATGCATCCCTGTGTATGACATATTCTACACAGCCCTGCAAATTCTTTTTGAGGGCCTTAGTACATGTCAGACACTGTAAAACTTACATTATAACCATTGTCTGATTTAATCACAGCAACCTTATGAGGTAGGTACTGTTACCCCATTTTATAGATGTGGAAACTGAGGCACAGAGCAATTAAGTAACTACTGTGCACTGTAACACTATACTGCCTTATATTACTAGTTAACTGTTCCCTCCTTGTCATTTTAAAGCCCGGGAGTGCAGAAGCCACATTTGCTCAGAACATACTTGTTAAATAGAAAACCAAAGTGTGGAAATGTCCACAAAAATGGGCAGTTGATGATTTTTGTCCCTGACTTGTGGAGGCTCTGAGCCCTGTGTCCTGCCGTGGGTACTTGTTTACCCACAGGCCAGAGTCATCCTTCAAAGTTGAGACAACTCGTAGACAAAGTTGGCCTCATCTGAAACTCCAGGGGTCCACCAGCGAGTGGGGCCAGCAGCGTGCCGTTCACTGTCTGCAGTGGACATGGTGAATCGTGGGTTCTGAGCAAGGTCATAGATGGCTATTAGCATTTAAGAAACTATGAGCAAAACTAAAAGGCAGACACTGCAGCTCCCATGGCTTGTATTATTCCAGGTAGATAACAATACTATACACTCACCAAAAAGTTCATGAATTATTTTTCTACGGGTGGTGGGGGCAGAAACAGTGGGAGTGGTGTTTCATGTCCTGACATTTAAGAACATCAAACAACCAGGGGAACATACGTTTGGTTTGGTAATGATTTGGTCTCTTCTCATTAATATTCCTATGTAAATACCAATATTAGGCAATTATAATGCAACATAAAATACAATGGACCTGGAGTTAGCACTAATGGGTTGAGGTCCTAGCTCTACAACTTAGCTGTGTGGCCGGGAGCAAGTTACTACCTATCCTAAGCCTCAGACATAAAACAGCAAAAGTAACAGCTGCCTCCTAAGGGTGCTGTGATGATCATACGAGATCATGGACATGAGATGCTTTGTCAGTAACAGAGCTGTGAACAAATGTTAGGGGTTACAATCACTTAGAGTCACCTCCGACATCAGTGACTTAACTGTCATTCCTTACCCAGCATGCACCAGCATGTACGAGAGAAACCTCCAGGCTTCTTCCCTCTTCATAGGATTGTAGATGAATGGACTCTCCAAGATGCCCGTGTCCAAGGTGATCCACTGTTTATAAGGCTTCCACACGGCATAGTAAATAAACACTGCCAGCTGATGGGGAGGGGCAGACATGAATGTTAACCATACCTTCTGCGGAGGGCCCACTCAAGCGTGTGGGCACCACCTTTGTTTCAAATGGTTAGCTCTCAAGTGGGCCACCTCACAGCATGTGCGCAGAGGATGACAGGCATTAAATCTCCATGCCATGCCCCTGACCACTGAACTCTGGTCATATCCTACTTCCTCCAGTGGCTAGGAGCAGCCCTAGACCAAACTGTAGAGGAGACTCCCTCTGAACCCCTTCTCCCTCTCAGATGCCCATTGCCCTCATCTTCCTACGCCCACCATTTGGTCTTTCATTTACAACTTAGTGTGAAGTGCTGGCTTCCAAAGAACAGGGTAGGGAAAGGGAAAAATAGTAACTTTAAGTTTACAGTGGAAGAAACAGCAAACACGACCTCAAACAAGTGATGAAGGCTAATGTCACCAGGGATGTCATGTAGCTGTCCCCTGCTCCCTGATGACATGATGGGATGTGATGAGAAGGTCATGTCACCTCTACAGTGTTGTTCCCCCAAACCCATACCTCCAGTCTAATCATGAGAAAAATGTCAGATAAACCTCAGTTGGGGGATATTGTACAGGATGCCTGACCAGTACTCCTCAGGCCATCAAAGTCACAAAACACAGAGACTGAGAAACTGTCACAGAGCAGAGAGACAGGAGCCATGACAACGAAATGAAATGTGACACCTGGGTTCCAGGGTACGGGAGGGACATAAAGAGATTAATGGAAAAATTACTAAAGTCCAAACAAAATCTGCAGTTTACCTAACAGTGATATACCGATGTGAGCTTCTTAGTTTTAACAAGCGTACTATAGAAATATAAGATGGTAATGATGGGAGAGACTGGGTGATGGGTACACAGGAACTCTCTGTACTATTTTCGCAACTTTTCTACAAAGCTTAAATTATTCCAAAATAAAAAGTTTATTGCAAGTAATTTTTCATTAAAAAAAAAAGTTGATCTTTCTGTGACAGGCAGATAGCTCAGCACCTGCCCCATGATCCTCCTGTGGAAAACCACCTTGTCCATAGAACTCACTGTGTAGGTGGTCATGTTTTGTACCACGTGACCCGATTCCCTTCCCCACCACACACACACACACACACACACACACACACCCCGGACTGGACCACAGCCAGGCAGCCAGTCTATAGACTGGAAGGATAACAAGAGGTGAGGGGCTGAAGAAAAGCAGAAAGAAGGATTCTGACAGCTCTCTAGTCGCAGGTTGTCTCACAATAAGACTCCTCGAGAAATTTAGACCTATGTCCCTCCAACCAAACAGCCTCAACACAAGCTTCTCCCAGCAATGTAATCTTGACACGTTAGCTTTACCTTTAAGCCACATGAGGCTACATCCCTGTGATAGTTCATTGTATGTGTCAGCTTGGCTAGACCACAGCACCCACATATCATCATTCTAGATGTTTCTGTGAAGGTATTTTTGATGCGATTAATGTTTAAATCAGTAGACTTTGAGTAAAGCAGATCACCCTCTACAACATGAGTGGGTCTCACACAGTCAGTTGTGGGCCTTCATACAGCAAAGACTAGCCTCTGCTGGGGGACAGGGAATTCTGCCAGCAGGCAGCCTTTGGACTCCAACGGCAACCCTCATGCCCTAGGTCTCCAGTCTGCTAGCCTACCCTGTAGTCTGAACTTGCCAAGCTCCCACAATCACATGAGCCAATTCCTTAAAATAAATTAATATCCCTCTCTCTCTCTCAACATATGTGTGTGTACATAGACGATTGATTGATAAAGAGAGAGAGAGAATATGTATGTTTATGCGTACATATCCTATTGCTTGTGTTTCTCTAAAGAACCCTGACGAATATAGTCCCTAGTAAGGAAGATGAGGCATCAGTAAGAATTAAGAGGATTACGTTAGCGATTTCCTTATGCCTCTGAAGTCCTCTGCCAATTCCTGTATGAGTTTTCAAGGTGAGGGAGAAAAAGCTAGGTTTGATGAGGTTCAGAAGCCCTGTCCTGGCCCAGTCACTGCGGTCGTGTACCAGAGACAAGGCATTCCACAGCTCTGGGCCTTGCATTCTTTTCTGGAAAACAAGAGGGCTGACTAGACGGGAGTCTGAAAACACAGTATGTACTGCCCACTATATACATCATTAGAGGACCCCATTTTTTCCCTGCTGAAATTTGGAGGCAACGACTCTTGTAACTCTTAGAACTCTTACTAGCCAATTGAAGTTGGTTCATAAGACCAAGTGAATTTGCAATCCCATGATATTTGGTTTCTAAAGTCCCCACCAGCTAAAATGAAATGAAGCCACTGGAATTGTAGTCACTGCCAGGAAGGGGACTTGTTTCAGAAATAATGCTCAACCTGCCCTGGCTTGTGTGGCTCAGGGGATTGAGTGCCGGCCTGTGAACCGAAGGGTCGTTGGTTCAATTCCCAGTCAAGGCACATGCCTGGGTTGTGAGCCAGGTCCCCAGCATGGGGCATGTGAGAAGCAACCACACATTGATGTTTCTCTCCCTCTCTTTCTCCCTCCCTTCCCCTCTCTCTAAAAGTAAATAAATAAAATCTTTAAAATAAAAATAAGAAAAACAATGCACAAGCCTTGGCTGAAAGTGACTGGGAACATAGGCAAAACCTGGGGGGAGAGCTCTGGAGAGGGTGAGGGGGAGTCCCGAGTGTGCTGTACTTGCCACCACCCAGCTCTCTTCACGCTTTCCAGTCCCTGATCTAGATCTGATGCAAACCTGCAGCGTGTTTGCGATTCCCCAGTGGTTCTTGCACTAGTGCTCGCCACCCAGCACGGTTACCTCAGCAAGGCTGATGGAGATGATGAACACGGGCGGTGGGAGGCAGGTGGCTCTCTCCAAGTACGTTCTTCGGGCATTTTCAGGAAGCATCCATTTTGAGACAATCTTGTGGACCTTTTTATTCCTGAAAGGATCTTCACCTTCCCCATCCTCTCTCATTTTCTCCTCTTCC
The DNA here is from genome assembly GCF_022682495.2 of Desmodus rotundus. Lineage (NCBI taxonomy): Eukaryota > Metazoa > Chordata > Mammalia > Chiroptera > Phyllostomidae > Desmodus > Desmodus rotundus. Next base: position 25,094,424 of record NC_071389.1, read on the forward strand.
TCCAGAGCTTCTTCCATGTCTCTATCCACATTCTCGACCTTCATCTCCAAACCGTGAGTAGCAGCCATTGTCCTGCACGGGAAAGGGACATGAGTGTCAGGGGGAAACACGACCCTGCAGTCTTCCTGGTCCTTTCCTGGCTTCTCCGGCATGACCTTGGTTTCCAAAGTGTTTCCTGTATGTCAGCAGAAGGCAAGTGAGGACCTGGCGCCTCGGTGCCCCAGTACTCATAATACCCACGCCCTCGTCACCAGTGTGTAATTGTGACAAAGTCCCAGGGTCTCCCCAAATGAGGGAGAGTGCTCTCGGCGGTCACTTCGGGTTTCATCTACTGCCACCACCCAAGGGGTGGACTGGAGCCTTTCACTACTTATACACCCTGTCCTTCCCCTCTGCCACGGACTTACGAGTCAACCACTAGCTTTGCCCTGAACGTAACATGTCTCAGAGCCCAAACCATGCACAATACATCACTGAACTTAGTTTTGTCTTAGCTTACCTGAGCAATCCCCTCTCCCCTCTTAGGTTCATCTTGCTCTACTTCCTGGTTTCTTTTCTTTTTTTTTTAAAGATTAAATTTATTCATTTTTAGAGCAAAGAAGAGGAGAAAGGGAGAGAAACATCAATTTGTGGTTGCCTCTTGTGCGCCCCCTACTGGGGACCTGGCCCACAACCCAGGCCTGTGCCCTAGACTTGGGATTGAACCGAAGACCCTTTGGTTCACAGGTCAGCACTCAATCCACTGAGCCACACCAGCCAGGTTTCTGATTCAGAATCAAAAGTCACTTGTTGAGCACCTACTGTGTACCAGGAGCTATGTTGAGGACTGTCACAGCTATTGACTCATTAGATTCCCACAACTCCAGGAGGTTGTTGCCCCATTTACAGATAAAAGACTGAGTTTCCCATCCACCCACTTCCCCAAAATAGCATAACTTTGATAAGATTCAAATTTACATCTCCTATTTCTAAATTAACGTGTCCTTTCTAAGTTACCACAACCGCCCATTCTGTAGCACACTTGAGTTAACAAGGCCATTCCTTACCGGTTCTTCAGATGCAACATCAACACCCTTGCTAAAACACATCTTCCCAACAACTCTCTGACACCCGAAACCCTTAGCTGAGTGTCTCCTAATTTCTACATCCAGTATTCCCTTGAACTTAATCCTTAACATTTAATCATTCAGACAATTATTCAACAAATATCTATTGAAAACCTACTATGTTTCAGGCCACCATCCCTATCCCAAAATGTTTACAATGTAATGGAGGGAACAGAGGTCAATGAAAAGAACACAAATGATTGTATCATTACAACTGTGTCGGTGACACCAAGCAGAGGCTAGGATACTGGGCAGCACAGCTGTAACAGGGGCTTTGTCTGCACCCTCTCCTCTCCCTGTGCCGTGGTGCCATCGTTTGGCCTTCTTTGGGTTTGGGTCTGTTACTTTTCACCCCTGGTTAAATGAGGTCAGTCACTCAATCAAGTGTTTCATGGTCAACATAAAGCAAGGAGTAAGGCAAGGCTCAAATATACTAAAAGAAAGAAATCGTGTTGCAAACTAGTACATAGTAATGATCTAATTTCTGTAAGAAGTAACGTACTAACACACACCCAGGAAGCAATCTGGAGAATTAACCATGATTGTATCTGCATGGTGGGATTCCCTAGATTTTTTGCCCCCTGTGCAGGAGTGGGCCCAGATTTGGAGGAGCCTAAAGCTTAAATGATGGGGGGGGGGGAGGGTTAGGAAAAAATTATATAAAATTAAAGTTGCAAAATTAAAAAAAAATTTACAAATGTAGGTACATTTGTAAATTAGAAGGAGCCCATGTGAGAGGTATGAAACTTAAGCTGTATTACTTGCACAGACAATCCATTTCTGTGCCTATTTTTTTAAGTATGTATTACTATTCTAATTTTAAAAACCTAATGAAGCCATACCTATGAGACCTCTCCTTGACCCCGAAGTCCCAACTACTATACTATGTTTCCCTTCCCCTTTGTAGCCCAATGTCCTGAAGGATGGGCTTGTGCCCACTAACCATCTCGTCCCCCGGATCCCCCCTGAAACTGCTGTCATGTTCAGCAGCGATGTGGGAGTCAGTCCTAAGGGTGTGTGTATGCAGAGCGCCCTTGGCACTTCAAAGCACATCCCCATGCACAATCTTCCATACTCCTCAAAACAATCTGAAAATAAAGAGAAGGCAAGCAGTACGTTCCCAGTTCTCTGCGTCTTCGACCTTGCCAGCAGATGTCTCTGCTGAAATCCCTTCACCCCCACCTTTCATCTCAACCACATGCCATTCACTGACTGCCCTCCCCCACTCCCCAGCCGCAGGTACACATCACAACAACGCTCTTGTCCTGCAACTGGGCTTCTCTCACTGGATGAAGACGGGCATGGCGGCAAGGTCACGAGAGGACAGGAACACAGGCTTCCATGCCAGCCAGACCTGGGAACGGCAGGTCTCATTTTCCTTTGCAGCCCCAGCCAACAGCCCTGGGCCTGGTACCACGGGCCGTGGACTGGTGGTTGCCAGGGCCTGGGAGAGCAGGGAGCGGGGAGTCACTGTTTGATGGGCACAGAGTGTCAGTTCGGGAAGACGGAAAAGTTCCGGAGATGCATGACGGTGGTGGCTGCACAATGTAAATGTAGTTAATGTCTCTGAACTGGGTATTTAAAAATGGTTAGAATGGCAAATTTCATGTTACATATATTTTACCACACATGAAAACGAAACAGCAATACAAATTTTCAAAGTCGTTATGGAGACTAGATAACATAGTGTTTCTCACAAGTCTGTACTTAGTAAATAGTATCTGACATTACTGATATTTGCAGCTCAGTCTGGTGTATCTAAACTTCCTAAACGTCCCCAAAGTAGTTTCAACTGCAATTGTTTTTAAAGCATGGGCAGTGGAGCCAAATGACTGAGATTAAAACACAGCTCTACTACACACTGACTGTAACTAATCGAAATTCTCTGAGCTTCAAATTACACCTTTGCAAAAAAAATTAACTATTTTTTTAGAGAGAGAGGAAGGGAGAGAGGTAGAGAGAAAGAAACATTGACTTATTGTCCCACTTATTCATGCATTCCTTGGTTGATTCCTGTGTGCGCCCTGCCCGGGGATCAAACCTGCAACCTTCATGTAGGAGGACTACACTCTAACCATATCAGCTATTACGCCAGGTCTCAAATTACATTTTCTAAAATTGTGGTTAAATACACATAACATAAAATTTACCATTTTGACCATTTTAAACTATACTGTGAACAGAGCTGCTCTGAACATCCCTGTACAGGGTTTTTTTTGAGCATCTATTTTCAACTCTTTGGGCATACAACTAGGAGTGGAATTGCTGGGTCATACGGTCATTCTATGTTTAACTCATGGGGAAAGCCTCAGGTTCCCTGTTAAAGTGCAGATAATAATAACACCGCATAGCATCATTGGGAAGATTTTTGAGGTAATGCACATAAAACACTAGAATAATAGCATTTGACGTGTAGTGAACACTCCATAATTGTTATTTATTATTGGCTATGAATGAATGGGTGGGAGTGTGGATGGATGACTAGAAATCTAGTCGAATGTATTACATTAGGCAAGGTTCCCCTTACGATAGGTTCTACTCAGTGAATTAGGGAAGAAGAGAATTCCCCTTTTGTTTTCATTTTCCCCAGCAACTTTTTTGGGACAAAACAGAAAAGGCTTCTTCCCTCCCCACATCTTCAACCCTTCCACTCACCCAGCCTTGCAGGGTCAGGCAGTAAGTCCGCAGATCCAACTGTTTCATTAATTTTCCTTGGATATTGATGATCGTTTCTAGTTTTTTGTCACTTCTCCTAATTGGCAAGACACAGTATGGATTTAAGATTAGCAGTTTTATTTATTTTTAAAGATATTATTTATTTATTTTTAAAGAGAAGGGAAACATGGGACAGAGGGTGAGAAACACCAGTGTGAGAGAGAAACATCAATCGGTTGCCTCTTGCACGCACCCTGACCAGGGATGGAACCTGCAACCCAGGCTTGTGCCCTGACTGGGAACTGAACCAGTAGCCTTTTGCTTTGCAGGCAGATGCCCAACCAACTGAGCCACACTGATCAGGGCAAGTATCAGCAGTTTTAACCACAAATGTTAAAGCATTTTAAAAAATAAGTTCAATTAGGGATGACTCACATTGTATTAATAAGCTCTATTGTAAATTTAAGCACCACACATGATCACGTTATGAGGAAATAAAATTCCACATTATTAACAATGTAACCTTACATCTATAAAAGGAGCTAGAAAAATGGGGATTACATTCCCCCTCCCCCACCACAATTTTCTCTTTTCTGCAGATTTCAAATTTTCCAGAAATTCAACAACTTCAAGCCCACCATTTGAGGTGTTTTAGTGAAATATGTTTCCTGGGCTGCAAAGATACCTGACCCATCTGGTTCCACCGAGACTCACAGCGTGTCTGCCTTCTTCCTTGGCATCTGCAGTACAGGGATCTGATGTGTAGTCCTAGCTCATTTAGGCTCCAGCAACAGATGAACACACCTGTAGTGACTGTGGCATTTTGTTGTCACCCGTCTTCTCAGTCAATCACTATCACATCCCGGCTTCCCATACCTGTCTGTGTGCCCTGCTCCCTGAGATCAGGAGCCTCTCCCTGCTTCACCTTATCTCCAACATCTGGTGCTGGATGTTCACAGGTGCGGCTTCCAGTCCCTCACATGCCCCATCCTCCCCACTCCCATTTACCTTCTGCTCCCCACCTGAATTTCTGAGCACAGTTCACCACCTTGGAAACTTGATAATCAGTGTGGCAGCAATGAGAAGGGCTGAGCCATGCTGACCCATAGGAGGCTGTGTGGCAATGGGTGTGGAAATGGGTGTGTTATGGGGTGTAAATTGATGCAGCCTTTGGGGAAGGGAAGGGGCAGGATCTGTGAATTATGAAAAGCAGATCCATCCTACACCCAGAAATACACCCTACAAATGAATTTGAGCAAGTGCACCAAGCTGTCTCTTAAAGATATTCTGTGTGGCACCGTTTACGGTGGTGAAAAATTACAAAGAACCTGAATGTACATTCAGGGCCGCTGCATTTTCTGACCGTTCTAAATCTTAGGTAGTTCTTCCTTACACTGTGCTGAAATCTACTCACCAGCACTCTGCCCCTGGGTCCAAGGTCCTCCCACCTAGGGTCTCACAAAGCAAGTCCAACCTAAGGTCATGTCATTCATTTCGTCCCTGCATGGGCGTAGCCTCGTAGGTCAAAGTCAGGCTAGAATATCTGGAAGAACACTTTTGATTAGCAGAATTTTTAGAAGTCCAATTGCATAGGAGTCTCAAAACGAGTCAGCCATGATTACAACACATTATGGACTCACATAGTTGCAAAGGCATCCAGGGGTATCAAATTGTTTACTTGGCCACTCTCATCGCGGTGTTACTCATTGAGTGGAACTATTTACTGCACTGACTGTGCTTCCTCGCTCACTAAACAAAGGTCATGCAGGCTTCTTGAACTTTCTTTAATGTTGGCCTGATGTCATGCTTTACCTTTTCTCTCCAGCAAAAGGCAGCCAACTCTTAGTTGAAATTACACCCATACCTGGCAAGAACACTGTAAATTATATAAATATCCAACCACTATGTTATATACAAATTAATAATGTCAACTGTAGGTGAAAAAATAAAAAATTAAAAACAAAAATAAAATTTAAAAATGTAAAATCACACACACATATCAAAACGTTCTCATCCTACTGGTAGGGAACAACTGGGGTAGATTGTTAGTGTGGACGAAAAAGGAGCCACACACTAAGCCTGGCGAGCTCAGAGAAGGTCCGCATGTTGGCCTTATAAACTCAGAGACCAAAAGTAACCACATAAGATGGTCTGAACATAAAAATTCCTCACTAAACCAGGTCATGAAAGTAGTCACGTCCTAGACCTGTAGCTTCCATGACAAAGGTCAGTCTTTACCTTCAGTGAGTCTATTGTCCTTTTGTTTCTAGAATAGCATACCTTTAAAATGTCAGAGTAATCCCCTTTCCCAGACCCCTCAGAGTACACCCACCCCACCAGAGAACCAGACCACAGAACCTCTCGTTTTTATCTCGTTCCCCACATGCCATCTCTCTGTGCTCTAAATGGTATTAACTTTCCTGTACCCACCAATGTAAAAGCCCAGGATTTGTTTGTTTTGGCCAAATGCAGGTCCTGTTTCTATTCTCTTTGGCAGCAGCACTCACTATGCTGTAAACATTCAGAGGAAGGAGGCTGGAAACAAGCGCGGTAAATGTCTCCTGCCCTTAATGAGTATCTTAGATTACTAATTCAGAGAAAAATACACGCCTCTTAAATGTACCATTTTGGATGTTGGTAGACAGACAGGTGTTAACCCCAGAGATTTCCCCACTTTACTTTCTCCCACCCGCTTAATCTACCACCAATGAATTTCATGTAACCCTCCTTACATCTCCTCCTTTAACTCTAACGCATAAAATCAGCTGCAAAATTGCCCCTCTCCAGAGCATTTTTCTCAACTTACTGAGATTTTGCTTCCCAGAAATTGTCATCAGTTTGGTTCAAATAAACTTATAAAAGTTTTCCACAGGTTTGGACATTTCTTATGTCAACAGAGAAGTATAAAAGACTCAGAGCCTTCTGGTCAAAAGTGGAGATGTTCCCCCTGCACCCCAAGAACCAAAGACCTTCCTTTCACAGCCAGCAAGTACCCTTCAAAAGGGGAGAAGGGGAAAGAACTTCCCTAATTCCTGACCTTATCTGGTAGCAGCATCGCTCGTATTATGAATCATGGAGTAGGTGTGCTGGCCAAGGATTGGAAAAGGCAGAGCTGTGCTCATTTACCCAGAATAGTTGCCTGCCTTTTTTTATTTTTTATTTGAATTTATTGGGGTGACATTGGTTTGCCAAACCATACAGGTTTCAAGTGTGTAACTCAATAAAACATCATCTGCACACTGCACTGGACACTCACCGCCCCAAGCAAAGTCTCTTTCCATCCCCATTTCCACCCCCTTTGCCCCTGTGCCCAACCCCACCTGTCCCCACCCCCTTTCCATCTGGCTATCACCACACTGTTGTTGTCTGCCTTTAAAAAAAAATCTGTAGAACTATCAGTTTCCATAAGGAACTCCACACAGGGGGCCCTCGGTATCAGCAAGGGATTGTTCCACAGAGCCTGCAGGTGTCCTCATTCACTATATACCACACAGTGGCCCCCAAACTCATGCTGTAAATTAGAGCCAGAGAGTGTCCGGTGATTTCATTTCAGACCCTTAATGATTCTATAACTGCCAAAGTCAAGTTATTTATAAAATCTGCTGTGTGAGGGGTATTAACCATGTTCAGTTCTGCACCCGAGTTCCCAAAAAAGAAAAGAAAAAAGAAAACTTGGTTTGTTAGTGGTACTTCTTTTCATCTTTCATAAAATTTAATCTCTCAAAGAGTAGTTTCTGTACTGGCTGAAAAACTTACTAAAATCACTTCCCAAAGCATTTGTCCTTGTATCTGTGAGACACACATGGTGGATCTCTGGATGTCAGAGGGCCTACACACCATCGAACTTGACATTCCGTGCCAATGTATCTAAAACTTCTCTTTGTGGCAAAAAGAAAAAAAAAAGTCACTTTCTCAGGCCTCTTCACTTTGTTTTCATTTTTATCACTGCACTATCAAGCGATCTATTTTTCTGAGTCTCTTCTACTCCTCCAACAAGAAACAAAGGTTTTAGTCACTCTGTGCATGTTGCATAAAGGCGGTATCACTAGTAGAGAATAAATAGTAAAGTCACATGAGAGGTCAAGGTGAAACAGTAGGCCTGGCTCACCATTACAGTAAGTGACTGGCAACAGGCGTAACTATGTTTCTTTTTTTTTCAGTTAATTTATTTTTAGAGAGGGGGGATGGGAGGGAGAAAGAGAGGGAGAGAAACATCAATGTGTGGTTGCCTCTCGCACACCCCCTACTGGGGACCTGGCTTGCAACCCAGGTGTGTGCCCTGACTAGGAATCAAACCTGTGACCCTTTGGTTTTCACAGGCTGGCGCTCAGTCCACTGAGCCATACCAACCAGGGCCAGGCATAACCATTTTTCAATTCATTCATTTACAACAGGCCATTGAGGGTAGCTAATGAAATACAAAACTGTAAGTGATGAATCTGCAAATGTGGAGGACTTCCAGTGTATTCTTTTAATAACACTTATGTAGTGAACATTAGTCGGTTTTCTTGGAGAATTCCTCATCTGATGAATCTTGGCAGGCAGCAGGGACCACTTCCTACTACAGAAGCCCAAGCCAAAAATACTCACTTTTTCCAGTCCTTAGCAGCTAAGACTAAGGTACATGATGTAGGCTTGACCCATCAGCTGCATTTGCTTAGGAAACTTCAGGCCAGAGCAGGGGCTGGGGAAAATTCTTTACAGCAGTGGACTATAAAGCAGTGGCAGCAATATCTGGTGTCCAGTGCCAGCTGTACCTTTGACAAAGGCTGCAGCAACGAGCATACAGCCGCGACAAGGCTGTCTTTGCCTACCTGGCTCTGTGGTGTAATTTGTATATAGTTCCTGGTCTCCCTTTGTTTCTGCTTGTTTCCCAAACCTTGTTTCTTCAGTCTTCTAGTGATTTTATAACCTATCTGTGAAATGATGATATACTGAGAAACATGTATTTGGTCTTCATCCCCATTTGGAATTTCCAGAGTGATAGAGGGGAGAGGAGCATCTTTTGTTATTTATAATAAGCTTCTCTCAACCATATCTGAGTTTATGCTAATGAAGTAACTCTTGGAGGATGGGGGCTGGTTGCCAGAGGAAGCAATCATGTGATCAGAGAGTTGGAACTTTCAGCCCCCACCTCTGGGGAAGGGAAAGGGGCTAAAGACTGAGTTTAACCACCAACGGTCAAGAACGTAATCAATCACGCCTGTGTAATGGAATCTCCATAGAAACCCAAGACAAAGGGGTTCGGAGAGCTTCCAGGTTGTTGAACACAGCAAGGTGCTGGGAGGTTGACGCACCCAGGGAGAGTGTGGAAGCTCCACATCCCGCCTCACACACCTTGCTCTATGCACCTCTTCCATTCAGCTGCACCTGAGTTGTACACTTTGTATACAGTGAACTGGTAATAGTAAGTAAAGCCCTCTCCTGCATTCTATGAGCTGTTCTGTGACCAAATTATTGAACCTAAGGGGCAGGTAATAGAAACCCCAATTTATAGCCAGTCGGTCAGAAGTACTGGGAGCCCAGACTTGCAATTGGCCTCTGAAGCGGGGAGAAGTCTCACAGGACTGAGCCCTTAACCTCTGGGTTAGTGTCAGAATGGCTTGGTATGTAAAACTCACACATTTGGTGTCAGAAGTGTGAGTGGGAATAGAGAAATAGTTTTTCTTTTACAACCCAATGTGCTTCCAATAAAACTCATTTTACTGGTATAATCAGCCAGAATCAGTTTATGTCCCTTGCAGCCAAGAGCCTAATTAATACACCTGACTAGCCGAGAACCTCTTCTCAACTCTATCCTGCTGCAAATTAAACTTGTTTGTTATTCTGTGTTTGGGAGACATAGTGTAAGGAAAGCACAACCACAGACCTGTTTTCTGGCCTGGACTCTGCCACTTCCCAGCTGTGTGTGACCCGGAGCAAGTCCCTTCCCAACTCTGAGTGACAGTGCGCTCATAGGCACAGTGAACCGACCAGTAGTTCCCCAACCCGGCTGTGCCTGAGAATCCCCTCCGGCACTTGTTTTTCGTACGGATCCTGGGCCCATCCTGAAGAAACTAATTTAACAGATTCAGTAGGTCTCTGGCAGGTACACCAGCGAAGTGGAGGCAGCAGCACCTTTGAGAACCACGAGCTCAGGCTCTCCAAGGGCCATTCCATCGCACGTACTCTGGTCTTCTAATGGAAGGCAGAGACAGTTTTATTGCTGTATTCCTCACGCCCAAGAAGTTCCTGGCATGTAGGAGATGTTCAGAAAATACTTGTATCTGAATAAAAAGTAAACAGAAACTCCCTGCAAGTTTTCAGTAAATCTAAAATTATTCTAAAATAAATAGTTTATTGAAAAGAATACTGGAAAGGAAGAAGGAAGGAAAGAAGAAGGTAAGGAGGAAGGGAGGCAGGAGGAAAGGTAAGAAGGTATAAAAGAAGGAAGAGGGAGGGAGGGAGGGAGGGGGAAGAGGAATTTTATCCATACCGAATTAACGAAGAGTCTTATATCACTGTGTATTAAAAAGCACCTCGTATCTCCCTTTTCCTTTGCACACCGCCCCCAATCCCCACCACATTATTATTCTGCCATCCCGGGCTGCGAGAGACCTGTGGAGCCACCACGCTGCAGAAGGGCTTGTGGCCTTTCTGTGAGGAGCTCTGTTCCTCAGGCTTGGCACTGCAAAGACCTGAGTTCTTCTCCCAGCATCCACACTTAATTTCGCTGGGCCTCCGTCTCCTCGGCTGTGAGACAGAGCTCCTCTGTCCCCTCGGTACCCTACAGAATTATTATAAGGATCAAACGAAGTAAGAGATGTCACATTAGTGAGCGCTGTGAGCCGGGCTCCATACTAAACACTTTATGGGCATTCTCTTCGTTAATTTTCACAACCACCTTGTACAGTAGGATAACAACACCTCTATTTTTTGGATAATAAAGCTCAGGCTTCCAGAAAACTTGATCAAGGTCATACAACCAGTGAGGGGAGGGTTGGGGGAGGAGCCCAGGGTGTCTGACTCCGAGACCCCACGTGTTCCTCTGCCCTGTGGCTTCAACACACCTAGTGTCACAGAAGTGTACATCTCTATTTCGATTATTTCTACCCCTTCCTTCCCTCTACCCTAATCTCCCTCTTTATCCTCCAGCTCCCCAAACAGAGCCAGACTAGACCCTGGGAGTTCCCACATGGGGGCTGCCAAAGAACTGGCAGGTCGCTAGCCCTGAGGATGGGGCTGGGAATCCCCACCACTCCCATTGCTGCCACAGGGAGTCGGCATGGAGACAGGCATCCAGGAAAGGAAAGGGTTTGCCTGTCTGAGAAGCCAGAGGGCTAAGCGAGGCTCACCTGCCCTTCTTCAACTCACCCAGGAGAGGCCACCACTTTAGACAACTCCTCTTTGGCAGAAGAGAGTTTGGATCATTTGCTTGTGTTTCTTTCCTAGCTGCATTCAAACAAATAGGTTCTAAATATCTGAATTGTTTTTTTAAACTGCTGGCCCCACCCATTCACTGGTACCAGGCAGGCCCCTGCCGAGGCTGTGTGCAGCCTTGATGTGGCTGGCCAGCAGGCTGTGCTGGGTGTACCCAATTGCTGCCCAGCTGGGCCTGGTGAGGAGGCTTTTGGTGATGTTGCTAGGCAACCTGAGTAATTGGAGAGGCCACAGATTGGGCTACTGGGCCACAAAGATTAACAGTGTCCTTCGTCACACTGCGAACCATCATTATGCCCAGTTCCAGAGGCCTAGGGCAATCTCTGTGGTTATGACCTGAAAGAGTGCTTTTTTAGCTACAGAAATCGAGAGCCAGCTTTTCAATATTATGGGTTTGTGGCTGTGGTTGTTTCTTTTTGCTATGTCTCTGAAGATACACTTGGAATAAATAGGCAAATGATTTAAAAACAAAAAAATGCCCTTTTTTCCAGAAGTTTTCCTTCTTCCTGAAGCAAAGCACTCTTGCTCTCAATTGTGAGGGCAACCCAGGTAGGGACACTCTGCTTCCTAAGGTCTCTGCGTGCCCACTACATGTTAAAAGCATCTTCCTTGGAATCCCACAACTGTGTCATGGTTCAGGGTTGGGGGACCAGGGCCTTGGTCATGTCTTTGTGTCTTTCTCATTCCAAGAAAATCATGATGCCTCCCCTTCCCGGTCTACAGAACCACTTCTACTTATCCTATTTTAATGGCTCCTCCCAGTTGCCCTGTGAAGAAGACATCATTATTATTCCCATTTTACAGAGGAACAACTAAGGCAAAAAAAGGCACCCATGATTACATGCCAAGTCACAGCAAAGCTGCGGCACCAACCCATTTTCCTGAGCCAGACTCTGGGCTCCCCACTATACCAGAGTGTCTCTGCACAGAGCTATATAAGATATTACATATATTTTTGTACCCTATTAGAACATGAAAGATAGTAGTAATAATACACACTTGTGGAGAGACACAGAATTTCACCCCATATCTTGCAATATCCTCAACTCATCGCACATATTGATGGGGGTCAGTCTTTCAAAGCCGCCTCGTGTACACTGAGGGAAAGCGTCTGGAAGAATTCCCAAAGGTGGACACACTATTTAACTAGTTCAACAGACCTAGCGCACCAGAGCATGGGGCTGAAGGGAAACCCTGGCCCTGAGCCATCTCCTTAATTCAAGAGGTTAACTTTCCTTGATAGCATTATGACACTGTATCGGTCTCTTAAGTAAGGAGGCAGAATCACTGCTTTTATTACATATTGTATGTACAGGTATTTTTCAAAAAGACTTTCACTGCTTCATCCACAGTGTTTCTTAAATAGTGACCAACTGTGCTGGTTTGCACGGGGCTAGGGATTTCTTGGGGTGTGGGACTTGGGCAAACTGAGGACAGTCGGTCACCCTATCACTGACCACCTACATCAGAATCGTGAGACATCAGGTGAAGACAACTGGTTCCAGTCCTAAGGCAGTGGTCCTTAGCCCTGGCCATGCATCAGAATTGTCTGAGGAAACTGTAAAAAGTATTGTTGCCTGAGCTCGGCCCAGAGCAATGGAATCAGAGCCTCTGAAGCTGGGGCCAGGGCTCTGGTGGTTTTAATTGGCAACCAAGACTCAAAGCTCCTGTCCCAGAGATTTGGATTGAGAGGGTCTAAGCTAGGGTCTTGCTCAGGAATCTACATGCTTGTTCAACAACTCCCAAGGGGGTTCTTATGCACACCACAGTCTGATGACCAGTGATGTGTGCGTTCCTTGGACAAGCATACCCTGAATGCCTCATATACGACAGGCTCTAGAAACACAAAGAAAAAACAAACAAAAGAAAACCTCCTGTTCCCCAGGCCCTCCCTATGCAGTGGGGAAGAAAGACCTATAAACTGTTCCAACACAGTACACTGTGATTTTAAATTTAAAAGTGGGTCAGCATCATCAGGGTGGTTATGGTTTCTCAGTTCCCAGAAGCCTTGAGTGGTAGATTAAAGATGGAGCATGTGATTTTCCATTCCTTCCACAGAGAGGTGGGGTTTGCTCCTCCTCTCCTTGTTTCTGGGCCAGCCTGTGACTGGTTTTGACCGATACTCCGTGGCAGAAGTAGTGCTGGGTACCCCTCAAGGTCAGGTCTTAAGAGATCTGCGGCCCTCACTTTTGGTCCTCTTGGAATGCTTGCTCTGTGAAGCCTGGCACCATGTAAAAAAGGTTGACTACCCTGCCCTGTCTGGGTGGCTCAGTTGATTGGACGTCGTCCTACACACTGAAAGGTTGCCAGTTCGATTTCTGGCCAGGGCACATACTGGGTTGCAGGTTCAATTCCCCGTCGGGGTGCATACAAGAGGCAACCAATCGATGTTTTTCTCTTTCTCTTTCTTTCTCCCTCCCTTCCCTCCTCTCAAACATAAATAAATAAAATCTTCTTTTTTAAGATTATTTATTTATTTATTTTTAGAGATAGGGGAGAGGAGGAAGAGAGGGAGAGAAACATCAATGTGTGGTTGCCTCTCACAAGCCCCCCCAAGTGGGGGCCTGGCCTGTAACCCAAGCACATGCTCTGACTGGGAATCGAACCAGCGACCCTTTGGTTCACAGGCCAGCACTCAATCCACTTAGCCACACCAGCCAGGGCTAAATAAATAAAAACTTAAAAAAAAAAAAAAAAGAAGAAGAAGAAGAAGAAAGTTTGACAACCCTGAGGCCACCATGCTGTGAGGAAGCCCAAGTTACTGCATGCAGAGAGGCCATGTGGAAGAGCACCGGTGTGCCAGCCTATGAGTGAAGCCATCCTGGACCTTCCAGCCCAGCCCATCCACCAAATGAGTACGGATGCTCCTTGACTTATGATAGGGTTCCACCCTGATAAATCCGTTATAAATTGAAGCTACCATCAGTGGAAAGTGCATTTAATAAACCTAACCTACCAAACATCATAGATGTCCTCAGAACACTTACATTCGTCTACATTTGGGCAAAATCATCTCGCTGCCACTGCCCAGTATCACAAGAGAGAATCAGACTGCATAGTCTAGCCTAGGGAAAAAATTAAAATTCAAGGTACAGTTTCTACTGAATGTACATCACTCTCTCACCATTGCAAAGTCAAAAAAATCGTAAGTTAAACCATTGTAATTTGGGAACCATCTGTCCAGCCAAGTGATTGTCCCCAGCTGACACCATGTGGAGCAGAAGAACTGCTCAGCTGAACTATGCCCCAATTCCAGACCCATAGAATCATGACAAAGTAAGCCACTACATTTTGGGGTGATTTGTTATTCAGCAGTAGCTACCAACACACCTCATTAGAACTACAAGAGAGGACACCCCATACCATTCTGCCTTTCTGATTACATTGTTCATCTTCATAGCCCTCCATGAAATAGAGTCCAGTTGGTCTCCATCTGTGCTTGCACTCCTGCTCCCCTCCAAAACAAAACAAAAACACAACCCTCATCAGAATATATCAACTCTCTGCTTAAACCCCTTCAATGGTTTCCCACTGTCTTCGAGATAGATGCAGATCCTTACTATGGCAGATTATATCCTACATGACCTAGCTCCTGCCTGCTTTGTGGAATTCTACCACTCTCCCCCAACTTCTCTGTGCTGCAACCACAGGGCCTCCTTTCAGTCCCAGGAACACACCGAGCTCTCTCCTGCCTCAGGGTCTTTGCATTTGCTGTTCCCTCTACCTAACCGTTTCTCCATCCCTCACACACATCCCAACACATTCATATAAGGCTAACTCCTTCACTTCCCTAGGAAGTCTTCCCTAATAAATCAGCAAGTGAATGAAGAATGAAGAAGAAGGAAGTATGGAAGAAGAGAGCACGGAAATTACAGTAGTCAGAAAACCTTGATTCTTGCTGCAGTTCTGCCCCTGCTTACCTAACCAGGCACTCACCTCACCTGATCAGAATCCGTGTCCCCACCATGATGCACGTGTTTATGTGTGCCACACACCAGAAGTCTTCACGGTTTTTGCTCTCGAGTCCCCATAAGAATTTTGAAAAAGCTATGACCCTCTCACACGTTTTAAAATAATAACTAAAATTATTTTTCATGCCCTGGCCAGCATGGCTCAGTTGGTTGGGCATGTCCTGCAAAGCAAAAGGTTGCCAGTTCGATTCCTGGTCAGGATACGTGCCTGAGTTGCAGGCCTGGTTCCTGGTTGGGGCGTGTGCGACAGGCAACCGATCAATGTTTGTCTCTTACATCATTGTTTTTCTCCCTGCCCTCCCCAATAAATGAATGAGTGAATGAATAGATAGATAGATAAAAATCTTTTAGAAAATTATTTTTCATGAGTAAAAATAGGTTCCAAGGTAGCATTTTTCTGGCACAGTTTTTATTAGAGACATGATTTAGATATACAGGGTCCAGCACAAATAACGCCCCTCTTTTATTACAAAATCATAAGCATGTAATTCTGTAACATAACACTGTCTCACTCAAGCACGCCATGTGACATTTTAGGTGAAATGTTCAAAGTAAAACTATAATGATTACACCCGTATCACTACCCAATCAACCACACTCACGCAGGCCTCACTTCCGCCGGACCCTGTATTTTCATCCAAACCTCGGAGCTACAGATCTAGCTTGTTCAGTTTATGGAACTTGTCTACCATACAAACCAACTGTCAAAGCCAGTCCTCACTGTCAAACCGTCAACCAAACCAGAATAATGGTCTGCCTGTAAGAAAATCCACCTTCATTTTAAAAAAATTCTATAAATGAGCTCATTTGCATCCCCATGACAACTGGCTCAGATCCCAATTATAATTTTACAACACATAAAAAGCTAAAGCATTTGTGTTTAGAGTGGAGTAGCATAATGTTCAGAGCACACATTCTAGAGGAAAGGGACAAGAGTTCAAACCCTGATCGCCACTTAATAGCTCTATGACCTTGGGGAACTTATTAAACCTCTGGGTGCCTTGGGAACCTCATCTGTAAAAGAAGAATAATAAGTATCTACTTTATAGATCTGGTATGCATATCAAATGAGTTTATTAATCTGTAAAGCCCTTAGAACAATGTCTGGCACGTAACTAACATTAAACAAGTATTTTTTTTTAAAGATTTTATTTATTTTTTAGAGAGAGGAGAGGAGAGGGAAAAAGAGGGGGAAGGAACCATTGATGTGTGAGAGAAACATTGATCAGTTGCCTCTCACACACGCCCAACAGGGGACCTGGCCAGCAATTCAGGCATGTGCCCCGACAGGGAATCGAACCAATGACCTTTCAGTTTGTGGGACCAACGCCCATCCCACTGAGTCACACCAGTCAGGGCAGGTTTTTTTTTTTTTAAATAAATACTGTAAGAGTCTGTACTAAGGCACCACCTCTTCAGTTTACTTTATCTAATCTCTCTCTCTGCTTAATCTCTCTGGAACAAAGCATTCTCCAATTATCCTTTTGGTTGTTGTATTCCCAAGTAACTCACCATAAAAAGATTCAGGAAGGACCTAGTAAAGCCAGAGAAAGGAAACAATGAAAGCAGAGTTGAAAAGGAGAATTTAAAAGAATCAAGACAAGCAGAGTATTTTCAGGAAAGAGTACCTAAGGAATCTGAGGATCTGGAAACTGATTCCCTTGAAGCTACCCAGGTCCACGTCCCCCCCTGTTCCAGGGCCACTGCCACATTTGGCACAAACTCCCTGGACACGTTCAGAGCTCTATAAATGCCTGGTGTCCCATCCACAACTCCATCTCTTTCTCTTTTATATAAGAAATCACAGCTTTTGGCTTTTCGCTTTGGGCTCAGAGGAGGCTTAAGTGAAACTTTCTTTGCTTGGTCAGTCCAAATTCAGGTTCATCTGACAACAGTTGCCTCCAAGATAAAAGTCGTATACTTGAGATGTGCTGGTGGGGAAGTCAGTGCTACATCTGCCCTGGCCCCCAAGGTCAGACCCCTGGGTCTGTCTCAAAAAAAGTTGGTGATGACATCGCCAAAGCAACAGGTGATTGGAAGGGTCTGAGGATCACAGTGAAACTGACCATTCAGAACAGACAGGCCCAGACTGAGGCAGTGCCTTCTGCCTCTGCCCTGATCACCGAAGGCATCAAAGAACCACCAGGAGACAGAAAGGAGCAAAACAACATTAAGTACAGTGGAAACACCACTTTTGATGAGATTGTCAACACTGCCCTACAGATCCAGCACCAGTCTTTAGCTAAAGAACTCTCTGGAACCATCAAAGTTTTCCTGGAACTGCCCAGTCTGTGGGCTGCAGTGTCGACAGCTGCCACACTCGTGACATCATGGATGGCATCAGCAGTGGTGCCGTGGAATGTTCAGCTAGTTAAGAACTACAAAGGAAAATATTTCAGTTAAAGATCATTTGACAACCAAAAAAAAAAAACAAACCAGGAAGCACAAAGGATTGCAAATTAGCAAGCAGTATATCCTGAATTTGTTCCAGATTATACAAATGTAAATCATTCATACATTTCAGTACTTTTATAATATATTTTTAAATTTCAGCTACATTAGCTGTAACCCAGTGTACAGCTGAAGGCAAAGAACTCACAGATCAGGACAGACACGGAACAAGTCAGGGCACCCTTCATGAACCTAGAGTCCTAAAAAGAAAGATTCATTTCCTCAGACAAGTAGGAACCCCATCAGGCCTGGAGATCATGGTGTCATCTCCTCAACCCTCAGGCATCAGCCACACTTCTAAAATACAAATCAGATGGTGTCCTCCCTTTGCTAAGTCCCTCCAATAAGTTACCCAGTGCCCTTGGTGTAACATCTAGGTTCCTTAACAAGACACACAAGGGCCCCAAGACCTGAGCCCTGCCTATTTTCTTTATTCTCATTTCTTGCCATTCCTCCGTGCACATACCCCACACTCAGCCATGCTGAGCCCCCAGCAATTCCAGCTCCCTCCCTCTGCTGGGCCTTTTCATAAGAGTCTCCCTCTGCTAGAATAGTTTTCCTCCCCAATGTGTTTCCTGGTGAAGTCTTAACACGCCCTTCAAAGATTGTCCTAAACCCCTCCTCCCAAAGCTGTACTAAGCATCTACTAAGTGTGTGCCGCAGTGGAGAACAAAGCAGAGACGGTAGAATTAAATGCACCTCTTAGTGCCTTCAACAACCTCTGTTCCTGTCTAGGGTACTATGGCCTTCTTTATATTATCACCATCTCCTCTGCAAGGCTGTGAGTAGGTACCCTGAGAACAGGACTTCTGTTTCATTCATCTTCAACTCCTTATTGTAGAGCCCATGAAATGCATCAATAAATGTATCCTGGAGACTTCCTGTGAAGATGGCGGTATAAACACTGCTCCCCTCTTCACAAAACCACATCAAAATGACAACTAAGTTATAAAACAACCATCATTCAGAAACAATTACAGAATTAAAGAAGAAACCATATCAAAACTGGCAGGAGGAGCACAGACACAGAATGGGCGGGTCCCACACCCATGTGTGGTGGATAAAAACTGGGAGGGATATCTCAGGAGCAAGGGGTTCCAGCCTCACAACAGGCCCCACAGTCTAGCTGTAAAAACCAGTGGGGATTGAGGCTGTGAAAGACAGAAACTGCTGGACTCCTAGCAGTTCCTCTTAAAGGGCCCATACACAGACCTACTCGGACTCACTCCCTCTGAGCTCCAGCATGGGGGCAACAGATTGAAAGGCATCAGAGATATATACAGGGGGTAAATGAATTATTCAGCATCAGGGCGAGAGCTGGAGGGCAGCTTTCTCCCAAACAGAAGTGCTAGCAGAGGCTACTGTTCCTTTTCTGAGCCCTTCCACTGCAGAGCCAGAGTCAGCAGGCGGGCACCTGAGACTCCATCAACCTGGCTTACATTGTTTGTCCCACCCTTGTGATTCCCTGAGGCCCTGTCCCACCCAACTTCCAGGCCTACCCAAGCTGTTTCCAGTGGCTTTTCCATCCGAATGGCTTGTCTTGGTCGTGCTTCAGATTTCCTAATTCTCTCAAACAAATAGCATCTGGCTTCAGCAAGCCCCATACCTCTTGCTAAGTTGCCCCAGGCCAGCATCAACAGCAGCTGGCCTTGGTTCACAGCTTGGCCTCACCTGGGCACCTCTAAGCCAGCACAAGCAGCAGCCATCTGCAGATCGCTCTGTAGCTTATGCTGTGTGACCCCAGACAGAACACAGGCAGTGGCAGACCTAGGAAGTGCCAACAGCAATCAAGGATCAACTACAACAGGAGAGTGTACACAGCCCACACAGTGGGTGCACCTTGAGTACCCAGCTTGGGTAATAGGGGAGGCTGTGCCACTGGACCCTACAGGACACCTACTGCATTAGGCCACTCTTATCAAGCCTGGGAGACATAGCAGCTCTACCTAATACATAGTTACAAACACAGGGAGGCTGCCAAAACGAGGAGGCAAAGAAACATGGCCCAAATGAAAGAAGAGAACAAAAGTCCAGAAAAAGAACTGAACAAAATGAAGACAAGCAAGCTACTAGATGCCGAATTCAAAACACTGGTTATAAGGCTGTGCAAGGAACTCAGTGAGAACCTCAGTAGCATAAAAAAGATCCAGTCAGAAATGAGGGATACACTAATTATAATAAAGACCAATTTACAGGGAAACAACAGTAGAGTGGATGAAGTCAAAAATCAAATCAGTGATTTGGAATATACGGAAGCAAAAAACAACCAATCAGATCAGCGAGAAGTAAAAAATCCGAACACATGAGGATAGCATAAGGAACCTCTGGGACAACTTCAAGCATACGAACATCCACATCAGGGGAGTACCAGAAGGAGAAGAGAAAGAGCAAGAAATTGGAAACTCATTTGAAAAAATAATGGCAGAAAAATTCCTTAACTTGATGAAGGAAACAGACATACTTCCTAAACAAACTTGGAAATAGACAAACTAGGAAATAGACAAACGTGGTGAAGGAAGTCCAAGAAGCACAGGGAGTCCCAAACAAGAAGAACCCAAAGAGGCCCACACCAAGACACATCATAATTCAAATGCCGAAGCTTGAAGAAAAAGAAACAATTTTTTAAGATGTATTTATTTACATTTTAGAGAGGGGGAAAAGGAGGGGGAAACATCAATGTGCAAGAGATACATCAATTGGTTGCCTCTCCCATGTCCCCAACTGGGGACCTGGCCTACAACCCAGGTGTGTGCCCTGACTGGGAATCAAACCAGCAATCTCTTGGTTCGTAGGCTGGCACTCAATCCACTGAGCCACACCAGCCAGGGCAAAGAAAGTATCTTAAAAGCGGCAAGAGAAAAGCAGTTACCTACAAGGGAGTTCCCACAAAATTGTCAGCTGATTTCTCAAAAGAAACTTTGCAGGCTAGAAGGGATTGGCAAGAAATATTCAAAGTCATCACTTTTGAATATTTCAAAGCAAGGACCTACAACCATTACTGTCTGGATAGCTATCATTTAGAGCCAAAGTACAGATAGGAGCTTCTCAGACAAGAAAAACCTAAAGGAGTTCATCACCACCAATCCAGTATAATAAGAAATGTTAAAGGATCTTCTTGAAGAAGAAGAAGATCAAAAATATGAACAATAAAATGGCAATAAATATGTATCTATCAACAATTGAATCTAAAATTAAAAAACAACCAAGCAGAACAGAAACAGAATCATAGATACAGACAAGGTTTTGATGGTTGCCAGAGGGGAGAGGGGTCAGGGGGATAGGCGAAAAAGGTGAAGGGATTAAGAAGTACAAGTTGGTAGTTACAGAATAGTCATGGGCATGTAAAGTATAGCATAGGAAATAGAGTAGCCAAAGAACGTGCATGCATGACCCATGGACATAGACAACTTATGGGGACTGCCTGAGGGAGTAGGGGGTGAGCTAGGTGGAGGGGGGGAAAGGGGGAAAATTGGGACAACTGTATTAGCATCATCAATAAAATACAATTTTTAAAAAATGTGCCCTGGCTGGTGTAGCTCAGTGGATTGAGCGCGGGCCTGTGAACCAAAGGGTTGCCAGTTTGATTCCCAGTCAGGGCACATGCCTGGGTTGCAGGCCAGGTTCCTAGTAAGGGATGCGTGAGAGGCAACCACACATAGATGTTTCTCTCCCTCTTAAAAAAAAAAAAAAAAAAAGTTTGCTAGACTCATTTACTCAAGGATTCATCAAAAATTTCTGTTTCGAGAATTCATCAAAAATATTCAGCAATACAAGTTGCTGGTTGTACAACTGAACCAACAGACACTGTCCCTGCCCTCTTGGGACCAAAAGTGCACTTGATAGAATGAATGATGTGTGAATGAATGAATGAGTTAATGAATCAGGGAAGTAGTGTGCTCCTCCCCACCTGGATGGGGCAGCCCAGAGCAGGGGATGTATAGGCAGGAGAAGCTGGTGTCTGGGAAGCTGGGAAAGATGATGTCCTTTTGTTCTTTCTGATACAGGGAAACTTACTAGCCATGTGACCTTAGGCAAATCCTTTAGCCTGTTTGCACTTTCATTTTAATGGTATCATAACAGAGTTATGATTACATGAGTTAATGCATTTAAAAGCAGAGTGGGTTTAGGAACAGGTAGTTCTCATTACTTGCTCAGTGTGAGTGCACAGATTCAGAAACACAGCAGGAGAGCCTGCTGGGGAAAACACCCCCTGCCGCCCCAGGTCCCATCCCTGGTCCAGCATTCTCACCTCAGACCCGCTGGAGACACCCTCCCCACTGAGCCCAACCTCCACCCCTTGTTGACCTCCCTGTTTTCCCTTTCCAGTTCTGTGTTTACTTTCCAGTGCTTTCCAGGCCCAAGGTTGTCTTACACATCTTTACCAGCCTACAGAGGGGGATGTGGCAGGAAAGGGCCCAAAGAAGAAGGGAAGAGCACCCAAGTTTATTGAGGCTTCAAGACATGCCTGGCACCAGGGTCAGTGCTTCACCTGCATTATCTCCTGTCATCTTCATTACATTTTACAAATGAGGAAACTGAGGCTTGGGAAGAGAACAGAAGTGGGACATGAAACCAAGTGTCTTTATGATTCCAAAAGAATTTTCCTCAGTGCCACACTGCCTACCAACTTATAAACATTAAATGTTTGTGAAATAAATTTCCATTTTCTTATTCCCCGCAAGAGCAGAAATTGTGTGTGTTTTTCTGCCCCAGAGAATCCAAGATACATATTCAAACAATGATGAATAAACAAACGAATAATAAAAAATATGGACAACTGAAATCCCTCAGATACCCCATGCTAGGAAGGAGGAAACAAGTAACCCTGAGGGAGGCGCCTTGGAGGAAGAAGCCAGAGACTGTGTCCCCTCGCTGTGGTCTGCAGCGCCCAGAGCAGGGGCACAGTGCAGGCAACACAGGAGGGCTAGGAACTGGCTCAGTTGCAGCGGGGGGAAAGCTGGGAGGCAGGAGGGAGGGTGGGATGTTATGGGGGGAATGTGATGAAGGGAGAGAGAAGGCGGATGATTGATCAGCGCACAGAAAGGGAATAGCATTACGTGGTACCCCCACCGTGCCCCTCGGGAAGAAGCCTAGAAACAGCCTCCTGACTCCTGGTCAAACACATTGCCAACTTTGAAAAGAAAGTTGCAAAATCCCAAGGGGCCATTCCGAAAGGCTACTCCGGAAGGGAGGTTGCCAAGGGAACAAGGTACGTTCTGCCTCCTTCTCACTGCCCCCACTCTCACACTTCCTGCCCTCAGCCCCCTTGGCCACACGCAGGGACTCCCTCCACCCGCTCCCAGCTTCCGCAGCTTACCTCCTTCCCGGAGGCGTCCCAGGCAGGGCTGGCTGCTTTCCGTGTTCCGTCCCGGGCCAAGGAGGTGCCTCTGCTGCCCTGAAGTTCTTGCTCTTTTTCTGGGTGATCCTCGGCCCCTCCTCGAACTAAATTTGCCCTGCAGGTTCCCAGCCACCCTGCCCTGGGGGGCGGGAGCCTGAGGAAATCCCCTCCCTCCCAGCCTTGGGCCTGGGCAGCCGCCAGCCAACTCCGCAGTCTCACTCCTGGGCTGGCCCTAGATGAATGAGTCTTCCCCCTCCGCCTGCCTGGGACTGAGCCAGGGAGCCTGTGCCAGCCTCTCTGCTGTTTCTCCGTGGCCTTGACTCTGAACTCCACTTCTCCTCCAAGTCCTACCCCACTGCTCTATGTCTGGGTCTTCTGCCTTGCATTCGCAGCTCTCTAGGAAAGCCCTTAGCAAGGTGGGCTCTGTCTATCCAGCTGTGCCCTGGTAGAAACCCAGGCCCCGTGCTGGGCACCAGGTAGGTGACTTGATGACTCTCAGCAGGGGTTTAGTCACAAGCCCCAGGCTCTCTCCGCTAAACTGGTTGTACATTGGCCCTGATGAAATATGTCTGCCAGTCTCCGATTATTCATTCAATGAATTTTGAGAATAACTCGCATGTGCTAGGCCCTGAGGATGAAGAGGTGAATTAACATGGTTGCTGACATCATGCTGTACTAGGAAGAGAACAATGAAGTATTTCTGCAGATGTTGGCCCAAATTCAGGCATCAGAAATCCAGGGATTCATCCCCTGTGGGAGGTTGTGGGAAAGCTCTTAGAGAAGATGACAAACCAGGTGGGTTTTGAAAGATGAACAGTTCTCCACAGCTGTAAGGAGGAAGGGAAGCACGGGCAGACTGAACAGGCCGGGCAACGGGGTGGACTCTGGCAGGAACTGCTGGAAGTCGGAGTCGTGATCGAGGAGGGTCAGATCCGGAAGGGCCTTGTGCATTTGTTAAAGGACCTGGATTTATCCTGTAGGCACTGAGAATCACAGACAGGTTTTTAACAAGGGAGACAAATTTCAGATTGTAAATGGATGGCTGGGGACAGCAATGTAAAGAGTGGTTTTGAAGGGACAAGACTGGAGGCAAGAAAAACAGCCAGACTGCGGTAAACACCAAGGCAATGGATGATATGGGCTTAACCGGGGCCCAGGCCGGAGCTAGAAAGGAAGGGATGGATTCAAAGATGTTACTGGGATTAGCACTGATGAGAGTTAGTGAATAAGGGAAGAATCTCCCCCTCGTGATCTAATTATCTCCCAAAGACATCCTCTCCAAATGCCAGTCCATTGGGGGTTAGGGCTTTAACATATGAATGGAGGTGGGGGTGGGGCACAGTTCAGTCCCTAGCACCAGGCATACTGCCCACCAATGAAACTGAGCAGGAAAGGAAGACTCAGAAGCCATAAGAGTAAATGAGAACTGGAGGGGACAGAGAAAGTATGGCGAAGGGGTGGGGAGCCCTGGGAGATGCCCCAAAGCACTAGAGAGGGGCAGCTGAGGCAGTTTATAGGGAACTCATACCTATGTATGAGGGAGGTGCACCCCACCCTTAATTTCTAGCTAACAGAGGTTACAAGGTCACCTGCTAGAAGTTAGAGAGATCAAGGTGGAGCGGAAGATTGAAGCAATTTGTCAATGTTTGAAAAAAAGAGCTGGGTGGAAAGAGAAAAATGACCAATGTAATGTAGAGGTCCACAGAGAGATGTCCAGGACCCCATCAGGAAGGCAAAGGTTCACAAGGAGACAAGAGTGAGGGGCCCTCAGGAAGTGAGAAACTAAGAAAAGCAGGTCCCATCCTGAGTGGCATCACAGTAAGGTCCATGCAAAATGGATGAAGCCTAAGGTGAATGCCACCAACCTCATTCAGCAGCTAGGACTAGAGGCTGAGCTTTCCCATAAGATAGAAAATGTCTACAGGAAGAAGGTAGACTTCTTTCTGACCCCTGCTCAGAAGGGCGATGGGCAGCCACAGAAGTGCAAAGAGCCCACGAGATGAACATCGGCACCGAGGCGGGTCACAGAACCGTGCAAGGTCAACCCTGCTTCTCCCACCGAAGAACGCTGGACCCACGCTGTCAGACATGCAACTGACCATCCCCACCTTCCAGCCAACCTCCCTTGTTCCCATTTCATCCTCAGCAAGCTGCTTCCTAAGCTGTATCATTTCACAAAGTGAAGGTGTCTGCCCACACCCAGCGCACATCAGTTAGGAAGCTCTTGGAAAACAAAACCTGTATCTTATTTATCTGTGTGTCCCCAGCACCCAGCACGGGGTGTAGCACTGAGATAGGATTCAAAAACAGTATTTGCAAAACATCTGAAGAGAGCTGATATGAATATTTTTTGTAAATTAATAAATTCTTATTCAGGAGCTGTACATCGGTGGCTTGTGAAGCTCATTAATGTGAATCAGTACCTACAAATCACATGAGTTCTGAGATATTGACAAGCTCATGTTTCCAAGATGGCAAAAAACCGGAGTCCGCTCCTGGACTGTGGTGCTTTCACCAAGATCGCGCCCCTTTGGAGCCAGTGAATCAGTGCTACCTCCACCCAGTACTGTTCCTCCCTCCCCATCTTGAAGCTTAAAGGGTCTTTTCCAATTTGGATGTTTCAGTGAAAATTCCTACAAATATTTGTGTGGCTTTTTTTCTCCAGCAGCTCTTCACTGCTCAGGTAAAGAACACAGGGACAGGGTGTAGGATCGATTTAGGTTTGGGCGCTGCAGTAGGACAAGGGCCAGGGGTCCTTTCAGGTCACCACATCCCCATTTCTCCGAGAGCAGCTCCTCCCCACCCTCCCTCGGGACTTTGACTGTCCTGTGTGTATCTGTGACCAGCATTGGCCACTGTGATTGGACCAGAGAAGAAGGACATTTGACTCAGGTGTGGCCAAGTCATTTCCCTTTCCTAAAAATCTGCAGTGGAGATCGGGAGACCCTCCTGCACCTCTGCTTCTAGCTGAAACTTAAAGAGTCAGTCTGGGAGCTAAGGAGGGTTCCTTGTGTGGAGATGCAGAGTAGGCCAACCTCCTCCTGGGCCCTCCGAGCTTACCTCACCGTGTGGGGGAAACGCAGTCCTTCCCTCCTGTGTCTCCTTCACTGCTCACACAGAATGCTTCACTTCAGGCAATTCTGGTCACCGAAGGTGAGTGGGGCTCCCCCACCAAACAATTCTCTGACGCCAGCTGGGTGTCCTACCATTTAACTCAATTCCGACACTATCTACCTGAAAATAGCATCAGACCCCACAAATTAAGGGCCCAGTCCCACAAGGCTGCCCCCCCACTTCAGATGCCAATCACAAATGGTAGGTCCCCGGGTTACCCACAACTTCCATCCGACTTGACTACAAATCAGAGCTCCCATGTTCCCCTCCTCAGGGTTTGATTAATTTGCTCGAGTTGCTCAGGGAACTCAGGGCAACATGTTTACCAGTTTATTAAATGATATGATGAAAGATACAGATGAAAAGACAGATGAAGAGATGCTGTGGGTGAAGTCTGGGAGGGTCCCAAGCACAGGAGCTTCTGTCCCCATGGAGCTGGAGTGTATCACCTTCTTAGCATGTGGATGTGTTTACCAACCTGGACGCTCTCCAAACCCCATACTATTGGGATCTTATGGAGGCCTCTTCTCTTAGGGATGATCGATTATTAACTCCATTTCTAGCCCCTTTCCACTCTCCAGAGAGTGGGGATGGGGCTGAAAATTCTAAACTCTAGTCCTAGCTTGTTCTTGCTGCTGTTTGGTGCCCGTCCAGGAGCCCACCCCGAGTTGCCTCATTAGAACAAAAGATGCTCCTACTGCTCTTTCTACTTGGGAAATTACAAGAGGTTTAGGAGCTCTGTGCCAGGAACTGGGGGCAGAGACCAATATATACTTTCTATTATTTCACACACACCCTCACACCTACACAATGTATTTACATTTTCTGTATGTCCTTTTCTTACCCTACGAAAGGGCATGCCCTGATATGAGTTCTTCCAGAGCAGTAACCTCCTCTGTTTCATCTTTGTATCCATGCAATTATTCCCAAAATCCAACACAAAGTATGAAATAGCCCTGGCTGGTGTGGCTCAGTGGGCTGAGTGCCCGGCCTGTGAACTCAAAGGTCACCAGTTTGATTTCCAGTCAGGGCACATGCCTGGGTTTCAGTCCAGGTCCCCAGTGGGGGGGTGTGAGAGGCAGCCGATTGATGTATATCTCACACACTGATGTTTCTCTCCCTCTCTTTCTCCTTCCCTTCTCCCTTCTCTAAAAAATAAAAAAGACATCTTTTAAAAGCATGTTTCTAAACATGTCAATTAGAAGTACTACTGACTGGTGTGGTTAAGTGGATTGAGTGCCATCCTGAGGACAGAAAGGTCGCTGGTTCCATTCCCAGTCAGGGCACATGCCTGGGTTGCAGGCCAGGTCCCCAGTTTGGGGAGTGCGAGAGGCCCCATGCTTGTCTGACCTTGACTGGCATGTAAGGAATCTCTAGGAGAAAACAGAAGTAAACAGTTGTGAGAGGCCTACTTGCCCTGGGGGCTTATATGGATTCCTAGTGACCTAATACCTGTGTTTTCATGAGCCACCAGAAGTGGGGGAGCCTGAGCCTGAAAAGAGTAGAAAGTAAAATCAGAGATCAAGCTTTAGCCCTGCCAAGCCCCAAACCACTAATAGCCTCAGTGAGCAGTTAATAAACTAAAAAAGAAGAAGAAAAAGAAAAAAAAAAAAAAACCCTGCCAAACTAGGGGGGTAGTGGGGGTGTGGGCCTGTCTTGTCTTACCCTTGGGTCAAAGTAAAGTAAAAAATAAACAAACAAAAAACTGTCTCCTGAGAATTCAGCACCCCACACCTCCACTCATACGTATTTACTTAGAGACATAGTCAACTTAACCTGTTTCAACTCCAAGATGAAAATTTAAAGTGTTTCTGGATTGTTAGGACCTATAGGCTCCTAGAAGAAGCAAACCCGAACTCTCTCTTGAAGCATGCCATTCACCCCAGACCACAAAGGTTTCCCACCAAGTTTCAAGTAACATGACTCACAGTTATTTTAAAGCTCTAACCACACAAGAAAACAAATCCCACAAGTAGAAGCAACCAACTACAGAATCATATCTGTAAAGATCAGAGGCATTATCAGCCATCAAATATAATTTAATTATGTTTCATGTTAAAATAAATTGAAGAGGGATTTCAAAGTACAACCAAGGAAAAAGTTATCAGTTAAGTAGATTGCCTTCCCCAGTGTGAGTAGGCCTCATCAAATACCCTGAGGACCTGAATAGAATAAAAGGTGGAAGAAGAAGGAATTCATCCCTTTTGCTTTCTGCCTGCTTGAGTTGGGACATCTCCTTTTCTCTGGCCCTTGGACCCTGGTTCTCAGGCCTTTGGACTTGCACTGAATTACATCACCAGGTAGGTTTCCTGAGTCTCCAGCTTGTCGACAGCAGATTGTGGGACTTCTCAGCCTATTCGTCATATATATGTGTATATATACATCTGGAGAAACCTGATTAATACAAGTAGAATGCATGATAGCATCAGTGAATCCACATATCACTTAATGCCATATACTGTTAATGCGGACTGTGTTTCTTAAACTGCAGCTCTTGCTGGCAAAAACCCTACCCAAGTAGGAGGATTTGTCATTATGTGTGTGTGTGTGTGTGGATACACACACATACACACAATTATATATCCATCAAGATTCTTAACTGCAACAAAAAACAAACCTGGGTGTTTTAAGCAGAAAAAAAAATATTAAAAAGATATTAACTAGCTCATAGAATCAAGAGGAAGAGAGGAATCATATTCTGAAGTTGCAGAACTGGTCTGTTGATAAGCCATGGCTGCGAAGGTCTAGACACGTGGCTTGCGCCAATGGTACCGCTAGCAACGAATACGGACTGATCACCTCCCTTGCAGTCACTGCTTTTCCTGGAATTGGGCCTCCCGAAACCAGTTTGTCTAGCTAGCTTTGAGGCGGGTGTGCGTGACTGGCAGAGCCCATTCCACATGCTAATGCTCTAGAACCAACACGAGAAGGGAAATGTTTAGCATTTCCAGCTTTTGCAGAGGATGACAGGCCCTATATCTCAGATTCGCAACCTGAGGGAATTCGCTAAATGCAGGATAGGGGGTTCCAATACTGGGGGCCCCGAAGAAATATCCCGTGTCCACTATACTCTTACCCTTCAAGACATCCCTGCCAGGGGCATCAGCTTTCGACTGATGTCAGTATACCTCACAGAACCTTCCTCAAACAAGACACAAATTGTAGTGCCCTATACTTAGAGCTGGGTATTGAATGAGGGTTGGTTTAAGTCAGGCACAAACTGCCATCAAGAAATCCTCTGCCATACAAGAAACTGGGAAGTTGGGAAGCTGCTGTCCAAACTATTCACTCCAAGAACACACTACCTTAGCCAAGATCTGGGGAACAGGAAGCCACTGCCAAGGCTATTGGCTCCAGAAGCATGACATCCTACAGCCTCATGCTCTGCCTCACTTCTCTCCCACTTGGCTCAGTTCCAGATTCAAGACCCCCAGGGAACTGAAAACTCATCTGGAGACGTAGCTGCAAAGAGATCTAAGAAATGCAGTTTCGGCTGGAAAGCTAAACCAGGGAGTATAGGGAGGCAGGATAGGAGTGGGTTGGTACAGATGTTGAGCAAGCTATGTGCCCTGTCTGCCTCAGGTATTACCCATTTCACCCTATTCAATCTCTGAATGCTACATTTAAAAAAATATTATCTATGATATATATTTATTTATATATATAATATTTAGAGAGAGAGAGAGTAAAGTTTTTATTCACTCTCCAAGAAAGAAAAGTGGCTTGGTGTGGAGAGATACCAGCATTGAGGGGTGGGGACTTTGAGCTTTTATTGTATGATAATTGGATTAAACAAGGGTGGATAGGGCTGTTGTGAGCCCCCTGGGCTGTTGAGGGTATTGTAACATGAGGCTGCAATTTGTTCCAATGTCGCCTTCTGCCTGTGGCTGTAGGGAGCAGATGGTCATGTTCTATTCTTGCTTTCCAAGAATTTCCAGTCTGATCCCTGGCCCTGAAGATGGGTGAGAAGGACACTGTCCGCAGAGTCCAGAGAGATGGAGAAGGATTAGAATCCTCTCTCCAAACCTCACAGAGGCAGGGTTAGGAGTTCAGCCCGGGTCGAGATTCCACTGCCCACTGCTCCCCTAGTCCCAAGTCCCAGGAGGCCAGAAGAGAGGGAGAAATAGAGAATGTCCCCATATGGGCCACCAAAGTATTAGGGTGGTTGGTGACATGGGCCATGAAAGCATTCACAAAGAGAAGAAAGTGTAGAGAGTAAAGATTTTATTCACTCCAAGAAAGGAGAGGGGCACTGTGTGGAGAAGTACACCAGACTTAAAAAATATTTTTTTAATAGACAATGCATTGACATGGTAAAAAATTGCAAGCACCATCACCAGTAGACAATGAAAAGTAAATCTCTTACTGGCCTCTATCCTCCAATCCCCTAGTCTTCCTCCCAAGAATCATTGACTTTTACCAGTTTCCTGTTTATTATTCCAAAGATAATCTATGCACATGTGTATATATCCCTCCCTTTTTGTTTTACATATATATACACGGTCTTTTTTTTTTTTTCTCAATCTACTTTTAATAGCAGTGAGAGAAGAATCCCGGAGAACCTAATACTAGGTAAGGACAGCAATGAGGACTCCATTTCTTTTTCATACAGTCTTTGTTTTTTAAAAAATCTTTAGCCCTAGCTGGTGTGGCTCAGTGGATTGAGTGCCAGCCTGCAAAGCAAGGATCCCCCAGTTGAGGGCTTGTGAGAGGCAACCAATCAATATATCTCTCACACATAGATGTTTCTCTCCCTCTCCCTCCCTCCTTTCCCATCTCTCTAAGAATAAATAAATAAAATCTTTATTTTCTTTATTTCTCATAAAATATTGCAAAATGTTTAAATAATACAAAAATGAAGAGAATAAAAAAATAAGTCTTCCTCAAGTTCATTTCCAAAAGTAATTGCTATAAACAGTTTGCATATCTATTTATTGATATCTATCTACCTGTGTGCATATGAGGTCTGTCCATAAAATATCCAGCCATTTCCTATGAAACATAGAGATATTTATTGAAGAAGATACAAGAAACATTGCACATAGGACAATGATGACCCAGTCCCCTTCAAAGTAGGCACCTTGGGACTTCACACAGTTCTTGCGATCTCCATCAGCTGCCCTGTCACATTTTCCTGAATCTCATCGACAGCCTGAAATCTCTTTCCTTTCAAAGGTGATTTTAGTTTTGGGAAAAGCCAGAAGTCTCAGGGCGCCAAATCTGGGCTGTAGGGGAATTGAGTCACCTGGGTGACTCGATGTTTTGCCAAAAAAACTGCGCCAGACATTATACAAGAGGGCGTGTTATTGTGATGACGCTGCCAATCAGCAGTTGCCCATAGCTGCAGCTTTCTGAATCGTCAGAATAGTTTCCGCAGAGGAATGTTCAAGCGAAACACAAAATGTGATGCAGACTCACTGCTTTAGTCGTTTTGAATGTGATGACCACACATGCTCACTCAAGGGGCAGTTACTGCCCCCACTGACTAGGACAGTGAAATCGTCATTGTTGATGCATGCACATTCCAGTCCGCTCTCCTTGGATGCCAAGTTACGTTGATGTTGTGCAAACCAGTTCTCATTATACTAACAATGGCTGGACTTTTTCTGGACAGACCTCGTATATGTGTATTTTTTTCAGAATTTTTAAAAAACTAAATTTATTGAGATAACATTGGTTAATAGCATTATATAATTATATGTGTATAGTTATTATGGCTTTGAAATCTTTCCTTGTCATTGTGCCAAATTCTTCATTGGCTAGAGGTGTTGACTCCAAGTTTGTCTCATAGCCTTGTAAGCTGTTCTTAATTAATCCCTTCAATCTTGGGTCTCTACTGAGACTCCTCAAAGCAAACAAACAAGTCTGATCTCACCGTGCACTTGCTGTTCCTCAGTGGTAGACCCTTGACATTCAAGCTCCTAGTTTCTCTCTTGAATTCTGCCAAAATTCTCTAGGCAACTTCAGCAACTCTGCATGTATTCCCTACCGGGAGCATCCAACCCACAACCCACGGGCCGCATGCAGCCCAGGATGACTATGAATGTGGTGCAACACAAAATCATAAATTTACTTAAAACCTTTTATTTGCTCATCAGTTTTCAACAAGGTTTGTGTACTTAATGTGTGGCACAAGACAACTCTTCTTCCAGTGTGGCCCAGAGACTCCCAAAGGTTGGATACCCCTGCCTATGCAGTGGAATCCTGATTGTGTCCTCCCAGACTCCTCCTGTTGGGGACTACTTTGTGTGGCATCAGAGACTGTAGCCTCACTTGGTTAAGACCTTAAAAGAGGCCTGTAAGTCTCGACCAGAACACTGGGAATGCAGGAGGCAGTCATGACCTTTTGCTAGCACTGAGGGTTCCCATGGGAAATCAGGCCTGAGGAATGCATTGTACCCTTTGAAGCCTGCTTTGCTTTGAATAGCCCTGTTGGTATAAACCAGATAAGCATAAGGAGTGAACTCCTTACCTCATGAAACTTGCCTCAACAACCATCTGGTGTCAGCTTGTCTAACAGACCCTGACCTGAAGCAAGTCTCTGTGTTCCTTCAATTGTTATCTATAGATAATATCTGTTTTATATTAACTATAGCCTTTGGGCATTGATTGATGAGCTATGAATGCATGCTGTATACCCCTGCACATACCAATACCAATAAAAGCTATTTCAGAGAAAGACTCAGGGCATTCTCCACTAGAGGGAATCGCCACCCCTTTTCCTGCCAGAACAACAGATTGTGTCCAGGGCGACTCAGCCTCATCCGCAGTGGCTGGGAGAGCTCCGTGGGATGGGGCTCCCATACCTCCCACTCTTCTAATCACAGATCTGTGATCTCCCTGGGACACAGGAATGGAGCATAGTCCAAAACAGCTCAATCAGCTTTTCCCCTGAGATTTTTCAAAATAGAATTGGGAGAAAGATGCTCCTTTCCTTTCTGGTTAAAAATACTGTGATTAGCCCTGGCCTAGTTGCTCAGTTGGTTAGAGCGTTGTCTTAATGTGATAAGGTTGTGGTTTCAATCCTTGGTCAGGGCACATATTAAGAATTAACCTATGAATTCATAAATAAATGGAACAAATCAGTATTTCCTCTCTCTCTTCCTCCCTCTGTCCTCTCTCTATATAAAATTTTTTTTAATAGATCAGTTATACTTAATTGGGTTTTTCAAAAGAAATTTAGAACTTCATTTTGTGAGGATAAAGTCCGTTTGTGAGAGCAAACACAGAGTGGAGGGAGCCCTGGAACTGGGGAACAACTTTGATTTTTGGCAGAATTTTCGAGTCCACGGCTTTCTGGTCAACCTCGCGTTGCTCTTTAATGTCATATTTCTCTTTCTCGGTGTCAAAGATCTCCCCCTCCTGGCGTCTGGGCTTGCTCAGCTTCTTCTTCTTGAAGTGTCAGTGAGATCCTTGGGGATTTTCACACCATGAATATCAATTTCAGTGGAGGTGGCGATGACAAATTTCTGGTGTGTTCTATGCAGAGGAACTCGATTAAGGACCAGAGGTCCAGTCACAAGTAGCAAGCCACTGCTCAGCTGCTTCAGCACAAACACCCTCTTGCTGATGTGGCACCCAGTGAGGACGATCAGAACAGTCCCGGGAGTGATGCTGGCCCGCAGTTTCTCACATGCTGACTGAAGGGTTCTTGCCATGGCTCAACATCTTTCTAGGCACGTCTTCAGTAGGACAGTAGCTAGGCACTTTGTGAAGTTTAACCACTCGGGTACCAACATTCTTGTCGCTGCCAACTGGCTTAGTGACAGTAGCCATAACTTTCTCCTTCTTTTTCTCTTCAATCCTGGATTTAGCTGTGGAATACTTCCTCTTGTACATGGCCTTTCGGGAATACATAGCTGACCGGGAATACCTGGCAATTCCCCTGACTAGGACAGGGTTTCGGCTGCAGTGGGGCTTCCCCTTCTTAGGCGTCTTGGCCGTGAGGTGACCCTTCTCAACCTGCCACCAGCATCAGCCTTCTTGGCTTCGGGTTTCTTCTCCTTAGTATCCGGCTTCTCAGTTCTTTCACCTGCCATCTTGCAAGATGGGAAAAAACTCTCTATAATAAATTTCTTAAAATTTAAAAAATATATTGTGAGTCTGGAACTGCTGACCACCACAGACCTGCCTTCATGGTGAAGTCAGATTGTGCTTCCATGGCAATTTGCCATGTATTACAATTTTCTAACAGTTCTTGCAACTTAATTCACATAACAGAGATAAAGGCCAGTGACATTCTTTATTATATAACATGCAATACTCTAGTTTCTCTTGAGATCAAATAAATCTTTCGCCTTTTTACAACAAGCAATAACCACCCTTTTAACATATCACAGGTTCTGAGGACTAGGAAATAAATATCTTTGGGTGTCGTTATTTCGTCTACCACATAGAATGATAATGGAACACACCCCATCTGGCTGTTGTAAGCATTAACAGAGTTAACACATGTAAAACCTGTACATAGATAGCTCTCAATAAATGTTGACTATTATTTTTATTATTATTCATTTCTACAATGTTCCTTGTTGGTTTTTGGCCATCTCATGCCTGAATACCCTTCTTATTTTGAGGGAAGGTCCTATTTATGAGTCTCAGGTTAGGGAGAAGCCCAGCTCATTTTACAGAAGTTTGAAGAGAGACAGGTATTTGCCCTATCGCCTGGGCCAGCGATTTTGAAACTCTTTCATCTCATGGCACACATAAACCAATTACTAAAATTCTGTGGCACACCAAAATATATATATATATATATATATTTTTTTTTTTACCAACCTGACAAGAAATAGGTACAATTTTTATTATTTAGATATTAAATAGGTACAATATTTTATTATTTAAGAAATAGTAGCTACCCTTTTTGCAAAATGACTTTTTAAAAAATCAGGTGCCTATACTTGTATGTAAGGATTTCTGGTACCAAGAATTAATCAGACACAACCTTATTATGTGCGGTGATCACTAAGATGCAGCTCTATTATATTACCCATATATTTATGGTTCAAGACAGGGCGTTCACACTGGACAGCTGTTGTTGTGTTGGCTATTGTCATTTTTTATTTGACAGTCTAAGGGAAAATATGTCAGTGTCTCTGATTAAATAGTCAGGTATTTAATAGTCAGGTATCTAAAGAAATTTAGATATGTTTTAAGAATTCCTGGGGCACACCAGTTAAAATTCACTGATCTAGACAATGGGCCAATACCCAAGGCTCAGCTAATAAAATTGCCTGAGACACTAGCATCTTACAAAGGCTGAGTGTGAGGTTATTAAGGGCCGTGGCAATGGTGCCAAGAGTCCAGCAGCAGCAAACGCTCAGTGGTGGTGTCACGGTTACACCTTTCTTGTTGTGAGAGATGATTAGTTATCGAGCTTCTTTTGACCAAATGGCTTTCTGTTCATTTTCCAAAACTGCTTCTCCTGTTTTCTCTTCCTTTCTGTGAGGTACTTAATATCCTTCTGATAAATTCCTTTTCCGCCTAAGTTAGCCACTTTTGGCTTCTACTGTTGCAACCAATAGCCCTGATTGGCATTTCGTTGGAATTCTAGTGGGTCTGCTGTTTGTGGAACTTAGTTAACTGTGATCATTTGACTTCCAGATGATGTGCCCCCTGAAGGTGAGAGAGACACTGAGCACTTGATTAGAACAATTTCACAAGCTGAAACATGTAAGAGAGAGTTCATTAATGACTTTATGTCCCCACAGCAAGAAAGGGAAAATTCTAGGCTAGTTTTCCCAATTCCAAGCAAAATTTAAAATCCAGAACCATCAGGAAATGTGGCAAGAAGCCTTTCTGCCTCTGTCCAGCGCTCTGGCCCTATTGAACACCTGCTTCAACACGTACTGATTTTCCACAGATGGTAAAGGGACCCCCGGATATCCACACGCAAAGGAAGTTGGACTCCTATCACAACTGGTGAAAGAAAAAACAGATAAGTTGTGCTACCTCAAAGTTTAAAATGTTAGGCCATAAACACCACCAAAAGGTAAAAAGGCAACTGACAAAATGAGAGAAAGTATTTGCAAAATCATATAACTGCTAAAGGACATGTCCACGGTATAAAATGAATTCTTACAACTCAATACCAAAGACATATAGCTCAATCAAAAACTGGGTAAAAGATTTGAATAACATTTCTCCAAAGAAGATATATAAATGCCCAATGAGTACATGGAAAGATGTTCAACATCATTCATCACTGGTCATTAGAAAAATGCAAATCCAAATGATAATGAGATATCATTTTACAGACATGTGATATCTGCCTGACCTCTGGGGAGGCAAGGGGAGAAAGGACACTGAGTTCAACCAATGGTCGATGGCCAACGAAATGGCCAATAACTCGAACAATTGTGCTGACATGATGAAACCCCAGTACAAACTCTGGCCCCCGCAGCTTGGAAAAGCTTCCTGGTTGACGAACACGTTGATGTGTGAGGAGAGTGGTGTGCCCTGACTACACAGGGAGAAGGCATGGGAGCTCTGCATTTGGGACCCTACCGGACCCTGCTTTCTTCGTCTCTTCATTTCGCTGAATCCTGACTTGTATTCTTCATACTAAACTAGAACTGTCAATATAGCAGTTTCCTGATTTATGTGAGTTACTCTACTGAATTATTGCGCCTAAGCAGGTTGTATGTAATTTATGTATGTAATTTATGGCCCATTTGTCAGAAGTACAAGTAACCTGGGAATGACTGAAGTGAAGCTGGATCTGATTTGAGGGCAGCTTGGTTGAGAACCATGCTCTTTAATTTACGGGTTCTGCACTAACTCTGCATGACCAGTGCCAGACTTTTATTGTGCTACACTAGCTGGCGTCAGAATGTTACCTTATGTGGCAGAAGATGTAATGAAGTTAAGGATCTTGAGATGGGGAGTTACCCTGGATTATTAGGTGAGCCCTAAATCCAATCACATATCCTTTTACTAGAGAGTCAGAGAAATTTGACACAGAAGAGGAATAAGCAATGTAACCATAGAGGCAGGGACTGGGGTTACGCAGCCACAAGCTAAGGAATGCTGGTAGCCACAAGAGCTGGAAGAGGCAATGAACAGTCTAATGAACAGTCTAACCCGAGAGTCAGATGGACAATAGCCAACATCTTGATTGTGGTTCATCGAAACTGATTGCTGACTTCAGACTTCTAGATTGTGGGAGAATAAATTCCTGTGGTTTCCAGCCACAACCAAGTTTGTGGTTATTTGTTACTGCAACCTTAGAAAACTAATGCATCCATTTACTGATGAAACCGAGGCCCAGGTGAAGAAACTTTCCCAAAGTCCTTCAACAAAGCCAGATTCATATCCAGTATGGTTCCAGGGCTAAAGATTTTATTTATTTTTAGAGAGAGGGACAGGAAGAGAGAAAGAGAGGGAGAGAAACATCAACGTGTGGTTGCCTCTTACCTCTTACGTACCCCCTACTGGGGATCTGGCCTGCAACCCAGGCATGTGCCCTGACTGGGAATGGAACCAGCAACCCTTTGGTTCCCAGGCCAGTGTTCAATCCACTAAGCCACACCAGCCAGGGCTAGAAAGCAGATTCTTATTGCTCACCATGTTGCTGTGGTTGCCACATTCACTTTTTCACAACTTCTGAAGGTCTGGTCCTTCCACCCCCACTCCTGGTGCTAATTTCTACATTATAAGCTCTTTGAGGCTAAAGGAAACAAAGGTGTCCCCAGCTTGCCTCAGGAAATAGAGGTTCATTGTTGGTAAGATACATAGATAAGAAATATAATAACCGTCAAAGGCTGTACAACCAGACTTTGTGGAACTGAACCCTTGTGCTTTGCCATTTAAGATATACTAACAGTTCTAATGACTGAAAAATAACTCCAGTCGTCACTCTCCTCCCCCACTCACAGGTGGTCATCCACTGTTTCCTGTCCAAATCACTCCTCCAGCCCTCCTGAAACAGGTCACCTCTGTCCTTGACCCTACTTCTCCCTACTGCATTCACTGATGACTTCTCTCTTTATTCTCCTTATAGCTCCCTCTTGAGTTCTTCTTCTTCCCAGATGCTATACCTCATGGCTTTTGCTTAGTGCCTTTTATTTCTGTCTCTATTAGTTTCACTTATAGACAAGTGCCTAAAAAAGGGATATGTCTAGGCTGATGAAGCACTAGTTGATACAGTGCCCTTGTTGGTCAGAGTTATCATTCTAGACCACTGCGTAGTGTTTAGATTCCACTCAATATTTTCAAAACATTTATATAATTTTTGAATTTTTAAATGCTGATATTGTAAAACATTGGAAAGCCTATCCTTTGCAATATTTAACATTAGAATGAAAAAACTTTAATGTCAACTTAACAAATGCACAGGAGTACACAGTTTTTCAAAATTGTTTTAGAGGCTATGCAAGCAAAACAGTTGGCTCATCACCCAAATTCTTTCTTTATCGGAGCAAATAATGGGAAGAAAGGTTATAAGTAGAAAAGTAAAGGAAAACCAGCTGCATACAACTGCCTGCATTGAGAAAAACTTTCCGACTTTACTAATAAGATCTGTAGTAGTACCCTGGCTGGTGTGGCTCGGTGGGTTGGGCACCAGTCTGCAAACCAAAAGGTCGCTGGTTCAGTTCTTGGTCAGGGGCACATGCCTGGGTTGTGGGCCAGGTCCCTGGCTGGTGCCATGTGAGAGACAACTGATCGATGTTTCTCTCACACATCCATGTCTCTCCTCCTCTCTTTCTCCCTCCCTTTCTCTCTCTCTAAAAATAAACAAATAAAACCTTTAAAAAAAGATCTGTGCTAAGCATTTGAGATACATTATCTAGTTAATTTTGACGATTAACCTCTGATGTAGGTTCATTTTACAGGCGGGCAAACTAAGGCTCAGAGAGGTCGTGACTGGCCTAGGTTTACACAAAGTAGTCAATAACAGAGCTGGGATTTGAACCCATGTCTGCCTGATCCCCAGCTCTGTGTTTTAACCACATCATTGCCAAATGGCAGAGAGAAGAGAGGTCTCCCTCTCTGGGAATGGTAGCAGCTGCACCAACAACATCCAAACGCAGCGGCAGTCTGAGCCACACCAGCAGAGAGGAGGCGAAGGAGCAGCTCAGGGCAGGATGGCAAGAAGACCCAAAGCACTGTGGTACCTGTTGCCCAGACTCTCAGGTTCTGTAACCCAACAAAGGAAGCCAGAGTGACCTCTGGTGGCCTAAGAAGTCACCATTCTCATGCCATAACTGAAAGCTAGGAAGGGAGGCTTCTGCTATACTCTCCAAGGGTCCGGGACAAACAGTTGTTATGAGATAATTATTCCCCCCTTCCTTCTGGGCTCTCTTGTATTTGACATCTTCAACCAACTTTCTACTCAACCGCATTTCAAAAGTAACAGTACAGTGACTAAGTTGGTGGACTCTGGACCTAGACTTTATTATTATTATTATTATTATTATTATTATTGATTTGAGAGAGAGACATGGATTTGTTGTTCCACTTATTTATGTGTTTGTTGATTCTTGCATGTTCCTTGACCAGGGATTGAACCCGCAACCTGGGTGTATCTGGAAGATGTTCTAACCAATTGAGCTACCCAGCCAGAGCCTTGGACCTCGACTTTTTGAATCCTTGCCCTTACTCCTTACTAATTGTGCAATCTTAGTCAATTACATAAACTTGCCATACTTTAGTTTCTTTTTAAAAATCCTACTATGTGGCCTGGCTGGTGTGGTTCAGTGGATTGAGCATGGGCCTGCGAACCAGAGTGTCGCTGGTTCAATTCCCAGTCGGGGCACATGACTGGGTTGCAGGTCGGGTCCCCAGTAGGGGACACATGAGAAGCAACCACACATTGATGTTTCTCTCTCTTTCTCCCTCCCTTCCCTTCTCTCTAAAAATAAATAAATAAAATCTTTTTTAAAAATCCTACTATGTAAATTTGCATGCTTCTCATCCATTACTTTTAATAGGGGCATTAAATGTACCATACTTTATTCAATGACTGCTTGAATGAAGAACATTCTCTCTCTCTTTTTTAATCCTGGGTTATGTTTATTGATATACAGAGAGGAAGGGAGAGAGAGAGAGAAGAGGAAAGAGAGAGACAAACATCACATACACACCCTGACTGGGGATCAACCCGAAGCCTAGGTACGTTCCCTGACCTAGAATCAAAACCCTAACTTTTTGGTGCATGGGCCGACTCTCCAACCAAATGAGCCATAATAGCTATGGCCATACTTTTCCATTTTATATATGATTTCTTTCCCTTTCCCTATGCTTAGTATTGTGCATATATTTTGCTATTATTACTATATAAAATAATTACAACAACTATTTGCCCTGTAGAGATGCTTAGTTCCCTAACTTCTTCCTTCCCTTCTCCCAAAAAGATAAAAATCTTTAGAATACTTTTACTTCCCCATTCTCCACTCACATGAAACTTTTTTTTAAAGATTTTATTTATTTATATTTAGAGAGAGGGGAAAGGAAAGAGAGGGAGCGAAACATCAATGTGTGGTTGCCTTTCGGGCAACCCCCTACTGGGGACCTGGGCAGCAACCAAGACATGTGCCCTGACTGGGAATCAAACCTGCAACCCTTTGGTTCGCAGGTCCATGCTCAATCCACTGAGCTACAGCAGCCAGGGATCATGTGATGACTTCTGGATGAGTTTTTACCACTTCTCTCCTAACTCCCACTCCAGTTCCTAGATATTGGGAACTGGATTTTGCTTAGATAATTTGGTACTCTTTGTTTCAGGCTATAATTGGAATTTCCTTTGCAGTATGTTTCCTCCCTCTCAATAATCTTTTTTTTTACCCTTTATATTACACAGTTTCAGATAATTTATTAGTGTCCTAATATCCAATAGACATATAGTGTATATTTCCAAGTAATCTATCAGTATCAAATGAATATCCAATTGATATTGATAGACTACATATATATAGTATATGTGTATTTATGTATATGACTAATTTTCTTCGTTATCTTATGTATTTTATTCTATTATTTAAAAACTTTTTTAAATTTATTTATTTTTAGAGAGAGGAGAAGGGTGGGGGAAAGAGAGAAAGAGAAACATCAACGTGAGAGAGGAACACTGATCGGCTGCCTCTCGCAGGAACCCTACCGGAGACCAAACGCACAACCTAGGCATGCGCTCTGACAGGGAGTTGAACTAGAAACATTTCCCTTTGCAGGATGATGCCCAACCAGCCGAGCCACACCAGTCAGGGCTGTTTTTATATTTTATACGCTTTAACACATTCAGAGAAGGGGTTTTAGCATGCACACAAAAAGACTAAGAACTCCTACCCTAGATAATCCCAGCTGCCCCTACAACTTCCATTGCCATTTCTACATCAATGACTTTCCTAATTTTTTTCTCCAATCAGACTTCTCCTGAATTCCAGGTCCACATACAAACACACGTACCCCCCATTTGAGAATCCCAAGTGATACTTTAAAGGAACCCCCAACTCAGCATGTCCAAAACCATGCTCATAAATTCCTCCCCAATCTGCTTCTTGTCTGATGAAGACTTCTCAGAAAGTGGCTCTGAGAAAGCCAGACGCCAAGGAGTCACCCTTGAGTCATTCACCTCTCTCACTTCCATACTTAACCCTAACCAACATCTGTTACTTCATCTTCTACGCTTTGCTCTTGTCAGTCCACTTCCCCCATAGCTCGGAGATCACTGCTGACTTTACCTGTTTTAGTGGAATGGGAGGGGTAGAAATCAGATGGGCGTGGTTTGGCACGTGGTGGGTAGGAAGTAGGCAAAAGGAGATAGGAAATGTACACAACTCCTTTGGAAACTTTAGGCAAAGAATTCCGGAAGATTTTGTAAGATGGGACCTTTCTTTCCTTTCCTTTACGGCCCCACGTTTAGCCCATTGATGACCCCGGGTCAGACAACTTCTGGCCCCAGTAAATAGACAGAACCTCAGACCTATTGCTGAGCTTTCCCAGGGTGAACTATCGTAAAAACACCCACAGATGGTGATATGAAAGAATCTGTGTAGGCCAGGAAGTAGGAGGTTCCTTGAAATATAAAACTAATTCTGTAATTCGTGCATCTGCACAGACACAATAATCTCTTTACTGATCTCCTCCATCCATCCCTGCTCTCCTTCAACCTGTTTTCTATGCAGCAGCCAGGAGTCTTTTCAAATGTAAATCTGATCGTATTGAATTAAGCTCTTTGGTTTCCACCTTAACTCCAGAAGTGGCTTTCCACTGCTCTTAAGATAAAGGTAAAAAATCCTCTTGGCAGCCTACACAGTTTTAAATGATTAGGCTCCTGCCTTCCCCATCAGTTTTTTCTCCCCTGACTCTGCATTCATGCTCTGTACCACAGTGACTTTAGACTTCTTTTGATTCTCTAAACACATTAAGTTCCCTTCTATCACTGGCTTGGGGCATGCTCTCCCGTCTGCTTGGGATGGCCTCACCCTCTCTCTGCCTACTTAGTTAGCTCCTAGTTCAGATGTGACTTCTTCTGGGAAGTCTTCATTGCTAAGTCAAGACCTCTGTTGTAATACCCTGTATTTCCCTTCAGAGTACTTGTCACAGTTTATAACTATATATTAGCGGTTGTGATTATTTGATAAATGTCTGTCACCTTTAACAGACTGGAAGCCCTAGGAGGGCAGGAATGATGTCTCTTTTCATATCATAGCATCCTCGACCATGACAGTATAGTGCCTGGCACATGAAAGGCACTTAATAACGTGTGTATGTGTACCCATGTGTATGACTGGTAGAGTCTGCATATGCGGAGGGAAGCAGACCTGGACTGTAGTGACTTCATAAGGAGACACCCCAGTGAGTGGCCGTCAGAGCAGGCCATCTGCTTCCCTCAAGGGCATCTCTCTGGTTGGGCTGCTGTCAACTGCAACTTATAATAGTATTTACCACCTACTTGTTTGGTTTCTGAATCATCTGAATCCACCCTCATTCAGCAATGTGGACTATCAGCTTTCAGGGACAGACAGAACAACCTTGAAATAATTACCATTTATTCATTCTACCAATATTTATTGTGCCTATCCCTACTGCATTCAAATACTGTGCATGCAGAGGATGGGGAAACACAAATGAATGAGGCCTGATTATTATTTTCAAGGAATTTCTAATTTTGAAGCACAGTCAGGTTTGTAAACAAATCATGACTTCCTGTTTTAAAACACTAATATTACAAGGCATACTCAAACTTTTAAATGACCACAGAGAAGAGAATGACCGCCAAAGCACTTAGCAACACCCTAGCTAGAAGTGTTATTAGAATGATGACCCAAGGGACATACTTTTAAAACCTTCCAAGCTCTAAGTTTGAAACAGTTTAGGCCACAAGGAAGCAATTTCCTTAGACTGCATTAGACAGGCCCCTTAAAAAGAAATAACCATCAAGCCTGGTTCCGTAGATCAGTTGGTTAGAACCTTGTCCAGATATGCCAAGGTTGTTGGTTTGATCCCTGATAAGGGCACATACTAGAAGCAACCAATAAATGCATAACTAAGTGGAACAACAAACTAATGTTCCTCTCTCTGTTTTCCTTCCCCTCTTCTCTAAAATCAATAAATTAACACTTTTTTGAATAATTTATTTAAAATAACCATAACTAGGTTGCTATTTATGTACCTGGCTTTTATTAAACATAAAAGAAATATCCATATGAATTTTGCTTTTGCATTTCTTGTTCAAATCTTCTTGCCCTGGCTGTGTGGCTCAGTGGATTGAGTGCTGGCCTGCAAACCAAAGGGTCACTGGTTCAATTCCTAGTCAGGGCACCTGGGTTGCAGGCCAGGTACCCAGTAGGTGGCGTGTGAGAGGCAACCACACATTGACATTTCTTTCCCTCATTCTCCTTCCCTTTCCTTCTCTCTAAAAATAAATAAAATCTTAAAAAAAAAATCTTCTTGATTGCTTTACTACCTCATTCACCAGTCCCTAACAAAGTTATACGAGAAACTACCTTTAGAACTTAGCACTACAGAAAAAAAACAATGGTCTGTCTCCTCTGATGAATTGATTCTTTTCAGATGTCAAGATTTATTCACTATGTACTGTGTTTTCGTTTTTGCCCTGGCAATCAGGAAGCTCAGAACTAAATTTCAAATTCAGTCAGTCTTGTTTAATTATTAGGATAATTATGATCTTTTTCTTTGGCCCTAATGTTCCATTTCTAGTTTTCTAGTCGATTGTAACCATTCTTTATTATGGAAAGGAGATAGACTAAAATAAATTTAACGTCTAGTATACACAGTCACTTTAGAATTATTTCTGTTATTTGTCAAACTTAAATGCCAAAAAAATGACTGACCTATGTTTGGACCTTTATAAAATTTGGAGAAACTAGGGAGGACCCAGAGTAAAGCAACAGAAAGGGACGAGGAATGGAATGAGATACAATACCATGTCCGTATTCTTCAACTCAAGAATATTGGGGCATATGGATCAGGCATATCACCTGTTACAGGAAAAGTATCTGAAATTTAGAT
This sequence comes from Desmodus rotundus, assembly GCF_022682495.2. Classification (NCBI taxonomy): domain Eukaryota; kingdom Metazoa; phylum Chordata; class Mammalia; order Chiroptera; family Phyllostomidae; genus Desmodus; species Desmodus rotundus. The sequence goes on from NC_071389.1 coordinate 25,138,949, forward strand.
TGTTTTGGAAACTCCCAGAGATATGTCAAAGCTCTAGATTCGTCAAAGACGGATCCCAGGAGTCACTGTCAATATTAAGTGTATGTGAGTAGTTTTAGAAAAGTTTTAACCTTTTTTGTATCACGGATTCCTTGGGCCTGTTCCCCAGTAATATACAGGCACATAAGTTTCTAAAAGTAGAACCCTCCTGTTACTGATTAATTTTTTCAGAATATCAAAAGCACCTGAACTGTCAGGTCAGCTGGGGAGACTGGCAAACAGCTATCCGCTGCAGTTCTTAACACTCTGACCCCATTCTTAAATGGTTTAAACCAGTTGGTTGTTTACTGTTTTTAACTTTTGTGAGGAACAGACCCCTTTGATGAGCTGATGAAGGTATGAGTTTTCTATCCTAAAATATATCCACGCCCCCCAATTTTGCAGTTCCATGGGATTGAGAGACTTCCTTAAATCCATTCTCGGATCTCATGTTATGTTTAAATTGAGACTTCCTGGATTCAGGGAAGTGCCCTTGAGGACCTTTCAGACTCGCCCTCTTTTTTATCACCGGGACTAGAACTAGATAGAAGGAGGTTGCGGGTCGCGAAGACAGAGACTCTCTGGCATCCCCTCAACAAGCCCCTCGGAGAACACTCCCCCAAACTCTCCCCTCCCCCACGCCCCCGCCGCGCAGGTGCGAAAACCTAGGGGCCACCCGCGAGCGATGGGAAGGGGTGGGGGGAATGGAACCCTGGGAGGGGCGGAGGCGGGGGCCCTCCCTAGGTTGCTTGGTGACCAAATTCTCCGCCCAGGCCGTTCCATTTCCTCAGTAGGGGGCGCCGCGAGCCGGACTGTTGGTGATGGACCGCAAAGAGTGGCCTTCTTCCGGCTTCCCCCCCCTCGCCCGACGGTGACCGGTCCCGTGACGTCACAGAAGGCGGGGCCAGAGCCGCTGCCGGGTGCTGGAGGCGCCATTGGAGCCGGCTTGGCCTGAGAGCTCCGCTGAGGAGCTGGAGGTTGGACGGCTACTTCCACCGCGTCCGCTCCTGGTCACTGGCCGGTCAGCGGCATGGCGTGCGGGGCGACGTTGAAGCGGCCCATGGAGTTCGAGGCGGCGCTGCTGAGCCCGGGTTCCCCGAAACGGCGGCGCTGCGCCCCTCTGCCCGGCCCCACTCCGGGCCTCAGGCCCCCGGACGTCGAGCCGCCGCCGCTTCAGATGCAGACCCCACCGCCGACTTTGCAGCAGCCGGTACCGCCTGGCAGCGAACGGCGCCTTCCAACTCCGGGTAACCGACGCTGCGGGCTTGGCAGGAAGCCAGGCCCTGGCGTTTGGGGGTGGGGGTGGGAGTGGGGGTGGGGGGGCAGGTTATGGACGCTAGGCTGATTTACCCACGGACCCCTTCTTTGCCCTGAGAAAAGGGAACTGGAGGGCCGCCGGGCCTGGTCGCTTCCGGGGATGGGAAACATCCGGGAGAGGTAGTGGGGTCACAGTATCGGTTTTCGGTTTTCCTGGAGCGAGCGAGTCTGGAGGGATGGGCAGCAAGAGGAAAATGGGAATATCCTTGGCCTCTCCGGGCCCTCCGCGTCCTCCCAGCCCCTCCTGCCTCCGCCGCTTGGGCCTGCACTGAGCCGCCCTGTAAATCGGTGGGCCCTGGGAAATTGGATTCTACTCACGATCCCGGCCTTGAGGGTGGGGGTTGGGGGCTGGTTACTGGGAAGGGGCCTGAGTGTGTGCTGTTCTGCGCTGCACCGTAGCTTGTGGGGAGATCTGATTTACAGAAGCCTTGAGGGACCGGAGGCCGCCGCAGAAGTCATGGAATCCGATTCAACCTAATTCTAAGGGACTGGCCATGTTCTTTTATTGTATGGCTATTGTCTTGTACCATATATGGCTTGAAATCGGTAGGCGGTTAGCTAGAATTTGAGAATCCTGAGACATACAGAGGTTCCGAAAGCAGGAATTCAGCTATCCGTAGCAGACAGACTCGCCTTCAGTAAGGACATTGGTCAAGGAAAGGGGAGAGCTGATGTGACGACAAAGTGAAAAAAAAACCAACAAAAAAACCCACCACAAAACCTTAACGATTGTGTGGGAGTTGAGGGGAAAAGTGCATCAGAATTAATATTTAGCAGTTTTAAAGGGCTCCCGGAAATGGGGGAGGTCTCAAAACTGGACTTTGGCAAGTCATTTCTTTGTGTGTTTTTTCTGCTTTTCAAGCTTAAGCAAAACTTTGGAATTGCCTTAAAATCATTGTTTCTTTACCCCTTTTCAGTTACCAGTGTCTTTAGGCTTTATTTCCTTCTTTGCAGATCCACAATACAGATTTCAGGCCCTCGTCCTTTGGCACTGGTGTTCTTGCAGTTGCCAGCCAAGCTCTCCTAGACTCGTGCTCATCTCTCCTTTATGCTGGCATTTAAAGGACTTACCAAATCGTATCTCACCTAGTCAGTCTTTCATACGTTTTTTACCAACCTGTGCCTTGGCTCCTTTTCCCCAGGCCCACCTGGCTGTGCCTATATTCTTGCCTTCCAACATGAGGCTTTCCCCTCCCATTTGCTGATCCAGATGCAGCCTCCCGTCCATTACCTGACTAACCCTGCCCTTGAGGAACTCTGTTCGACTTTAAATTCCTTGACCACTTACCTAATGTTGCTCTGAATGAGAATGTTTGCAGTTCTTTGTGAAGAGCCCTTCAAGGGCAGAGGGTGCAGATGCCCACTTAAAGTGATTTTTTTTCCCTCTGCTCCTACGGCTACCCAGGTATAGTCACGTAATCTTTCCGGATGTGTTTTCTTTAGCAAAGTAGAATTAATATTCGCCCTATCCATCTTGGTGGGTATTAAGTAAATACCCATCCATATAATATTGTTTCTTCCAATAATATTCTCTAGACTAATTGTATTGTAGTTCATATTACAGCAAATGCATCATAAGTGATTGCTGAATATATTTGGAAGCCTGAATATGGCACAGTGCTATAATGGCAGCCACTGTTGTTGCTTTTTTAATCTTAAAATTTATTCTTTGCATAAGTCATGCAAATAGCATCTTGGTCATTTCTGGTTAAATTATTTTATTTAAATGATCATTTGTAAAGATCTGTTATGTTTCTTAATGCTTATTGGAGTGTGGTTCTGTCATGAAAGAAACAAAGTATGAATGATTCATTAGTTAATGCTTTGGCTTATGTGAAAGATGTCTTCTGGATTCAAAAGGAAGAATGAGGGAGGAAATACTAGTTGTTACACAAGTAGAAAGAATAAGGCCAAATAATAGAAAAGTGAATATAAAAGTCAATGACTTCACTCTGTAACATCCTAGTTAACTCAAGGGTTGTAAAGCTCTCTCAGAAATGGTCAGAAAATGTGTTTTTACTTCACTTAAAAAAATATGTCATAGCACTTTTTGTAGAAAAGGCCTATAAAATTAAATCTTTCATTGCTTAAATGAGTGAGGTGGATGGATGCCAGGGATGGAAAGGGGTTACTGACCTCAGGGAGATGTTTGTAACCATGGACTAAGTCTAGATGCAAAGCAATTCATTGATCATGACTTGATCAGAATGAGGTAGCATTTTAGCTGGGTCTTAAATGTTGGAAAGAGGGACACAGCCCCATTTTAAGCAAAGCAAAATTGCTTGAGTGAAGGACAGAAAACCACACATTAAGGACAGGATTGTTTAATGCAACTAGGTTGTAGTGGGAGCTGGACCTGGAAAAATAATGGACTTAGTCTGATAAAACCTAGAAGCACAACCTCAAATAATGGGAGACAAAGATTTTTAAAAATCCACTGTTAGAAAGAAATTTGCACTTTCTTTTTTAAAAATGCCTTTGTCTGTTATATGTGGCTTTCATGAGAAGAAAATCACATCTGCTTTGTTATTTTTCTCCTGTGTATACCATGTTTAGATTTTTGGACTTGCTAGTCCTTGTACCAGCCTCAAAGTCACACCTTTCTTTCCATTTCTTCACTTTGCCATACAGGAGGCACTCGGAGGGTTATCAAAGACCTTCTGTTCTCATGGGCAATGTCCTCATACTTGTTCTTTCTTGTTTCAAGTCTCTGCAGTTGCTTACAACCTTACATTGAATCTGGCCAAGTATGTACTTGGAGAATGTATTTTAAAGATGAAACAAAGACTTCATGAATTCAGGGATCTAAAATGTGAAGTTCATAGCATTCTTAAAAGAAAGCTTTGCCAAATACTACATTGTTCCAGTGTTTAGGCTGAGTATTACAGAATTTAGCTATGTGTGGAGCTACCTTGAGTATATGTCAGTTCCTGGGCTGTACCATCACTTGTTACAGCATTTTTTTTTTTTAAGATTTTTTTATTTTTTAGAGAGAGGAAGGGAAAAACATCAATCTGTTGCCTCTTGCATGCCCATTACTGGGAACCTGGCCCACAGACCAGGCATTGCCCTGATTGGGAATCGAACCAGCAACCTTCTGGTTTGCAGGCAGGCACTCAGTCCACTGAGCCATACCAGCCAGGGCTATTACAGCATTATTAATATCTTTGATTCTGATTCTCACAACTTTATTGGGCAGGCATTTAACATTTATATTAAAGAACAAGGCTAAAGAATCCTGCATGACTTCCCAAGGTCATAGTCACACAGCTAGGAAGAAGCAAAATGGCGTCATTAACACCACCATCCCCTATTAAAAGAAAATACAGCTATAGCAAAGTGTAGTATGTGAGTTGGGGGGGTGATGTCATTTTTTGGTTTTTGTTTTTGATAAGGAGGCTTTATTATCTGGAAAGTGAATGTATATTCTACCACAAAAGCAAAAAAAAATGTGAAAACCACATCCTTCCAGATTCAGTGTTGTCTCTAGGAATGTACTTCAAGGTGGTTAGTGGTTTGTATGTCCTAGACTCCTTTTAATAGTGTTAAATTTGGTTTATCATTATTACCTCAACTCAGAATAGCAATCTGAATCCTACCAAATATTGCCTCTTACAGAATCAGAAAATTCTTTTCTATGCCCTGTTCATGAATTCCAAGCAATAAATTTCATGTCTTCCCATGGCTGTGGAAATAGTGGTTTTTGCCTTCCTCTTCTCTAAAGATCTTGAGTCCCAAACAGGTGGTAAGAGACCCCTAGTATCCTGGTTTGTGAAATTGCAATTTGAAGGAGATTTTTAAAAAAATAGCTCTCTATTAGGTGAGGGATTTTTCCCCCTGTAAGTTGTACTAATTAATCCTGTAGCAAACAGCAGATCTGGTCTTTATTGTCACAGGAAAACGAAGGGAATTTCGTCTGTGTGGCTTATGTCAAAATAGGTGCTATTGTACATATTGTTGAAATAATGACAAGGGGACACACTTTGGGGGTTATAGGAGGAGTGCTTCATTCAGTATAAATATTTTTCTTGTTAATATTTTTAACATGGGGGAAAGGACAAGAAATTTGAGAAATCAAAGTGAATGCTCAAGTGTGTTTCTTTTTTATTTAGAGCAAATTTTTCAGAACATAAAACAAGAATATAGTCGTTATCAGAGGTGGAGACATTTAGAAGTTGTTCTTAATCAAAATGAAGCTTGTACTTCAGAAAGTCAGCCTCACTCCTCAGCACTCACAGCACCTAGTTCTCCAGGTAAGTGTGCTTTAATTTGCACAATACATTTAAGAGTTTGTAAATGGTACTTAAAATAATGGTTTCCTAATTTAGAATCAATTTCATCTAAAGTAATAAAAGTGGTAAAGTGTATGCATTATAAATACTATTAAAACCATAGAATCATGCACTCGGCAAAGACCTTTGATTTGATTGGCTTCCATCCACCCAATGCAGCGGTGCCCTCTATAACTACAAAGTCTGATACCATAGCCAATAGCCACATATGGCTGTTTAATTAATTAAATTGTAATAAAAATTTAACATTTAGTTTCCCAGATGCATGCAATAACCACATTTAAAATGCTTAGTAGCCACATAGAACAATTATAGGACATTTTTATCATTGCAGAAAGTCGTGTGACAGCATTGCTCTATAATATTGACAGGTGATTAGGGAGAATGGGCTCAAATAGAATCTCAGGGTTGAAGTGAATCTTCCTGGTCACATAGTTCAGCCTCCAGTCTTGCCTGCCATATCCCTGCAAACAGTCAATAGGCCAGTGCTTAAACATCTCCAGTGCTGGTGAACTCTGTGTCCTTCAACAGTAGTTTATTTCCTCACAAAATATTATACTTCTTAATAGTTCTAAAAATCAAAAATTACGTTGATGAAAAATTGTCTCTAGAACACAAATTGGTATGGGCCAGGAGATGGAGTGGGGGCAGCGGGGGACAACTCTTAATGGCTAAGAGGTGTTACTTTGGAGTGGTACAAATATTTTGAAACTAGATCGAGGTGGTGGTTGTACAACATTGTGACTGTAGTAAATGCCACTGGATTGTTCACTGTATGTCAATTTCACCTCAGTTTAAAAAAAATTTTTTTAAAGATTTTATTTATTTTTAGAGAGGGGAAAGGAAGAAGAAAGAGAGGGAGAGAAACATGTGTGAGAGAAACAGCTATAGATAGCCTCTCTCGTGCTCCCAACTGGAGACCTGGCCTGCAACCTAGGCATGTGCCCCGACTGGTAATCAAACCCACAACCTTTTGATCTGCAGGCTAGTGCTCAGTCCACTGAGCTACACCAGCCAGGGCTCAGACAATTTTTTTAAATTGCTTTTTTTATAACTCAAAAAGGTTTTGACACTGAAACAACACCCTAATTGCTCTTGCACATGTGTAAGTGATAAACTTTCAATGATTATAGCTAACAAGTCTCAATTTCCTCTTGAGATTTTAGTAATATAGTTTTGAAGTAATGAATATGTTATGGGTAGAGAAACAGTTGCAAATAATTGGCTAGGTGTTTTGGTCAGGTTTCCTTTGTAGAGAAAAAAATTGGGTTTAAGCAAAAAATAATTTGTTTCAGGCTGTTGAATACTTTATAGACTAAGAGGGCCGAAGAAACAGATTCCAGACCATGCTTTGAAAAACTACTGAGAACTGGACTACCAATGGAGCCGCTGCTTTTATCATGATCAGGAAGTTGATTTCCATGTTGTCTGGCATTCCAGTGGATATTTTGGATCCTAACTACTATCTTAGGAACATTTCACTCTTCTTGACCTAGATTCTAAGGGAGTTGAGGATGAGATATATAGTGGCTAATTGTCTCCTTCATTCATATTTTAGTGACTTTGCTTACAATTTTTTATATTGGGCCAGTCAGTTGGTCTCCTGTCAAACTTCTTTTCTTGTCAGAATCACCTGTGGGACTTAAAAGAGTCTGAAACCTTACTCCAGATTAAATCAGAATGTGTGTGTATATATATATTTGTGTGTGTGTGTGTGTATGAATTCCACAGATAATTATGATGTACAGCCCTGGTTAAACATAGGTCTGGGTGATCTTCAAGGATCTGAGTAGCTCTCATGCTGTGAATCTGCTTTGCCTTATCCAGACAAGAGGCTTTATATCAGCTTTAAACTTCTTATTTTTGTTATTCACCAGATGAGCATTGAGTATGGGCTCTGATTGTTATGGCATCTGAACTATTTTTTTTGTATGTAGACCAGCTAGCATAGCTGCATACATGTTGTTCCTCCTACTTCTCAATTTACCTTTGTCTTTGCTTTGTAAAATAAATGTCAGAAACTCAGAGAATTTTGTGAAAACATTCCATGTAAATTAGTGAGAAATACCATTTTTATAGACAACTTTTATGTCCTAGGACTGTTTGCATGGTGTTATTAATTCTGAACCTTAGAACTAGAATTTATTATGTAAACTAGATTTGTCTTTTGGCCAGGTTCCTCCTGGATGAAGAAGGACCAGCCCACCTTTACTCTCCGACAAGTTGGAATAATATGTGAACGTCTCTTAAAAGACTATGAAGATAAAATTCGGGAGGAGTATGAGCAAATCCTCAATACCAAACTAGCAGGTAGGCTGAGGTAGTGGCTAAGGATTAACCCCAGTTAAGTAACTGGTAATTTAGGAGTAGGACACCATGCAAGAAGATTTAATGAGTTGTGAGTGTTAAGTTATTTCCTTTGGTGATTGTAAACATTTATATATTATATGAATATATAATATATAAGGACTTTTCATTTACATTTCTGAAACAAGATAATCCAAGCTTTCTTCTGAGAATTTTCCATATTAACAAAGGCATTTTGAGTAGGCTGTTTGGGATGGGCAGCCTGTAAACAGGTGGTCGGGATAGTGCTAACCATCAACAGATGGGGGATTGTGTACTGTAGTCAACATAATCGGACTTCCTGGTGGGAGTCACTCAGTGTGTGTGGGAGGTCATTCATCCTGTGACTTGGAGGTACATTAAAGTTTGGAAAGCACAGCTCAGGCAAGAACAAAGGGAGTGATTAATGGTGGCAGGTTAGCCTTTTGTGAAAGGAAGTGATCTGAATCAGAAGTAGAAAGTACCTGTTTAGTGAAAGAGGATGATACTGTGATCAGAGTGGTTTTAGGCAACAATTTCTTCCAGTGACGGTACCGTTTCCTAATTTGGTGACCCACACCGCATGGTGCCGCAGAATATTAATGGTTTTGCTTTAAATTGAAAACTGTTGGGTTAGCAGCAAAATTAAATGGATTTCTTTACATCTAATAATATAGATTATGAGAAGAAACTATCATTTCCCTCTCCTGCCACCACCCCAAAATTGTTCAGATCAGCCATCTGTAAGTCACTTCTGTGTTCACGGATGTCAGATTATCTTGTTTCAGCTGAATTTCCCTTTAGAAGGAACTTCTGTGGAACAGTCTACAATTAGGTAGTATGGAATTCTCTCCTAGCTTTCTAGCCATCGCACCTTTTTCACTCAATATGTCTGTTGAAGTTTATAGCAAGGATTTAATGCAATTAAGAGCCTCAAGCTCCGTGTTCTGTAGGAGATACCCAAATATTTGCTGGCTTGTGGTAGTGACCATATCTGTCTGTTTTGGGAAGCCATTAGTAGAGGATGGAATTACAGCAGGGGCAAGATTGTTAAGGAAAATGTCATATTACAGATGATCAGTGATCAAATCTTTGGCTCTGGGATCTAAGAGGCACTAAGTAGCATCAGAGTGACTGTTATAAGGACGATCTGAGAGTGGATAATTTAAACTGGGAAGTTAGGTGTGACAACACTTCATTCTTGAAAAACTGGGGGAGAGTTTCCAGAGATAGTATATACTGTCTTTCCCCTCACAGAACAATATGAATCTTTTGTGAAATTCACACATGATCAGATTATGCGACGATATGGGACAAGGCCCACAAGCTGTAAGTATTGCCAAGTTTTCTTTGAATTTCCCAATTTCCAACAGCAAAATTTTGAAGCTGAGTACCTTGTCTCCTGAGAGCAAAAAGCCCTTGTGAAGTAAATTAATAGTTAGCATTTAAAGAGTAATTACATGCCCAGCACTGTGCTAAGCCCTTTTAATTCTTTGAAGTTGATTTCATCCACAAGAGAACTCTGAGGGAAGAACTGTTGTTAGCCCCATTATACGGGTGAGGATAGCACTTAAAGAAGTTAATAATTTGTCCAAGGTAATGTAGCTAGTGGTTCAGCCAGTATTGAAAGGTTAGGTAGTCTAACTCCAGTGCCAATTTGTTTATTATCTGGTTTTTCACCCTGGAAAAGTAGTTTCAGTTGTTAGATTACGAAAGTTGATTCCTTAGGCTAAGTTGTCAAGAGTGTGGTCAGAATTTCTTAATACTAAACATCTTACAACTACCAGTTACTCAAATCATAAGTTATAATAACTATCTCTCTTAACTGAACCAAGTCAGGTTTCTTAAATTCTTGAGAATTTAGGACCTTTTAAGTGGTGACTCCTGTCCTCCATGCAGTTTATCACATTTACCGTTGTTATTTTAAAAGCACAACACTGTATTATTTAATGTTCTTACACTCTTTTGGTTTTTATCCCTGTTTATAGACGTGTCCTGAAGCTTTCTTGCATATCTGGGTACCAGGTTTGACCTCAAGAGATGGCTGCTGTGCACTTTTTGCAACTGGTTTGATATCACATTTCAGCTCCAACTTTGCATCCTGAGAACACTTAAAAAGTTTCTGCAGGTCCATTTTATACAACTTGAAAGACCTTAAAACTTTCTGGTTGCCACAAGCATATATTTCTTTTCTGCTCATCCAATAAACAGCTGTGCCCTACTGTGATAGATTTTCCAAACAAAATACCTGAAGCAGCAGTTTAGCAAAATATGCCCTCGGTGGCACTCAACAAATGGAGTTTCCCCAAGCACAGTTCTGTAAGAAGTGTGTGTGAGAGTGTGTGTATATGCGTGTATGTGTGTATTTTAAGTTATTATTTGTATTGTGCAAATTTCTTTGATCTTGGGGATTCTGGCTGTGAATTTGATGCACGACAATTATGGTTAAAAACATTTGCTTGATCTACAGAAGATCATTAATGTTTTGTGACCATATAAGTTGTAACAGTGGGTTGTTTTATGTGTAGGTATTACTGTTAAATACAGGGACTGTTTCCAGGCACAGAATATGAATCATACATTAGGCTGGACATTAGATGTGATTATGATGACATAGCAAAGGTCTGTGGCCCTAGGTCAATAAATACACGGTAAGGAATTAGAATGAACTGGAGACAGGCCATTTGACACATGGACTCTGCCTAGCCATGTCAGATACTTTGACTCCAAGCCTTAAAATACCCACGTGGAGTCTGCTCACCTCATTCACACAAAGAGCTCCCTGGAAACTGAACCTCTGGGAATAAGTCTCTCCTGGAGCAGCAGGAGCATCATCAGGGTTTGCTTGGGAGCATAGAACAGGTGAGCTCAGGGCTGGGCCGGACCCTGTCGGCACTGCTACTTGGGAGGAGCCACTTCACCTTTGTGTCAGTTATCACCAATAGATTTGGATCCTTTGGTCAGGTTCTCCCGAATTCTTTTAAGAGGTCCATGTTCAACTGCTTGAGCTTTGTTTTGGCAACCCCTTGCCCAAAGTTGCTTACAGACTGTTCTTCACCTTGATTCCAAGGCTGAGGAACAGAAAGTAGCCTCTGTTTTGAGGAGGTGGAAGTTAAGTATACATTTATTTTTTACTGTGACTTGTTCAGGACCACATTTTACAAAATGCCTTGTTTCATTTATTGTTTTTGGAAAGAAAAGTTCTATTAAAATTGTTTTAGTTTGAATATAGAATAGTTTTTTTTAATTACAGCTTATTTTGAAAAATTCTGAGTGTAATTCAAATGTATGCCAATACCTTCCAAAGTAAGGTAATATTCAGAGACAGTTCTGATCAGATGGCTTAGAGAAATTTCTGGAGTATTCACATTGGAAGTTTCCTTATTAATGAATGTCTTTGACTTAAATCTAACCAAAAACTGCAACGTTATTCTTTGTACATTTTCATTATATAGTGTTAACAAGCTTAGTTGCAAATGAATAAAATACTTAAGCTATTTGTTTACCTTGCCTTCTTAATATTGTGATAATGTTTATTAAAATAATTTATGTGAGGCTGCTATAGGCATTTCCCCCACTTCAACATTACATTTAAGAGTTACATGTTTATTTATGTATTTATTTCTAAAGATTTTATTTATTTATTTTTAGAGAGAGTGGTAAGGGAGGGAGAGAGGGAAACATTGATTGGTTGCCTCTCACGTGTCCCTAATGGGGTAACTGGTCTGTAACCTTTGGGTTTGCAGGACAACACCCAACCCACTGGGCCATTACCAGTCAGGGCTATAGATTTTTCTAAAGCCCAACAGTGATCTTTTGATAAATAAAGAATTACTTTACTTCATATTTGAAGGGCAATGTTTCATCTCTTTTTCCAGAGTAGTCACTTGTTCCTGGAATAGGATCAGCAGTGGCCGTACAGTGTGAGATAGTCACACCAAAACATGGGAAGGGCAACCAACTGTGGGAGCCATCAGAAATCCTGAAGGATGGACCAGGAATAGGGAATGCTGCCTCACTGAGGTCTTCTTGTTACAGAATCAGTGTGATGTGCTCATTCAGTATTGCAAGTGTCAACCCCATCCCTCCTAAATAGCTTCTGGCTGGGAAGTGGAGTAAGTTTCTATAAGAAAATTGACAGGCTGCTGTGTTATGATATGGAGCCACAGGTTAAGGCCACACTACCAAAGCTGGGTTTGGGGATCTCCTCCAAAGGGACTAGACATGTTTGTTACAGTGTTTTATCCAGAGAAGAGACATCCTAGGACAGGAAATGGGGAGGTACCAGTAAGGTAGGCCTTAGACTGGCAAAAGGAGTTTTTCCCTAGGCCTTAATTTCTAGAGCTTGAACTTTGGGGCATTCCCAGATAGGGAACTATCTTTGTCCCGTGGAGATAGGGGAGGGCCCAGAGAAGAAGAAAACCTACAGAGACCTATAAGAATGAGCCGGTACCTGTGGTCTCAGAACAGCCATATTATGAGTTAAATTTTTGGGTCTGTTTTTATTTGCCATCCACTTTAAGTGAAGTCTTAAGCTGAAGGGCAGTGAAAGGAGTAAGTGTCCCTGCTTAGGTTAGAGGACTACAGCAAAAGTCAAAGTGCTAAGGCAGTGATAATTGTTACAAGCTTCCCAAGGAGAAGAACATCGGGATAGCAGACTTTGGGCCAGCTTCCACATGTGGCGAATCTGCCCGCCAGGGAGGATTGGTTGGCTACTGTTGTAGTTAAAGGCATAGCCTCTGAGTGTTTGTAGCCCTGGAATTCAAGTCTGCTCTGCCACTAATTTGCTATGTGAGCCTTACCAAGTTACTGGACTTTCTGAGCCATAGTTTCCTTATCTGTAAAACAAGGGTTGTTTGTATGTACATCATTGGGTTTTGTTTTCAAATGCAAGATTAAATCGAAATAGTCATGTCAAGAAAGTAGTTAGCACAGCTTGGGACATAGAATATGCACTGAAAATGTTATACTAGGTTTTCTTTACAGTGGTCTTCATCGGCTCTGAAGACTAGGATCTTCCTTTCTGCAGCAGTGACTCAACTTTACAGTATGAAGAGCCCCTTGTTAACATCAAAATTTCACATTCTCTTACTAGAATTTGTACTTCCAAGTGTTTGACTAAGAAAAACAATAAAAGATGAACGACAAATGAATTCAGTGATGCCTTTCAGTGAATCTGTATTTTGGTATTAAATTAGGGATCAGCAAACTTCGGCCTGATTTTGTAAATAAAGTTTTATTTGAACACTGCCACATATATTTACATCTGGCTGCTTTGACACTGCCCCTCTAGAGACAGTATGAGCCACAGAGTTGAAAGTGTAGTCAAACCTCGGTTCTTGAACACTTGGTTCTTGACCAAGTTGTTCACAGAAAAAATGTCTCCATTGTCTAAGAAAACTTGGGCTCTCGATTCTTTACCTGACAGCCTGTGCATGCTGATACCTATATCAGTTATGCGCTCTCTAGCAACAAGAGTTGGGTTTTGAACAATTGCTTCTTGAACAGTTTTCTGGAACAAATGAAGTTTGAGAACTGAGGTCCCACTGTGCTTCTCTGGCCCTTTACAGAGAAGTCTGAGGTCCTGCACTGTAGCATTGACATGCGTTTGAAAAAGCCCACGAGGCGAACCATGCATCGGGGATTGGTGGGCACGCCCTAATGTATCATTCCTAGGGGAGTCGCGCCTCAGGGTGAAGTGGGATGAAAAAAATCTGCTTACAGATGAAAACTGACTAATTGACAAAGTGAGTTACAGAAAAAGCTAATGCACCTTTTTACAGCAATGATTCTCAAGGACCTTGAGGACAGGGAGCATCCTTTTGGGGAGAGGGGTGGTAGGGTGACTTACCTTCGTCACATTTAGTTTTAAAATTCTAGATAAAAAATAGGTTATGAGAATTTTATGTTAGAACATAGCATGGATTTAAAGATAAGTTTGTTAAATATTTTTCTTAGGAACAGTGATTTCTCTGCTGTTGTGATTTTCTTGAAAACCGCTCAGAGAGGGCTGTCATCTATGGCTACAGTTAAACTGGACATTGGAGAAGGTTGACCCTTCAAGGAGCAAAGGAACAAGTTTACCAAGGGAAAGAGTTCTAGCCACCCACCCCCAAACCACACTTTCAAATAAATAAATAGCAGTCATTGGAGGGAGGGTGTGGTGACTTTGTCTAAAATTTCAATTCCTGAAGTCTTCATGGGTCCCTTGTTTTTACTGATCTTTGTTTATAGTGTGCCAGGTTATCTGTGAGCTGGACAGTATATTTGAAGAATTATTTGTAGATATGAACAAGACAAGGAAGGATAAGGCATCTACCTCAAGGAAGCATTTCTTGTTGCCTGTGTCTGGGAGTATTCCCAAACCTCCTTAATTCAGATGGAAAGCTGGAAGTTCCCTGGATCATCCAGGTATTGAATCCATGTGAGGACGGTTTGCTTTTGTTTCACTGTGTCTTGAAAGTGTAGTACTTTGGAATCCCAGCTTAAGGTGTCTGTGGTAAGATCTCCCACCTTTAGTTGCCCTTAGGTTTTACTTTTGTGCCCTTCAGCCCATGAAGCTTCTGAAAGAACACAGATTTCTTCCAGATTGGTAAATGCCTTAAAGGAAAGAGCAGCTTTGATTTCTAGGTTCTCTTGGTTCTTAGATTTTGGCTCAGTAATTTCTCAATACCTACTTAGCTTTTTTATGCTTGTAAGGAAATTATATTTCAACTGCTTTGTAGCAGTAAGTAGATCGAAATTTTCTAATACTCAGTTTCTGGACATGAAATTTCCTATGTCCATTTTGCTTATCAGAGCTTCCGTTGGTGAAGGCTATCAACCTAGTTTGGTACCCAACATGCCTTTGTGTTAATGGGAGGTAAGTTGGGAAAGGCATGTTAATGTAGACTTTGAGTGACTTTCAGCCATTCAGCAAGCATCACTGGTGTCTTCTGAATTCTTTATTTGTGGAAGACAAGTAATCTGAGTTTTAAAAGCCTGACAAGTTTTGTAAGTAACCTTTGCCTATGTTTCATATCCTCCATACCTGACTTGGAGTTAACATAAATATTTAGTCAGTTGGATTTTGACCCCTGAGAAGCAAGCTCAGTTTAATTAGGTATCAGGTTGGCCAAAAAGTCCATATGGTTTTTTCCATAAAATAAAACACATTTTTCATGTTCACTGATAACTTTATTGATTTGGGTATTTTGAGTATGTCAGCTCTCTTCCCAGGTGGTATAATGTTGATCTCAATATCTTGAATTGATTGCTGTCAACTTCAGCTGGTGTACCCAACCATGAAATATTGCCCAGTGAGAAATCTCCAGCACAATACTTCACAAACCACTTTTGACATGTTTGATCAGTCACAGCACCTTCTCCATACACTGCACAAATCTTTTTTTGTGTTTCAGTTGTGTTTCGCCTTTCTTGAAATAAGAAAGGATAATATGCTGGAAATGTTCCTTATTTTCTTCCATCTTCAATATTAGAATGGCTACACAAAAATTCACCAACTTTGATAAGTTTTTTCAAAGATTTTATTTATTTTTAGAGAGGGGAAGGGAGGGAGAAAGAAAGGGAGAGAAACATCAATGTGTGGTTGTCTTGCACTCCCCGCACTGGGGACCTGACCCACAACCCAGGCATGTGCCCTGACTGGGAATTGAGCCAGTGACACTTGGGTTGCAGGCTGGCACTCAGTCCACCAAGCCATACCAGTCAGGGCAAGATAAGTCTTTTTTGTTTTAAATGCATGCTGATAGGACAGCTGTCAAAATACAATCTAAAATGTTTCGAATGATGTTAAAGACAACTAAGTGCTATTAGAGCCATCTTACAGAAAAAAAATGAACTTTTTGCCAACCCAATATATAAGCAGGAAAGAGAAAAGTTGCCTAATGTTGCATGAGTGGTATTGGTAGTGGAGTAAGGAAAAGAGATGGTTCTAAGTAGGATTCATTTGAGGAGGTAGAGTTCAAACAAGGTTTCAAAGAATGAATAGGGCTCAGACAAAAGCAGGAGTTGGGATTTGAAGTGAGCAAAGGCTAGGTGATGGGCAATCATGGTGTGCAGGGACATCTTGTTTAGCCAGAGCAGAAAACTCATGTAGGTCCTAGGAAGAGAGCTTGAAGTTAGGTAATAGGGGCTGGATAATGAAGGGCGTTGACTATGAGTTTGGTCCTTATTCTGTGGGAACCTGGAGTCTGGGGAAAACTAATTCAGGCGTAAGTATAGAACAGAAGGGCAAATAACAAACTGGAGACAGGTTGACCAGTTAGCCTCTTTGTCCAGTCAGATTATCAAAGCCTGTACGTTGCTTGGGAAGGATGATTAAATATGGCTCTGGTTTTGCCTGTCTTAAGAAGAACATGGCCCTTGAAGAATCTATTCTTACCTTTCCTCTTCCCAAAGGCACACTTTCAAAGATCCTTTTTCTTTTGGCTTATTTTTGCCCCTCAATCCAGCTTAATTCTACAGCTGCTGCTGCTGCTATAGATTCTTTTAAGTCCACTTATCTTTTTTTTTTTTTAAGATTTTATTTCTTCAGTTCTAGAGAGAGGGAGGGAAACATTAATTGATTGCCTCTAGTATGCACCTCGCAACCCAGGCATGTGCCCTGACCAGGACCCAAACTGACAACCCCCTGTCCCCCAGGAGAATAACCAACCAAGGCACACAGGCCAGTGCAAATCCATTTATTCTTAAAGGCACTGGTTAGCTCCTATATGAATTATTTAAAATTTTTCCTCTCCAGCCCTGGCTGGTGTGGCTCAGTGGATTGAGCACTGGCCTGTGAATCCAAGGGTCACAGGGCTGACTCCCAGTCAGGGCACACGCCTGGGTTGCTAGCCAGGTTCCCGGTAGGGAGCGTGTGAGAAGTAACCACACACTGATGTTTCTCTCCCTCCCCCTCTATAAAATAAATAAAATTTTTTCTCTCCTACTGTCCTTAGGACCAACTGAGCCCATCATTTTTTATGGTGCTCCTATTGTTCTTTGGCCTTGAATTAAATCTTTTCACTTAACAAATGCCTACTTAGGTGGTAGTTGTCTTTCTGCTCCCTAAATGTTTATTGTGCAACTACTATTTCCCAGATACTGTTCTAGGCTCTAGGAGTATGTCACTGAGCTTGTCAGATAAGGTCCCTGCCCTCGTGGTACTTATATTCTGTGAAGCAACACAGGCATACTGTAAAAAAAAAAGTTTATGCATTATTTAAGTGTTTGAAGAAAACCGAATGGTAATGATAGAGCGTATAGTGGTACCTTGGTACTTGTCGGCTTCAGAACTCCTCAAACCTAGTACTCGTCTTATTTTGACAAAAAATGTTTCAGCACTCGGCACTTGCTTGCCACTCGTCGCACTAGCTAGAATTTATGAGAGTCACACCACCACCCCACAAGGGAAAATGCTTCATGAATCATCACTTGCTCACCAACTCGTCGGAACGAATTGAGTACCAAGGTACCACTGTAACTAGATGCCTAACTGGATTGTAAGGAAGACCTTTCTGAGGAAGTGTGCTACCTACACAGTACTTCATTTTAGCACCTCATTGTACACCTCTCTGAAGCTAACTAGTGCATTTATGTGTCTATATGATAAACTCTTCCACTCTATTGAGCTCTTAGTAGCACCTCGATAATAATCTTTCTCTCTGGTCTTGGTTCCTAAGTGAATTATGTGGCTGTTCCTCTCCTTTTCTAGCCATCAGTGCACTCCCTGCAACTCTTTTTGGTAACTCAGATCAAGTGATTTTCAGCCTTCTGCAAGTTGTCCCTCTGCAGCCAGGGTAAGAAAGACCCAATCTTACCCCAGAGAAGCTTCACGGCCCATGTCAGAAATGTGATGAAACCTGCTTTGGTAAGCGTTCCATGCATCCGGAGAGTGAGCAGGGTATTTCCTAAGGAAGGCTATTCAGCTGCGCTGGCAGGTTCCTGCCAGGTAGTTTAATTACCCTGATCGGTGTTTAGGAAAGCTCACTCACTAATAAAGCTATATTTGTCTATAAAACTAGACTCCAGTGTGTTAATTTATCATGAGAAATATGTCAGGTGCAGTAGACTGCCCCATTGGTCTTAACTGTGTTTTCTTCATGTAATCATACTATGTGGGAAGCCTAATTGAAATCAAGAGGCAGCACTACGGATCAGAATGAGGGGACTTAATTCTACGGAGTGCACCTAGTTTCCTCCACAGCCATGGACGCGACACAGCCTTCCTCTTACGCTTGCTTCAGTCTGGTCTTCCAGCATCTTCAACTTGATATTTTCTCCACCCCCAAATAGCACTTTTTTTTTTTTTTTTTTGGTTTCCATTACAGCCCAGGCTTTGGGGCGCGTTACTTTCCTTTTGATTACTTTGCTTATTGTCTTTGTTATCTGTTTTACAGTTTCCTGTTGCGGGGGAAGATTCCAAACACTGTCTTCCCCAAGTGTGCTGGGATCCGAGGCCAGCTACCCACTTTATTCGTCTGTGGCAGTGATCAATCAGACAGGCCTCGCGTTCCCAGTGTGCCAAAATTTAGCGGCTGACTTATAGATGGGCTGTCTGTAGAAGAGTAGTGTAGGCGCTTTTCTCAGGTTATGACTCAGTAAGAGGTGTGTAAACATGAGGAAAGCCTGCAGGAAAGGGCAGAAGTCCTATGAGTGGAGATTTAACAGCGACTTCACATACGCAGCAGTTGAGGCTGGTTTTCAGAGGTGTGGGAATGGGCGCCATCCATTAGGTCACCGGGCCATCTTTTATGCCTTGAAGCTGGGAACGAGGCTGCGCTCGGGAAGAACAGATCGCCGCGGCGATCGCCTAGTCGAGTTCCACCTGGTCTCCGAGCCTCGGTTTCCCGAACACAAAATGGAAGAAGCGACAGCTCAGGCTTGCCTCTCTGCACATAAAGTCCTTTAATTTTGTTGGAAAATCACATTTTCACGAAGCAATGGGTCCACAAAACAAGGCAATGAAAAGGTCAATGCTGGGGGTGGTTATGAGTAGAAGGGAACGGCTGGGAGCGGCTAACTTTGAGAGTTACATCACTTGTGACGTAAGCACAACATGCGCAATCTCGGCGGGCCCCCGCGGTCACTGTAGCAACGGCGCAGGCTCGGTTCAGAGGTGGGGTTTCTGGGCACTGTAGTTTTCCCGTGTTTGCGGGGGTAGAGGAAGACTGGTCCCCGCCATCTTTCACATGGTGGCGACACGCTGTATGCAAGGCCCCAGGGGTAGGGGCGGTGGTATCAACAGTTCACAATATGGTAGAAGCTTACAGGACTGCCGGGACCTCAAGAAAGGCTTAGTAAAAGCCTGAGGGACTCGGGAACCCTTCAGAAAAGGGCGTGATATACAATCTGTACGGATTAGGCATTCACCTGGGAGACTGGGGAGGCGGCTGTGAGCTGGTGGGATCATTAAAAGCAGAAGAACCTGTTCCTGCGGTTTGGAAGCACAAGAGCTATTCTGGATGGCTGAGAACACAAGGGGATTGAACAAGGGCTAGTAAACCATGGGATCTGAGGGCTTAGAAATGGGAACAGACCAGATCATGAAGGGTCTTGAATGCCAAACTCAGGATTTGGGACTTTCCTTAAATACACTGACGCCGCAGACATAGCCTCAGCAGGATGAATGACCACCTAGATCCTTTGTGTTCTCTCGTTTTGTTCACTTTTCTGCTTTATCACTTGCCATACCATTGACTGTATTCATCCCCAGAGCTCAGCAGTACCGTGGCATGTGGTAAAAGCTCAGAAAGTGTTTTTTCAATGATCAGATTTGAGTTTTAGAAACCCACCCCCCCAAACAATAAGCGTAAGAAGGGAGCAAGGCTAGATGTAACAAGACTTCAAAGTCAAAGTAAACTGCTTTCCCCACCTTCATCTCCCCCTCCACTCAAGTTAAAACTGAGCAGCACAAAGGCCATTTCCAATGTGGGTTTCATTTGGCCAGCACTTTTTAAAAAATTAGTTGTTTCACATTTTAAAAGTGGGAGGTTTCATGTTTAACCAATAACAAAAGATGTCTGGCTTCTCTTGAAAAATAGGAGGATTTGACGATTTGAGGCCCTGATTCTTTCAACAGTAATAGGATGGTGTAGCTGCTGCTGCCTTAGCCCCCTCCAGTTTGTCATACTCCCCACCACTCCTCCCATCAGTCACACTGAGGCCAAGTACCAGCTGCCATTCATCATGGTGCTTTCGTTTTCATTGCCTTAGAGTGAGTGAACTCTGTTTGGCCTTGGAGGCATCTGAGTGGCCCATCTGAAAACAATGAAATTAGTATTTGAGGAAGATTAGTCAGTGAAAAAGAAACTGAAGGGAGGAGCTGGGAGGAAGAATTGGAAACCCGAGGAAGGAATACTTGAGACAATTTGGGCAGTAATTAAATAGTGGATGAAAGATAAAGAAAAGGCAAATTACAACTTAAGAGTTTCCTGCCTGAATGGCCAGGAAGAGGATATCTCCAACACAAACCAGAAAGTGGGAGAAGTGCAAAGGGTGGTAGCTCAATACCTAGCTATCTCTAGTATTTTGTGGGCAAGGGGCATGAGTTAACAATTCCATAAGCCCCCGGTATTCTGCTGGACATACATGTAGGTGCTCAGGAAACTAGTTGACTTGAAACTCTTATCTGATGGGGCGAAGGAAGGGACACTTGGAACGCTTCAACAAAACCAGTAAATTGTGGGACCTTAGGAATTCTCTCCAGAGCGGGTGACCCTGGGGCTTAGGGGTATTTAATTCCTTTTGGGGAAAAACCAATGCCAAAGTCCTGAAGCAAACCAGGAATCTGTCATGCAAAAATAGAAATGGGGTGGAAACGGTGTCATTCCTGGAGAACGGATTAAAAAATCAAAGAGACTGGATGGCAGGCAGGACTTTTCCTGGAATACACCGAAACAAGCTCTTGGTTGGAGCATCAGGCAGGGGATTTCGGACAGTGAGGCTGGGAAAGTTGGAAGGCTGCACTGTCTAAACGTTTTTGAAAGCAGGTCGCTTAAAAGGAAAAGAAATTTTCAGTCCATTCCCCAAATATTTATTTACAAGTTATTTTTATGTACCACTGCAGTGATGTTTACACGCTTGATAAACATTTGCACACACACACAAAACCAGAAATTTTAAAAAGATTAAACATAAGTATTCTCGTATTTCTTTCCCACGCCCCCAAAGTATCCTACCACACACACCCTGTGGCACCCACACAATACACACTACTTCGGAGACCCTGCTGTAGTCAAAGGGAGCCCCTGGAGGTTCTCCAAGGCAGAGGACAGCAGTCTCCGTCAACTTTCCCGAATCCGCAAACTTTAGAAGCTGAGACATCAAAGAACTGCGATTGCTTTGGGAAGCTTCCCATGTCCCAGGAACAGCCTCAGAGAGTTAACACAAAATTTATTTAATCCCCAAAGCAACCCTACACTGTAGGTACTATTATTTTCTTTTAAGGTCATATTTTAATCTTAGTTTGAGGAAACGGAGATTAAGTGATGTTAAGAAACTCTCCAGGGTCACAGCGAAATGACGGAGCCAGAATTTGAACCCACCTAGCGTGGGTCCACAGTCCATGGGTTTAACAACACTACTGGAGAGGCAGGGGAGCCACTCTCTTTTTCTCTCGTGTGGCCTTGGGCAAGTCCCTTACGAATCGAAGCTGTTGTGGGAGTGCTTGACAGAGTGCCAGGAAGCAGCAGGAACTCACTACCCGCTGGGCGGTCTCTAATTCGACTCTCTACCACGGAAAAGTCAGCTTATCCACCGTCACTATCTCCAGAAGGCAAAGCACACAGCCGCGCAGGCGCAGATCGACAGGTTTGGTTCCTATGGTTTCCGGGGCCAGACGGCGGAAGAAAGGTCTACTCCCAGCGTCGCGCTGCAAGCGTCGCGCTGCTGCCGTCCTTTGCGGCACGTCTTCGCGTTTCCAGCACGTCGTCCGCTACCTGCAGCCAGCGAACCGACAAGGTTGCTGCGGAACGACGGTAGGGCCTGCGTCTGTCCGCGGTGCGTGTGTGGGGGAGGTTTGGGGGGCGCGATTTAAGCCGAAGGAACTTTATTCCGAGATTTTTTAAAACAAATTTCACCTTGGCTTCACCAGGGCGTCGGTTCTCTCTGGCCCGAACTCTGGGCGTGTTTTCGACTTTCCCAAACCCTTTCGTCCACACAGCCAACGTCAGCGACGCCTGTAGACTGCACCTCTCTCGGTTCTCCTTACAAACTGAGATTTCTGTAGACTGTTGCTTTGCCCTTCGGGTCCTTAACCTGAAACCCACTCACCTTTTCTCGACTTTCAAGGCCCTGTGTGATTGCGGCCCTGCCCACCACTTCAGCTCATTTCGTTCTTGCCGATACGCACTCTACGTGCCAGCCACGTCCGGGTCCTCGGTGTCCTCCAAACATTTCCAGTAACTGGTGCTGGGCCTTACTGAAATACTGTGCCCACTGGCCTTCGCTCGGCAAACTCAACCCATCTAAAAGGCATTTTCAAGTCTCCTGAGCAGAATTGGTGCTTCCCCCTCTGAACTCTTAAACCCCTTTGTGTTTTTTCCTTTGCGTTCCAAATTCTCTGTGTGTTTGTTTTCTGGTAATTACGTTGCAGCTGCTTCTCCCCCCAACCCATTTCAGTGCCTGGAACGTTATTACTCAGTAAGTGACTTTAAAGAATTGGTATGAAATTTAAAAATTAAATTCACCTGTGTATCTACCATTCGTCCATAACCGTTGCCGTGTGTGTGTTTCAGTCTTTTGCAGTTTTGCTTGCACTATGGTAGTACTTTATTTGACAGTAAAATGTATGTATATCTCATGTATATTATCCCTTCCCCCCCGAATATCTATCATATTCTAAGTAGGTACTATATTTAATTATCTGTTTTAGTTGTTTGAAGTTAATCTTTTTTAAACAAATTATTACTGAATCCCTATCTGGTCCCTGCCCTCACCGCGTTCATTGTTCAGTAGGGGAGACAGCGGAGTAAACAGTCCGTGACGGGGGCGTGCACAGCACTCCCGTGGGAAGTTGCGAATGATGTGCGCTCATAAAGGAGGGACGCCGGTGTCAGGATGGCTTCTCAGGGGAGGTGTTGTCTAAGTCGATATGGATAGAAATATGTAAAGAAATCTTTCTGTGCTTATGCTTTTTTGTTCTTTTCAGTTATTCAGATATATCTCAAAGAATTGGGATTAAGTCAAAACATAAACACTTTTTGACTTCTGATAAAAATGATTTTATCTACATAAAGAGGATTTTTGTATACATTGCTTTTTAGTTCTAGTTCTCTTTTTCCTTGGGTTTTGTGAAAGCACAGCAATTGTTCATCGACTGTAAACTGGGAGAATCTGTCTAATGAAAATATTTGGTGAGAAGAAATTGGGAGAATAGTGTAAAATGTCTTTCTAGAGGGCTATTTTCATAATCTCATTTTCCTTAGAAATTTCTCATTTGATTGTACTTTTATGACATTATTATTTTTTTTAATCTTCTGTTTCAGCCATGCCTTTCTTTGATATACAGAAAAGGCTGGGCATTGACCTAGACCGCTGGATCACAATCCAGAGTGCTGAGCAGCCGCACAGGTTTGCGGCTCGGTGCCATGCTTTTGAAAAAGAATGGATAGAATGTGCACATGGAATTGGTGCTACCCGCGCCAAGAAAGAGTGCAAGATAGAATATGATGATCTTGTAGAATGTCTGCTTCGTCAGAAAACGGTGAGGAGGGGTTGGAGGTGGGAGCTGAGTTACTTCCTTATTTCTTTGGGGCTGTTTTTCAGTGTTAAATTGGTCATTGAGCAGTGACTTGCCCGACGTGAATTGGCAAGGCTTTTGTGGTGAAACACCTCTATTTAGGTACCATGTCAAGGAGATTAAATGCCTTCAGATCTGAGAAGGACCTGTTGTTCTTGCGTGTTCTTCCTCATCTTTCTCACAGATTTCTTTTAGTACTTTACCTTGCTGTAGCCATCAGATTAGAAATTATATGTGTGTCTTTTTCTTTTTTTGTAGTAGATTATAAAGCCAAGAATATCAACCCATCTTGGATGTTTGACTGTGAAAATCTGTGGGTAAAAATCATTGGGGAAGATGTTAAAACCCTGCAAGTCTATTACATTGAACCTGATAAAACAGCCTCTGATTCCTTGCTACTCTGGGGCAGATGGAGGTGTTAAAGAGATTGCTTTAGGCGAGCCTAACCAGAAATGCAGGGGGGGAAGGGTGTTAACACGTGATGTCTCTTTCCTGAAGAGTTGAGTAAGTTACTTAACATATAGGGTGCTCTTTCCCTCAGAGAAGAAGTCTTGGGGTGTCAGATGTTATTTTGCCTATTTCTATGCTCCAGATGTAACAGTTTCTTGGAGTTCAGGGAGACAGTTTAGATTTTCAGTTAAATTTACTACAGATTATCTGTATCAAAATTTAATTTTTTTTCAAGATTTTATTTATTTTCAGAGAGAGGGGAAGGGAAGGAGAAAGGGAGAGAGACATCGATCAGTTGCTTCTCGTAAGTGCCCCAACCTGGGATTGAACCCAAAATCCAGACATGTGCCCTTACCAGGAATTGAACCAGTGACTTTTCGGTTTGTGGGATGACGCCCAGCCAACTGAGCCACACCAATCAGGGCCTGTATCAAAATTTACAATTTAATATCTACTGTTAGCATTTGGTTAAAGTGAAGCCAAACTTGGAAGAAATGAGAATATATAAAGTCATAATTTTGTATTGCTTTCTGTAGGAATATTGATTGTTAAGTGAGTAATAGTATAGTGTAGTGTATATTATAGAACAGTGAGTGGGCTATGTTTGGCGATCGACCAGCTAGTTAGTTCACAACATGACTTAATTTCTGTTTTTGTGGGCCCATTATTCCTTGCTCAGGTTAAAATTAGGCTCATCATAAAAAATGTACAGCAAGAGGAAGCAGTGTGGTGAGGTGGAAGGAACATTGGATTGACAGTTAGAAGAGCTAGGTTTTGATGTGGTTCTGCCACCACTAATTTTGTGACTTAAGGCAAGTCACTTCTTTGTCTTGATTTCCTTATCTGGAAATATTAAAGAGTTGCCCCACGGTCACTTCCTCATCCTGTGAATTTATGAATGGATACGTTGCTGTTTTAGAGGTCACCCTAAGTGACTAGTTACTTCCCCCTAGGCAAAGAATCTAGTGATTCAGGGAATTAGAATCAAGCACTAAGTGCCCTGCTTGTCCACTGTATTTATTTCTCACAACAATCCTGTAAGATGCTTTACTGTTACTTCCCCTCCTATCCAATTAAAAACTTGAGACAAGGAAAAGTTAAGGCCATTCCCTAAGGTCATTAGCTAGTACGTGGCGTAGATGGGGTTTGAATCTGGCAATGCTGGCTCCAGAGCCTGTGCGTACATCCACCACATCATGTGGCGATTGGCTCTAGTTGAGGGGAAGATTTAATCTGTGGTGGTGTGATAGATCAGCCATGACAAGTCCTCGGTTGGGTAACTCTCGCAGAGAATAATGATAAGAATGCAATCTTAAAAAATGCTTACTGTTTATGTCAGGATTTAGGATACCTAGAGTTCTTCTGAAGTTATATCCAGGCTAATTCTTTAAAGATGATGGGGTATTTAATGGAATATACTAATTCTTTTTATTTTAAAGATTTTATTTATTTATTTTTAGAGAGAGGGGAAGGGAGGGAGAAAGAGAAGGAGAGAAACATCAATGTGTGGTTGCCTCTTGCACACCCCCACCAGGGACCTGGCCTGAAGCCCAGGCATGTGCCCTGACTGGAGATTGAACCACTGCCCCTTAGTTTGCAGGCCAGCACTCAATCCACTGAGCCACACCAGCCAGGGCTACATATATTAATTCGTTATGCTTTTGTGAAAACTTAGTCATTCACTAAAAAAATATTGGGTCATCTATTTTATCAAGATCTATTCTAGGCATGGAATATAGAAGGAAGCAAAACAGCAAAAAGTCCCTGTCCTAATGGAGCTTGTTGGCCTGGTGGGGGGCAGGGAGCAGAGATTTAACAAACAAATTAAAAAATAGTGTGTCAGATGTTGATAAGTGCAGTGGGGAAAATAAACAGGAAAAAGATAGAAAGCACTGAGCATGGGAGCCAAGTGGATTTTTCTCTTTTAAACATTTTTTATTGGTTTTTTAAAATTGCCTTTTAGTCCCCTTATAGTCCCCTCCTCTCACTTTTTGTTAAATAGGGTGGTCAGAGAGTACTTCAGCAACAGAAAACATTTGAGCAGAGACTGAGAGAAAGTGAGCCAAGTAGATACGAGGGAAGAATGTTCCGGGCAGAGGAAACAGCAAGTGCAAAGGTCCCTGAGCTGGGTCAGAGAAAGCTAGGAGGAGGGTGTTAAGACATAAAGTCAGAGGTAGGCCTTGTAAGTCATCATAAGGAAGAATTCAGTTTTTTCTCTCAATAGAATGGGAAGCCATTGAGTTTTGAGCAAACGAATAATGCAATTGTGATTAGTGAGTATATTTTCTTGTCACAGAATCCATATGAATTACGGCCCTCACACAGCCTCGTGTAGCATGATTTCATTTGCTGGGAATGTTCTATCTGAGAAGAGGCAGAACTCAGGGCTCAATAGTAACTAGTAGCTGAGTATATATCAGGTCTTAATTTCAGTGCGGTAAGAAGAAACTTTGTATTGGCTACATCTGCTTACTCATACCAGCAAACAGTCACAGCAGCAGTGCCACCTTCACACAGAGAGATCAGGAATATGTAAGCTATGGTATGATCTCAGCTTTTACTATTTTAAAAGATTTTTAGTCCTGGCTGGTGTGGCTCAGTGGACTGAGTGCAGCTTGCAAACCAAAGGTCGCCGGATCAATTCCCAGTCAGGGCACATGCCTAGGTTGTGGGCCAGGTACCCAGTTGGGGGCATGCGCAGGCAACTGATTGATGTATCTCTTGCACATCAATGTTTCTCTCTCTCTTTCTCCTTCCTTTCCCCTCTCTCCGAAAATAAATCAAAAAAAAAAAAAAAGATTTTAGTATGCATGAGTATGTCTCTTAAAGGTTTTGACCTGTATGATTTTGTTATTGTTTTTGTAAATATCTGAATTCCTATATGTAATAGGAACATTTTAGTTACTAGTTTTCAATGAGATATTTTTGTACATACCAGAAGTTTATTTGTTAAAAGCTTGGGAAGTGCTTTCAAATTAGTTTTTTAAAGATGGGTTTCATCTCAAAGGCCCTCTAGGATGAAAAGCTTCTGTAGTTTAAAAGTGAAAACAATTTGGCTTCATTTTCTCCAGCTCTCACTTTCTGGTGCATATCTCCCCGTAGTTTAAATACTTTTTTCCTTTGACAGATGAAACGAGTGAATACCATCAAGAGGCAGCGGGACAAGCTGATGAAGGAGGGGAAGTACACGCCTCCACCCCACCACTCGGGCAGGGAGGACCCTAGGCCCTGAGCAGAGCACCTGCCGGTGCTGAAGGCTGAGTTTCATGTTTGTTCTTCTCTACTGGGAAGTTCATATACTGACCACCTCTTTGTGAAAGTTTCTAAAAATAAAAGATTGCTCCATCCTATTTGTTCTGTTTTCTCTTGGATCATACTTTCCTATAATGAGATCGTAACCTACATTTTGAGTTTGGAAAAAAATGCTTCTACCCATGCCTTAAAAACTAGCATCTAGGGAATAATAATGAGCATTTAATGAATGCTGAATGTGTATGAGGTACTTCAAAGGTGGCGACTCATTTAAGAAGTTGCAGTGTTTTTTAGTATTTTGATTCTGGTTTATTTTCTGTAGAGCACAGACTTGGGCCAAGAAGGAGAGGCAACAAAACTGGTTGTGTGTTTATTGTACGGTCTGTAAAGTCTTAACTTTAAGGTTAAATAACAGTTTTGTAGAAGCAGTACCATTGCTTCAATTTGCTGTCTTACATCAATGGGGGGTGTGTGTGTGTGTGACATATACACACACTTCTTTTTTAAAAATATATTTATTTTTAGAAAGGGGGGAAAGGAGGGAGAAAGAAAAGGAAATATCGGTGTGTGAGAAAACATCGATCATCAATCAGTTGTCTCTCACACGTCCCCAACAGGGGACCTGGCCCACAACCCAGGCACATGCCCTGAGTGGGAATCAAACTGGCAATCTCAGTTCTCAGGCCGAAGCTCAACCCACTGAGCCACATTGGCCAGGGCTAGAAACATACTTGTAAAAGAAAAATCCAGACATATTAATAGAAGGGAAGGTATGAATGTTATAAAATTAATATGTATTGGGAATATATTATAATTGGAACCTCAGATATTCTGTAGCATTTTTTTCCCACTTTGTTTTATTATGGTAAAATATACATAAAAAATTTACCACCGTAGCCATATTTAAGTGTCCGGTTCCACGGCATTAAATGCATTGACATTGTGCAGCCATACCCACCACCCATCTCCAGAACTCCCCCATCCTGGAAAACTGAAGCAGTACCCATTAAACACTAACTTCCCAGGCAGCCACTATTCCACTTTCTGTCCCTGTGATTCAGACAACTCTTAAGTACCGTACCTGGTATCAGTGGATCATACAGTGTTTTTCTTTTTGTGACTGGCATATTTCACTTAGCATAATGTCCTCAAGGTTCTGGAACGCATCAAGGCTGAACAATCTCTATGTGTACCACATCTTGCTTATCCATTCATCTGTTGATGGACACTTGGGTTGCTTCCATGTTTCAGCTATTGTGAATGCTGCTACTATGAATATGGGTGTACAAACATCTCCTCGAGACACCACTTCTTTTGAGTATATGCCTGGAAGTGGATTTGCCTGATAAAAAGGTTATTGCGATTTTTACTTTTTGGAGGAACTGTTCTACTGTTTCCACAGTAGCTGTACCATTTTACATTCCCACCAGTTGTGCAAAACTCTCCCAATCTGTTCACATCCTCACCAACTAATTGTGCGGGTTCTTTTTTTAGTAGTAGCCATCTAAAGGAAATGAGATGTGTCTCATTATAGTTTCGACTTGCGTATCCTTAATCATTAGTGATGTTGCATCTTTTCATCTGCTTATTGGCCATTTGTGTAGTTTGGATAAATGTCTATTCAAGTTCTTCGCCCATTTTTTAAAAAGATGTTAATTTATTTATTTTTTAGACAGAAGGGGAGGGAGGGAGGAAGAGGGAGAGAAACATCGATCAGTTGCCTCTTGCAGGCCCCCAACCGTGGTCCTGGCCTGCAGACCAGGCATGTGCCCTGCTAGGGAATTGAACCAGTGACCTTTCAGTTTGTGGGAACCACACCAGTCAGGGCTCTTTGCCCATTTTTGAATCAAGTTTAGTTGTTGAGTTTTAGGAGTTCTCTATATATTTGGAATACTGATTCCTTGTCAGATAGAGTCATGTTTTGGTCAACAATGGTGTATAGGGCAATGGTCCCATAAGATAATAATGGAGCTGAAAAATTGGTGCCTAGTGATGTTGTAGCCATTATAACTCATGTTACTCTCGTGTTTGTAGTTATGCTGGTGTAAACAAACTTTGCTGCCAGTCCTATAAAAGTATAGCACATACAATTATGTACAGTACACAGTACTTGATAAGAAAGGACTATGTACTTACTATACTATACTTTTTACCATTATTTTAGAGTGTACTCTTTCTACTTCTAAAAATAGCTTGTGTCCTGGCTGGTGTGGCTCAGTTGGTTGGAGCATCATCCCATAACTGAATGGTTGTGGGTTTGATTCCTGGTCAGGGCACATACCTAGGTTGCAGGTTTGATCCCCAGTCCAGGCACAAACTTGGTCTGGGTGGGTGTGGGGAGAAACCAGTCAATGTTTCCCTTTCTCTCTCAAAGCAGTGAAGAAAATATCCTTGGATGAGGATAAAAATAGTGTGCTGTAAAACTGCATGCCCTATTACGCCAGCAGCATCCTCATCTCTTGTTTGCTGTGTCTCTCAATGACATCATTTTCCCTTATGCTTGATTTAATCTCATGTCTTATAGATTTAGTGTAGCCTAAGTGGACAGTACTTATAAAGTCTACAGTAGTGCACAGTAATGTGAATGTGAAATTCACTCGCCACTCACTCGCTGACTCACTCAGAGCAACTTCCAGTCCTGCAAACTCCACTCATGGTAAGTGCCCTGATAGGTCTATCATTATTTATCTTTTATAACATTGTTAGTGTACCTTTTTTTAGTGTACATATATTTAGGTATGTTTAAGTACACAAACACCCTTGTGTTACGGTTGCCTACAGCATTGAGTACAGTAACATGGTGTGCAGGCATGTAGCCTGGGAGCAACAGTCTACACCATAGAGCCGAGGTGTGCAGTAAGCTGTGCCACCTAGGTTTGTGTAAGTGCCCTCTGTGATGTTCAAACAATAACGAAATCACCCAGTGACCCGTTTCTCAGAACTTATCCCCGTTGTTAAAGTGGAACATGAAGTATATGATTTGCAAGTATTTTCCCCAATCTGTGGATTGCCTTTTTACTCTGCTGATAGTATCTTTTGATGCATAAACTTTTAAAATTTTTTACGAAATCCAATTTGTCTATTTTTTTTAATTCATTTAATTTTAGAGAGAGGAAGGGAAGGAGAAAGAGACGGAGAGAAACATCAATGTGTGGTTGCCTTTCACGTGCTCCCACCTGGGGACCTGGCCTGCAACCCAGGCATGTGTCCTGACTAGGAATCAAACCAGCAACCCTTTGGTTCGCAGGCTGGTGCTCAATCCACTGAGCCACACCAGCCAGGGCTCCCAGCTTGTCTGTTTTTTGTTGTTGCCTTTGATGTCATATTCAAGAAATCATTGTCAAATCTAATGTTGTGAGGCTTTTGCCATTTTCCAAGTTTTATAGTGTTAGGTCATGGATCCATTTTGAGATGATTTTTTAAAATATAGTATTAGATAAGGATACAACTTAACTCTTTTGCATATGGATATCCAGATTTTGAAGCACCATTTGTTGAAAAGACTTTTCCTCATTAAATAGTCTTAGCATCTTTGTCAAAAATCATTTGGCCATATGTGTGAAAGTTTATTTTTGTATTTTATTGTGTTGGCCTATTGTCTGTCTTTATCCCAATACCATACTGTTTTGATTACTGTAGCTTTGTAGTAAGTTTCAAAATCAGGAAGTATGAGTCCTCTATCTTTTTTCTTTTCAGGATTATGTTGGCTATTCATGGTCCCTTGAGTTTCTGTATGAATGGGTTTTTCTGTTTCTGTAAAAAAAAAAAAAAAAGGGATTTGGATAGGGATTGAATCGAATCTGTAGGTTGCTTTGGGGTCATATTGGCATCTTTAGAATAACTATTATATAGATTTATTATGAAAATGGGATAGCTTTCATTTAGGTTTTCAATTTCGGCAGTGTTCTATAGTTTTCATTGTACAAGTCTTTCACCTACTTGGTTGGAATAATTCCTGCTTTTTTTTGGAGGGGCAGGAGAAATGATGTTTTAAATGCAGTTGTTTTTGTAATTTCCTTATCAGACTTTACTGTTAGTCTTAACCACATTTTGAATAAAAAAATGTCAACAGTAGGGCTTGAATATAAGGTTCTCCTCAAAATGAAAAGTACATAATTGGAAATAGGGGATTTGGCATTTGAGCAGGGCCTGCTTATTTTTTTATTATAGAGCAAATCTTCAGCCAAGTAGCATTATTAATCAGTCATATGGGGAAGCCAGCTGGAGTCCTAACAGCAAGATCCTGGGCTGTGGTCTTGTGTTAGGTTGTTTTTATTGTGCTCTGTATTCACAAACTTTTCTGAATACTTTAGTCCCAATGGCTTTAAGTTCATGCATATTTATGGAAAATCAGGGGCCAATCATAAAGGCCTGAGAGGAAAGCAGAATATTAATCAAGGCTTAAAATAAGTACATGCCCTTTTATTCAAAAATATCTTTTATTCCTGAGCTCTGGGTTGTAGAATGAAGGGAAAGCAAATCCCATTAGATTGTGTTTATCTAAAGGTAAAAAAACTGAGTGACAGAGAGCACTTAACTGAGTTTGTTGCGACACATTGGCCCGATGTCTTTACAGGATATCAAATCCTCCATTTACATCAGATACCCATAAACAGCTGTGGGACAAAGCAGTGCTGCCTGTTGTCTTTGTATATGTGGCCAACTTTGTGCCTTAATTGTGGGTTCCTGTGTGTGTGTGTATTTGTCGAAAGTAGCACAGCAATATAAGCTAGTGAAAGCAAGTAGCCAGCTCCAGGACTCCTGTTCTTTAAGTAGTTTGAATAAGAACAGGCAGAGTTAGGACTATCTTTTTGACCAACTAACTGGTACAGAATAGAACTGAGGTTGGGGACAGGAGTTTCTTTATAATTGATGATTAAACACTCAGAGGGGGCAAGTTACTTCTTCAAAACAGCGTCCCCTGTTGTGCCTGTCCCCTTCCGCCGCTGCACTCTGGTAAGTGGGACTCATAACCCCTCTGGCTTGTGCTTTTAACCCTGACTGCAGCAACTCAATATGCGAGGGAGAGCACTGAGTGCTTTGGCAAGTACATTTAAATTTTTCATTTAATTTTTTTCATAGGTAATTTATGTGGCTCAAAGGTACAAAGGATATATAATGAAAAACCTAGTCCAGTCATCCAGCTCCCCTCCCTAGAGGCAACCAGTGTTTTGAGTATCCTGGAGATAATCTGCTTATACACACACGCACACACACACACTTTTTGCCCTTTTTAAGACAAATGACAGCAAATTGTGTAGATAATTCCTGCACTTTACTTTCTTCTCTTACTGTATTTTCAAGAATGTTTCAAATCAGGCACATGATCCAACTGGGGCCAATGAATGAGACTTGGTTTAGATCCTGGAAGAGAAGAGGGATGTTTCCTCTGGATTTAATGCTGGGGAGGTTCACATTTATAGATGCTAAAGACATTTGTTATTCATTCAACCAAGTATTTGCTAAGCACCCACTTTACTACAGGAAGAGAAATGTAAAGGTAATAGATGAAAAGGAGCAGCCAAGTTGAGAGAGAAAAACTGCTTTGGGTAATGTGAGCTTTTCCGTCAAGACCTTCATGAGACTAGCTCTAGCCCTGGACTTTGAAGTTGTATGAGCCGATAAATTCCCTCTTTTGTCTAAATCAGTGTTGGTTGGATTTTCATCACTTGCAATGAAAAGGGGCCCAACTGAATAGTAAATACATCAAAATTGCCTCATTTTACACCGTAAGGAGACCGAGGCTTAGAAGTGTGAAGTAATCAACCTGGTACCAAACATCTGTAAGGTACTAGAATTAGGATCTCAATTTAGGCCTAGACTTTCACTTCCAACTCTATAGAAGGCCTTTAGAGGCCTTTGCTAACATGATAACAGGAGAAACCTGGACCAAAAATTTCATAATTTTCCATGGAGCTAACCAAAAGTGGTACATGCAGGGAAGCTCTGAACTCCAGAAAGAATTTATAGGTAACAGAACCAGTCAGCTTCCAGTCCGGGGAGGCTGGGCTCCTGGTATGGGTTGGGTAGAGGCCTGCCTCAGTGTAGGGATAAATGGAACTCAGCTGAGCCTAAGACAGCATTATGGAATGGGGCGGCATGGGTGGGGGGCAGTTTGGAATCTGAATGGACAGCAAACAAAAACAGATCACCTGGTTCAACAAATCTGCCCTCATCCCCACTGCCTTCCCCCCAAATTTTACTGAGGAGATTGCAGTAGGGAAGAGGCTGGTAAGCACAAATAGTATAGTTGTGTACATTCTCAGGGGTGATTACATTCTTGCACCCTGTCAGAGTTGACTCCAAAGGTGAGCCCAAAATATCTAGAAGGGCAACCATCCTTTCCCCAGCACAAATTCTGACAAGGAAAAAAAGATAGCATCCAGAAGTTTGGAGGTTGTGTTAATTACAGATGAAAGCAATCAGCCCCAACCCTACTCTAAGAGGAATCTGAATGATCAATCTCTAATAGTTACAGGAAAGGGTTTCTATAGTACTTTTGGGGAAATAAACAAGACAGGTTATTATACTTGATTTGCTTCTGTTCTTTCACAGATCCTAAGTATCTGGAGTAAAATATCAAAATATGAGACAGGAAAAGAAGAAAATGTGGCCCATAATCAAGGAGAAAAAAATCAAGAGAACTGTTGTAAATGTAACAAAATTTATTATTATTAAGTAAACAAATGAAAATTCTAGAACTGAAAATGCAATGTCTGAGATAAATTCACTGAATGGGCTGTACCAGTAGATCGTACACTGTAAAAGAAAGGATCTGTGGCTATGAAGACAGATCAACAAAAATGATTAAAACTGAAGTGGAGAGAAAAAATTAGAGGAAAAACCCAAAGTATGTTACTCATGAAATGATATAAAGCAGTCTATTTATAATTGCAGTCTCAAAAAGAGAAGAGAGAATAAAACATGTATTTGAAAACAATCTGAAAATGCAATTAAAATAATTTACAGTAGCATAAGAAGAATAAAACACAGGAATAAATTTAACAAAATAAGTATAAAACTAATATTCCTAAAACTACAAAACACTGGTGAAAGAAATTGAAGACAACCAAAAAAAATGGAAAGACATCCGTGTTCGTATATCAAAGACAATATTGTTGGGATGGCAGCACTTCCCAAATTGGTCTACGGCTTCAATCCAATCCCTGTCAGGAGTCCAGTCAACTTCTTTGTGGAAATCAACAAGCTGATCCTGAAATTCACAGAATTTCGAGGGACTCAGACTAACCAAAACAATCCTGAAAATGAAGTTCAAAGTTGTAGGACCCTCACTTCCCGTTTTCAAAACACTCCAGGCCTTGGCCAGGTAGCTCATTGGGTTAGAGCATCATCCTGATATACCAGGGTTGCAGGTTCAATCCCTGGTCAGGGCACAAGAAGCAACCAATGAACCCATAAATAAGCGGAACGACGACGAATCAATGTTTCTCTCTCTCTAGAATTAATAAAGAAAAAATTTTAAACTTAACTACAAAACAAAAATAATCAAGATAGTGTTGTATTGGCATTAGGATGGGCATATAGGTCAACAAAATAGAATTGAGAGTCCAGAAATAAATAATCTATGGTCAATCGGTTTTTGACAAGAGTGCCAAGACTTTTCAATGGGGAAAGAATCATCTTTTAAAAAATGGTGCTGGGACCACTGGTTAATCCACACGTGAAAGAATGAAGCTGAACCCTACTTACAGTACGTGCAAATTAGTCTTTTTACAGACCCGTCCTACCACTAGATAAAAGCAAGTTGCCACAAGTTCACCATCAGCCAGTAATATAACTGCCTAACAGAACAAAAATCTCCAGTTCAGAAAATAGTAACAGAAGCCAGAGTCTCTAAAGCTTTTATTCACAATGCTCAATATACATCAGACATGTGCACTATAAACAGGAAGTACGGCCCATAGTGAAGGAGAAGAGCCGTCAGCAGGAACAGATCCCACATGGCTCAGAAGTCCAATCAGAAAACAAGGATGTAAAAATACTTGTTAAAAAAGTATGTTTGGTCCTGGCCTGGTGGTTCAGTCGGTTGATGCATCATCTCGTAAACCAAAAGGTGGCGAGTCTGATCCTTGCTCAGGGCACGTATGGGAGGCAACCCATCCATGTTTCCCACATCGATGTTTCTCCCTCTTTCTCATTGTCTGTCTCCCTTCCTCCCTCTTTAAAATCAATTTTTAAAAAATATCCTCAGGTGAGGATTAAAAAATAATAATAAAATATTTTTAAGGACTTAAAGAAAATGATGGTCATAATTCATAAACAGATGGGAAATCTTAGAAGTGAAAACATGGAAAAAGAACCAAATGCAATTTTAGAGCTGAAAATTACAGTACCTAAAATTAAAAACTCACTAGATGGGCCCTGGCTGGTGTGGCTTAGTGGATTGAGCACTAGCCTATGAACCAAAAGATCGCTGGTTCGATTCCCAGTCAAAACACATGCCTGGGTTGTGGCTCAGGACCCCAGTTGGGGGTGTGCAAGAGACAACTGATCGATACTTCTCTCCCTCTCTTTTCCCTCCCTTCTCGTCTTTGTAAAAATAAGTAAAATCTTTTTAAAAATTCACTAGATGGCTTAACAACAGCAAGACAGCAAGAGAAAGATTAAAAAATATCGAAGACAGATCAAAGTGGGGTAACAAAAAAAGCCAGTAGACGGAATCTCAAAATTGGGTCATGAAAGAAGTCAGAGACATTTATATTACACTGTGATTGTATTTGAGTGTATTATTACATTCACAGGAATTTCAGGAACAGACAAACTAATCTTTGCTAACAGAAAACAAAACAGTAATTGCATCAGAGACAATTGGATAGAGATTAAATAGGAAAGGACATAAGAGAATTTCCTAGAACGATGGAAATATTTATACCTTGCTTGTAGTGATGATTACACAACAATCAACTCTAATGAAATTGTACACTTAAAAGCTGTGTGTTTTACTGTATGTGTTGGATTGACCTAAAAGAAATCAGAAAAACAGAACAGGACAAGAAACAGGTGAAAAGGAAACAAATAGCAACGTATTGTCCTTACCCAACCATATTAATAATTAAGAAATGGTAAATACATGAGCAGACATAAAAGGTAGCTTTTTTCTTCTCTTAATGTACCTGAAAACCAGAGAACAATGATGAGAGAAGTTAGACCCCCACCCCCTGATAGCCTTGCCGTATGTAATTCCAACTTTTACTGTGTGTAGACCCAAATTAATGACTTGCTTCTAACAAGCAGAATATAGCAAAAGTGATGGGATGTCCCTTCTGAGATTAGGTTACGAAGGACTGCGACTTCCATCTTGCTGGGTCTCTTGCTCCCTCGCTCCCACTCACTCTTCTTAGTTGCTCACTCTGAAGAAGCAAGCTGCCATGTTGTAAGCTGTCTTGGGCTTTCACCCCCCCCCCACCCCCCGCCCCCCCCCCCCACCCAGCAGTAACGAGGGGAACTCATCCAGCCAGGGGAGAGTTGTGGAAGAGAGGGAACTGATGAAACGGTTTCTTTAAATCCGTATATGAAGTCTCAGGCAGTCTCAGATATTGGAGAACGGAGTTACAGTGTGGGCTACCAGGCACATTTTCAGACTGCTCTCTGGTAGCACGTGAACAGAGCAGACCAGAGTAGGACTGCAGAGCATTCTGAAAACTAAGTCGTCTTTGGAATGACAGCCCACAAAATTAAGCCAGGACCTGCACACTAAACCAAATGGGGTGACTGCCAGCTAAAACAGAAGATTTAAATAGGATTTAGAGTCTCATAGCATAATACCAAAATGTCCAGGTTTCAGTAGAAAATCATTCATCATACCAAGAACAAAGAACGTGAACAAGACCTGGCTGGTGTGGCTCTGTGGATTGAGCGTGGGCCTGCAAATCAAAGGGTCGCTGGTTTGATTCCCAGTCAGGGCACATGCCTGGGTTGCAGGCCAGGTTCCCAGTAGGGAGCGCTGGAGAGGCAACCACACACTGATGTTTCTCTCTCTCTTTTTCCCTCCCTTCCCCTTTCTTTAGAAATAAATAAATAAAATATTTTTAAAAAGGAACTTGAACAAGAAAACATAGTCAATGAGCAATTACAAACTGTTGAAACAAAATGAAAATCTCAGCAAGTAGAAAAATATATGAAAGAACAAACCTGAAATTACGGAACTGAAAAATAGAGTAACTAAAATAAAAAAAAACTTCCTGGATGGGCTCAGTAGCTGAATGAAAATACTAGAAACATCAGTGAACTTGACGGACCAACACTGTCTTTCTAGAAGGCAACGTAAGGGGACGTTTTGGGGGTTGGCAAAGGTGCCTTACAAAGAACACAGAAATCACTAACCGTTAAGAAAAACTGATACACTGGATGTCATCAAAATTAAAACTGCTCATCCAAAGACCTTATTTAAAAATGAATAGGCAAATCAAGACTGGGAAGAATCTTCAAAATACATATATCTGACAAAAGTCTTATGTCCCGTGTGTGTGTGTGTGTGTGTGTGTCTATACACATGGGTATATCACTTCTGTTTCTGCAAATCTGTAAGAAAAGGCTCACAGTTTTGTAAAAATGACAAAAGACTTGGATAAATACAGAGTGGGTAAAAGTAGGTTTACAGTTATGAGTACACAAAACAGTTTATTTTTGTATTATTATTTATTAAGTATTGTATTATTTTCCATAGAAACAACTGTAAACCTATGTTTGCCCTACCCTGTATTTCCACAAAGGAAGATGTACAAATGGTCAGTGAGCACATTAAAAGGTGTTTGATATCATTAGTCATCAGGAAAATGCAAATTAAAACCATAATGAGACACCACTTCACACCCACTAGAATGGCCAAAATTTTTTTAAATTGACAGCCACTGTTGGTGAGGTGTGAGTGTCTGCAGCTCTTACATTGCTGGGGTGGGGGGGGGATAAAGCGGTACGGCTCCTTGGGAAACGTTTCCATTTCTTATAAAGTTAAACATGTTTTATTACATGATCAAGGAATTTCACTCATGAGTGTTCACAGCAGCTGTATTCATAATAGCAAAAACCCCAAATGATCATCTCTGTGGTATGATAAACTGGTATATCCACAGGATGAATTACATCCTAGCAATAAAAATGAATAAATTATAGAAACATGCAAAACATGGATGAATCTTAAAATCTTTGTCCTGAGCAAGAGAAGCCAGACACAGTATATGCTGTATGATTTCATTGATATAAAATGCTAATAAAGGAGAAGGCAGATCAGTGGTAGTGGGAGGGTCAGGGGCTAACTAGGAATCGGCCCCTGACAAGAGAAGCTTCTGCCTTTTTGGATAATAGAAATGTTCTAGATTTTGATTGTGATGGTGGTTACATGAGTGTTTATATTTGTCAAAACTCACAGGGCTATATTCTTTAAAATGTGTACATTTTATTTGTAAAATTTACCTCAGTTCCTAAGAATCCTGGTTTATTTGTCTCCAAAGCTCACATTCTTGAAAGGTATTGAATTTACATCTTATCCATCTGTATTATGATTTATTGTTGGAAATAAAAAGTAAATTCTGTCCTCTGAGGGACTTAAAATTTAACTGTAATTCAAAATGTAATAGGATAATACAACTGGAGAGAAGTTTCAAAACACTCTGAGCTCTTGCCTGAATTACCTTCTGCTGAGCTTTCTCCCCTAAGCCACTCAAGCCGATCTGAATCACCATTTCCCAAAAGAAAGGGTTTGGACTGTGTCCTCTCTCCTCCCTCCCTCCCTCCCTCCCTCCCTTCTTCCCTTCCTTCCTTCCTTCCTCTTTTTCTTTCTCTTGTTAAGATTGTATTTATTTTCAGAGAGAGGAGAAGGGAGGGAGAAAGAGAAGAAGAAGAGAAACATCAATTGGTTGCCTCTTATTTGCTCCTAAATAGGGACCCGGCCCGCAACCAGGCATGTGCCCTGACAGGGAATCAAACTGGCACCTTTTGGATTTGGAGGCTGGCACTCAGTCCACTGAGCCACACCAGCCAGAGTGTAGATCATTTCTGAGTTTTCTTCCAGCACTGAAGTTCTTTGATCTATGAACTTCCAGCTAGTCTTCCAGGTTGCACTGGGATCCTGAAAGGTGGGGCAGGACTTCCACTGGCGAACTTGTGGGAATGGCGGTTCAGGCACAGTGCCGAAGGACAGGCAAAGGTGTGGTCGTTGGAAAGCACGAGCGCTGAGCAGGAGCCCCGTCTGCAGAGTGCAGGTTAGCTGTATGTGGAGGGAGCCGTGTGGAGACAACCTGAAAAGACGGGTGGGCACAAACTGGGGCTGAGACTGCCCCGCTGAGGAATCTTACCCAGGAACACAGGGTTCTAGAAGAGTCTGAGAAAGGGGGCAGCAGAAGGAAGGCAAGCAGGTAATAAATTTAGTCCTTCCCTATGAGTATATCCCTTTTCTCGATGCTTACTTGAAGAAAAAAGGTCCCAGATCTGAAAGATGTTACTTGACATCAGTGCTGTATTTGACCTAAAGCAGGTCTTCCTGAATGTTACCCTTGGTCCAGTGAAAGAGAACATGAGGACCAGGTTTGCAAAAGGAATTCAGAACGGCATTTTCTAGATGTGTGCTGTAGAGCAGTACTTCTACGTTATGTCAATAGGTATTCTTTGGGGAAGTTAGAAAAGGTCAAATACAGTTCAGTAATGCTGAGGAAGCCAAGTTATTATTTTAACTGCACTTTCGTATGGCATTAACTGAGCTAATACGTTTTGTGATCTCCAAGAAAAGGATAGACTATAGAGCTATTTAGAATATACAATGTGGCCAATCGTATTTGGTGATGGAGCCCATTTTTAAAAATAAGTTTATTGATTTTTTTTTTTTTTTGAGAGAGAGAGGAAGGGGGAGAGAGAGAAAAACATCAATAGGTTGCCTCTCATATGTGCCCTGACCAGGGATCAAACCCACAACCTAGGTATGTGCCCTAACTGGGAATTGAACCCCCAACATTTTGGTGTATGGGACAATGCCCCAACCAACTGAGCCACACTGGCCAGGGCATGGATTATTTATTTATTTATTTATTTATTTATTTATTTATTTTTAGAGAGAGAGGAAGGGAGATTATTGCTTGGTTGATTGATTAAAAGATTATATTATTATTTTAAAAATTATTTTATTG
Source organism: Desmodus rotundus (assembly GCF_022682495.2). NCBI lineage: Eukaryota > Metazoa > Chordata > Mammalia > Chiroptera > Phyllostomidae > Desmodus > Desmodus rotundus. Next base: position 25,179,466 of record NC_071389.1, read on the forward strand.
TTGTTCAATTACAGGTGTCTGCATTTGCTCCCAACCCCTCCCCACCACCTCATCCAAAACCCCCTCCCTCCCTTGCTTCCACCCTCCCCCTATATTATTTATTTATTTTTAGAGAGAAGGGAAGGGAGGGAGAAAGAGAGGGAGAGAAACATCATGTGCGAGATAAGCCAATCGGTTGTCTCTCCTACATACCCCAACCAGGAAGCTGGCCCACAGCCTGTCGGTCTGCAGAACGACGCCCAGCCCACTGAACCGCACCAGTCGGGGCCATGGGGCCCATTTGTGATGGGCATGGTGTTTTGTAGTACACGATTTGAAAAATGAAGGGATAGAGAGTTCCCTTCCACAGGATGAAGACTGAGATCGGCCAACCTACCTTCATTTACCTAACATTTTTTATTCAAGACATGGCATTAGGCATGAATCCAAGGACAAATACTGTGCTGGGCTTTGTGGAAGAGATAAAGATGATAGATTGAGCATGGTCCCTACCCTCATGGCACTTACAGTACGGTGTGAGATGAAATAAGGACACAAATAACCAGTCCATGGTAGAAAGTACTCACTCAGTTCCATGAAGGACACACAAGTCCTGCGTGAGCCCAGAGAAGGGGGAAGGCCACGTTAGGTGACAGCGGGTGTGGGGCTGGGGAGCAGGGGCGGGCTGGAGGCTTTGTGGCACTCAGGCCTAGCCCTAAAGGACAGACCAGGTTTGGCATGGAGAGATTCCAGGCATTACGGACACAGGACCCTGCATGAGCAAAAGCACCGAGATATGTGAGAGCCACCGTGATCAGAATCATTGGGTTCAAATACTAGTTTCCACCTGGTCAATTTTCCAAAGCTCTGATCATGTCACCCCTTTGCTCCTAACCCTATGGGGACTTCCCAGTGCCACCAGTAAACTCTTGTCCTTACATTCATGGCTCCTCTCCTCTCTTGAGTCAAGTCTCTCCCTTTGCTCCCTCTTGGCCACTCCATGTTTGGGCCACGTGGTTCTTGAAGTTCTTTTTTAGTTGCACTAAAACACTGACCTCTAGTCGAAAAGGAACTAAGTGACCTGCTAATAATCCTGTCTCCCCTTCCGTCTGAAAACAAATTTTCTGTTTGGAAGATTGATCAGGTGGCCCCTGAGAGGGATGGGCGGAAAAACACAAAAGGCTGGTCCTGTGTTTTTCAGGAAGCACATGTTGGCCCTGCAACCTTAGACTTGTAGGAAGAAGGGAGAGTAGTGTAGACCAATGCAAGGGCATAGACTTGGCCTAGAATAGTGGTAGTAAACATGCAGAGGGGATGGGAGGGAGGCACCCTTGGAGGTAAAGTTCCCACCCTAAGGAAGGGCAGCTCAGAGGTCCCCACCTGGAGTCAGCCGAAGTGGTGTCCTGTCCCCCACCCCACTACCCAGCCTAGGCATCTGGAGTTCTTATTCAATTCCAGTGACCATCCTAATTCCTGGGGTTGCCTTTGTCGCTTACAGACTACAGAGATTTGAACAGAAACCATCAAGCCTGGATTACTTACCTTTAATCTGCACATCATTCGGAGGTACTTATCTGCCAGCCCTGGCTGAAGACCAGAGCAACCCTGGAGTGGGTCCCACCGCCTGGGCAATTCCTCCAGCCAAGAAAGAGATGGGAAGAACTCCACATTACAGAATTCCGCTTGGAGCTACAAGTTTGGTAGACATGTTACTTGCATCATAACATTAAGCATTTCAGACCCAATCTTGCTGATGTCACCTTTGGCAAGTTACACACACTTTCTGAGCTGCAGTGTCTTCAATTGCAAGTTAGAGATCATTCTTTTTACTTCATGGAATTGCCCTGGCAATTAAGTGAACACGCACATACACACATCGGCATTTAACCCAGAACTACTCTGCGCACAGTAGGTACTAGATAAATAATAGCTGCTGCTGCTTCTCTTTCTCCTCATTATTATTATTGTTATTATTATTACCATCTTTATGGCCAGCCCTCTTCAGCCGTTTCTTCTACCGACTTAGTCCCCACTGAATTTTGCAGCCAGAGGTTTGGGGGATTTAGCTTCCTGGCTCTGGAACCCTGGGCCGAGGAGCCTGGTGTGGGGCTGGGACTCCTTACTATGGAGTTATCCCTCCCCCATTTTTATCCACCACATGTGGATGTGGAACCAGCCAGTTCCGCATCTCCACCCCTCCTACCAGTCTGGATGGATACGTTTTCTTTAATTCCGTAGTTGTCACACTTCCATTCAACTTGATTTCTGACAGTTCTGAGTTATGGCTGTTTGATAATTTAGTTGTAATTTTGATGCATTTGAAGTGTATTTTTGAGTTTCCTCCTAGCCTGACACCAGTGCCCTTTTGTCCTTATTGTGTGGAGGACCAGATACATGATGCTGTGACCAAGGAGAACGATGATATCTCAGGCCAAACACACCGGCAAGATGTATTGAGCTGGAGCTGTTGTTGGTTTTTCTTTTATCTCCAGAAACTGAGCACCAGAGGGAAGCCAAAGCTCCTGCAGGAAGCCCAAGCCCACTGTCCATTGTTGGGCTTTGCCTTATCCAAACAGAGCAAGAGATTGCTCATCATTTCTCAGCTCTGGTCAGAAGCAGTGGTGACTGTTCCTGCATGTAGAAGACTGGAGGTGATGAGCTGGGGACATGGAGGGGTGAGGATTCAGGCAACGGAAGATCAGTGGCTTCCTCTTGATAGTCCCCCCTTGGGAAGAAGCCAGAATGTACTGGATCAAAGAGGCCAGGCAGTTTATGAAACCTCACATCCCGGAAAGGGGTCGGTGAACTCGAAAGTTTGAAAACATCTGCCTTGAGAGTAACTTTGCCTCCCCATTGGAGCTGACAGGCTTGGACACTGAAATGGTAGAGCTGAGGAGCTTAATAGAACTCCTTGATTGAATGCATCATGAGAGATAGATCACGTTCAGGCCTCTCCTTGGACCTATTGAAACTTCCGCATTTCTGAGATTGTCAATCTGTCTGGAGCTATCATTCCTTGCTCTTCTAAAATGCAAAGCTACCTCCCGTTGGGGTTTCACTCTGCAGCCACTGGGAATCCAGGGCTTCTGCTGACTTACATGTGTGTATGGGCCAACTGGCTCCCTCTGTCCTGCTTTCCCCGGGAATGGGCTGGAAGCATAACTCCAGGTTATTTCATGATTAGGGGTTTCACAAGAGGAGAAATGAGCTAGCGGTTTCCTGAGATGAGAGAGGGCTTTTTTTTTTTTTTTTTTTTACTGTAACTACTCAGAACAGTCCGTGCTAACACAGAGTTTTGTGCTGGGAGAGTAAGAACATCACTGCAATGATGTAGCAGAATCTTTTAAGGATGCTGCCAGTGGCTCCTTTTCTGGTGTCACGTCTAATCTTTGTTGTGGCCAATGCTTTGTGGAGATCAAACACAAGTTTTGATACAGAGGTAGCAAGTTCAGACCCCTTTGGTAATGCAATAACTAGGGATACAAGCCTTTTGTAAGAATAAATACATTCATTGCGAGAGGCGCAGGGCCTGCAGTAAACTCATTATCACCGTCTCCAGGAGCGGTGGATGCCCAGCTCCAGCCAACTGTTACCAAACAGAAGTGCAGGCTGGGATGACTCATCTTCCAATGTTTCAGGAGGGATCACAAGTCCACATTTTTATGGCAAATATGTGATTTTTAAATGTCTTTAACTTTTTTAAGTATGTGGAGCACCTTTTGATTCTAGAAAGATGGAACAGCCATACTTCGTTCTATTTCTCGTGTTAAGTACAGTTAAAAACATCTGGACCATTTGTATTAGACCGTGAGCCGGAGGGCAGGACTTTTGTATGTCCTTCTAACCCTCTCTGTCCTGACACAGAACTCAGCAGCCACTCAAGTTTCCTTGGCCAGCAATTTATGATACGAAGGGAAGTCCATATTTAAGAACAAATTGGTGAGTGGGCAAGTTTTATGTCCTGAAGATATATAATACTTAAATGGAAGCCTTTCCCATTCCAGACCAACCTACTTAGCTTCAAACCAGTTTACCATGTAAAGCAGCCAAAGACCACTTTTAGAAATAAGCCCAAAGACATATAGCACATGTGTGTAAAAATGCATGTAGAAGAATACTTGTTGTAGCATTATTTCGATTTAACAAATTGTAAATAATCAGAATGTCAAAGAGGAAATAGTAAACTAGATTATGGCATATCATAAATGTCATACTAAGTAGCCATAAAAAAAGGAGAAGCAGACCTTGAAAAAGTTCTACATTAAAAAAAAAATGCAAGACATCTAAAATAACCCAAAACACGACTGGCAAAAAATTTCAAAGAAAAGAAAGAAAATGCAAGTTTCAGAGTTCAGGTATACTATATAGATAAATAGATATAGATCGAGATACACACATATATTTTTAGTGAAATTTTAAATTGTATTTTAGTTTTTATTTATTGATTTTAGAGAGAGAGGAAGGGGGAGAGAGGGAGAGAGAGAGAGACATCGACAGAAGAGAGCAGCATTGATCAGTTGCCTCCCATCAGCGCCCCGACCAGGGATTGAAACTGAAACCTAGGCAAGTGCCCTGATGCGGAGAGAACCTGCAGGGTGGGTTTTGGTGTAAGGGACGATGATGCTCCAACCAACTGAGCCACCCAGCCAGAGCAAATGCATACACCTTTTTTTTTTTTTTAAACCCTCACTTAAGGACATTTTTTCATTGCTTTTAGAGAGAGAGGAAGGGAGAGGGAAACATTGATTGGTTGCCTCAAGTAGGTGCCCAGACCAGGGATCATACGTGCTCGGACTGGGGATTGAACCCACAGCCCAGGTATGTGCCCCTACTGGAAACCAAACCTGCAACCCTTTGGTTATGGGACAATGCTCCAACCAACTGAGCCACACTGGCCAGGGCTGCATATATCTTTTGAGTCAACAATTTTACTTCTAGAAAGTTATATTTCAGATATGGCATATCTATGAGAATTGACATTTATATAAGGTTATTCAGGCAGCATTATTTGTGATAGCAAAAAGAATCGAAATTACCTAAAAGTCCATTAATAGGGTTCTGGTGAAATTAATTACGATGCATCCATATAATGGAATCATATGTAATTGTCTACAAGAATAAAGCAGCTGTTTATGTGTCTGTGTTATGTGTTTTTCCTCTGGATTATTGTAGTCAAGAAATGCAATGCAATGTCTTGATTGGTTTAGGCTTAATCATCCCTCCCACTGGGTTGGGGAAATATCCTAGATGTTTGCCTTTTTTCTATAACCAAGCCTTAACTTGGGCCAATTCCAGGCCCTTGGTCCCTGCCTTGTGATTTCATCCCAGTGCTTTTTTTTTTTTGCTTTTTTTTTCTTTCTTTCTTTTTTTTAGAGAGAGAGGGGAAGGGAGGGAGAAAGAGAGGGAGAGAAACATCAATGTGTGGTTGCCTCTCATGTGCCCCATACTGGGGACCTGGCCTGTAACCCAGGCACCTGTCCTGACTGGGAATCGAACCAGCAACCCTTTGGTTCGCAGGCCGGCGCTCAATCCACTGCACTACACCACCCAGGGCTGTCATCCCAGTACTTTGATCAGCCCTCTTAGAGGCCAGAGTTCATTCATTCATTCATTCCATAAATATTTATTGTGCACTGTTGTTTGCCGGATACTATTTTGGGAACTGGGGGTATAGCAGTGACCAAACAGGCACAATCCTTGCCTTCGCAGAGTTTACATTCTATAGTACTCCCTTGGAACCGATCCCCATGGCTGAGCCCCATTTTCTGCTGCTTACACTCACAGCCCATCTGCCCACACGAGAAAAGATCTGCAAAGCATCTAGCTCCACTCCTGACACCTCATTCGGTGCCACCACAGGATGAGGTCAGTTTTTGAAGCATACAGACTTGGGCAAGTCTTCCCCTACGGCATTTTCTACGAGACCTTGTACCAGACACATCCTTTCTGAGCCCTAATTTCCTCGTCTGTAAAATGGGATGATGACAGCACATCCCTCGGAGCAGTGGAAGGACTGAACAGACCGGTATTGCGAAGCATGTAGCACCATGCCTAAGCAGTGAGGGTTCAACCCATGGTAGATGTTTCAGTTTTGTATGTCAGAACCAGGAGGATTGGAAGGGAGAGTGACTCAGCATCTAGGAATTGGGGCAAGAGAACAGGAGAGTGTAAAACATAAACAGGATGTCAGCAGCAGCCCCTGGAGCACAGGAACTCAGAGCAGCGGGAGAAATGGCAGATGGTGAGCAGCAGCCCCCCACAGGATCAGCTCTGGCCTGGAGGTCCTTAGAGTGACAAGCCAAGAGAAGAGAGTGCAGTAGGGCTGAGGCAGTGTGCAGGTCCCAGGAATCCAGATGGTGGAAGGACACGGGCTGTGGAAGGCTGCAACAGAGGCAGCTAATTCTGCAGCCGCCAGGTCCGCAGATCTACCTGCATCACTGCTTCACCTTCCTCTACTCTGCAACGATCCCTGCCTCCTGGATGGAACCATCCATGTTCCATCTTTTCCAACCTCTCCCTCTCTGCTACAATTTTCAGATCAGTATTTGAACATGCTCAAATCTTTCCCTGCTTAAAAACAAACAAGCAAACCAACTCCAAACTCCACATCCCACAATTCTACCCTATCATTTCTCCTTCCCTTCACCGCCAAACTTTGCCATCTCCTTCCCACTCCTCAACTCACTCCAGCCCGGCTTCCACCCGCCAAGGCCCTCTGAGCCTGCTCAGGCGCAATCACCAATAGCAATAAAAGACTTACTGTGCATCCTGGTGTGGCCCTCCTTAGTCTCTGGGCCTTTAGTCTGCAAATGTGACATTGGAAAGATAGCTGGTTTCCTTGTGCCCCGCAAGAGGGATATAGGGCCCCACACTGCCTCCCCTATAATTAGAAACAGTTTGATGATAAAGAACATCTGCACTGCATTTCATGTCAAAAAAGGGACAGAACGTGTTCCCTGCTCAGAGGCCATTAATGTTTCCCAGTCCCACTCAGCACGATTCCCAAACTGCTTTGTACGAGGCCTTCCAGGGTCCAGGTCTTGCTCTTGACTCTAACCAGTCTCATCTACCGCTCCATGAACTTCACCCCTTACTCCTTTCTGTCCCTGCTGGCTCTGGTCAAACACACAAAACTTATTCTTGCCATTCTTGCCCCAGCACTTTTGCGCTTATCGTTTCCTTTGCCTGAAACGTTCTTCCTCTACACTGTCCCCATGGAAGCTGCTAGCTCCCTGTGACTACTGAAATGTGGCTCCTCTGCACCAGGACCTGCCGGCCTGCCACAAGGGTGCAGCATGCACGGGTCTCCAGGAATTAGTTCACACACACTCATGCAGAAGAGATGGAGAGAGAATTTAAAAATACCTAATTAATAGTTTTGTTAAGTACTGAGTCCATTTTGAAATGACAATATTTTGGATATGTTAGAAATGTAGGCTTGTGTTTACTGACTATGTGGATATTTGAAATATATTATTGAAATATATAATTAAAATTAATTTTACTCATTGCTTTTTACTTTTAAAAAATAGACCTGTTTTTAGAGCAGTTTTATGTTCACAGCAAAAGTGAATGGAAAACACAGAGTTCCTAACCCTGGCTGGCGTAGTTTGGTGGATTGAGTGCAGGCCTGTGAACCAAAGGGTCGCTGGTTCAATTCCCAGTCGGGGCACATGCCTGGGTTGTGGGCCAGGTTCCCAGTTTGGAGCATGTGAGGGGCAACCACACATTGATATTTCTCTCCCTCTCTTTCTCCCTCCCTTCCCTCTCTCTAAAAATAAATAAATAAATAAAATCTTTTAAAAAAGAAAGCACAGAGTTCCCATACACCTCCTCTCACCTCCCATAAACGCACACCTTCCCGACTACCAACACCTTACCCCACCGCAGTACATTTGTCACCATGGATGAGCCCATACTAACACATCACTATCATCCAAAGTGCATAGTTCGTACGAAGGTTCACTTTTAGTGTTGTACATTCTCTGGGTGTTGACTAATGTGTAATGGGGGGACATGTATTTACCACGCAGAATAATTTCAGTGCCTTAAAGATTCTCTGTGCTCTGCCTATTCACCCTCCCTTCCCCCATAATGCCTGGCAACGGTGATCTTTGCTGTCTTCCTTTTTTTAAATGTGGCTACTGGGAAATCTGAAGTCCCACCTGTGGTCTGCATCCTACATCTGTCGGACAGCATTGCTGAGACGTCCGCAGAGCTCTTTTCTGCCTCTGTTCGTGCTCCACTCAGATATCACCTCCTCAGCGAAGCTGTCCTTGAGCACCCGACCCTATTTAGCATAGCTGCTCCCACTGTCATGCTTCCCTTTCTACCTTCTTCTTCTTCCTCTTCCTTCTTCCACGTTAATGACTGCTTTACACTGCAAATTTAGTTATTTATTTGTCTGTCTCCCCTACTAGACTAAGTTTATGAGACGAGATGCTTCTGTCCTGCTTATTGCTGTATCCTCAACTCCTCGAAGAGTACCTGGGGCGTAGTAGGCTCCCAATAAGTATTTGTCTCGTTAATTAATTAACTTGAATGTCACTAAATCCCAAGGTCTCTGGAGCCGAGTGACTGGAACAATAATAATAATAACAACAATGATGATGACAACGAAACAAAAAGCATCAGCAACAAAAGTGTCTCCTGGTAACTCTCCTGGGAGTGAGGAATCTTCTTTTCCAATCTTCTTCCTGTTCTCTGATCCCGTGTCCATGCCAAAACCAGTCCCCATGGCCAGAGGAAAAGCTCGTCATTGACTGCCTTGGGCAATGTCATTTTCATTCCTTTCTTTTTTAAAAAAATTATTTTATTGCTGTTCAATTACAGTTGTCTGCATTTACCTCCCCCCTCCTCTCTCCCACCCCAGCCATTCCTCCCTCCCTCACTTCCACTCCCTGGCTTGGTTTTGTCCATGTGTCCTTTATAGTTGTTCCTGAAAACCCTTAATTCCTTTCTATGTTCTACTTTTCAGCCACTTCCTTCTTGTTGCAGGTCTGTGCTCTGTTGTCCTATGACACTCTCTTCATCTTCCTTCTACCTCTCTTAGTTCTTCTCTCCCACCAACCCCTTAACTGTCGATATAGCTCAGGGCTCTGTCCTCTTCTCTCCTGACTCTTTGCACTTTCTCTGGGTGAGCTCAACGTGGATCCACTTTCTATCCTTAGGCAGACAACCCCAAAATCTATTTCTAGCCCTGGACTTTTTCCTGAGCTCCAGACCTAGATATCTCCATGGATAGCCCAAGGGCACTTTGAAGGGAGCATGTCTAAAAATGAACACAGCATCTTTCTCCTAAACCTGTCCCTTCTTCTATATAACCTTAGACAACGACACCATTAATCTGCCTGAGACAGAAATCTGGAAATCATTCTTGGCAGCTCTTCTTCCTTACCCTTCACTTCACATCTAGTTCATTCTTAAGTCCTGTTGGTCATCTTCTAAATACCTTTGATTCTATGCACTTCTTCCCATCATCATCACTGTCACCCTTGCCCAAGATCCTGCTCAATCCTGGGAGGACAAGTTTAAATGTTTTCTAACTGGCAGCTATTAGTGGCTTTCTCACACTCAATTTAGCCTCCTTGTAGTTTATTCTCTCAGAACTCAGGGTGAGTTTTTCTAGAATGCATATTGGACTAAGTCCCTTCCCTGTTTAAAATGTTAGAATGGCGCCCTGGCAGGTGTGGCTCAGTGGGCTGAGTGCTGGCCTGTGAACTGAAAGGTCGCTGGTTTGATTCTTGGTCAGGGCACATGCCTGGGTTGTGGGCCAGGTTCCCAGTAGAGGCAAGTGATCAATGTTTCTCTCTCACATTGATGTTTCTGCCAGTTAAAATAACATAGAACAAACTGACAGATCTCAGAAGAGAGGGGTGTAGGGAGGACTGGAATAAATTAGCCAAAGAACATAGAATATATATACATATATGCATAGTCCCTGGAACAGAAAACAATGGGGTGAATCCCAGGGGAGCGGTGAGGGCCTGGTGGAGGGGTTGATAAGGGGCAGGAGGAAATGGGGGACATCTGTAATAGTGTCAACAATTAAAAAAAATAACATAAATGGAACTAGAGGGCATTATATGAAATAAGCCAGGCAGAAAAAACACGAATACCACACAGTATCACTTATATGTGGAATCTTAAAAAAAAAACAAAGTCAAACTCATAGAAACAGAGAGTAGGAAAGTGATTGCCAGGAGCTGGGGAATGGAGATAATAGGAAGAGGCTAGTAGAAGGGGGCACAAACTTGCAGCTGTAAGGTGGATTAGGTCTCAAAATCTAAGGTAGAACGTTGCGACTATAGTTGATAATACTGTGTTGTATAGTTGAAATTTGATAAGAGAGAATAACTTAAATGTTCTCACCAAAATGGGGGGGTTAAATATGTGAAGTGATAGATATATTAATTAACTAAATGGGGAGGAATCCTTTTACAAGGTACACATATATCAAATCACCATGATAGGCACTGTAAATATCTTACAACTTTATTTGTCAATTATATCTCAGTAAAGCTGGGAGAGAAACACCCTTCAACAGCTTCATGTGGAACTGGGGAGAGATCCTGAAAGCCAACACTCTCCGCTATGTCTCCTGTGTCTCCCGTGCCACTGTGGTCAGCCCACCCACTAGCACTCTTCACGCCAGCCGTTCTGAACTCCTTCCACTCTCCTGAGCCTCCTGTACTTTCAGCCTCGGGTCTTTGTCCATGCAGACCTCTATGCTGCTCTCTTCCTCTGCTGTCCTCAATTCATTGGTTGATTAATTGATTTATTCATTCATTGGAGCTTTCATTCATTCATTCGCCTACTCTCCACTGAAAGCCTACCATGTGCCAAGCACTGTAGGGAGATAGCAGTGAACAGCACAGACAGGGCCCTCACTTTCGTGAAGCACCCTGGTGGGGGAGACAGGAAATAGACAAGTAAACACATAAGCAAGAGGATGACAGAGTGACAAATGTGACGAAGAAAACAAAGCAAGGCTGAAAGGAGGTGGCCACTTTAGATGGGTGGTCAAAAGAGGCCTCTTTGAGAAGATGACTTTTAAGCTGAGTCTTGGATGAGAAAAGTGGCCCCCGTTATGCTAAGATTTTAGGAAGGGGCATTTCAGGCAGTCAGAACAGCTTTGCAAAGCCCTAAAATGGGAATGAGATTAGCTTATTAGAAGAACAAAAAAAGGTCTGATTTATTGGAATCCAGTAACCAAAGGGTGTTGAGATTAGATCTAAGCAAGGGCCATATCATGTGAAGTATTATGGACTATTATAAAGGGTTTGTGTTTTATTCTAAGGACAAATTAGAATTGTGTGTGAGGTGACATGATTTTAAAAAATTCACTCTTGCACTGACCAGCATGGCTCAGTTGGTTGAGCATCATCCCGCAAAGCAAAAGTTCACTGGTTTGATTCTCAGTCAGGGCACGTGCCTGGGTTGCGGGCCCAGTCACCCCGGGGTTGGGGCACATGCGAGAAGAAACCAAATGACATTTCTCTCACACATCAATGTTTCTCTCCTTCTCTTTCTCTCTCCCTTCCCCTCTCTCTAAAAAATAAATAAAATCTTTTTAAAAATTAAGTAAATAAAAAGATTCACTCTTGGCTGTTTCATGGATTGAAATGGAATGGGAGCAAGCATGGAAACAGGGAGACCATTCAGAAGGCTATTTGCAGTTGTCCAGCTGAGTGATGGATTGAGGTAGAAATAGAAACATGGAAAAAATGGGTGAATTCAGGATACATTATAGAGGTAGTTTGCCTGACTTTGCTGATGGGGATGATGGAATTGAAAGGGAAACAAATCAAGAGTAACTACTAGATCTTTGACTTGAATAAATGGGTAGGTAGTGGAGCCATTTTCTGAGATGGCAGAGACTGGGAGAGGGGCATTTTGCGGATGGTGGGGAGCACATATCAAGAGTTCTATGTGGCATGAAAAAGGCGCTCATGTCACTAATGATCAGGGAAATGCAAATTAAAATCACAATGAGATATCACCTCATGCCTATCAGAATGGCTATCATCAATAAATCAACGAACAAAAGCATTAGCAAAGATGTGGAGAAAAGGGAACCTTCATGCATGGTTGGTGGGAATGCAGACTGGTGCAGCCACTCTGTTCTGGAAAACAGTACGGTGGTTCCTCAAAAAAATAAAATAGAACTACCTAATGACCCAGAAATCTACTTCTGGATATAAATCTGACCAAAACACTCATTTAAAAAGATATATGCACCCCTGTGTTCTTGCATCATTGCTTACAATAGCCAAGAAAGACATGGAAGCAGCCCAAGTGCCCATCAATAGACGAGTGGATGAAGAAGATGTGGTACCTACAGGGCGGGGCAAAACTAGGTTTACAGTTGTGAGTACACGAAACCCAGAGTTTATCCTTGTATTATTACTTATTAATTATATTATTTTCCATATAAACAACTGTAAACCTACTTTTGCCCCGACCTGTATATACAATGGAGTATTATTCGGCCATAAAAAAGAATGAAATCTTACCATTTGTGACAGCATGGATAAACAGAGAGGGCATTGTGTAAAGTGAAATAAGTCAGACAGAGAGAGACAAATACCATGATTTCACTTATATGCGGAACCTAAAGAACAAAATAAATGAACAAACAAAACAGGAACAGACTCATAAATACAGATAACAGAGATGGTTGCCAGATGGGAGAGGGGTTGGGGGGCTGGGGGATTAGGAAGTGCAAACTGGTGGTGATAAAATAGTCACAGGAACGTAAAGCACAGCGTAGGGAGTATAACCAATAACATTGTAATCACTGTATCTGGTGTCAGGTAGGTACTAGAATTATGGGGGGATCACTTCGTAAATTATGTAATTGTGTAGCTACTATCTATACACCCGAGACTAATACAAAATAATATTGAGTGTCAACTGTAATTGAAAAATTAAATAAGTAAACAAAGAGTTCTATATGTGGGACATTTTGCGTGTGAGATGCCCTTTAGACATCCAGGTGGGAATGGGGATGCCATGGATATGAGTCTGGAGCTGGGAGGAGGGAGATACAGATGCAATAGAATCTGGATGCCATCAGTGTCCAGATGGCAGAAATCAATTAGCGAAAGTTCGAAGGGAAAATGTTCTAGGCAGAGCTTAGGAATTTTAAAGGTCCCTCTCAGTTTGGGGATTCTGTGCTATTTCTTCTGTTTGAATAGCTTTACCTTCACAGGGCTCCAGCCTCTACTCATGCTCACCTTCACCTTCAATTGGACACCTCTCTGATTCCAGAGGGTACGGATGAACAGTTTGGGATAGGGGACAATAGCAGAAGGAAAGCCAGTGTGGAAGAAAGCCAGTGAAGTTTTTCCGTGAGGACAGAGGACTGAAAGAGTTGCTATTTAAGGAAGACCTGGAGGGTCAGGATGAAAGGTCTGGTAAAATTCCCTGGCCTCAGGCTTCTTAGGGAGTGTCCTTTTTCTGTGCTCCCTCCCAGGGTACCTTGCACTTTTCCCATCTCAGAACAAATCAGCTGAAGTATAATTGCCCTTTTGCCTGTGTGTCTCCCACCTAGACTGTGAGCAGCATGAGGACAGGGGCCATATCTGTTTGATTCCTTTTTTGAACCAGCAGCACAAAGCTCTGTGCTTGGCACTGAGTTGATGCTGAATCAGTGCTTGCTGAATGGTTAGAGAGGGAGTGTCGTTCCGCTGTGGCAGAAAGCTCAGGGCCCAAGCAGCAGTCTGAGGCCAAGCTCAGGACTCCAAATAGGCACATGGGTAAGAATTTGTTCAGGCACCCCTCCAAGGAGAGAATTGTGCTTAGGTGTTTGAGTTGTGAGGTGTGACGTGCCCTAGTTGCTAGGTCACTGACATCTGGTGGGAACGAGTAGAGGCCTTCAGTTGGTGAACTGGGTGGTGGGGGCGAGGTAGTAGAGGGGAATTCTTCTGAGACCCAGAGGACATGGTAGAAGGGAATGATTTTTAAGCGCCTACCCCCTTTACCATCCTACAAATCCTCAAGGACAAAGACCCGATCAGAACCCAGAACTGTCCCCAGCACATAGTACTCCTCAATAAAAAGATTGCTAAAATGAATCGAAGCCCAGTACCCCAAGGTTACTGGCTGGCTGCCAGTTGCAAAAAAGCTTGGCACGTCTCACCAGCAGCTTGATCCCAGGGTAGCACTGCAGGAGCTAGAGCCCCAGGGAGACACAGTTGAATGTCCTAAGTCTGGAAGCTTCCGGAAGCTCCACCCTCTCACAGCCCACAGCATGAATAATTCAGGACAGGACTGGAGGTCAGATTTGGAAAGGACATTGAGGTTGGAGGAGAGAGACTACTTTAGATGCTCTCTAGTCAGAGAGGCTGGGACGTTAGGCCTCCTAGGTGATTGGCAGCCCTTCCCCACAAGTTCTCCCCAGCTGGCCGGTCTGCCAAGGCCCTGCCCACAGAACCCCAGCAGCTATGTTACTCAGTTTCATACCCAGGCTCCCCACACTCTTGCCCTGTGTTCAGCTTGTCTTCCCCCTTGGCACCTATGTGCTCCTCTCCCCAGGGAAGGGCTTTTGCACTCATTTCTTAGCTGAGAATGGTTCCTTCATTGCCTTTTCAGCTTGCTTTCTTCACAGGAACTTTAGGGTCGGGCTGCAGAATTCTCATAGGCTGAAGCCTCTGCAGGCTTCTGTGGAGCCATGTCCCACCGACCGACCACCACCACTGGCCTCTGTACAGTTTAGGTTACAATTATGGACCCCTGACCTTTCTCTGGAAGTTTCAGAGATAGCTCTGGTCCAAGGAAAAGAACCCTTGGCTGAGTCAAACAATTTGGGTTCTTTGCTTTGGCTTTTTTAGACAGTGCAAGTGACAATTATAGCATGAGGTTTGGAGACAGGCCTGGGCTCTGACCCAAGACTCAACACTAGTTTGCTTTGTGGGCTTCAATAAATCATTTAACCTCTCAGTCTCTGTTTCCTTATTTGTAAGATGAGGATAACAACATATTTACTTCACAGAGTTATGGGCAAGATTTAACCAGGTAATATACACAAAATGCCCAGAGCATTGCCTAATGCTCATTAGGAATTTGGTAAATGGTGGTTCCTTCTCCTTATTTAATGTGGGAGAATGCATACAGACACAGAAAGTTTCAGTGGGTGGAAATCATACTTTCCCATCTCCTCGTCCCTTCCTGGCATCAGAGCTTCATTACCTCTTGCTGGGACTATTGTAATAGTCTTCTGGCATAACCAGCCACAACCATCTTGTACCTCTCCTTGGGTTACCTTTTTAAAAAAAATTTTATTTATTTATTTTCAGAGAGAGGGGAAGGAGGGAGAAAGAAAGGGAGAGAAATATCAATGTGTGGTTACCTCACACGTGGCCCCCACTGGGGGACCTGGCCCCACAACCCAGGTATGTGCCCTGAGTGGGAATTGAACCGGCAACTGTTTGATTCACAGCCCATACTGAGCTACACCAGCCAGGACTTTCCTGTTTTCCTGGCTGTTCATAACTGTATAATTTATTTGTTTTTAAAATTTTTATTTATTGATTTTTAGAGAGAGAGAAAGGAAGGGGGTAGAGAGAGAGGGAAACATTGATTTGTTCTATTTATTTATGTATTCCTTGGTTGTTTCTAGTATGTACCCTGACTGGGGAGCAAACCTGCAACCTTGGCATATCATAATGATGCTCTAACCAACTGAGCTACCTGGCCAGGGCACAACCATATAATTTAGACTAAAGTTCTTATTTTGAAGTTCAACGACCTGTGTAAGTTGGTCCAACCCACCTTCTCCCAATAGTCACAGTGAAAAAAAGAAGACATGGATTCTAGCCCTAGATTGGCTACTTTCTTCCTAGATGATTGGGTAAATCATCTAACCTCAGCGTCTACAGTCAGAAACTGAAGCTCATAATACTGTCTCATGGGATGCATTATGATTTATATCTAACCTCTATCTTTACTTCTAAGTCCAGTGGAGTCAATGGGTAGGGACCAAATGCATCTTGCTCATCATTGGATCCTTAGCATGGAGCACAGGGTCTCTGGCACGTGGTAGATAGTCAGTATTTGTGGAATGAATGAATGAATGAATGAATGAATGTTGTGAGGATGAGATATGGTATGACCCAGGCAAAGCACTGTCAAGTCCTCAGGAGGAAGGCCCAAATAGTAGCTGTTGCTATGCAGGTTACTAGTGGGGTGACTTTAGGCAAATATCCTCCCTTCTGTGGACATATTCCCTTGTATGTACTATGAGAGAACTGAAGGCGCTCCTTGGCTCTTATTTCCTGTATAACTAGGCAGAGCATGCATAAGGGGGTCAATTAATGTTTTCTCAGTGGAAGAAGGCTTTTCCAAGAGTGGTGCTGTCTAAGCGAGAGCCTGAGTTCCTTCCTGGGGCCTGGTTCCCCTCTGCCCTTTATCCCGAGGGGAAGATGGGGCCTCCTTCTGGTCTCTCCAGTTCCTGGAGCCAGGCGGGTATGTGGACAGGCAGGGCGCTCTCTGGGAGCGAGGGCAGGAGTTCCAGGAGAGGGTGCGGAATGTGGGTTTAGGGCAAAAGAGGGGCAGACAGGGCGATGGGCTGTTGCAAAACCTGGTCGGTCCTGGGCTGAGAGACAGCCCTGCAGCCTGGGAGGGCGACCCTGGGACGGGCGGCGAGGAGCTTCAAGGGGGCGGGCCGGTGAGCCAGGCCAGGGTCAGCTATCGGCCGCGGGGCCCGCTCGGAGTGGGCGCCAGAGCAGAGGGCGGGGAATGTGGGGGTGTGAGTTGGCACGGGGACACCGGCGGCCGCAGGGGAGAAGTTGTGGGGAGAGGGACCCAGAGATAGGGTTCGGGGACTGCAAGAGGACGCGGGGCCAGTGCTCAGGGGGTGCGGGGCAACGGTCTGGCAGGGGCACGCAGGGAGCTCGGAAGCGGCCGCGGGTGGGGTGCAGGGCGAGGGGAGCGCGCATCGGGGGGCGGGGGGCGGCGTCGGCGCCGGGGGTGGGGGAGCGGGTTGGGCGGCTGCGCCGGCTCCGCTTCAGCCGCTGCCGCTAGGGCGCGGGGGGCGGGGGGCTCGGCGCCTGAGCTCGGCCATTGTGGGAGCCGCTCCCCTCGGCTCCGCTGCGCTCCTCTCCACTGCGCTACAGCCCCGGGCGCGCCCCACCGCCGCTGTCTCGGCCATCGCCTTTGCTTCTGTCGCCGGCCGGTCTTCCCCTCCTCCGGCTCCCAGGGTAAGGCGCGGGCGCGGGGCTGGATGCCGGCTCCTGCCTGATTGCACGGGGTGCGCGGCGGCGGCGGCGGGGCGCGTGCTTGATTGCGCGGGGCGGCCGCGCCCGAGCCCGGGTAGCCGGCAGCAGCAGAAAGGCGCGTTGACAGGAGCGGGCGTCGCAACGGTCCGGGCCTCACACCTGCAGCTCCGGTGGCCGGCGCCGCGTAGCGCCGAGCGTGTCGAGCTGGGGTTTCCCTTTGGCGGGCACTGCCGGGGGCCACAGGGAGGCGTGTTCTCCGGGAAAATGGGATACCAAGCCCTCCCTAGCCGGGAGAGAGACCTGCGGAAGCGGGCCGGGCCGGGAGGGGAAGGTCGCTTCCTGGCCTCAGGTCTGGGCAACTGGCCCCGGCGTCCGCTGGGTCCCCAGTTGCGCGTCCGCGTGGCGCGTCCTCGCTCTTTGTCATCCGCGCGCAGCGGGAACGCGGACCCACCCGCGTCGTCTCTGGCTCGCGGCGCGCCCCTTTTCGCGTCGTGGAGAAGGAGGAGCGGGTGAGGTGGGGGGGAGGGCCGCAGCGGGAGAACTCCAGGTGAGATGCAGGTCGAGGACACGGCCTCCAGCTTTCGGAGTGGGCTGGGGGCGTGGGCGCGCGCTCCTGTGAGTCCGGGATTGATGGAGTGATTCAAGTGACCGAAGCGGTGGGGCGAGAACCCCGAGGTCAAACAGGTGTTTGTGGGTGTCAAGAGACTGATAGGGTAGAGCCAGGGAGGGGTGGTTTCTCAGGGAGGAGGACTTGGACGAGCGGGCCTTTGTAGTCGAATGGGCGTCTTGGGGAGGAATGGGCGGACATGGGATAAAGCAGGTAGTCTGAGAGGAGGGGCGTTTCCTGGCCAGCGGTAAGGGTAAGGATGGAAGCCCAACCTGTTTCCCCGCGGTGGGGACAGTCACTTGAGCACCTGATCTGCTATGAGAGGTGGGAGGTGGCACCAGAAGGTATTTGGGGGGAGGGGTAAATGCTAGGATAAAGGGCAAAGATGTGCCAGGACCCGGGGGCCTTTCTTTTCTGCCTTCTGTGGCTGGATTCCTTTTCGGTGTTCCATGGGAAGAGGGCCCAAATGCTACTGGCACAGGAGGTGCCCTGGCACGGCTGTTCTGCCTGCCCGAGGCTGCCTAGAGGCCTCCTGCACTGTTTGATGTTTCTTTTGTTATCTGTTTGCAATCCGTGCCTATGGTGGGGTTCTGCCAATGACCCAGGGGGCTGTCTCTACCCCTTGCTATCGCCAGGCTGAGATTCCCGGAATGCAGAAGGACCCATGGTGTCCAGTCATGTAGGCCACCTCCCTGACTCCACACAGCTCTGTGTGCAGCAGTTCCCCATAAGGGAAAGTCCTTGGTCTCCTGCCCTCCAGGGACCCTAGAGCTACAGTGAGAGCTGGTTATTTGGGCTGAATATGGGGCCTGCAGGGAGGCAGATAGCTAAAGGCATGCACCATCCGGGCTCTGAAGGGGCTGTTGGGGTGGTGGGCCATGTGTAGCAGATGGTTCTGGGAAGTGAGTTTGGCCTGGTTGAGGGAAGGCTGCCCAGTCTGGCTGGTGGAGCCCAGCTGGCCCCAGAATGATTGTTTCCTCTCAGATCACTCCACTAGCTAAATTGACCAGGAACACTGACTTCCGTGCCACCTCCCCCACTCCCCATGCTGTGCTTCTCATTCCTACAGCCCTGGTAATAAGCAAATGGACATTTTATCCAATGCCTGTTGTGTTCCATGCATGGTGCCAGCCAGTTTTACATTTGCCAATTTCACTGTGTTTTTAAAATATCCTCTAAGGTGAATTATTACCCCATTTTGCAGATGAGGAAACTGAGTCTGAGAGAGGTGAAGTGACTTGTCCCAGATCAAACCAATTGTAAGTGACCAAATCAGAATCTGTACCTAGATCTGTCTTGCTTCAAGTTTAGAACTTTTTCTAATATATCTGCCAGAGACAGAATGGGAGGAATGAAGAATTTCTGCCTATTATAGCTCATGCCTGCTATTGAGATCTTGCTTTAGCTTTTTGAAAATACTTCCCATCTGTTGCCCTATTTCATACTTATAACATTCCTGGACATGTAAGTAGAACAGGAATATAATAATAGATGCTGTTTATTGAATACTTACTGGACACTGGGACCTCTACCTGTTTTGTTTTTTTTAGAATTTTATTTATTTATTTTTAGAGAGAAGGGTAGGGAGGGAGAAAGAAAGGGAGAGAAACATCAATGTGTGGTTGCCTCTTGCGCGCCCCCTACTGGGGACCTGACCTGCCACCCAGGCATGTTGCCCAGACTGGGAATTGAATCGGTTACCCTTTGCATCGCAGTTTCGCGGTCGTCCACTGAGCCACACCAGCCAGGGCCCTGCAAGATCTCACTTATTCCTTGCAAATAACCCTGTTAAGTTAGGAGCTATCACCCCCATTTTATAGATGAGGATGCTGAGGCTCAAAGAGGTCAAAGTGGCTTCCCCAGGGCCACACAGCTAGGAGATGGTGAGGTTGAATTTAATCCACATCTTCCTATCTTGGGATCTGTAAGCTTAATTCTCCAAGTGTGCCAAGTAACAATCATAGTGGTTACTCGTAATAGGAGCTATCTTTCACACAGTGTTTTAAGATTTATAGGCATTTTCACACATATTACCTCATTTGAGTTCCCCAAAACTCTGAATTAGTATGGCCATGAATTACCATCATTCCCACCTTCCAGATGAAGAAACTGAGGTTTAGAAAGATGAAATCAGTGGCAGAACCAAAACTAGAACCTCTCTGCCTCCCAAGCCCCAGTGTTCCTTATGTGACCCCTTTGGTCTGTTAACAACGCACTCCTCTCTCCGCCAGATCACTTCTCCCCGGGCCCCCAGGCCCTCCTGCTGCAGCCCCTACTGGGCGATGTCTTCCTCGGATGAAGAAACGCTCAGTGAGCGGTCATGCCGAAGCGAACGGTCATGTCGGAGCGAGCGGTCTTACAGGAGCGAGCGGTCAGGAAGCCTGTCTCCCTGTCCCCCAGGGGACACCTTACCGTGGAACCTGCCACTGCATGAGCAGAAAAAGCGGAAAAGCCAGGATTCCGTGTTGGACCCTGCAGAGCGTGCTGTGGTCAGAGTCGCGGGTAAGAGACGCCCGGGGTGAGCTGGGTGCTGGGGGCGCCTGGGCAGAGTGAGCCGGTATGCCCTGGCTGGGCAGGCAGTGGAGGGATCCGACCCGGGGCTCCCTGGCAAGCCAGCTGGAATCAAATTTGTTACCATTACTATTGAAAAGATGATGACGTAACATGAAAGAAAAATTTGAAAGAGGAAAATCTGCCACCCCAATCCTTCTGTGCAAACCTTTTTCATTTTTGCAACTTCTTCCCAGCCTTTGTCCACATGTAGTTTACATGTTCCATACAGAGGCCCACATGGCTTGCGGACTATTCTAGATCTGACTTTTCCCCTTGCTTTTCTATCAATAAGATTTTCCATATTACAGCTTAGGCTTCATAGTTATCATTTTTAAAGGCTGTGTAATATTTCATGATTTTAAAAATCCTACTCATTTTTCACATTTTTGCCATAATAGACAATGCTGCAATGACATCTTTTTTTTTAAGATTGTATTTATTTATATTTAGAGAGAGGAGAAGGGAGGGAGAAAGAGAGGGAAAGGAACATCGGTGTGCGAGAGATACGTTGATTGGTTGCCTCTCGCACACCCCCAACTGGGGACCTGGCCCACAACCCAGACATGTGCCCTGACTGGGAATCGAACTGGAGACCTTTCGGTTTGAAGGCCCGCACTCGGTCCACTGAGCCACACCAGCCAGGGCTGCAGTGAACATCTTTATGATTAATAACGCTTGACTTCTGTTGAGTTATTTCCTTGGACTAAAGTCCTTGGAGAGAGCAATTTTATTCCCACTGCTTTCTAAAAGTACATACGTACTTACCCCTTTTACAGTGCAGGGGCTGGGGCTGCCTCCTTCTGTGGTGGGCATCTCTTTTGCCAAGCAGCAGAGCAGAGCAGTGCAGTGGTTATAAGCGCAGGCTTTGGAGTCAGAGAGGCAACTGCTAGATGGTAGCCCTGCCCCTGACCAGCTGAGTGACTCTGGGCAAGGCTCTTATCCTGGTTGAGCCTCACTTTCCCCATCTTAAATGCTTCCTGTGCAGGGCTGCCTTGAGAATTAGAGGAGATAATGTATGTAAAGCTCTTAGCATGTTTTTTGGCTCAGTGAAGAACTTCATGAAGTGCTGTCTCTGCTGCTTCCAGAGCTGCTTCTGTGGGCTGTGCTCAGCATCTCAGCAGGCACTGGTGCCAGAGTGCAGACAGAAAGACAGACCAGGCAGTGCCTGCAGCTAACTCAGCGACATGACTCACTTTCATTCCCTCACTGAGACCTGTCTTGCTTTTGTGTCTCTCACATAATGCCCCTGTCTCCCTCTGCCTTATCATCCCTTGCGTGGACATGCCACCCACCATCTAATAATTCTTCCAGCCTTGCCCTCCTTCCTCCACATGACTAACACAATATATTATTTTAGAATGCAAACCCAATCCTGTTCCTCAGATGCTTATAAACCTTCTTTGGCTTATGATTGCCTGTGAAACAAAGGCTACAGCATAAAGACCCATTAACATCAGGCCTTGTTTGCCTCTCCAGCTTTGCCTTGTTCCCCCAAGCACCGTGCCACATTGAACCGTGCCTTGACCCCATACATGAGCATCTTGCAGGTTCAGACTTCTCTGCTCTCACTGGTCTGCAAGATGCTGGGAACCCCCCCTCTCCTTTAAGTGCCACCTCCTCTGTTCCTCATGCCCCAGTGGTATCCAGAGCTTCCTCCTCCGCTCTTGTATTCATACTTTTCTCTCTGTGTTCCCTTGCACAGTATAGCAGTTATCCCATGGGGTGCCCGCCACTCCCTCCGGACTGTGTCTTGTTTTGACCCCAGCTGCTTGCACAAGGCCTTGTGCGTGTTGGAGATCAACCAGTGCTGAATGACGGAATGAAGGCAAGGAGTGTTTCGGGGAGAATATGTGACAGATTGTGATCCAGGAACAGGCAGTGGGCTGGAATGGCAAGTTAGACATTCTGTGCGCTCCTGTAGTCAGGGAGGGATTTTAGAGGGGGAGAGCTGCAAGGCAGGAGAGTTTGAACTCCTTCTGGTGTGCAGGGGGCCCTCGGAGGAAAGACTCTTCGTTTCTTCTCAAGGCCTTCGGGTTTGTGGCATCAGCCAGTGAATAGAGTTTTCAGAGCTGTCGGTAGGGTGCAGGAAGGCCTTTACTAGTCCCCAGCCTTAAAGGGCCACGGCCATGACTGAGGGGTGTCTGGACTCACGAACCCCTCATTCTCCAGAAGGTGTCAGAGTGGAAGCCTTCTCCTCCCTTTCTTGTACCCTTTAGCCCCCTCCACCACCAACATGCACACTTATAGATTCCTCTGTTATGATTTCCTCTTCCAGTCTTCTCTGAGGAGCCCTATAGGATGATTTGCCTGCTGTTTAACATTCTGAGTGTAGAACAGAAGTGGAGTGGACTCACAGGGGTTTAATGCCCAGGCAAAGCCCCTAAGGATGCTGCCGGGTCAACTGAGCAAAGGGGGGGGAGGCACTGTGCTGTGTTCCAACATCTGTGCTGATCTCCTTTACATCCTGACATTGCCAGTGACTGTCTTGAGGAGGGGGCTGGGCCAGAGAGGCTGAAAATGGGAGGCTGCCATGATTAAAAATAACTTGTGCGATGCATCTGGGCGTGTTTCCTTAGCAGGAGAGGAGAGAGGCAGGAGAGGAGGTGGGACTGCTACTTCAGGGCCTGGCTGCAATCTTCCTATGATCTTAGAACATCGTGGGGGTTCTAGTAATTAAACAAGCAGCCTTACTCTTCAGGGAATCTTTCCTTTGAAGAGCAGGAGAGCCATGTCTGGGAGACCCTAGGCGCTCTGAGGCTCTTTGAAGCTAGAACTTCCATTCTGGGAGGAAAGGAAGTCAGTCGTAACACTGGAAGCCAGCTCTGGCCTATGCAGCTTTCTCCTCTTCATGGGTCTGGGTTAGGAAGACAAGTGGGGGTGTCTGAATCAGTCTCACTAAACAGAGACCTCCCCCATCCCTGGCCCCATTGGTGTCCTGAGCTGGTCTCAGGGCTTCTAATGTGCTTGAGACGCCTGATGGGGAGCCCCTGCTGATCACACATGTCAGAGCAGAAAGGCACGAAAGGACTGAGAAAGCTGCTGATCTCAGTGTACAAAGTCAAAACAGGTTTGAGGGACTCCATACATGCTGTAAGTTGATTCTTCCCACCCTCATCCTTTCCCCATTTCTCTCTCCTTTTTTTTAAAAGATTTTATTTATTTATTTTTAGACAGAGGGGAAGGGAGGGAGAAAGAGAGGGAGAGAAACATTAATGTGTAGTTGCTTCTTGCACGCTCTGTACTGGGGAACCCGGTTTGCAACTGAGGCTTGTACCTGGCTGGGAATCAAACTGGCGACCCTCTGGTTCTCAGGCTGGTGCTCAATCCACTGAGCCACACCAGCCAGGGCCCCTCTCTCTCTTCTTTACCAGCCTTATTTTCACTCCCTCGTCCCAGCCACATTGAAACAGAACAATAGTCGTTAATGTGAATGCCTTGTTTCTGTTGATCAGTGTTATGGTTTACGTAGAGATTTCATAATAACTCTGTGTTAGTTAGGACACGTGTTAGGATCTGAGGCCTAGAGGGTTTAAGGGACTGCCTGTAGTCACATAGACTGGTAGACCCAGGTCTCCTAACTCCAGGTGTAGTTCTATTTTTATTTCCTTAGGCAATACCTGGCAACCAGGGCAGCCTGAATTATCTGCAGGTGACAATGTAATTAGTTGACTTTGGCCCTGGCTGGATAGCTTAGCTGGTTAGGACATTGTCCCAAGGTTGTAGGTTCAATCCCCCCGACCACCACAAAAATCAACCAATGAATGCATAAAGAAGTGGAACAACAAATTGATCTCTCTACCTTTCCCTCTCTCTCCCTCCCTTTCTCTCTCTCTAAAAATAAGTAAAATTAATTAATTAATTAATTAATCGACTTGGCTTCCAGACTTACCTGAGAGACCTACCTGAGAGACCTTCTGTTCACTTCTGTGAGAAGTCTCAAGATCCTGGCCTATAGAAAAAGACAGAGACAAGGACCTAGGAGACTTTGCCTCTTCCCCATCTGGCTCTCTATCAGTAGCAAACAACTCGTTGGTAGGGAGTAATAAAGAACTGGGGAGCTGGGGAAGTTACTCTAGCAAGGAGCTCAATCCCACAGGGTAGAAAAGGGGAGAGGAAAGAAGTCTATGTCCCCTGGGACTTGGGAGGAGTGGGGGAAGAACAAGGGCAGGACAATGTCACACGGTTGTATCCCGCATAACTCTGGGGGGAGCCATTCATACTTGTCATTATAGATTTGTATATTTATTATGACATGTTGTTTGCAGAGGGCAGTAAAGTTTGGGGATCATGTTTGGGCTAGGGGCTGGGCTGGGTGCAGGAGGGATTCACCACCCACCTATCAATCAGGTATTCGTCCAGCTCGCATCACATACTCAGGGGCCTCCCTGTTCTGGGCACTGATGTTCAAAGATGCCTGAAAGATGTGGTCCCTTCTTCATGGAACTCAGTCTAGTTGTGAGGACAGAGGGAAAAAATAATTGCATTCCTGTGTGTGTTGTGAAAGAGGGGGGCACAGTGACTGAGGGCTAAGGACTGGCCTCCTAGTTAACCAGTAGAAAGCATCTGTAGGATTTATTCTTGGGAGCCCCTCAGCAGATGCTGGAGAAATCATCATCCCCCAGTATCTACTCCCATGTGGCCTCCCCAGGAAGACTTCCCTGAGCTCTTCAGTTAGATGGCAATTGTGTCTCTACCCAACCCTTGCTTCATTTGTTCTTATGTGAAAGTTCATTGTTTCCGGGTATCCTTCCCCCATCAGATCTGGACCTCACTGTATTCAGGAGTACCCATCTTACCCTTCCCAGTATTGCCCCAGGATCTCACTCTGTGAGCGCAGGCTCTAGAATCTGGAGGCTCAGTGAGGGCTGTGAAATGCAGCTTGGGAGCTTTTGCTCCTGCTTTCAGAGCCTGAGGTCAGCGGCTGCAGTCTGCCTGGGGGCAGATAACCCTGAGCGCATGTGCCTGGTTGGAGGACAGAGCCTGGTCCTCTGTGCCCATGCGTGTCTCCTCCAGGATGGAAGCTCTGAGAAGGAGCCTCTCTGCTCATTCATTCATTCATTCATTCATTCAATTTCTTAAAAAATGGATTTAGCTCCAGCTATGTGCCAGGTACTATGGAGACAACTGGATTTCGAGTCAGAAAATGTGGGCAAATGACTTCACTTTTTAAAGCCTCAGTTTCCCTATTTGTGTAAGGGAGATGACAACATCTGCTTCGAATGGTCATTGAAGGAGAATCAGAATGTACTCAGCAAGCACAGGTTAACATGCCTCTTACTGCACTTAGCAGGGTCATTCCTTGTAACTTCCCCAGGCACCCAGAAAAGGTGATGGAGACTCCAGGAAGGCAGCAGTTTCCCAAGCAAGCAAGGAAGGGGCTCCAGGCCTCTCGGTTCCATCCCTTTCATTTCACTCTAGGGCTTTGTCAGAGGGAAGTGGCTTTTTTCTGGCCAAGCCATGGTGGGAAGAAGGGAATACAGCAGTGGGAAATGGGGCTCTAAAAACAATTCCATTGGGAACCCTAACAGCTGAGCAGACAGTAGCTTACCCTGAAGCTATTTACACTTGAGGCAGTTCGCTCCTTCCTCGCTTCTCCGCTTCCTGGCAGTATCCTCAAAGTCCCTGCCCGCATCCTGGACCTTGGTTTCAGTAGCAGAGAGATGAGATGAGCAGGAGAAAGTTTCCTGAAAGTGGGGCAGAATGAATTGTAGCTACACACCACCAGCTCAGCTCCAGCTTAGCTCCAGCTCTTTGAAAGTAAATCTGGGTCACAGTAGCTGGAGGGATGGAAAATGACCACGTGGGCAGACTTCTGTGCAGGCAGCAAAAAAGACAGCCAAGCTGTCTTTTCTTTGAGGCTCAGAGTCCCTGTGGGACCCCAGCTGGTGAGGGAAGGTGGTTGCGCTTGGCAAAGTGCCATCTTTATGGTGTCTGTAGGTGTCCCGTCATGTTTTCTAGTGACTTCCCAAGTGGTGCCGAGAAAGGTTTGGAATGGCAGTCTGACTCATACCTTTCTGTTTTGGAGCAGCCAAGGACTGAGGTTAGGAATACGGAGGAAGGACTGGTTAATTCGGGAATTGTGGAAGGCTGTCATTTCTGTCCCATGGGATTTGAGATTAGATGTCAGCAGAGGAGCTGACAATGCAAGAGGATCTAGGGCTGCAGTTTTCTTTTATGTCAGCTGTCTTTTCCCTGGGGAAAGGTCCGTGAACGTTTCTGAGTGTGAGTATTAATAACCCATCATCATACGAAGTACTGGCCAGTTGCTGTGGCTAGGATCTGCTGTGATTTGGCCCTGGGTCTGCCTGTTGCCACCTGTCAGGTGGAACCAGCCAGCTTCCTGGCTGTCTTGGCTCTCATAAAAGGGGCAGAGCTGGTGCTCTTAGCTGGAATCTACCTCCCATCCCCCACCACCCCAGATTTAGGATGCTGTGCAGGAAAGATCTGAGAGCCCCTGTAATTTGAAGAGTGATTATGGGATTATGGACCAAAGCTTCTGTCCTCAGCTGGGCCTCACCCCTACCCCAGAAGGTACCAGGTTTTTGATTTGTGGTCACGTGGAGGATTCTCCCTGGAGCCTTAGGGGGTGTGTCCCTCTGGCCATGCCCTTCCTTCTTTATTCCCTCCTTTATTCATTTCCTTATTTGCTTACTCTTCCATTTGTTCACTAGAGGGAATGGCTTTGGGAGTCATTGGGAGTCCCAGTTCCATCATTTGCCAGTTGAGTGACCCTGAGAAGTTACTAACCTTGCTGAGCTGTGCTCTCTCATGATTAAAGTAGGGGACCAAGGGTGGATTAAATTAGACAGTGGAAGTGAGGCTCGGCCCACTTCCTACTATGCAGTCAGCCTTTGGTTCATGTTAGCTATTATCATTAATGTCATTCGTTCACTCATACACTTGTTTACTAATTGATGAGTATGTTGATTCATCCCTTTGCTCATTTAATTAATATTTCTAGGACTGCTTTGTGCTAGGCTCAGCCTGGGCTTTGAAACCCAGCTCCCGCCTGTGAAGGCAGCCAGAATGCTGTTCGAGCTGTGTACACTGCCAGTCCAGAGAGTTATGAGGAAGCTCTATGGGGAAGAGCTTGCCCCTACTCCTACCCCTACTCCTAGCTTTGAGCAATGATAGCACTTGATTGGGACTTGGAAAACAAATAGGAATTTACCAGGACAACCTGAAGAGAGAGGGCGTGTGCCTGTTGGCTTATTCCTATTCTTGCTCTCCTTTCTTTGGCCTCAGTAGAAAGGAAGGAAAGGAAATGAAGAGAGAACAGCTGGTGGGAGTTAGGAATTAAAGAATCCAGACGGTGGTTTTAGGAGTTGAACTCTGAACTCAGTCCAGGAGCTCCTGAGAGCTGATGCCAGCTGGGATTACCTCATAAATAATAGCTGGAAAAGCTACTGTGTATTGAGCCCTAGATGTGTGCCAGGCATTTTAGATATGTCATTTAATCCTCACAATCCCCGGGAGGTAGTTGCTCGTCTTCCTGTTTTACAGAAAAGTTAAGGAACTTGTCTGAGGTCACACAGCAAGCAAAGAAAGAATGGAGCTGGAGTCCGCATTGCTGTGTGGCGGGGCGCCCCCTGGAACACAACTGTGTAAATGCCCTTTGCAGCTATTGCTGTGACTCATGTTGACCTAATTCCAAATCCTCTGCATTCTTCAGAACATTTCAAACAGATACGAAAGGGGTGATAGTATCACAAACCCTCTTTACCCGGATTCAAGAATTATTAATTCATGGCCAATCTTATTTGATTCACACACCCCACTTCTGCCTCCCCCGTTACATAAGCAGAAGTTCCAGTAGTCACATACTTTCACCTCCTAAACTTTTAAACTAGTGACCACCTTCCCCCAGTAATAAAAAATTTGTTGATTTATCTGCTCGGTAGTCATATCTGAAAACTGGAATCAGTCACACTTGACCCATTTCCCAGTGGCATCATGAGGAATTCCACTCCCGAACACCAGGGCCTCAGGAGCAGTGTGTCCTTTCAGTGTTCTGGTCCTTCCAGCTTGACATTCGTGCCCTACTCCCAGAACACAGGGTCAGAGCTAAGCTAGATCCTGGATTTGAATTGGCACCCGGCCAGGGTGTTTGAGGAAGGTACCCTGGAAATGGATTTCAAGGATTCAGTCTCAAGAGATTGAAGTTGAGATGCAATAGGATTGAGGTCTTTAAAATCATAGATGGAAGAATTCTGTTCTTGTGAGAGGGGCCTGTACCCCAGGCCCGTTCCCCAAGGAGTGAAGACTGCCTGCAGCCCTGTTTGGTAGGAACCTCAGAGGCTCCACACAGGAGGAGACCCTTTCCTGCTCCAGAGCAGGAAGGGAGATTGGGTGGGGTTGAGTGAGCGGGATTCACTGTAGCCTGATTCTTTCCAAAGAGAAAATAGAATAGTTACATTCACAGAGAGGCTGGGAGAAGGCAGAGGGGTCAATACCTTTTCTAACTATTATTGGTATGTTCCAAATGCCAGGCTTTGTGCTGAGCATCTTACATAGTTTGTTTGACCTAATCCTCAGAATAACTTTAGAACATAGATATGCTACAGTAGAGGAAACAAAAACCCAGAGAGTTCTTGCTCAAGGTCCCGCAGCTCGTAAGGGGCCAAGCTGGGAATGGCACTGGCTCTGCCTAGGGCAAACCACTGCCTCCCCCATTACAAGGAACAGTAGTTTAATAATAGCTAACATCTGCTCAGCACTTCAAGGTTCACGGAGTGCCTTAACACCCATTATTTCCACTGTGCCTTGGAAGCCCCCGACTGGTGAGGCATTCCAAGCCCCTTTGAGACAGCTGCCTGTCAGGGGTCCAGCCTCTGCTCATTTCCCCTGGTAAGGATCAGAAATTCTTTGGCATTGGCTCTGACCAGCCAGGGGAGAAGGCCTTGGGAGTGGCTAAGGTGGAGAGACTTGGGCAGTTGCTATGGTAACCCAGATGACTGAGTAACCATGTTGAGGGTTGCTATGGTGACAGGGTGCTGGGCTGCTGGGTGGCAGTGATGATGTCTTCCTGGGTGGCTGGCACCATACCATCCTCTTAAATTAGTGATGTTGAACTTCCTGAACAGAAGAGGGCAGCATGATAGTGGGCAAAGGCTTCCTACCCTAGAGCAGACTTGGGAACTTGAGGCAAAGCTTAATGTTTCCAGAAGCTAGGCTGAAAGGGAGCTTTGGTTGGGATGGCCAAAGCTGGTGTCTGCAAGGCTGGTGAGGTTGGGCCTGGAGACAGGTCTCTGAAGATTAAAACTAGAGGATTTTCTTCCAAGAGCTGGCCAGAGGATAGGGCTTGGGGCAGCCTCTTCGGTGTCTGGCTTCAGCTACTATTGGGAAATGTAAAAAGGTAGAGGAGATAGACTATGCAAGGAGGAACAAAGAGAAAACATAGACACATACACAGCCTACTAGCAAAAAAATATTTGTAAAGCATCAATTAACACATGTAAAATAATGCGGCATGAGCCAAGCTGAAGTGCTGGGAGTAAATCTTCTAGAGGTTGGAGGGGGAGCACTAGCAGGAGAAAGAATTTTGCACTTCTCTCTTGTTTTTGCACGTGAAGTACCCTCAGCTCTGGTGGCTACTGAATTGTTTTCTCAATTGTGTTTAAAAATATATATATTTTAGAGAGAGAAAGAGAACATCAACTTGTTCCATTTACTTATACATTCATTTGTTGATTTTTGTATGTGCCCTGACCCAGGACCAAACCCACAACCTTGGTGCATCAGCAGGATAGTGCTTTAACCAACTGAGCCACCTGGCTAGGGCTGGTCTTGGTTGTCTTGAATTATAGATCTAGCATACATCTCCCAGCCCCACATGTCTTCAGTGAGGCATTCATGCCTTAAGCAAATATTTATTGAACATCTACTATGTGCAAAGCATTGTATTAAGCCCTATGATAATGAAAGATGACATGGATGTTTCTACTTCAAAGAACTGGAGAACCTGGAGTTTAAGGAGGCAGCGATGTAGACACAGTACATGTTGCTCCAAGAATGGGGGAAGAAAACTGAGGTTGGGATTTTGAGAAAAACTTCTACTTGGGTTGATTAAAAATAACTTCAAATCATGTAGGGTAAGCTTTGACTATGTGTAGGATTTCAGTAGGTGGAGTTGAGGAGTGGAGGACATTCCAGGCACAGAGTTTGATTGTAGGAGAGGTTGCACATAAGGCTATCATGAGAGAAAAGCTTATAAAGGAAGGTAGATGTCAGAAGTATAAAGGACTTGGAATGCCAGGCATAGATAAAGGATGCTATCAGAGATAAGCATAGTTTCTTCTTAAATACCCTAGCCCTCTAGCAAGTTAGAAGCCACAGGCAGCTGAGTGTTTTAGGATCATCTGGTTCACTCATTCATGCATTTAATAAAACTCTGAAACGTATTTAATGAGTGTCCTATATGTGTCAGGTCATTTACTAGATGCTAAGAATCCTGCGGTGAACAAGATAGACATCCCTGGCCCTCAGGGAGCTCATGATTCAGTAAGGATGAGAGACACTGAACGAAAACTTCAGGGGTGATGGATATCACCAAAGGGGTGTAGAAGAGGCAGGAGGACCTACTAATCTGGGGTGGGGGAGGAGGCGATCAAGGCAAGCTTCCCTGTGGGAATTTCAGCAGAGGGGTGAGTTGGAGTGAGGCAGGCCAAGAGAGGAGAGTGATGAAGGGTTACAGCCTAGAAGAAAAGTAGGTGGGAAGGCCCAGAGGTGGGAGAGCACAGTTGAGTTTGAGGAGCTGGGAGAAATTGACAGTGGCTGGGGCTTAGGGAGAGGGGCACTTGAAGAGGCTTATGTGGGGGACACTGTGGAAAAATAGGGCTTTATTTACTTGTATTGCCTTTTCCCTCCACTAGATGCCCTTCTGAGTACACACTGCCTTCTTCTGCACCCCTTCCCCCTTGCAGCCTCCTTATAAATGCAACAGCAGTCTCACCATCAGGAGCAGAGGAAAATCATAGACCAAAAGAAGCAAGCCACAGAGCTGTCCCAATTGGGTGGTCAGGCTATAAATTTAGTCTGTTGCTTGGGAAAAACCAAAAACCTCCCCTTCACAGGCTTCCTTCTTCCCATTCCACCAGAAGCTGCTTTGTTCCTTTATCCTTGTAAAATTTTCTCTGTATAAAACAGGAACATCCGCCAAACATGTGGACTTCCCCCTTTCCATTCATTAGAAGAATTCATTACTTCAAAATCTCATGGGAGTATTTAAATGCAAATCTTTTCAAGAAAGCTACTGAAGTCTGAGAAGTCCCCTAGCCACAATCCAAACCAGAACTCTCTTCCTTGACTACCCTGTTTCTTAGTAGGGATCTCAACCCCTTGCCTTCTCCCCAGCCAGCCTCTCAGGTCTTCAACAAAGCCTGATTTCCAAAACAGACTTGCTTTCCCTTCTTTGCTGCTTTCCCTTCTTTGGTGTTGTCTTTCCTCACCTTTGGGGAGTGTCAGTCACAATTCTTAAAGGATCTGCTCACAAAGTGGCACATGTAGCAGCCCCAGGAGGGATGGGGGTACTTTTCTATTTACTGTGATGAAAATGAGGCGTAGACGTCTGTTTGGGGGTGAGGATGGAGGTGCATGTATGTGCACTTGTGTTTGGGCCTTCTTAGCCTACTGGTATAAAGTAATATGGGAAATGCAGATGACTCAGCACTGATACAGTCAAGATTCCCTAGAGTTAGCATTTCTATATTTTCTGCTGTTTACGAAAAATGTGCTTAGGCCATCAATCACCAACTCCTTCATCCTGCATTTTCTATTAAAAGCCTTTTATTTATTTAAAAAAAATAAACCTCAAGCTTATTCACCTCCTTTTCTTAAACTGAGCTCATTAGCAGCCGACTCCAAACTGTGAACTAGCTTTTTTTTCTTTTAAAGCACAAAGGATTAAACTGGAAGGAAATGAGCATTTGTCCAAGACCCTCCCAGTCTGCCCTCTTGTAGGCCCTTTCCTGTATAATCTCTATGCCTAGAACTCAGGCAGGCCAGCAAAACTTGATGGAAAAAAGATATGATTAATGACTTGCTCACCCAATTTCTGATCACGGTGTGATGTGGAAACAACCAGTGTGCGCCTATTAGTGAAAAGCATCATTTCTTCTTCCTGTCACTAATGTGCTGAGCATTGACCAAATCCTTGGCACTAGTCACAGCATACAAAGATGCAGGCCTTGCCCCCAAGGGTTAGAAGCTGCTCTTTAAAAATCTTGAGAATGGGAACTATAATGGAAGCCCAAGTCCCAATTTTGGCTGCTCAATGTTGCATGAATTCTTTTTTTTTTTTTTTTACTTGCTAATGTGCTGTTATTGTAAGATCAGCCAGCCTAACTTTTTACTCACAACCACCCCTCCACCCTCTGAAAAGTCAAGTTAACAGACTTGATGAAGCTGGGCAGAGGATGGCTGGCTTGCGGTGGCTGGGGGCAAAAGGATCACCTGCCTTTACCCGAGTTCCTCACTCACAGCTCTTGCTCGCAGCGCGAACAGGACGCCTGTGAACCTTGGGTTCGGGGGATGCACCGCTGAACGGAGCGTCAGAGGCCGTTGGGAGCTGCCACCTCTCCCGACCCGCGTTTACAGTCTCCTTTCTTGCCTTTTCCCCCGGCAGAGCATCACCGGCTTTCCTTTTCTTCCCCGACCAGGGAAGGCCCCAGAATCCTTTTCTTTGTTCCGTAACAGCCCTGGTTCAGTCTCAGGTTCCCACATCCCTTTTAATCTAAGTCTGTTCGAATGGCTGTCACAGGATAATAATCCTGTTGGTTGCTCTTCTTTGTCACCCCCTAGTAGGGTCAGAATCCTGTTTCCCTCCGTCCCTCGGTGGCCATTTCTCAGCCTCTGGCCGCTCATCCTTGGCCTGGCTTGCTTCAGGGTACTCGGCCTGCCCTCTCGGGGCGACTTCGGTGTCTTCCGTTTCTGGAAGCCTCTTTGTTCCTGGGATTCTTTGTGGTCTCAGTGTAGCCCTCGGCCTCACCCCGCAGCCCGGCCCGCCGCGGCCCGCGCCCCAGCTCTGCGCGTGGCCGGCCCGGGGATCTGCGCCGCCCTTCCCTTCAGTTTCTCCGGGTCCTTCTCCAGCAGCGACGCGGGCCCGTTCCGGCTGCTCCCCAGCCAGGGGGCTCCCCCTTTGTCCCAGCTCCGGGTGGGGGTCAGCGCCGGGTGGGGCCGGGGGGCCCCCCGCCGCGGTGGCCAGCCCAGCCTTTCGCCCTGCAGCGCGTGGGGCCTCCAGCCCGGCCCGACGCCGCGCACACCCCCGCCCCCCGGCGCGGCCCGCGGCCACCGGGGACATCGGGGTGGGCAGCCCGGGCGGCAGCCCCGGGGCCGAGGGCGCGCCGGCGGCGGGGGCGGCGGGGCGAGGGGCGGGGAGCGGGCCGGGCCGGCGCTCCTGACGGGAGGAGCCGCCGCCGCCACGCCGGGGCGGGCCGGGGGAGGAGCGGAGCCGAGGGGTGGGGAGGCGGAAACGCCAGCCGGGACCGGCGGGGCGCGAGCGGGCTGAGGAGCGGAGCGCGACGGACTGCCGGGCCCGGCGAGGCGGGCGGAGAGCGGAGAGCGAGGGCGCCACCGCCGTTCCCCGGCCGCACAAAGGGCCGAGGCTGGGGCGGTCGCCGCCTCGGCGCGCGGGCCCGGAACCGGCGTCGGCCGGGGCCCCGGGAGAGCGCGGCGCCGGGCGGCCATGGCTGGCTACGTGCCGGGTCAGCAGCCGGCTAACCGCAGCCAGGAGAAGGAGTTCGTGCAGGCGTACGAGGATGTGCTGGAGCGCTACAAAGGTGCGGCGGGGCCGGGGCCGGGTCGGCATGCGGCCCGCGGGCCGGCGCGAGTCGGCCTTCCGCGCCCGCTGCAGGTGGGGCGGCCGGGCGGGGTCGCGCCCACCCGGGCGCTGGGGCCGGCCCGCGGGCTGCTGTTGCTCGGGGCCAGTTTATTTACTGAATTGGGGGTGAGCCTCTGGAACCCTCTCCTCCGAACGAAGGCGCTTTCCACAGCACGGCTCACGGGTTTTGCCGGCTATCTGGCCCAGCTGGAAGGAGGCGAGACCCGGAGCCGGCTGCGGAGCCCTCCCGCCGCGGGGAGTTGCCGGGCTGGAGGCGAGGGGGGCGGGGTGCGGGAGCCACGGGTTCTGCGCCGGGTGCGGGTCTTCCTCGGACGTCTGCGTGCCCGCCGAGGGTCCTTCGCCCCTTTGTCTCCCTCGGATTCCCATCAGTCGCGTGGCAGCCGAGGTGGTGACCCCCTTGGCTTCTTTGGGGCCGGTGTCCCTGAGTGTGCAGTCTGGCGGCAGGCCTCCCACCCTCCACCCCCGGTGCCGGGGTCTATCGCTTCCTTTTCTGAAAAATAAAGATTTATCTTGGAGCTCGGATTTCAGCCCCTGGAGGCTCTCGCGCTGGGGATCGCTGCAAGTTAATGGCTCATCTTAATCTGGGTTGTAGACAGAGAAAGTTTTGACAGGCCAGAGAGTCTGCGGCCAGCATTGCTCCGACTGCTGAAGCTGCCCCTTAAGTGGAAGCCAGGGATGCGTGGCCTTGGGAGGCCCCAGCTCTAATCTTTAACATTCAGTCCTGGGATTTTGCTTTGTGTGGCAGTTGTGCTTTCCACGGACATGGAGATTTTCCCAGAAACTCCATAGGCAGCACTTTCTCCTCTTTGATTCAGCTGGGGCCCTTGTGACTGGGTCCTTAGTTTCTTTTCATCTGAAGGGGAGGAAACTTCAGCCCTTTTGACTGAGTCCAGCTTACTTGTTTACGACACCTACCCAGTGAAGGGAAACTAATGAAGAAGCTGTAAATGCTTCTTTTCCCCCACCTTGTGGCATTAGAGCTCTGCTTGGGAAAATGCAGAGAGAGAGAGAGAGAGAGAGAGAGAGAGAGAGAGATGAAATGAAGTGAAATGCTAAAATGGACCAGCTCAAGAGTTCTACTTGTTCCCTTCTGCATCAGCTCCTGTAAGCCGTCCAGGTTTTCCTGTCTGCAGCAAGTTTTCTGTCAACCCCCTGTGGTCTTTCTTTTAAGAAATGTGGTTCATTTCAGAGCACAAAGAGGTTAGATTGTGCTGCTGAACTTCATTGAAAAAAAAAGGCTGTAAAGTGAATGGTTCAATTAAGTTTCCTTTGCAGGCTTTTGAGCAGCGCTGGGCTCTTCAGAGGGAGGATTCTCTGGGTCTGTCTCGAGCTGCGACAGCTCTAAAAATCAGCGGAATTAAAACAAAAACAGGTGAAGAAATCTCAGTACCTTGCTGGATCATATTGCTGGTGGCCTCCAGCAGAAAGGAAGTTGGATTCCTAGCAAATGCAACTAGGAAAGAAGGGGGGAAGTAGGGCTTGTTTCAGGAGAGGCCTCTTGTGTTCAGAAGAACACAAGCTGTCTCACTCAGAAGGACTTTGACCAGGTGTATAGGAATTTGATCCTTCCCAGACACAGATCTCTTTCTTGAGAGGAGGAATGAGTCAAAAATGGTTGGCCAAAGTAAATTAACTTGAGCTGGATGAGGTGGTTGTGCATTCTGCTCTATGACAGATGCAGGAGACTTTCTCTCCAGTCTCTGCTGCACCATTCTCCCTGGGAAGTCAGGATGGATTAGCATCCCGGCCTTTGTTACTTTGCTGTATGGAATTCCTGCATTTTCCAGACTCAGAAATCCCCTTACCACCTTAATAGGAGAGCTATTTGCCTAAGCGGGAATCAATGGAATGAGCAGGGGGAGGTAGTTTGTGAGGATAAAGCCAGAAACTTATTTTGGAGAGACTTAGGAAAATATAGCTGGGGTTCTAGACTTTCATTGTTGGCTACCAAATTACTTGGATCTCTCTCTATGCTGCTATTAATTTGTAGTACCTCTTCATTCTACAAATGAAACAGGATTTTTGTATTCAGAAGGAGAGCTAAAGTTTTTAGCTACATGAATTGCCCCCGAAAGGGGTAAAGGTGACAAGGGAAGTGATGCTTTGGCAGAATAAGGGCGTAGAGCAGTATATTATAGCTGTATTAGGAATGGTTGTCAAGCATGAATTTTTCCAGAATTGTGCCTGGCAACCATTTCCCTGTGTGTTGGTAGTGAGCATGGTTTTGGCAGGATTAGATGATTCAGCATAGATATAAACACTCTCATTTCCTAAATATCTTTTAGAGCCTGACTGGCCAGCAAACAGGAGGGGGCATTAGGTAATAACTCTGGATCCTAACAGCTCAGAGTGGGCAGCAACCAACAGAGCCAGAGTATGTTCTTTATTCTTCCAATTCCCCAACAGTTATTAAACACCTATTAGAGATAACAGAACGTTAGGCCCTGGAGATGACAGAATTATGAAGAGGTCTCTTTCCTGCCCTTGGTTATTCACATCTAGCAAGGGAAAGATATATACAAACAAGTAATTATGATACTGTGTTAAATGGTAGAACAGAGGTATATATAAAGTACTTTGGAAGTAAAGGAGGGATAACTATCATCTCCCCTTGGGGTTCACTGAGAGACTTGACAGAGGAGGTGACTAGGAGTGTGCCTTTAGGGATGAATGGGATTTGGTTAGATGGAGGAGGGTGGGAAGGGGAGGAGGCAGAGAGAATAAATAGCATGTGCAAAAGCTTGAAGGTGTGAAAGTGAATGGAGGTGTGTGAGGAATGTGAGTAGCTGGGTGTGACTTAAGGGCTAGAGTTTTGATGGGAGCAGATGATACTGTGTAAAGGACTCAGAGTCCAGCTTATAAAAGTTCCTTTAAGGCTTTATTCCATGGGCAGTGGGGGAGTCAATCATTGAAAGTTTTTAAAAAGCAACAGTTAAGGGTGCATATGAGAGGCAACCAGTCAATGTTTCACATCTCACATCGATATTTAAAAAAATATGTTATTTATTTATTTTTAGAGAAAGGGGAAGGGAAGGAGAAAGAGGGAGAGAAACATCGGTGTGTGGTTGTCTCTCACACACCCCTCCTAGGGACCTGGCCTGCAACTCAGGCATTTGCCCTGATTGGGAATCGAACCCGCGACCCTTTGGTTCGCAGGCCTGTGCTCAATCCACTGAGCCACACCAGGCAGGGTTCACAGTAATATTTCTCTCCCCCTCGCTTTCTCTCTCCCTTACCTTCTCTCTAAAAATAAGTAAATAAATATAAATACATCTTTAAGAAAGCAACAGTTAGTATGTCAGTTTTATTAATTCACGTTAGAGGATGTCCCTGCCCAGTGATTTGGAACTCACATCACTGTCTGGGGCACCCTTTCCCTTGTACCAGAGTGCTTATGAAGCTAATAATCAGATGGTTGGTTGGTAGACACGGAAAAAAAGCAAACACCAGGTGCGTTGTTTTGAGGACTAGTTTATTCAAATGATGATACGGGCCAGTCACAAATTTTCCCTCTCTGTAGATTGAGATCCTTATGAACACCAGTGGAAACTAAGAAGGAATAGTCAGAGAGGTAAGAGAAACAAGACCTGACTGTTTTCCTAGGATAGAGACAACCTCTACTGAAGAAGCAGGCTACATATGGGCATAGATTTAGGTTTTAGGGAGGAGGTTTAAAAAAACAAACATATTCCGGGTGTATGGTGGTCGGTTAAGCAGAAGATATAATATGTAAATTGGTTCAGGTGGAATTAGACTTTGTTTTCACAAAGCCCTAAAGACTAAAGAGTCTTTCCATGCCAGGCTGGATTAGGAATAAAAGAGAACATTCGCATTTCAACACTGGTAACATGGACTGTGTGGTACTTAAACACGTAACAGTTCTCACCAGGTGTCATGGGTTACATGAGGGTAATTAGGACCGCTTTTTGTTCATCATACCCCAGAAAGGAAATTACAAAACTTACTGCACAACGAATTAGGAGTGAAGGGTCTGCACGTCATTAGCATACAAAGCCAGCGAGGCAGCAGACAGCGAAGGGGCTTTGAATTTCTTTAGCCTTGTGCTCCAGTCCTAGTTCTGCCACTTAACTTGTGCTGTGTGACCTTGGAAATTTGCTTAACTTATCATCTTTGGGTTTCTCGTCTGTTAAATGGGGATGATAATATAACTCTTTGGCATTCATGAGGATATGAGGGAGCTGTTGGCATGTATTAGGCCATTATGTTTAGGAAAACCTTCGTTTATATAATAGTGTGTATTTTACAAAGCAGTTTTGTATGCACTGTCTTATTTGATCTTTATAATAGCCTGTAAGGAAGGTATACACTTGAGTCAATTTAGGAGAGAGACTTAAATTATTTGCAAGTCATTTGCAAGAGCCAGGATCCAGACTTCTAGATGAAGGTTTTATATTGTATCACAGAAGCAAGTTTTAAAATCAGAGCAGTAACTTAAGTGAGGTAATTGTGAAAATACTTTGTTAGTATCATATTATTACTGGTTTTTAGTCTCTGAACTGTAAGTCACACACACCTTATGTGGCCCGCATTTCCGAATCTGTGAACTGTGGAGAATATGTTTTCCCCTATTGGAGAGGTTTCACGGTATATAAATCACTTTGAAGTTCTTATACAAAAGCAATGTAGTGCAAAGTGATAGTTTTGTTAACACACTGATTGGAAAATATAGGCTGAGGATTTGGTATTGTTTACTTAAGTGATACTGTGATGCAATGTCTTGATTAAATGTAGACTTAGTTTTGAAGTTCCTTTCTAGAACACAACTCTTGAATTGGCGTGGATGGCTTCTAGACAGAACAATTTCTAGACAGAACAATAGAGTAATTGCTACTTCTGGACATGGACAATGTTGATTCCGAAAGTGAATCAAGAAAGTGAATCAAGGCCGTCTGCTGGGAAGTCACAAGCTTTGGCCCTGGTAATGCTGTTGAAATCATAAAATGCGTGCATGTGCTAACAGTGCTACTGAGAGCTACTGCTTTCTCTTGGGCTTGCTTGGCAGTTGACATAATACAAGCCAAGGAAATGAATCAGCTGAAGGCTTATTGTCCTGGTATTTTTTAGTGCCAATTTCAGTTTTTAGAGCTCATGGTAGAAAGAATACTTAAGAGTATGTATCTGGGAACAGAAACATCCCAAGATCAAAAGTTACAAGTAAACAATTATGGGTTGCAAAATGAGTTTGTTGTGTTTTTTCAATGGTCTTGAAAACACCCAGGCTTTCCTCCTTTTACTAAACAAGGTTGGCCCTTTCAGATTCTGGTAATTACATGTTGAGCCACGTGTGAGTAGCTTGTGTGGTGTGCTAAAGCTCCTGCTTTTGCTCTTCATGGTTCTGACTGGAATTTAAGCCTGTGTTGTCTTGCTTCTACCAGCAGCGTTTAGTAATTTCCTGGCCTGGAGGAGCCCTTTCAGGCCTATTGACTTGGCTTAAAATATCTAAGAATGTTTAGTCCACCTCTTTTTGTTACTTCTAATAAAATATTATTTTTCCTTCCAGAACTTCCCAGTTCCTGGAATAAATTACAGTGAGTCTCTGATTCTGTGTCTCCAGCTTTGAGGTCATTCCATAATTCGACTTGCTTTGCATATCTACGTTAACTTGTTAGTGCCCAGCCACAGCTCTCTGCTGCCTCAGGTCTGAGTGTAATCCGCACCCGGCCCCCGCCCCAGGTCCTCATACCTGCCTCTCTGCTTTTTGTTCTCTCTTCCCGGAATGCTCCCTCCCTCCCTCCCTCCCTTCCTTCCTCCCTCCCTCTCTCTCTCTCTCTCTCTCTCTCTCTCTCTCTCTCTCTCTCTCTCTTCAAATCACTTTCTCTCCCCCCCCCATATTAAAGCTAAGCATAAGACTTGCATCCTCTATGTAGCTTTCTCCCATTGCTCTATCAGACATTGATTTCTCCCTTCTCTAATCTCTTGTAATGTCTACCTCTCAGTTAGTCTCCTAACTATATACTGTTCTGTATTCTTGCCTCATGTCTTTCAGAATTGTTTCCCTAATGAGCTTTATGTGCTTATCATGTGGGGACTTCACTTTTTAATTATGTTTATTGGAGTGATGCTGGTTAACAAAATTATACAGGTTTCAGATGCACATTTCTACAACACATCACCTGTACACTGTACCGCGTGTTCCCCACCCCAAGTCAGGTCTCCGTCCATCACCACTTATCTGTGCTATGTGGGGACTGTCTATACTTCTTTTGAATGTGGTTGATTGACAGGGAATTTGTCTCAGGAGGAGGGGCAATCATATCAGCACTTTCAAGTTACATTTTAAAATAACCTCCTTTTCATATTATAAAAGTATATATTTAATGTAGAAAATTGTAAAAAGTACAGGGAAGTATAGAGCTTTAAATAATATGCCTTCCCTTAGCAGGGAGGAGGATGGAGAGTTAAGTAGACCGACGCAGACGTGCTCTCCCTGGAGAGAACAGCGTTCTCAGGGATACGCCCTTTTTGGCCAGCCTGGGATCTGATACCCTGTGCTTTTTTCTTCTACATGACTGTGTGTCAGTATCAGGGATGTGCCAGTTATCAGAGATGATTTGGGTCATCGCCTAGGATAAGTTAATTGGTCATTCAGCATCTTTCTTTTGGGCAAGGGCTTTGCCAGCTGTACTGCTGGATTCCCTCCTACCATAGCAAATTTCTATCATGATTTTTATTCAGAAAGGTGGATGTTGATGAAAAGAATGAGCTTGCTTGAAGTGTCTGTTGGAGTTTTCAATCCACAGGAGAATGTTGGATTGAGACCTGTGGGGAGGGATTTTTATTTTCGGCTGTGCTTTTTATTTTCAGTCAGTCAACAACAATGAAATAAGCTCACTTAGTACACTGTATTCCACCAGTACCTAGAAGCAGATACAGTGTTGGGGACTGTGGTAGTGGGGAGTTGGGTGGGTCACTCAGAAGCATTGAGAGAATGCTGTTAAGATTAGGGGCAGAAGGAGAGAACGAAGTGGATGTCAGCATGAGGAACCTCAGTTTTATACAATGGGCAGGATCAGTGTCCTGGCTGTGTAAATGATGGATGAGAGTGGAGACCTACTCTCTAGGAGGCCACAGTTGTAATTGAGTCGTGAGGTTAGGTTAAGAGATAGCTGGTAAAGAGGTGAGGGCTGTATTTGAGAGGCATTTGGGGCTTGTACAGGGACTTAAGTTTAGTTAATAACATTGCTAACTCTTTTCTAGAGGATTTTGGCTTAAAAAATAACTATCGCTCATGGCTTTTCTAAAACAAAGTCTTCTTTCTTCTTACATTAAAATCTTCTTTTAAAGATTTTTCTCCATTTTGAACTTGACAGGGCTCTGTATTTGAGCCTGTGACTTCTCATTTGAATAAGCAATGCCTAGTACCCTGGAATACCTATTCTATCTACCCTGCCCACTCTGAACAGCCTTCACGGTTGTGTGCTTCCAGGAATACCTGCCAAGAATTGCGTGAGAAATCCTCTCTCTCTCTCTCTCTCTTTCTCTCTCTCTCTCTCTCTCTCTCTCTCTCACACACACACACACACACACACACACACACACAAGCAATCCTCTTGAATTTGCTTTAAAATCTTCGGTTATATCTTAAACTGCTAATCTCCCAGGGTGTCAGGGGGCTTGTTTGGAGGATTAATTTATGTAATTAATAAACATTTATCAAATGTCTCTTCTGAAGCAGGCAGTAGGTGAAGGGCTGAGGAAGCAGAGATGTTGTTTTCCATCTCTGTGATCTTACGGTTTAATGGGGGAAACATATTAGTAAACAGGCAATTACCATCCATGGAAGGGAATGCTATTTTATAGGTGAATGATGGTGCTTTGGTAGTTAAGAGAGGTACCCACTGTAGCCAGTGTGGGAACAGGTCAGGGGAGGCATCCAAGAAGAAATGACTGAGCTGTCATCTAAAGAATTTGGGACTCTGGGCACAACGTTCAGGGAAAGGGCATTTTGGGCAGGATGAACAGAAGAAGTAAGGGGATGAGAGAGCTCGAGGAGAGGGAATATGGACTGTTAGTAAGGCTGGAGTGTCAGATGTAAGGGAAGGAGAAAAATGAACTAGGAAAAGTGGGCAGGACTAAAATGTTGACTGACTGAGTGTGTCATTCTGTATAGAGTTTGGACTTTATCCCACAGGCTTTTAGGAACCATTGGAGGATCTTAAGTGAGAAAGGCTATGATTAGATTTACATTTTAGAAATATTTCCCCTCTGGCAGCAGTGTGAAAGAGGATTTAAGAGGGTCAAGACTAGTCACAGGGAACTGTTACAGTAATTTAGGCAGGGAGTGATTAGAGATTACGCTAAGGTTTGTAGAAGTGTTACTGTAGTAGAGTGGGCAAATCAAGGAATTTTAAGGGGTAAATCCACGTGTCTTGATGACTAACTGATGTCTATTGAGGGGAGAGGGAAGAACCTCGGATGACTTGCAGGTTTCTGCCTTGGGTTTCTGTGTGGGTGGGTGGTGTCGCTAACTAGAATAGGGGGTGCGAGAGAAGGAAGGTTGTTTGCACTGACATGGTGGCAGTGCCAGACTGGGAAGAACATGAGTTCAGTTTGTGTTGTGTGGTGGTCCAGGTTTCTGTGGGGTGCTCGCTGGAGGTGTCCCGCAGGTCAGTGGTTGTATTGCTTGTGAAGCTCAGAGAGCTATAGACGAGGCAGTCATCAACTCATCGAATCGAAACTACAGGAGTGGACAAGAAGATTGCTTAGGAGTGTGTGTACAGGGAGAAGAGGTTTGAATCAAAAACTCTGGGGGACTCCAGGGCGTGAGTGGTTTTGGGAGCAGAGGAAGAGTAGCTCTTAAAGGAAATTGTCCGTCAAAATTGCCCATCAGAAAGTTGTCCATCAGAAATTTGGCCAGAGATGTAGGAGAAACCGGGAGGAGTTCAAGAAGGACTCACTTGTGGCATGCCACACAACGTCAGATTATTCAGAGATCCAGCAAGAGGAGGACTTCAGGCTCTAACATAAAGGTCACCTTTACGGGAGCATTTTCAGCTGAGCTGCGGGAAGTGCATCCGGAGAGCAGTGGGTTGGGAGTGAACGAGAAGTGCAGAAGTGGAGTCAGGGCGTTTCGAAACCTGGACTTTGAAGGAACAGAGAAGAGGGAGGCATTATATAGAGGGAATGTAGGGTGGGGAGAATTTTGTTTGTGTATTGTAATGAAGGAGAATCGTAAGTGTATTTAAGTGCTGTTTGGGAAGAATCACTAGAGAAGGGGAGATACAATAAAATTTAAAGAAGGGAGAAAATAATTGATGGGAACATGTGATCCAGAGGTTTTTTTTTTTTTTTTAAAGATTTTATTTATTTATTTTTAGAGAGAGGAGAAGGGAAGGAGAAAGAGGTAGAGGAACATCAATGTGTGGTTGCCTCTTACGTGTCCCCAACTGGGGACCAGGCCCGCAACCCAGGCATGTGCCCTGACTGGGAATCAAACCAGCGACCCTTTGGTTTGCAGGCTCGCGCTCAATCCACTGAGCTACACCAACCAGGGCTGATCCAGAGTTTTTAAAAAAATGTGTCTGATGAGAAAGAAGGAGGAAGGCAAGAGTGCAGGTGGTAAAGTTGGTTGATTAGAGGTGTAGGAACTTGAGGGAATGTCCCCCAATGGCTGTTACTCTTTCTGTGAAATAGGAGGGGAAGCTATCTGCTGAGTAGGGGCTGTGTCTGTGTGCGCACACATGTATGTACACGCACATTCTTTCCCTTTAGCACCAGAAGCACTCAGCCACCTGGTTGGAGATCCAGGATCAGAGTTTTCCAGCATACATGTCATGGAGGAATAAAGGCTCCTTGTAAGAAGTGTAACGTCTGCTTGATTGTTCTCTCACTTCTCGTTTCTCCTGTATCTCTGGCCTCTCCCAGCAAAACTAACCTCCTTCAGTGCAAGAACCATTTATATAACTTTTACATCCCCTTATAGTATCTCTTGAAGTGCAGGGCAGAAATTATCTGTTTGTTGACTTAATATAATTTGTGGTCAGTGTATCTTGACCTGACTTAGAAGAGGCCTTTCTCACCGGTGATATTTAATCCTCATCTCAGTATCTGATATGGAGAATGCAGGATTCACTGGCTTGGGTGTGAATTCTAGGCCTAGCTTCACTTACTCGTCCCAGGGTAGTTGAGGTTGAACACATTCGCGCTTTTCATGAAGACTGTGGGATTAGTTTCCCCTATAATATTTGGACCAGGCTTTCGAAGGCCCAGGTTCTTTGCAAGACTAGACAGAGTGGCTATTGTGGAAGACGCAGCCTCCGCCACGTGTGTTTTGGCAGACAGGCAGCGCATGTGGCGTGTTTGTTCTCATGACTCGGAACCCTCCCCACCTTAACTTAACAGGTTCAATATAATCACTGCCTTTCAGATCATGGTGGTGCCCTTCAGAGTTTATCTGACCTTTATATCAAAAAGAGAGTTTTAGTTACCCTTTCCTTTGTCCTCTACTTGCTCGGTGTTTTCACCCCTGGTCTCTCTAGTGTAGGGGATATTTCCTAATGTATTAGGTCGGCTTCAGAACTGACTTAGGTCTTACCCCTTTCGGGACACTCTGCAGACTTTGGTTGTTAACTGGCACGTTCC
Organism: Desmodus rotundus; assembly: GCF_022682495.2. NCBI lineage: Eukaryota > Metazoa > Chordata > Mammalia > Chiroptera > Phyllostomidae > Desmodus > Desmodus rotundus. The sequence goes on from NC_071389.1 coordinate 25,224,263, forward strand.
CTGCAGTGTGGCTTGTTTTCTGCTCCTTGTTTTGTAAATTTGGACTCTGTATCAGATAAATTTGACATGAGTCACTCCAGGGAGTGGAAGGTGTGTCTCCACTAATTTGGAGAATCTTTGATCTTGTTTCAGTCACTTGTTTGGCTTATCTGGTACAGTTTCTCTCCATGTCCTGTGAGAGGTGTGTGTGTGTGTACACACACTTATGTGTCCCTGGCCTCTGGTTTCACATGTGGCAGCGGATGGTCTACTCCAGGGGATGCCATTTTGCATGTTTAGACTCCCTCACTGTCCTTGTCGTCACCATCAGCAAACATGCCTCTGTCGTGAGCGTCTTTGAATGCAGTACAGGATCTAACACTGAATAAACGGAGTTCATAAACCCTCTGACTGCCCTCTAGGAGTTTTCCGTATACAGTAGACATTGCAAGTGACAAAAGCGATAAAGAATGTGTAAGCAGTTGAACAAATAATAGATGGTCACTGCCCATTTAGCTGTCATTAGCTATCTTTAGCTTTGCACGGCAGAAGATATCCTGAAAAAGAGCCTTAGTCCGGAGAAAAAGGGGATTGACAGAGACGAGATCATCTTTGTTCCAGTGAGGACGGCAGCGGGGAGCTGCCGTCTATGGCTCTTTGGTGCCAAGCATTTTCTCGGTAATGTCCTTTCTAGTCATACAGGATCTTATTGCCACGTTCTTTTTCCACGTAGGCTGGACAGGATCCTAATGGGGGCTTCACTGTCCAGGGACCTGTGGCTGAAGTGGTAGGCAGGAAGACACCTGGAAGACTTGGGTCCTCTGGTACAATGTCCTTGTAATGTGAGGAGAAACACCCCAGACCTACTGCAACACGCTTGTATTCACAAACATCACACGTGAGCCATGAGGTAGTGTTGGATTGGAAAGTTGGTCTGGCCTGATCTGGGGCATCTCGAGGGGGTAAGCATGTCGGGCCCGTCCCGGGCTCTGTTGGTTAGTTTCCCAAATGGAAAACATGGACCAGACTAGTTTAGTTGGGGTGCTTTGAGAGTCTCACATCTTTTGGAGGGCAGGTTCATTTTTTTTTTAAAAGATTTTATTTATTTATTTATTTTCAGAGAGGGAAGAGGTAGGAAAAACAGGAGAGAAACATTGATAGACTGCCTCTCACACTCCCCCAACGCGGAACCTGGCCCATAACCCAGGCACGTGCCCTGACCAGGAATCAAACCGGCAGCCTCTTGGTTTGCAGGCACTCCAAGGTGGCACTCTACCCACTGAGCCACACCAGCCAGGGCAGGTTCATTGTTTTTATTGTTAGTATAATAACAATACTAATGTAATACTGCCTTTATTAGGATAAATGAGGATCTGCCAGGGCCTGGAATTTCCCTTCACCCTCCCTGTGGGAGGGAGAGAGAGAGGGAGCATTAGACTCCCAGCTCTCAGGCCTCTTGTCTCTGATCATCCTGTGGGTGGCTCCTAGGAAGGGGTGAGGCAGTGGAGGCCCTGGCATGAATATACTTCTGAGAGGGGAAAAGAGGCAATAACTAGCACAGGTGGTGTGTTAGTAAGAGACGATAGGTGTGGGGTTAATATTAAGGGGTTAATAAAAGCAGAAAATATTTGTTGCTGTCATTAGCTGCTCCCTTTTGCCTTTGCCTGTGTATGTTGTGTAGGAGCAGAGCTGAAACCCCTGAATTCTTTTTCTTTCCCTCCTCTTTCTTTTCTTGATTACCTTTCATTTTCTTGTAAGGATGTGTAATACCTTCAACAGACAGGCTTGTGATGATATGGAAAATTAAATAAAAGTTCCAGAGATCGGAAATCTATGTAGTGATTTGATTATGATCTTTACGTATAACAAGTGTTTTGCGATTCCTTTCCTCAAAAACCAAAACTGCCGTGTAACAGTTCTTATGGTTTTTGCTACTTAAAGTTTTGTGTGTATTTGTCTGAACTTCCCAAACGAATTGTGATCTTGTTGAGGGTGTAAGTAGTGTCCAATTAGACGCACGTGATATAATTCATGAATTGAACCACTTGCAGATGGTTGGTGGTTGTTAGATTTCTTCATATTTTCTATAACTTCCAATAACCTTCACAATTGGTTTTTTCCATGTGGTTGATCCACACACATCTCAAACTTGGCAAGTCCAAAATGGGAGTCATTGTCCCCCGCCCTGCTCCCAGAATGGCTTCCTTATCCGTCCAGAAGTCTTTTTCTTCTTCTTCTCCTCCTTTTCTTGGCTACATATCACTTTCTGAGTTCTGAAGATGTATGCTGCTTGAGACCTTCGTGGGTCCCCTTGCCCGTGCACTGAAGACCAAGTGTGCAACACAGTTCGTGACGGTCCAATCCCTGCCCACTTCTGTAACCTCATTTTTCTTGCGTATTTTACTTTGTCAGGATGCAGCTATGTTCAGCTTTCTTAGCATGCCAGGCTGGAGACTTATCTCCGTGTGCCCCTTTGTTCCTTCTGTCTGCCTGGGATTCCTTTCACGTGTTAGCTTCCCCTGCCAGCAAATTCCTGAAGTTTACTCTTCACACACAGTTACTGTTGGGAAGCCTTTCCTTACCCTCCCTTCTCATGGTTAATCTTTCTCCTCCCTGCTACCGCTGTAGGTGAGGTATTCTGATGTGCGCATCTAGACGGTTGTGGTTCGGTTGTTTATATGGTTATCTCCTCTCCACACGTAGTTTTCGAGCCTTAGCACAGTGCGTATCACACACAGGTGGCTGGAGAGATGTTAGATGAGCGAAGGCTGTGCGCACAGATTTGTTATAAATGTTGTTCCCTGCGTGAAATAACCAAAATAATAAGAGGCCGTAGCATAAAGTAATAGTAAGAAATCAGTACGCCTAAGGGTAATAACAATAGATTGTTAGGGTGGTATGTCGTTTTTGCTCTTGAAGAATTTCTAGAAGAAAGTAGAGCACCCTCAGTGGCCAAAGAGAGGAAAGTGAACCAGATGTTCTTCTGAGGATCCCTTTAAGCCTCCGGCGCTGATCTGAATATGTGGCGAGGGTTCAGTAGGAGATGCTTCTGTGCTCAGTGCTTTGTGTACACTAAATGTGTAATCTGCCCATTTCAGGAGCTGAAGGCCGAAGTGTTACAATCGGAGAATTGTATGTGCAGAATATAATAAAATCCCCTTATTATGATCTTTTAATTCTCATCTTACGGAATTTTAAAACTATGGAAGCCCCTAAACTCTATTTGTACAGCTCGCTTTCCCTTTTGGAATGTTTGAATGTTACTTCACCTTACTCCTGGAACTCCTTGCTATCATTTCACAGTTACTTTTTGTCTGATTCTTTCTCCCAACTAAATGGGAAACTCCTTGAGAGTGAGATGTTTATTTGCTTATTAACTCTTGTTTTCCTCGCAGTCAGAAGAGTGTCTGGTATATAGTAGGTGGTCAATATTTGTTGAATGAATGCACTAGAAATGATCAATTCAGTTCAGTCTTATTCCTTATAATGAGGCATGGAAAAATGTAGTAACTTGTTCAAGGTCATATAACTAGTTAGTGTTTAAGCCAGATCCCCTCATCAGATGAGTAGTATATATTTTTAAAGATTTTACTTACTTATTTTTAGGGAGGGGGAAGGGAGGGAGAGGAAGAGAAGCGTCAATACATGAGAGAAACATCGATTGGTTGCCCCTTACACACACCCAAATTGGTGACTTTTTGCGGTGAAGGACGATGCCCAACCAACTTAGCCACACAGTCCAGGGAGAGTGGCGTGTTTTTTGTTTTTGTTTTTTTTAATGAAACCATAGTTAATAACAGTTCCTTTATGTAATTTGATACTGATGTGCATTATGGGCTTAACTGCATCCCTATGGGCAGGGGTTAGAGGGGGGGAAAAGTGAAGAAACTATTATTTTTTGAGCCCTAACTAAATGCCAGGTGCTTTATCTCATTTAATTACCACAAGTGACATCCTATGACATTCCAGTGACAATGGTAGGTTATGAGGAAACTGAGGCCTAAGGAACTTAAATAATTTCCCTGAGGGTCACACAGCTAGTACTTAACTGGGTTTTGAACTCAGGCCTGATTAACTCCACTTGGTAATAGGCCCTCTTACCTTAAATACAATCTAATTTTTGAATTTGTGGTCTGATTTGCTTTAAGATTTTCAAGTCAGACCACTCTTGAAAATGGTCTGGTTTGAACTGCTCAAGTAGAATTGCAGAAATTGCTTACTGACAACGCCATGGAGCAGTGGGGGCTGTGGTAATAGAGGGAAGTGTGCAGGGCTTTGGAGTTAGGGGACAGTCCTGTGCTGTGGGTGTAGTGCTCTATACCCCCGCTCAGTTACATCACATCTAATTCAGTTTCAGACTTCCTTTTTAACCCAGGCATCCAGGACACCTATAAAAAGGTGACTATGTCACAGTCTTGTGCAGTGCAACCACTTCTGAACGTGTCAGGTGGTGCTCTTAAGCACAAACAGAGACAGTGCCTAAAATGTAGGACAGGTAGGCAGGAGAGGCCTGAGCCCAATTGAAACTAGCTGTTTCTGTAGTAAGTAGGCAGACCATAATTACCTGTGTTGCTCAGAGACCTGAGCGGAGAGTGCGGGTGGGGAGAGGTCACACCCATTATCTTCGGTAAAATGATGGGAGTAAATAACCCTTAGTTTCCAATGTATTCCAGAAACAGTTGCTTTACCATTCGGAGTCACAGTGGTGATGGGGACATCTAGTTTGCTCCTTGTCACCCCAAATCATGCAAGCATAAGGATGACATTATTTTCATTAAGAGGTTCCCTCAGGTACCACAGCCGTTCAATTTGAACTCCTTGTTTAGCTTCCTCTCAGGTAGCTTTGTGTAGCCTACCTTAGAAAGGAGAATGGCGATTGAGCCGAGGTGGCCCCTGAGGGAAGAGGGAGGATTAGTAAAAGTGCCAGAGAAACAAAAGGCTTAATTAGGAGGCTTTTCTGTGTTGGGAGTTAAGATTGTTTCCATTAGCTGATTGTGGAGATGGGGGTGGAGACCCAGGAGGAGGAGGAGGAGGAGTTGTAATGAGAAGCATAATAAATAGTTAGGCACTCAGCAGAGATGTGGTGGTCCCAGCGCCAGCAGCACCTGGGAACTCTTTAGAAATGCAGAGTGTCAGGCTCCACTCCAGACCTGCTCAGTTTACATTTTAGCAGGGTTCCCAGGTGATTCTGTGCACTGAGATGGTGATGGAGTGGTTCCGCGCAAGGAGCTTTGGAGCCTGATTGATCTGGGATTGAAACCTGGTTTGGCCCAGCTGTGTGACCTTAGATAAATTATTTAACCTCTCTGTGCCTCGGTTTCTTATCTGCAGAATAGGGGAACTCTACCTCTTAGGGCTGTTGGGGAGAGTAAATGAAATATTGGTGCATTTTGCAATTGGTGGTATCTTAGATTTAAAATAAGATTTACTAATGTCTGTAATGTACCAGATACTTAATCTGGCACTGAGTAAATAAATACTCAATACATTCTATTACTAATAAACAAATTAGCCACATTTAAATGAAGAGCCTTTCTGTATTTCTATCTCTCAGTGAATGCATTTGTTTGCAATTTTATAAAGCTGTAGTCAGCATGTGTATACTCTTCGGTGTTTGTTTAGCATTGTTTAATAGTAGTAGTTGCAGAAGCAGTTAATAAATATTGTACTTACTGCTGTGCCAGGCACTATTTTAAGTACTTTATGTCTACATTAGTTCATTCAGACCTTAGAGCAACCATATGAATATTATCTCCATTTTCAGATGAGGAGACAGAACAGAGGGGTTAAGTAACTTGCCAAAGGTCACGAAGCCAGTAAATGGCAGAACCAAGATTTGAATCGAGCAGCCCGAGTCTAGTGTCTGTGCTTTCCGTTTTCATGTACTGCTGTTGTTCTCTGACTTACGTGTTGTAAGGAAATCAGGAGACTGGCGTTGGATATCTGATTCTGCCACTGACTTACTTGTGCCTTTGCTTAAGTCACTTCCTTTGAGACAGTTTTCTGACTGTGAAAATGGGAAGGGGGGAATTAGACAAGATTTATGAAGTTTCTTCATTGATTCAATACATACTGACTAAAATAAAAAAAATGTTAGAAAATCATATCTAGGGAATTGGTTCAAAAGTACTTGTTCAAGCGGATTGGTGTGGATAAGAATAAGGTTTAAATCTCGGCTCAGCCACTTCCTGGCTCTGTTATGTTGGGCAACTTAACCTTTCTAACCATGGATTTCCTCATTAGTAATGGAGGGAATAGCTCATACCTTGCAGGGATGTTGTGCAGTTTGATTAAGATAACGTGTATTAGCACCTAGTGTATGTGAGGCACGCAGTGGATGCTCAGCATCCATGCGTTCTTTTTCCTTCGTTCCGTTCATCCAGGGATACTTAGGGAAGCATACCAGGTTCAAAAGGAGTGAGAATCTACGTTGGTCCTAATGTCTTTTTTCCATGTGGTCTTCTCTTTGTTAGGAGATTAGAATTTGTAGAGAAAGAAGTGTGCATATAGTCAGATCCTATCATCTTTAGGTAACCCACCCTTTGGTTTTTAAATTAAAATTTCTTTTGAAAATACATAGTTTATAGTATGATGAAGATGGTGTGTTACTTTCCTGGGGCTGCCATAACAAATTACCACAAATTGGGTGGCTCAGACAACAGAAATATACTGTTTTACAGTCCTGGAGGCTAGAAGTCGAGGTGCAGCAGGATTGGTTCCTTCTGGCAGCTCTGGAGGAGAATCTGTTCCAGACCTCTTCTCTAGCTTCCGAGGGCCTCAGGCTGATAGGTGGTGTTGTCTCTGGGCCTAGACATCATTTGTGTGTGTCTGCGTTCAAATTTCTTCTTTTTATAAGGACACCGATTTTATATTGGGTTAGGGTATACCCTAATGACCTCATCCTCACTCGATCATTTGTAAAGGCCCTATTTCCAAATAGAGTCACATTCACAGATGCCGGAGGTTGGGACTTCACCATTTTTAGGGGACACAATTTGACCCATAACAGATGGTTTAGTTACTTTCTAACCTGGAGTAAAGAGCAAATATGAAATTAACTTTTGCTAGTCTCTTAAGACTTCTTACTGCGGTTCTCTTCTTAGGGACACAGGAAGAGTCCAGGTTCGCCCCTTTGTCCTGGTAATTCTGCACTTAGGTTTTGGCAGAATTTAGGAAAGAAAGTCAAGATAGGCCTGGTTTGTAGCTGGATGGGAGATATCTCCCTTGTATGGACTGAATGGATGAATAAAAATAATAGTAATAATAATAGCCCTCATTAGTTGAGTTTACTATGTGCCAGGGACTGTGTTAAGCACGGTATATACATTAGCCCATTTCATTCTCATCAGAACCCCATAAAATAGATCTTATTATTTTCATAATTTTACAGGGGAGAAAAGGGAGGCTCAGCTGGTGAGATGAATTGTCCAAGGTCACACCTAGTAAATGTCAGAGGAGGCATTCAGATCTCGGCCTGTGGGACCACAGAGCTGCAGCCCTTAACCATGGTGTCGTACTCTCCTTTCAATACAGCTGTCTGACCCGAGTCTCCTCCTTTTCTCTAAAAACTCCTGGTTCTGGAATTTTGCCAACTGAGGGGGTCAGGGAAGTGACCTTTACTTGGATTCGTGTAAGTTCGCATTGTTTGTGAGTGGGAAAGGGAGTGTGACTTCAGTTGGCACTTTCCCCCCATGGTTTAAGCCTTGCCAAGGGGCCCCAGTCACGTGTGGGACATTGTGAGTTTCTTTAAAACAACACTGTTCTAGAACTGAAGGTGAAAAAGCACAGGCCTATTACGATCACCTAACTTTATTATTATTTATTACTATTATTATTACACAATCACATGCTCATTGTAATAAATGTAAGCAGTACAAAGAAAAAATTGATTTTCTGTAGTCTTTCTCCATCTAGTCCCCACCGGTCAGGGTAACCAGTCAGTATTCAAGGTTTAGCTTGTATTCTTCCAGTTTTTTTGTTGCCAAACTTACTGTACTTTGGACCTGCTCCTCCCTCCCCCTCCTTTACTCCTTCATGTTGGTCATGTCTTCTCTTCTCTCAAAGCCCGACCTCTTACCATTTACTTGTTTTTTGCCGAAGGTGACACTCACCTGCACGGCTTGTGGAAAGCAGTCTTTTATTGTGAAGGACCGTGTGGGGGGGAGAGGCTGTAGATTATGCTCCAGTATAACAGAAAGCCGAAGTTTCTTGGTGGAATACATGGCCCCCACATCCTGGCTCCTCCCTACATTTCTTGCCTTAGACACCTGTAATTCTTTGCTGTACTTGTGCCCCTCTGCACAGTTTTCTCACACTCCAGACTGTTTCTCGTCCATGTGCCTTGCTCACATTACTGCCCCTGTCTTAAAAGTCCTCCTAAACCTACTGTATTGAAAAATTTATCCTTCCAGATGCACTCCACGTGTTTTTAAAGGTGACTTTTGAGCTCTTTTAAGTGAATGAGTTAACCATTCTCTTCTCTCCCTTAATATCTCATGCATACGTAATTTATTTTTATCATACTATTTATTTTAATTGAAATATTTTTGTATGTTTTTGTTGTGCTTATTAAGTCAATAACCTCATGATTATTGTTTTATGTGGACAGAACTCACTTAGATTTACCAAATACTTACCTTTTTAAAATTTTTATTTATTTATTTTTAGAGACAGGAAGGGAGGGAAGAAGAGAGGGAGAGAAACAGCCATCGGTTGCCTCTCACACGCCCCATCCGGGGACCTGGCCCACAGCTCAGGCATCTGCCCTGAGTGGGAATCGAGCTGGCGGTTTTTCAGTTTGCAGGCCGGTGCTCAATCTACTGAGTCACACCAGCCCGGGCTTACCATTTTTTAAAAGTTTCTTTTCCTTTCTCCTAGCATGTTCAGTCTTCCATTTGGGATAATTTTCTTTGTGCCTGAAAAACTCTTTACTGATATTCTGTAATATAGTCTACTGGTGAGAAATTCTTAGTTGTGTCTCTCTCTCTCTCTCTCTCTCTCTCTCTCTCTCTCTCTCTCTCTTTCCATGGAGACATTTCATTTGCACGCATGTATTTACATCCCTGGAAAAAGAACTCTAGGGTTTTCCGTCTTGTGAGTTTTCGTCTTGCTTTTTCGTGGTTCATGATGCCCGCTGAGGTTGTCCGTGCAATGAAATCAAACTGATGGGGTGGAAGCAGGTTGTTCTCCCATTTTTTTAGATCTGTGCGTTGCACATCAAATCTGGGACTGATAACGCCACACTTGTTCAATCTGCCAGTGAGGTTCACAACAGTTTTCTCAGCTCTGTGGTCATTAGTAATTTCAGACTGGCCGGTGTAACCATGCTCCATCACCACAGTTAGAAACCGGACGGTGACTTCAGAGCATGGCCTAGTAAGAATCTGGTGTTTGCCTCTCTTTGCAGTATTGTTGTTATTCTTGAGAGCGTCAGCCAGGGAGTTCAAGCGCACCATTGTGGCGGCACAGAAAGATGGTGGAAAGAGCAGCTCTTTTTTTTATTTTTGTTGCTGCATATATGGCTTTCTTTTGGGCCTTTGGTACTTAGGATTTGTGCCTTTGCTGGAGTCACCCCCTTCCTTTAAGATCTTTCCCACCTCTGCTAGTGAAATCCTACTGGTCTTTGGAGCTCAGCTCAAGTTCTCCCTTTCCCAGTCGTACTTCGCAAACCACACTAACCCCATGATAACTCATTCTGCTTCTGAACTCATAGCATTAACTTCTACCACTCAAAATCAATTGCCATGTAATGCTGTATTTTATTATTTGTTGTTTAACTTCCCACATACTTGCCCAATTAGATTATACTCCTGGTGCTCACAGATGATGATTTAGTCTTTGTTCTACTCATTTTGCCTAACACAGTGCCCTACATTTAGCAAGTATTCACCAAAAGTTGATGTGATTGATTTTCTCAGTACTTGACACACCTTTAAAGATTAGGTGCTCAGAGTTGGGAGCCTGGGGGAACATTCCACTGATGACATCATCTTGGCTGCCTGTCTGGATGGGGTGTGCACCACCAAGAGGAGTGTTGGCAGATGAAATACTTGTGTAACAGGTTATGTTTCCTCCTCTAATGAATGGGATTCAGATTCCACATTGGAGAAAAGAGATAGTACACGTAGGAGGAGGGCTGACAAGGGGGTGGAAGGGAGGATTCGACATCGTTAGACATGGGGATGTGGCTTTATTAAAGACATAAATGAAAGGATGGTGTAATACAGAGAGAAGCTTCTTGGAACCAGTAGGCTGATTAGACAAACCAGCTACTCTGGTGCAAACCAGTTATTAATTGCCATTTATTTTCTTTGCAGTAAATCTGTACCACCCAACTACTTGCTTTATCATTAGGGTGAGTCTGGAGAAAGGGCTTGGTTTAGAATTAGGAAATCGAAGAGAGATGCGGAATAGTCAGAGTGGGGAAAGGGGTAGAGATATTTCTTTCTCTTATTTGTCTTGTCAGCCCTAGACCTGAGGGGTGACCAGGATCTCCTTGCATTTGCTAGTAGGGGTTGTTCTGGAGTGGTATAAAAACCTCTCATTTCTGCCCCTACTATTTCCTTTTGCCCCATCTTGCTTTCCTCTTTCACTGGTGCCATCCTACCACACACACTAGATTGGTCATCATTCCCATCGCTGAGGCCCAGGTGTGCATTGGACACCCTATTGTTAGTTGCCCCGTCCTTGAGTGTAATTTCTCTGTCCTCCACTCTGCCTTCTCCAAGTGGTAGGGAGGTAGAGAAAAGGTAATGGAGTGGATAGTTTTAAGTCTTCTGTGGTTTACAGGGCAGAATGTTTTGATTTCTTGATTTAGTGGTCTTGGGGCTTCCAAATATAAGGGTCTATTCTTTTGTTGAGTAACGTGGACTCAACAAAATATGAGAGTCTTGTGTTGGGGGTTGGTATCTGCCTCTGAAGGCGGAAGATCACTTTTGGATTTGATTTTTCCCCTCTATTTATGGACATCTCATTATCAGAAGATGAGAGTTAATGTTGCTTTGAAGAGTTATAAATATAGCAAAACTCATAATACAATTGTAATGATTGAACTTTTGGTTTTGGAAACCCCTTTTAAAAAATACGTTGTTTTTGGCTAAATGCCTCCCTGCTTTTTGTGGGATGATTTTGCTGTATCCTAATCTGGAGGGAATGACAATACTAAATGATTTTTTGTAGATCACTGTAAACATTATGATGTTGCTGAGACTGTCTTGGTGGAGAGAGTTTTGGTCCATGGAAACAATGTGGGTTTTGGGGTGTACCTCTTTCTCTCCCTTCCCACAAGGCTTCCTACATATCCCATTATCTGGCTTTGGGAGGGATGCACAGTGGGAAAAGTGAGTACACTCATCTCATTGTTCAGGTCCTTTCCTGGGTGCGGTTCTGCAGAGCTTCCTCCAAGAGCTGACTCAAGAGTTCTCTCCCATTATGGTGGTGTTCTTGTTTTTACATGTCGTACTAGTTAACCGCCTTGGCATTTCAAGCAGCATCATTTGGGGGTGTTAAGTTGTGACTGAAGAAAGAAAAACTGTTTTCAGAGATTCCTTGAGAGAAAGGTTTATTTCATTGGGCAAATCAAGTCTCCCTAGTGCCATGACTTGAGAACTAGAGAATTCTAAGCATGTATTCTTCCTCTTTGATGTCACCGACTCCTCTGAATAACAGTTATTTGTTTGTCTTTCTGTCCTCCGTAAGACTCTGAGCATCTCAAGAGCTGGGATAGCATCTCATTCATCTTTGTATCCCTGGTGTGTAACACAGTGCCCAACTCAAGGTGTTTATAAATGTATGTTGAGTCGAATAGTGTAGGGAAACTTGACGCATTGACTGCAGGCAGATGCATGTTTAGCATAATTGAGTTGGGAGCTACTAAGTATAAAGAGGAGATAGGAGAGATAGTCCTTTAAAGTCCTTTCTTTATCTTTTTGTAGATAAGACACAGAAATTTTTATTGCCTAAGAATTTCTTGAGAAACAGTTGTTTACGGTCTTTTTTTTTCAACATGGAAAAACACATGAAAATTGTGTTCTGTCTGATTAGCTAATGACCTTGGACAAGGCTTCTAGTCACTGTGACCTTATTGTAGCAGGGAATACTTGTCTATCCCTGTCAAATGGAGGGATTCAGCAAAGGGAGGGGGTGGGGAAAGAAAGTTTTGAGCCCCTGTGAGCCAGGCACTGTAGAAATGTAAAGCTGCTATGATTGCTGCTGACAAATAAGAGTGTCTCAGCCTCTTCTCGGGTTTGTATTCCGCACCCAGCTACAACTTCAGACTGGGTGAGTGCAGACATTAAATACTGGGGTCACCTGTAGCTGTTGGCAAATGTCCCTTGAAATTCATCTGAGTATTGTGCAAACATTACTTTTTGGCTGGTTTTTTTTTTTGTCCTTGTGCTTTTTGGTTGGCATTAGGGCACGAGGTGCCTTTATTTTTTCCCCCTTTAACTGGTAAATATCTATAACAAGGTGGCCCAGGCTCGGAAATTGTTACTTAGTGAGTGACTGAAGCCTGAGAGGAACTGAGCTTTGCACAACCCCCTGCCTTGAGAAGGGAACAGCCATTTCCCTGACCTGGCTTGGATCCTGATCAGCTGATTTCCTGTCTCTATATGGATGTGTTTCCTCTCTTTCCTTCGGAAAGAAATGGATATTTTTTCATTTCCTGTTTGATAGCAGATTTTCTGAGTTCCAGGAGACACTTGCTGACTATAAATCATTTGGGGTGTGGGGGTAGGAAGGAAGCTGCTTTTATTTTCAGCAGAATGGCGTTCATTTGAGGAATTCAAAGATATATATGAACCCAGGCTTCCTTGTACCCCTGGGAGAGACATAGTACCTAAAGAGATTGCTTTGAATTTCTCTCCTACCTGACCTGTGGTGGTCGAACCCCTTCTCCCACTTGAGTCAGAAAGGCTTGGTCCCTCATGGGGACCTACATGCTGTGGATTCTGCTCTCGCTACATCCTCTAGTCAGCTCTTTTGGTGCCTAAATCTACTGGGGAGCAACTGTTGGTTCCTGGTGGAAGTGACACCACCCTTGGAACGAAGCCTTGGTAGGATGCCCCCTGAGCCCTGACTGAATGACACAGGCTGGGACCGGAATCTGGCTGTCTGTCCAGATTTCCTGCCCTCTGTCCTCACAGGCAGGCCCTTCAGCTTCCTTTCTGGGGGGTGGGGGTGGGGGTGGAAAGGGGTGAGGGGTGGGAGCTGGCTGGTTGATAAGAAGTAGCTCCACCTGTGGTCCTGAACAGCCGCTTCTGTTTTTCTAACCAGGCTCTGTCTTCCCATTCAGACTGGCCTGTTCCTGATCCATCAGGAGTGGGAGCGGAGAGGACTAGAAAAGAGAAGAGTGGGGAGGAGATCATTATGATGCCCTTTGCTTCTAGTGGAGCTCTGCTTAGTGTTTGGGGAGCTGGGGTTTAATTTTGCAACACTAACTCTTAGATTTTCTTTCTTGACCTTGGAGAAGTCCTTAAAATTCTTACAAAATAGGACATTGCTTGGTAGGTTATGAGAATGCCATTTTGGGTTTTGTGGATAATACAAACAGCTTTTCCTAGTTTGCTGGGTTTTTACATGGCTAGGTAGGTAAGTGGTGTGTTTAACGTTCTTAGAGACTGTCACAGCCTTGTAAGTGGAATTAGTGAGTCTGCACCTCACTTGTGATAGTACCATCATGCCCCGCTTAATGATGGGAGTATGTTCTGAGAAATGTGTCATTAGGAGATTCTCTCATTGTGTGAACATCAGAGTGCACTTACACAAACCTAGATGGTCTAGCATGCTACACACCTAGGCTAGATGTATAGGCGACTGCTCTGAAGTGTCAGGCTGTACACCATGTTACGGTGTAATGCAACATGAAATTAAATTAACCACAAGAGAGAACGATGCGGTAAGAGAGGTGGTAAACATGCAGTGCCTGAGACTGCTGCCAGCTTAGTAAGGCAGTTTTACAGGAACCTGTTTTTTATAAGTAGAAAGAGCACATCCTAAAATAATGGTAAAACATATAGTATGTTAAATACATAAACCTGTAACATAGTCATTTATTATCAAGTATTATGTATTGTATACACAGTTGCAGGTGCTATACGTTACACATGTGAGTAATGTGTTGTGCTACAATGTTACGAAGGCTACGATGTCGCTAGTCAGCAGGACGTTTTCAGCTCCATCATAATCTTAAAGGACCAACACTGTCCATTGTTGAGGGAAATCTCCTTATGCTGCACATGATTGTAAATTCTCTCTTTTATCTCTGTTGCTCTCCATGTACCCTCCTTGCTGCAGGGATTTTGTGGTTTGTGACTATTTTACATTATCAGATAATTTTCTCCTTTAGGATGAGAAGCAGCATTTTACAGTGGAAGAGGGGTAGGTGTTGGAATCCTGGTTCTGGTACTTACTGTGTCTGTGACCTTGGACAGTCACTTAACCTCTCTGAGCTATATGTGCTTTTTTAAATTCCTTATTCTGAAAATGTTGGTATTAATAACTATCTTGGAGGGTGTTTGTAAAGGTCAAATGAATTAGTATATGCAAAACATGTTGCTTGTCACATAGTAGGTATGCAATTGTAGCTTTTTTTAATCAGTAAGGGTCATAATAACGAGATTTTTTCATTGTGGTGAAATATATATAACATAAAATTTACCACTTCAACCATTTTTAACGGTTCAGTTCAGTGGCGTTAAGTAAATTCGCACCATTGTGCACCCAGGACCACTGTCCGTCTGCAGAACTTGATCTTCCCAAACTTAAATTCCATACCCATTAAACAGTAAGTCCCCTTTCCCTTCCCCCTGGCCCCTAACAAACATAATTCTACTTTTTGTCCTCATGAATTTGAATACTTCACATAAGTGGAATCATACAATATTTATTCTGTTGTGACTGACTTATTTCACTTAGCATAATATCTTCAAGGTTTATTCATGTTTCAGAATTTTCTTCATTCATTCATTCAGTCATCATCCGAGGACACTTTTCATTGCTTTTAGTGAGAGAGGAAAGGGTGGGGCGGGGGAGGGAGAGTGAGAGAGAGAAACATAAAAACATTGATTGGTTGCCTTCTCATATGCGCCCAGCTGGGGATTGCACCTGTAACCTGGGCATGTGCCCTGCCTGGGAATCGAATCTGCGAACTTTTGGTTTATGGGAGGATGCTCCAACCAATTGAGCCACACCAGCCAGGGTAGACTTTTACTCCTTTTTAAGGGTGAATAATATTCCTTTTGTGTATATACCACATTTTGTTTATTCATTCTTTGATGGACACTTGGATTGCTAACAATATGATTATTTTTAATAGTATTGCTGGATTGATTCTCTGTAGTTAGAGCTCACAAAGCTGTGAGGAAGAGGAAGAATGAAGGAAGAAACCATTGCTTGTGTGTTGTCTTCATCTCTCTAGGTTTTGGTTGTGGCATCTATGTTGAAAGGAGCCTGACATATGATGGACCCACTGGAGCCCACAGAAGGTCCAGGCCTGGCAAAATCAATGGAAAAAACATTGTTTCCTAGCCTAATTTTTCCCAAGCTAGACTGCTTTGTAGTGCCTGTAGCTTACCAGCCTTGCCTCCCTCTTTCTGTCCTCCCCGTGCTGGTGTCCCGCATCTAGACGCAGTTTGTCTACACAGACAGGTCAGGACTGGGGGGGATTGCGTTATAGCCGTGGAGTGGTGAGCACGGTGAACGGCCAGCTGCATATATACACGTACATGCACAAAAAATACCGTATTTTTTGGATTATAAGATGCACCCCCCCAAATTTGGGAGGAAAATGGGGGGGTGCGTCTTATAGTCCGAATGTAGCTCACTTGGCTTGCGGGGGGGGGGGGTCATGGTGGAGCAGGTCTTCCCCGCATTTTCCTCCTCTAAAACCTCGGTACATCTTATGGTCCAGTGCATCTGATAGTCCGACAAGTAGTACATACATATATATGCATATGTATATGCACACACATACTCCACAGACAGTTACTACAATATAGAAGATACCTGCTTTCTTTCGTTTTCCGTCAACCCAGCCCACCACCAGAGTAAGTCCCCAAGGGGATTGAAGCATAAAAAACCTTACCAGGAGGGTACCTACAGCTTAGACAAGCTCCTGCAGTTTCTGCCAAAGTTCTGAAGCAAGCTCTCTCCAGCTATGACTTCTCTGCCCATCACAAGGCCTGAGTTAGACCTGGAGAAGTCCAGGAGTCCAGGCTTCTGCATCCTGCACTTACGCTGGACATAGGGGATGAGGTTGAAAAGGAGAGGCAGCCCCTCCAAACCCCTGGATCCCCCTGTGTAGACGTTCCCATTTGTTTTTAGGGGGTAAAGGGTGGTTTCATACTGATTTGTTCCCAGTCCTCTCTCTCTGCTTAAGGGGACTGAAGTGTCATTGGGTTTTTTTTTCCCCCTGTTGTGTCAGGGATACAGGGACACATCCCCTCAGTGTACTTCCGCACCCAGATTGGCCAACCTTAGTATTTCCTGCTTCAGAGTGCTAAGATACCAGTTTTCTTTCTGCTCTTACATTTTTAAAACATGTATATTGATTTGAGAGAGACAGACAGACAAGCATCGATGTGCGAGAGAACCATCAATTGGTTGCCTCCCATAGGTACTGTGACTGGTGATCAGGCCTGCAGCCTCGTTACGTGCCCTGAGGGGAATTGAACCTCTTGGTGTACAAGAGGATGCTCCAACCAACTGTCACACCAGCCAGGGCCCAGTTTTCGTTCAGAAGCTATTCAGGATGATTTTATGTTGTCAACATAATAGTGAATTACTAATTCTATATTAAATTAATAAGAATCACAATATGAGCCATTTATGATTGTAGAAGTACATATGACTAGAGAGTTATGTTTGTGGTTTGTGAATGCCACTACAGGAGAGGATCTAAAAATAAATCTTAAAAAAAAGACTCCATTGTGGAGAAATGTAAATTCAATATGGACGACAGTAGGGGGCACTTGTATGACAGTGAAGCAGAGAAAAGCGTGGTGTTGAGTTTGATTCTTGAACTTTAACTTGTTCCTTGGAAAGTTAATATTTTTCTCTTATGTAATTTTCTTTACGCAGAACTGCCAGTTGGGTTTTAAATATAAAATATTTGGCATAATCAAGAAGTCATATTTATTCTTTGTTGACTAAAAATGAGATTTCTTCAAGGTTTGTTAAATTTGTTTTCTCTCAGGTACTCTTTGACAAGCAAGAATTACTAGATTATTTCATTCAAGTATGTCAACATATGTAAAGCTTCAAAAATTTGTCTGAAACAATTTGTTAGGAGCTTCAATTTCTGTATCAACAAATTAGTACCACTCTATGTATTACCAGTCATTCAAGAATCTTGTTGATACTTTCTCATATGAAAATTACGAGTGAAAGGAAAACAAACAAAATAAATGTACCTCATATTTATTTGAGTAGAGGTACCAACAAACACTTGAAGAATAGCTATGAAGGTTGAACCCTTTCCACTTCATTTTGTAGCTGGTGTCAGATAAATACAGCTTCTTCTTATTTGAATAATGATGCCAAAAGGTCCTAAAGGCCAGAGCAATCTTTGTGAGCTGTCTCTCTCTCTTGAATTTCTGATGAGAAACAACAGTATCATTTTCAAATCGTCCCCTGCACAAACCTACATAATTATAGTTACTCCATTTTCCATACATTCCATATATCTGGCTCTTAATCAGCCCGTGAAAATGGAGCAGAGCATATGCTGGTGCTTCAGACTCGCAGATAAACCCTGAGACTAATTTTAGCCATCTGTTTTATCATCTACTGCTTGAATTAACAGTGATGCTTATAATGGGAAAAAGTAGATTTTTTCCCCTATTGTTTGCCCTTTACCTACATTTTAAATGTTGTCTCCCATTCTTTACATTCCGGCTACAATGAACTGATGCCCTTCCTATTCATGCCCCGTGTTTTCCTACGTCCACACCTTGCTCATGCTATTTCCTCTACTTGGATTTTCGTTTCGTTTCTACATCTTATCTGCCCTTCCACATTCATCATAAATGTCCCATCGTGCGTGCGTGCGGCCATTCCTGATCCTTCCGGTACAAGTCTTTCTGAACTCGCATGGTATTATTGAAAGAAATTGACTTAAAAGTAATAGTAATAATAACTGACAGCGAACATTCACACAGCCTTTTGCAGAAATGCTTCCACATATAGTAACTCTAGTAACTCTTTGAGCCTCACAGATGGTTTATTTCTTCTGTTTTGCAGCTGAGGAAACGATGGTTCACAGAGGTCAAGCGAGTGGTCTGAGGGTAACACAGCTAGAACTGATATGAATCCTATGACCTCATATTCCATGTTCTTCCCACAGAACAGTGCTGTCGTATAATTCTTACCCCTTGCTACTGTGTGTTACAGTTACTTGTGTAAATGTCATGTCTGGTCCACTACTTCGTGCTGACTTTAAAGGAAAGGAAGGGTTAATGCCTTGCTCTTTGTGACCCTGATATCCCCTAGCAGGGTATTACATATAATGCATTAATAAGCATGTATTGAAAGGCCGATGATGAGCAGGAGAGATGTTGATAACTGCATGTGTGTAGCACAGTGCCTGGCACATGGATGCCTAATAAATATTTGTTGCGTTTAATTGTGAAATGGACCAACGACCATGGTTAATAAGATGTTAACTTATGCAGTCCTTCCAAGAACTAAAGAGGTAGGTACTCTTTTTATCTCCGTTTTACACTCGATGAAACAGGAACAGGAAGGCTAGGTGACTCGCCCAAGGGCACACAGGTGGTAAGTGGCAGAGCTAGGTTTTATACTGACAGGCAGTCAGCTCCAGAATCTGCATGCCCTCTTAACCATTATGCCACAATCAGCTGTTCAGGGTATTTTTACACTATTAAGTTCCTCCTAGACTTCTTTCCGTCGTGGGTGTGGCTCACATAAAGAAAAGCAGAAGCAGCATAGTTTGTGAAGGTGCTATAGAGAGTGGTTCCCAGACGTTAGCCTGCGTCAAAATCACCTGGAGAGCTTATTAAAACACATTGCTGGGTCACACCTGCAAGTTCTGATTCAGTGAGCCTGGGGTGGGGCTTGAGAATTTGTATTTTTAACAAGTTCTCAGTAGATACTGTTGCTGCTGCTGGTCTTGGACCAGTTGTGTAGAGTGTAGTAAGAGCATGGACCCTGGAGTTAAGTTACCAGGGTTTTTTTTTAACTATTTTTTTTTCTTTTTAAGATTTAATTAATTTTATTTTTAGACAGAGGAGAAGGGAGGGAGAAAGAGAGGGAGAGAAACACCAATGTGTGGTTGCCTCCTGTGCGCCCCTCACTGGGGACCTGGCCCGTAACCCAGGCATGTGCCCCAACAGGGAATCGAACTGGCAACCTGGTGTGGTTCACAGGCCAGCGCTCAATCCCCTGAGCCTCACCATCCAGGGCTTAAGTTACCAGGGTTTAAATCTCAGCTCTGCCATGTACTGTGAACTTTGGCAAGTTTTGAAACCCTTCTGTGCTCCAGTTCTCATCTGTAAAGTGTCTATGTTGATAGCACCTACATCATAGGATATTTTTTAAAAAGATATTATTTATTTATTTTTAGAGAGAGGGGAAAGGAGAAAGAGAGGGAAACATCAGTGTGTGGTTGCCTCTCACGCGCACCCTACTGGGGACCTGGCCCGCAACCCAGGCATGTATCTTGAGTGGGAATCCAACCGGCGACCCTTTGGTTCTCAGTGTGCGCTCAACCCACTGAGCCACACCAGCCAGGGCCTATAGGATTCTTTTTTTTTTAACTTTATTTTTATTGTTGACACAATTACAGAGACCCCCATTCCCCCCTACTTTGCCCACCTCCATCCAACCCTCCCCCAGCTTCCCTCAGTCCACCACCACACTGTTGTTTGTGGGTCATGCATATACGAGGTCTGTCTGGAAAAAGTCCAGCTCTTGTTAATATAACAATAGAGAAGGGTTTGTGTGACATCGATGTGACCTGGCAGCCAAGCAGAGTACACTGGAATGTGCATGCGTGAACAATGACTACTTCACTGTACTGGTCAGTGGAAGCAGTAGACACTGTTGAGTGAGAATGTGTACTGTGTGGCTGTCACATACAAAATGAGCGAGTAGAGCAGTGCATCTGCATCAAATTTTTCGTTAAGCTTAAACATTCCTTCACAGAAACTATTCAGATGATTCAGAAGGCCACAACTATGGGCAACTAACTGGTGATTGGCAGCTTCATCACACCAACGTGCCTGCTCATGCATCGCGTCTCGTGCAGAGATTTTTGGCAAAATATCAAATCACCCAGGTGACTCAGCCCTGCTACAGCCCAGATTTGGCACATTGTGGCTTCTGGCTTTTCCCAAAACTAAAACCACCTTTGATCAGGAAGAAATTTCAGGCCATCAGTGAAAATATGATGGGGCAGCTGATGGCTATTGGGAGAACTGTGTGAGGTCCCAAGGTGTCTACTTTGAAGGGGACTGAGGTGTCATTGTCGTGTGTACAGTGTTTCTTGTATCTTGTATCTTTTTCAATAAATGTCTCTTTTTCATATTGGCTGGATACCTTCTGGACAGACCTTGTATGTTCTTTGGCTAATCCCTTCACCTTCTTTGTTCCAGTTCCCCTCTCCCCACTCCCCTCTGACAGCTGTCAGTCTGTCCCACGTATTCATACTTCTATTTCTCTTTTGTTCTGTTTGGGGATTGAATGAAATACTACATGTAAAGTGCTTACAATGGTGCTTAGTAACCATGCAGTGCCAGCTAAAATACTGCTGATAGGACATGGTTCCTGTAGATTTTACAGTATAGTTACAAAGACTAGATTTAAATCGGATAAATAAAAATTGGTGTGAAATCAGATACTACTTCATGTGGTTCGGACTCTAAAGTACCTTAGAGGTGAAATGTGTTTATGTTGTGGGGCTGGAGAGGCAGTGGGGCATCAGGAAGAGGAGAGGTACATGGGAGGAGGTAATGCAAAGTTACAGTCAGAATTTAGAAAGATTGGGGTCGTCAATAGTTTGGGTTTTACAACCAGAGGATTGGAGGGAGGGTGGGCGAGGTAGATAGATACATTGATAGATGTTAAGAAAGAGAGAGATTGAGAAAGAGATGCCTGTACTCTTTGCCAAAGAGATATCTAACTCCTTTTCCCATTCCTTTCTTAAAGATGGTAGCTGGTCTGGAGGTGAGGTTCCCGGCAGTTTGTTCTTTCTGGGAAACAATGGCTAAGGAAGTGGTTTGCTACTGGCTTCTGAAATGGGCTCTGTAGCCTTTGTCCTCCACAGCTGATTCACATACTTTTGATTCCTGCTGAGAGAGGCAGTTGTTAGGATTGGAAGTTTTCAGATTCCAGAGCCAGCTGGGCAGCTGGCCCTCTGGTAGCTATTTCCCAAACTGCCAGCCCTGTGTCGCCTCATCTCCTGGGGCCCCTTCTTTTTGACTTTGAAGTGATATCCTATATTTAGTGAACCATTGGAGGTTGGAGGCTGTTGGAGGGGGGAATCTCTCTCACCTTTGAGTTTTGGATGGATGGAGTATTTGGGCCCAGGAGCAACATGTATCCTCTTCAAAAATTTTAACCCTTTCTTCATCAGGCATGCTCTAGTGAGAGCTTACAGTGCTAAGAATGTACCTCTAGCCCATGGTTAAGGAGCAGTGTTTATTTTTGGGTGTCCTGCAGAAAATATTTGGGAGAAGGAATGGGGAGAAGTTCAGACAGCTCCATTTATGGTTGAGCAATGCTCGGTATTCCACAGAAGGGACCATATGGACAGTGGGGAAGAGTTTTAGCATTCTGAGTGTTCACCTCTTGCTCCCTCCAAACAGGGATTATTAGGGGCACCTCATCAGCCTTCACAGTGGGGCAAGTATTTCTTGGAACTCCCATGAGCCTCAGACCCACATCCTAGGCGTCTTCTCTCCCAGTGTGCTGAATCACCACCTAGGAATGGCAGTAGCCAGGTTGCCACCTGGAGCACATTGAGGGCTCTTGGCATGGTTCATTATTGACTGGTCTTGGTCTCCTAGACACGGCGTGGGCCTCTCCTGTTGGAGTGATAGGCTGGGTCTTAGCTCTCCCCTCCAGCTTGTTCCACAAAGCACTGACCTACTTTTGAGAGACAAGTGTTTGTGAGCAAAAGAAGGTGGTGACCCAAGTGAAGGTGAACCAGAGCCACATTAAACAAACATTTCGAGTTACCTTTTTTGGTCTTACACAGTAGGGCCCATCTCAGTCCAAAAGGAATGACTGACCAGGCTGATGTGGGGGCCAGATTGCTTATCCAGATAACCACCCAGCTCTTGAATTCTCATTCCTTCTGTCAGTGTTCTTTACTATAAGAAACTACCTTTTATAATCATTGTACCCTTTGCCATTTGGGTGATAGGAGGAGAACTGAAAGGAAGTTGGGGCTCTCAGAGTGAATCAGCACTGTAAGCTGATGTCCCTTCTGGTGGCAATGTCCCAGTTCGTTTGTAGCCCCTCTGAGGGGAAACTAGTCTCTTCTTTTCGTGCAGGCTGGGATAGCAGCCTGGATGGGAGCCCAGTCTTTAGGGAACGAGTGAGTAGCAAGTAGAGGTTTTCCTGTCCTTGGATTACAAGGGTTAGATTCCGTTTTTGTAGCGAAAGGAAGTGAACATACTTTCCCACCTCCTGGATGTTGCTCACCTTATTAGCAGACCCCAATTTCTGCTTTCCTATTGAATGTGATTGTTACATTGAATTGTTGTCCTTATTGTTGTCCTTCAGCACCGAGGGAAGGTCCAAGTCCTTGAGAAGGACAGTGGCTTTCGTCCTGCTTCAGCTGGCTCCAGGGCCCAGAGGGAATTGCTAAAGTAGCGATTAGGCAGTTTCTTAAAGGGTTATTTTCAGCAACCCCACACACATGACAACTCTGATAATCTCCTAGTCAGTAAAAGGAATAGTTACTGATACTGTGCCCAGAGATCCAGATCAAATCTTAGATTTCTGGAACGAAAAAGCTTGGGAGAACTCAGTCCTGCCCCTTTCTCACTGGAATTCCTTCTAACAACCTTTCAGGTGTTGGCCCCATTTGAAGAACTAGTTTACATCAGAGTATGACTTAGAAGTTAGCGTGGCATCAGTTTGGGTCTTACAGCTAGCCGAGTTTCTTGGGGAAGAGTATATGAGGTGGCCTAAAATTCCTCCTCTCCTAGAAATACCAAAATCTGGGTCCAGCCTCCTTTCTTCCACTTCCGTTCCTTTACGCCCACGAAACCTGGTCTCTGCCCATTTCTCAGTCATGCCGTCTGGTGTCCTTGCCTTTCCCACCTATTGTGTATGGCAGTACTTGCACTGGCATTCCTGTCCCTTTCTGCCACACCTTTCTTTCTTTTCCCCGGAGCTGGACCCGTGCTCATTTTCTCCACTGGGCTGCTGAGTTCTGCTGCATACCGTTGTGCTGGCTGACTCCTTTACATGTTTATGGGCTCCGGCTCCAGCTCGACTTTCAACCCTGCCCTGAAATCTTGCTCTTCTCTTCTGGTTGACTCCCATTCCTTTTCCTCACAGTAGATATTCCAAACTTTCACCACTCTCCTCAAACTTGCTGCTCCACTTTACCTTGTAAATTCTCAACATGTCATTTAGCCTTTAACTTTCCACAGCTCGCTCTCTCAATTTATCTGTAATCTCCTCTAGTCCTCTCCTCATTCCTTATATTTCAGGAGCAGGCCTCTGGGCATGTACATGGTTTGCATTCTTAGTCTCTCCCCACCTAGTGACTCTTTACAAATATGTTTAGGTTTTCTCTATCCTAAGGAGAAAAAATTTTTGTTAGTTCTTCAAACTAACTTTTTCCTTTTTTTTTTTTTAACCAAAACTGTTTTTTTTTAAATCCTCACCCAGGATATATGTTTGTTAATTTGAGAGGGAGAGGGAGGGGGGAGAGACAGACAGACATCAGTGTGAGAGAGAAACATCTGTTGGTTGCCTCTCATATGTGTCCTGACCAAGGATAGAACCCGCAACCTAGGTGTGTGCCCTGACTGGGCATCAAACCTGCAACCTTTTTGGTGTACAGGACGATGCTCCAACCAGCTGAGCCACCTGGCCATGGCACCACTAAACCTCTTTAATAGCCTTTGTTATATTCCTTTAGTCATCTCGACCCACTGTAGTTTGGCTTTTGTGCCCAGCATCCCAACTGGATTCCCTCTCACTTGTGACAGCCTACTTGCAGAATTCAGTATCTCTTTCATTCCTCGCGCCGTTTGACCTTGTCCGAGCATTTGACGCTATTTGGACATCTTCTCCCCCTCTGTCCTCAAACCCCCCTCCAATTCTGTCTGTTCTCCCTGGATGAGTTTACCTACTCTGGTGATTTTATTTATCAACTTTGTCTATGTGTACAGTGAAGATACTCAAATCAAAATCTCTAAACGTGAACTTTTCTTTGAGGTTCAGACTTTTATTTTCAGATGACTACTGGCCTTTTCCACTTTGAAGTCTACAGAAATTTTAAGGTAGCATATCTAAAACCACGCTTACCATCATCCCCCTTCTTTCTCCTGCCCAAGCCTGCTTCTCTCCCTATGTAACCTGTCTCAGATACCAGTATCACTATCTACCTATTTGCCCAAACTTGGAAGTTCATTTTTATTTGTCTGTTTTTTGTCTTCCTTCATTCTACACATCTGATTGGACACTAACTTCTGTTCGTTCTAGCTCAGAGACATCTCAGCCCCCTTTTCCCATGTGTCCTGGCTGGACCCATTGCTCTATTATAGATCCCCATCACCTTTGGCTTACCGCCAGCGATCATGTTGTATCTCTTAGAAATTCCAATGATCACTGCCTTCCGTTTCTTCACGGGGTACAGTTCAGACTTCTTAGCATGGGCATGATTCTCAGTTTCATTCCTTGTTTATGCTGTTTTCTATGCCTTAGGTGTTCTTTTTACTTTATTTGCCTCACAGATTCTTGTTCATACTGTAATTTTTTATTCCAGCTCAATTTCATTAGCTTTTTATGGTGTTCCAGCTTCTTTTCTCCTAGCCCAAACAGGAAAACTTTAGTTTATGTCCTTGTCTGGGTTCTCATGGTACTTTATACATTGCTTTGGAACAGTACTTGTCATATTGTTCTACAATGATCTGTTTGGTTCTCTGGCTGTAGATCATGAGTACAGTGAGGGCACACTGTACCTCCTTCATCCTTGTTTCTTTGGTGCCGTAACAGTTGGTTGAGTCGTTGGGTTGTACACAGAGTTCTTGCTATGTCCAGAGAAAGGATGTTTAGAAAGTCTAAAAGGCGTATGCTGCTGTTGGATATCAGTTGTGGTAGAATCTCTCCTCTATTTATTTCACAAAATATCCATGCTTATTGCATGAAAATGATAAAATATACAAAACTATAAAATTAAGCCTCGCTAAAATCCTATTATTTTGTATAACTGTGTTAAAATTTTTGCTGTATTTCAGACTTTTTTGTGTAAATGTATACATGTAAGTACAATGTATACTTACATTGGCAATGAGAGGCAATGTAAGAGGCAATGAGACTTAGACACGGACAGCTGACTGTTGAATAAAGAAGTTGATCGTGAGAGGTATTTGGAAGAACCGATAGCACTTGGTAGTAGTAGGTTGTTTGAAGGATGGTGCCATTACTCAGAGTGGGAAATTAAAAGGAGGCATTGATCTAGGGAGGGAAGATGTGGATTCACGTTTAATAAATTGAGTTCTAGTGTCTGTGGCATGCCGAAGTGGAAATGCCCCTCAGGCAGTTGGCACTGCAGAGCAGCAGGTAGAAGAGAGGCAGGGCTCAATCTTCTCAGCCTGGTATTTAAAGCTCTCCGTAATAATCTTTCCGGCATCCTTGCCAACTACCTCCTCACACACGAGCCAGACAAGACTGTCTTCCTGGAGCACCTTCACTCACCGTGTCTGCCAAATAGAATCTTACCCATTGTTCACAACCCACCTCAAAGGCCTCTAGGAAACCTCCTCTGGTCGTCCCTCTGGAAGTTGTTCCTAGTTTCCTAAAGGCTAATAATGGTCACTGTTTGTCTGTATTGTTATATTGTACTTTAACATCTTATTTGTACGTATGCATTATTTTTTTCTATGAGATTGGAAGCTCCTGGAGGTTGAGGACTGCATCGTAAATTCCATTTCATTTCCCACAGTGCCAGCTTGGTATTTTGCCCATAAGTGTCCAAAATATTTGGTAATTTATGGAGTTAATGGAGCCCACTTTAATGTAGTAGTAATAACACACTGGATTATCATCATTCAACATCTAATACCTGATAAAATGCTCACACTATTTTATGTGTGTTTTCCAACTTATTTTTCTTAAAATACACTCAGATGTATTATGGGTGGGGAAGTGGAAAACAAGGGATGTTAAGTGAGAATCCTCTTTCATAGCCAAGGTTTGCTTCACCCAGGAATCTTATTTTTCCATTTTAAATTATTTTTATTTCTCAATTACAGTTGATATACATTATTATGTTAGTTTCAGGTGTACACCTCAGTGATTAGCATTACATAAATTACTAAATGATCATCTCAATACATCTTGCACCCATCTGACACCATACATAGTTATTAGAATATCATTGACTATATTCCTTATGCTGTATATTATACCCCCATGGCTATTCTTTTATTTTTTTAAGATTTTATTTATTTATTTTTAGAGAGAGAGGAAGGGAGAGAAAAAGGGAGAGAAACATCAGTGCACCAGGAAAACATCCATTGGTCGCACGCCCCCAACCAAGGACCTGGCGTGCAACCAAGGCATGTGCCCTGACTCGAAATCAAACTGGCGACCTTTCTGTTCGCAGGACAGGGCCCAACCCACTGAGCCACACCAGTCAAGGCTCCCCCTGATTATTCTGTAACAACCAATTTGTATTTCTTAATCCTTTCACCTTTTTTCACCCTTCCCCGCAATGCCCTGCCCATTTGCCAACCATCAAAATGTTCTCTGTATCTATGAATCTGTTTCTGTTGTGCTTATTCATTTATTTTGTTTGTTTTTTTAGATTCAGTTGTTGATAGATATGTATTTATTGCCATTTTCTTGTTCCTATTTTTTAATCTTTTTTTTTCTTCTTAAGACCTTTAACATTTCATGTAATACTGGTTTGGTGGTAATGAACTCCTTTAGCTTTTTATTATCTGGGAAGCTCTTTATCTGTTCTTCAATACTAAATGATAACTTTGCTGGGTAGAGTAATCTTGGTTGTAGGTCCTTGCTTTTTATCATTTTGAATATTTCTTGCTAATCCCTTCTGGCCTGCAAAGTTTCTGTTGAGAAATCAGCTGAGAGTCTTATGGGAACTCCCTTGTAGGTAACTAACTGCTTTTCTCTTGCTGCTTTTAAGATTCTCTCTTTTTCTTTAACCTTTGGCATTTTAATTATGATGTGTCTTGGTGTGGGCCTCTTTGGGTTCATCTTTTTAGGGTCTCTGAGCTTCCTGGACTTGTATGTCTATTTACTCTACCAAGTTAGGGAAGTTTTCTGTCATTTTTTTCAAATAGTTTTTCACTTTCTTGCTCTCTCTCTTCTTCCATCACCACCAATATGCAAATGTTAGTATGCTTGAAGTTGTCCCAGAGGCTCCTTACACTGTCCTCATTTTTTAAAAAATTATTATTATTTTTTCTTTTTGCTGTTCTGATTGGTTGTTTTTTGCTTCCTTATATTCCAGATCACTGATTTGATTCTTGGCTTCATCTACTCTACTGTTGATTCTCTGTAAATTACTCATTTCAGTTAATGTATCCTTCAATTCTGACTGGTCCTTTTTTATGCTGTTGTGGTTCTCACCAAGTTCATTGAGCATCCTTATAACCAGCGTTTTGAACTGTGCATCTAATAGATTGCTTGTCTCCATTTTTAGTTTTCTTTCTGGAGTTTTGTTTTGTTCTTTCATTTGGGACATGTTTCTTTGTCTCTTCATTTTGCCAGCCTCCCTGTGTTTGTTTCTGTGTATCAGGTAGAGCTGTTAGGTCTCCCAGGCTTGGTAGAGTGGCCCAATGTAGTTGGTGTTCTGTAGGATCCAATGGCACAACCTCCCTGATTACCCAAGTTGGGCACAAGTGGTGTACCTCCCATGTGGGCTATTGAGCCTTGATTACTCTTGGCATGTCAAGGAAGGGATTTACCCCCAGGCGATCAGCTGCAAGAACATATTGTGACCACCGACCACTGACTTACTTCATCGGGGCTCTGGTGCCTGCTGAGTCTGCCCCTTGAGTGTGTTGCTTGTGGAGGTGGTTGGGTGGCGATGCTTAGATGTGGTCTGAAGCTGTTCACTGTGTATGCTTGCTCTGGGGCCTCCTTGGAGGTGAAGGCCAAGGTCAGCCACCATCTGTGTTCTGCTGGGGGCCACATAGCATGAGCTACAAAGTGATCTGCAGATGGTTGCTACTTGTGCTGGCCTTAGGGGTGCCTAGGAGAGGCCAAGCTGTGAACCAAGGCCAGTTGCTGCTAGTGCTAGGGCTGTGGCCACTTAGCCAGAGGTATAGAGCATGCTGAGGACAGATTCTGTTTGTTTGAGAGATTTTAGGAAAATCTGAAGCATGAGCCAAGAGAGGCTATTGTATGGAAAAGCCACTGGAAACAGCTTGGGTGGGCCTGAAAGTAGGGTGGGGTAAAGGCCTTGGGGAATAACCAGGGAGAGGCAAACCAAGTGAGCCAGGTTGATGGAATCTCAGATATGGTGCCTGCCTTCTGCTCTGTGGGGGGAGGGCTCATCAAAGGAACAGTGGCCTCAGCCAGCACTGTACTGCACTTCTGTCTAGGAGAAAGCTACCACCCAGCTTTCTGGTACCAGACAGTTCATTCCTCCCCATCCCCATAGTCTCTGGTGATTTTTAAGCTGCTGCCCCAGTGCTAGATCCCCAGCTCTGGATCTCAGAGGGAGCGAGTCCGAGTAAGTCCATGTATAGGGCCCTTTAAGAGGCACTGCCTGGGACTCAAGCAGCCTTGTCTCTCAGCCTGCAGATTTTTACAGTCAGGTTGTAGGGATGTCTCTTCTTGGCACTGGAACCCTGGGGTGGAGAGCCTGGCGTGGAGCTGGGATCCCTTGCTCCTCAGGGGGTACCTCTGCAGCCAAGATATACCTCCCAGTTTTTATCCACCACACACACGTGGTACGGATGTCATACCGGCCCATTTTGTGTCTCTGCCCCTCCTAACAGTCTCAGTGTGGCTGCTTCTTTAATTCCCTAATTGTTAACTTGAATTTCCATTCAGTCAGCCAGAACTTAGATAGTTCTGAATGATTTTGATATATAATTTTGATGTGGTTGTGGGTATATTTGTTTATTGCAGAAGAGAGAGAGAGAGAGAAACGTCAATGTGTGGTTGCCTATTGGGGATCTGGCCTGCAACCCAGGCATGTGCCCTGACTGGGAATCGAACAGGCGGCCCTTGGTCCTTGGTTTGCAGGCCTGTGCTCGATCCACTGAGCTACACCAGCCAGGGCTCCCCCAGGATTCTTTTTCTTTTTTTTATATAGTTTAATGTATTTTAATAGCAAACTTACAGGAACAGCACAGAAGACAGACAACATTAAAAACATACTTGCATGTAGAACAACTCAGTTGGAAAAGTATAGTGAATGGATGGAATCTACTGTATGATAAAAATGCTACAAACACCATTTAGTTGCCATCAATAAGAAATTTACTTGTTTAAACAAAATCCAGATGCTGACATTGTCCAGAAAAATTTAACAGGTTTATTTATGTTGTTATAAAGTTGAACTGCTTGAAACTTGTTCACCGAAACACCTTGACTTGCCTTAATGCTTTATGTCTCCGCATTTATATTAAAAAAATTCACACACAAATGAAAATGGAAAAATGACCAATACCTGATTTTTGTCCCCTATTTTCCACTTGCAATCATATACTTAGGTACCTTTTCGACCCCATGGAAAAAAATATCTAATGTTCAGAACTACCAATAACAGGAAGAAGAGAAATTTTTTTTTTGAAGAATGAAATGTTTCCCATCATAGTGGATTCTTAAGCACGTTCTCCACGTATGTGGCGTGCTAGCTGGATGTCTTTTGACATAATTGTTACACATTTGGCATGAATAGCACACAGGTTGGTGTCTTTAAAAAGGCCAACCAGATAGGCTTCACTTGCCTCCTGCAAAGCACCAATAGCTGCACTCTGGAATCGCAGATCTGTTTTGAAGTCCTGAGCAATTTCTCGCGCCAGACGCTGGAAGGGAAGTTTGCGAATCAGAAGTTCAGTGAACTTCTGATAATGTCTAATTTCAGAAGTGCCACAGTACCAGGCCTGTAACGATGAGGTTTCTTCACCCCTCTAGTAGAGGGCGCACTCTTGCGAGCGGCTTTGGTAGCCAGTTGCTTCCTTGGTGCTTTACCACCGGTCGATTTTTGGGCAGTCTGCTTTGTATGAGCCATGGTATAGGGACCTCTTTTCTTACCACCCTTCTAGAACCTTCAGCTGGAGCTCGGCGAGCTGGAGGAGGTGCTGGCGTTAGAGAGCAACAGCAGTTGTGAACACCTCCCCCAAGAGTCTTAAGAGTGGTATATATC
This sequence comes from Desmodus rotundus, assembly GCF_022682495.2. Lineage (NCBI taxonomy): Eukaryota > Metazoa > Chordata > Mammalia > Chiroptera > Phyllostomidae > Desmodus > Desmodus rotundus. The sequence goes on from NC_071389.1 coordinate 25,254,792, forward strand.
TGCCCTTTAGCTTCCACCTCCCTTCATGCTCCTGAAATTGCTGTTGTCAAGGTCACTAATCAACTCATACTAGCCAAATCCAGTGGTAATTTTTTAATCTTACTTGACCTTTCTGTGGTACTTGCCACTACTATGAAACTTTATCCTCCTTGAAAGTTTCTCCTTCCCTAACTTTTTGTGACCTTCCCCTTCTCTGATTTTCTTTCTTCATTTACAGGTTTAGCTTCCTTAAATAGAGGATTTAGGATTTTGTTTTTGTCCCTGTGCATAATTTTCTTGAGTGACCATATTTATACTTACGGCTTTAACTCCTGGGCCAGATCTCTCTCTTGAGCTCCAGACACTTACCCCTGAATACTAGAGGACTTCTTTTGGATATTGTATCTTTTACTCAGCATGTTCTAAACTGAACCCTTCTTCTTCACCCCAGGACATCTGCTTTTCTCTCTCCTGTTCCTTACTTTATTTATGGCACCAACTTCTACCCAGTCACACAAGTGACTTGAGACTCTTCCTTCTCTTGGCCCTACCACCCCCACTCCTACTCAGATAACATAGTGATTAAATATTGTATAATTCTACTTCAGTTGTCACATCCCTTCCTTTTTTTCCCATCCCAAATACAACTTTCTTAGTTCAGATTCTACTGTTTCTCAGCATATAACCACAACAGTGTCCTAACTGGTCCTCCTGCCTTCGTCTTGCTTCCCTCCTTTTGACTACTGCTAGAATACTCTTTCTAAAATTAAAATTTGATCATAAGGAATAGTCACTCCCAAGCTTAAACCTTTCAATGGCTTTCCATTATCTTTAGGTTGAAATATGTGTTCTTTAGCATGGCATGCAAAACTTTTATGTCCTGCTGTCATTCTTCCAGAGTTGAGAGTACCCTAGACTCTATCCACATCAAACTATTTTAAGTTCCTTTTAGGAACTTAAAATAGTTTCTATGTTGTTTCCTTTGTCTACAACACTGCTGTCCCCATCAATCCAATTCTCTCTAGCCCTGAAGTCCCAGTTGCAGCCTCATCCCCTTCTGGAAGCCTTTCCTGGGCTTCCATCCTTCCTTGTTTCTGCGCCTTTGTCAGCATCAGCTGCACTGTATTGTGTGCTGGGTCACTTGCTTGTCTCCCTCACTAGATTGTAAGCTGCTTGGGAAAAGAGATGCTGAGCTCATGTCAGTGTTCTGCAAATTTGGCACAGGGCAGGCGTATAGGGTAGGCTTGTTGAATGTATGAATGATTGCGTGAGAAGGGCATGTGGTCAGTGGCAGTGCTGGATCGGGATTCAGAACCTCAAGTTTTTGGCTTTTAAACTTTCATTTATTTTTTTTGACTAGGTAACACACTCACATAGGATATTCAAAAGGTACAAAAAGATACACAGTGAAAAAATCTGTGTTTTTACCCCAACCATCTTTTCTCTTCCCTAAAGACAGTTGGTATTATCAGTTTCTTGCGTTTCTTTCCATAGATGATATATGCATTTATTCATTCACATATCTTATTAATTAAAAAATTAATTCAGCAAATATTTTTTGAGTACCTAGTATGTGCCAGGTACTATGCAAGGCTCTGGGAATAGACAATGAACAAAATAGATTTAAAAATTCCTGTTTTTATGGAACCTAAATTCTGTATTTTCTTTCTCCTCTTCTTAAAAATATAAATGAGCCCTGGCTGGTGTGGTTTAATGGATTGAGTGCTGGATTCCGAAGCAAAGGGTCACTGGTTTGATTCCCAATCAGGGCTCATGCCTGGGTTGTGGGCCAGGTCCCTGGTGGGGGGGGGGGTGCAAAAGGCAACCAAACATTGATGTTTCTCTTCCTCTCTTTCTCCTTCCCTTCTCCTCTGTCTAAAAATAAATAAATAAAATCTTTGTGTGTGTGTGTGTGTATAGGAGAGCTAACACACACCCTATTCTGATCTTGTTTTTTTTAATCTTAGAGATTCATCCATATCAGTCCATAAATCCCTCTTTTTTTCCTTCATGCCTATTACTCTGTTATATGAATATACTGCCATTTATTTAGCCTATTGATGAACAGTTAGGGTGTTGCAAGTCTTTTGCCATTACAAAATGCTGTAATAAAAAACTTTGTTGTACACTTGCCACTTTGCATGTGTGTATCTTTAGGGAAAATTCTAGGTGTGGAATTGCTGGATGAAAGGGTATGCATACTTCTAGGTTTGATGGATAGTTTCATCCATTGCTTTAATTTTTTATCATGGATATTTTAAGCATATAGATATAGATAATACAATAGCAGCCACCTGTGTATCCTACTATTCATTAAACAATGTGGACATCCTCATTGAGGCTCTGCCATAACAATGTGATGTCCTTCCACATAATGTTATCTTTGACTCAAGAGTAATAAATGTCTTAGAACCCTTACCCTGCCATCCAGATGTCCCCACTATACAGTCTATCTTGAACTTTAAAAAAAAAAATAACCTCATTGTTGGCAAAAAAACCCAGCTTCACAAGAAAATTCCATTATGCTATTTTTAGTGTCTAGAATCTGAGTTCTCCAAAATATTTATTTTGCCTCCTTCCTCTTCTCAGCAACAAAAGAATGCCACCAGAAGTAGGTGGCCTGACTTTTTGGAGACTTTATTTTTTGGTGGAGTATATATAGTCCAGGTGAATTGAGCCAGCAAGCACTGCCCCCAGCCCCAGGTTGTCAGAATAACTAAATGTGGCTCTCCTTAGCAGGCACCTTCTTTTAACTGACTTGGAGGTGCAGCTGTGTCCTTTGCCTGGATCTGGATGGAGTTAGTGAAAGAAAATGTTTTGGTGGAGTGGGGGAAGCTGTTGATTTCTATTACTCATGCTGCCTATACCTGTTTCAGTATGCTTTTGTTTTTAAATTTAATTTTTAAAAATTTTTATTGTTATTCAGTTACAGTTGTATGCCTTTTCTCCCCATCCCTCCACCCCACCCCAGCTGAACCTACCTCCCTCCCCAACCTCCACCCTCCCCCTTGATTTTGTCCATGTGTCCTTTATAGTAGTTCCTGTAGTATGCTTTTGTTGAAATAAACTTCCTTCCCTCCTACCTCTCTTCTAAAGGTCTGTAACCTTGGTCCAATGGTAGGCGACTCTTGCCTCTGATCTTTTATTCAGGTGCTCAAAATGCCCAGCAGTGAGGCATTTACATTATCCTGTGATTTTATAAACTTAGAGGAGAGCCTTAGTTTCAGGTAGGGCTAGAGCAGATCCACCCTAAGAACAGGAATTTTTGCCTTCCCTCCCAATTGCTCAGTCCTTTTTACCTCGTTTGGTCTTGTAGTATTACATAACCATTGTAGGGAGGAGAGGATTCATAGGGTTCACTCATTTCTCCATGGACTACACAGCCAAGAAGAAAAGGATCAAGGAGAGAGAGCTGATTGGAGGGTCAGTGGCCTAACGCATGAGCTCTTTTTAAGCTTGTTGTCAGGGCCTTTGGTGTGGGTCTGATCCGCACAAAGTACCTCCCCAGGCCTGGGGTGAGCACAGAGTGGGCAAAACTCCTCGGACACTTGTCAAACCCACACTTAGTTCCGTTAACGCCTCCCTTGGTCTTGCCATTTTAGTTCTCTCCTCCTAAGCATCTGAGGTCTGACTTCTTTTGTCTTCTGTTCCTCGGCCCTGCAGAGAGTTTTGGCCCCGGGGACAACCCTTTCTTCAGATGGCAAACTCATTTTCTCTCCAGCAGAGCAGAGGGACAAGGTGTAATTCAACTCCTCTCTCCATCAGACACTGCTGCCAGGAGGAAACAATGCAGAAAGTGATCTTTGTTGTTCCCTGAATAGGGCCACGAACCTGGCACCTGCTTTTGTTGCTGGCTTCTTAAGTGACTGGAGACATTTTTGCTGTCCTCCTGGGTCATCAGCTGCTTTGGGGTAACAGTGACAACTGGCTGTAGGGTGTCAGTTCTGCCTCAAAGAAAGTGGATGTATTTATATGAGGAGAGTTACCTTTCATGTCTCTAAGCCTCCTGTCTTTGGGGCTGGTCTAGAGAATGAGCAGTTGGATGTCAGCTGTGCCCTCACTGCTCGTGACCCTTCTCTGAATCTGAGGTGACAGATTCATTCCTTTTTCATCCTGCTCTCTGATTAGACTGCGTTCTGTGTTCCCAGCACCTAGGTCAGTGCCTTTGCATGGTTAGAATGTAACACGTGTATGCGGAATTAATAAGTGGGAGAGGTCCCTAAACTGGCTGTCCAGATTTAGTTTCACTGAGCCCTGATATGCGGGGCTGTGGAGGATGACCTTTGTTTTTAGGAAAAAGATTGCTGCAAAGGGATTATAGAAGGTACTGATTTCTAGATGGTTTGGGGAACTGTGGGAACTCCAGGATAGGACTTATTCTCTATTACGAATTTCTCCTCAGTCACTAACTTTCTGCTGGCAGACTTGCCCTCCTGCTTTAGGAGTAATACCCTGACCCTGACTCAGGCCTTTTCTTCACCTGGGCTCTGGCGTTCCTGAGCCCACGCCAGGGCAGGGCAGGGATTGCTTTTAACTGTCTCTGTCATTAGAGAGTCAGAGCCCTAAGGACCGCACTTCGTACACTGCAGTCTGGATTCCTGATCTGCCTGCATTCAGTCAAGTTCCACTCCGCTCTTAGGTGTCTGTGCTTGGGTAAAGCTGTCGGAGACAGCAGAGCTTTTTCCCCCTTTGTCAGCAGCTGGCCGGAGAGTGCCTATTAGACTGCCAGATCCTAAGCCTTTCACATTTGTCTGTTTCTGTCTGGAATTTAGGGCAGAATCTGTCTTACCACTGGAGGTTACATTCACTGTTCGCCATTCACTGGGACCTGTTCTACTGGAGGATAAAAGATGAACAGCCCCCCCACCCCCGCCAAAAGCATATACACTTATTATCCTGTGGTGCTTTGGAATGCTCTGATTCTGGGGAGGGGTCCATTGCCTGCAAGGATACAGTTGGAGTCCAGGCCACCGCACACAACCCCCCTTCCCTCCCCCACCCCGTCCCGCTTTCCCAAGAGCCTCACGTTGGAACCATCACTCACTTCATAATTCCAAACATCCTTGTTTTTGTTTAATTTTTATCAGATATGGTGAAACACACAGAGGAAATGACAGGCTAACATGTGTTGTCTTTTAAATGCACTTAGTTCAAGTGGCTATTTTAAATGTCAGTTGTTCCTGCCATTAGATTCCTTTTGTCTGGGCTGATTTTCCTCCCTAGGGTAGTAGAAGTCTCCCATAGAATCTTACAGTGGCGTTAAAGCAGGAGAACCCAGGTCTCTTCTGGCCAGTTGATCATTCCTTTACACCTTGTTCTTTTCAGGACTTATATTTGGGTTTCATTATGTTAATTGCTTTCAGAACAGGACACAAAAGGAGTCTTAGAGATTAATTCAGAGGTTCTTTATCTGTGGTTTATTGACCCCTCTTCACTTGTAAACAAACGTTTGTAGATAGGTGAATATGTGCTTTTTTCTTTTTACTGAGAAAATAACTTTATTTTGCTTCGGAGAATGGGCAGGTATCTAGTCTCAGAACTTCTGGAATTGCTTCTTGGTGACAGCAGCCTTGGTGACCTTGAGCACGTTAAAGCACAGGGTCTTGCTCAGGGGCCGGCACTCATCCATTGTGACAATGTTGCCGATACGGACATCTCTGAAGCAGGGGGGCAGGTGCACTGACATGTTCCTATGGTGCCACTCGAAGTGGTTGTACTTTCAGATGAAGTGGAGGTAGTTTCGGCAGATGACAGTGGTCCTCTGCATCTTGATCTCGGTCACCACGCAGATGTACCCTCAAATGGAGACATTACAGGTAAAGGGGCATTTCTTGTCAATGTAGGTGCCCTCAATGGCCTTTTTGGGTGTCTTGAAACCCAGACTGATGTCCTTGTAGTGCCGCGGTAGCTTTTCTTTGCCAGTTTCTCCAAGCAGGACCCTCTTCTGACTCTGAAAGGTGGTGGGCTGCTTTTGGTAGGCGTGCTCCACCTGAATGTCTGCCGTCCTCGCAACTGCCTGCAGAAAAGAAAGCCGCTGATGACGTCCGGTTTTCCGTATCAACTTACTGCTATGGGCCTTTGTATAGGGAGAGTATACTTAGTTTTCATCAGCTTCTCACTGGAGTTTGTGGCCTAAAAAAGAAGTTAAGAACTCGCATTTTATAGGGATTTTGGGCCCCTGCTCACAGAGCTAGTTAGTGGCAAAGTTGGATCTTGAGATGGATTCTGGGCTCCAGGTATCCTGACTCTACAACTAAAGTTCTTTCCACTCTACCCTGTTATTCATCCTCTTCTGGAGAAATAGTGAAATAATGCCAGGAAACACTCACATAGGACCTGCACTGCTTTTTAATATTTGCCTTTCTCATCCGCAGCCTTATTTCATGCCAAGTACCTAGTCTCTTGGACTAGTTAACCTCAGAAATACTGTGACTCTCACAGTAATATATTATAGAATGTATATATTTAACATTGTATTTATTTATTTTAGAGAGAGGAAGGAGGCAAGGAGGGAGGGAGGAAGAGAGAGAGAGAGAGAGAGAGAGAGAGAGAGAGAGAATTAATCTATTGCGTCACTCATGTATGCATTCATTGGTTGGTTCTTCTCTGTGCCCTGACCTGGAATTGAACCCACAGCCTTGGCGTATCAGGATGATGCTCTAACCAACTGAGCCTGCCAACCAGGGGGGATATAAATGTTCTTAAACTGCATTCCACTACTAACTGTCTAACTACTAAAGTGTCTAACTTACGCACTGTAAGCATTAAACTCCCTTTTGACCTTTTAATCTTGCCCGTTAAATTGGTCTTTGAGAAAATACAATTACGTGTTGTGTATCCCCTGTGGCTCCTAGTACTCAGATCTTCACACAGTGGCTGGCTGCCTTGTTGGTACTGTCGATTGACTAATAGCATTTTAATTTTCCCCCTTTCTATTATCATAGCAGTTGCCGATGTTATTTAGCCTGATCTTTTTAAGCGAGCACACTCCCTTTTTGTTTCCGCAGTGCTAGTTATACAGTTTCTCCACCTGCATCCAACTTGCATAATTGGGAGTTCTGTGGAATGTTATATTTTGCACCCTGAGTTCTACCCCAAGGCACTCAACCTACATGGCAGGTTGCTCTGAAAAAACCTGGGAAGGGATAACTCTCTTAAGGGGTTAATCAGTGGAGCCTGACTCGGTTGGTTGCTCATGGTTTTCTAGGATGCCAAGGGAAGATGAGCCAGAGTACCAAGTGCCGGTTTGGGAAACATAGGTTCTTTCCATGTTTTCTCATTGGCTTGATGTATGACTTTTGGACAGGTTGTTTAACCTCTATTTTTTCACCTGTAAATGAAAACTTACAATTATCTTCATAAAACATTCTTTCTAAAAAAGATTTTATTTATTTTTAGAGAGAGGGGAAGGGAAGGAGAGAGAGAGGGAGAGAAACATCAGTGTGTGCTTGTGTTTTTCATGCACCCCTTACTGGGGACCTGGCCCACAACCTGGGCATGTGCCCTGACTGGGAATCGAACTGGCAACCCTTTGGGTCACAGACCCACACTCAATCCACTGAGCTACACCAGCCAGGGCTATAAAAACATTCTTAAAGATGAATATAATAATGCAGGTGAACTGCTTACAACAAAAATGCTATAGAAATTTCAGAGTTTTCTCCTCTGGTAATAATCTGTGTAGCTTATCCTAAAAGCCTGTAACTCTTGGGAGGTGTCATTTAAAAAAATTACACTTTAAAAAGAAAAATCCTCACCTGAAATATGTGTATTGATTTTAGAGAGCAAGGGAGGGAGGAGGGAAGGAAAGAGGGAGATAGAGATAGAGATAGAGATAGAGATAGAGAGAGAGAGAGAGAGAGAGAGAGAGAGAGAGAAACACTGATTGGTTGCTTCCCATATGCTCCCCGATTGGGGATCCAACCCACAGCCTAGCCATGTGCCCTGACCAAGCATTGAACCAGCAATCTTCTGGTGTACAGGACGGCACTCCAATCAACTGAGCCACTGGCCAGGGCAAGGATGGCATCTTGTTGAGACTAAGAGTAGAATGAAGTTTTTTCCACTTCCCTTAGTACATTTTTAATATTAAACTATGACTTTCATGATGAATGTTGTATTATTACATGATACATATATGCATATATTTACATTCTGGTGCCAGAGACCGAAGAGAACGTCAGTTTAGCTATAACAAACTAAGCTAAAAATAGAAAATAATTGCTATGAATTAAATAAAATTCTGTAATTTTCCTTACGATTTATGTCATCTCCTATAACTTGTACTTGCACACTGGTAGTTTCAATAACAAAATTATATACATAAACTAGTAAATTTTATTTTCAGAACAAAACGCATTCTTTGAGTTAAACATTTGGATCTAGACTATGGTTAAACTAAGTAGTATATTCTTAGAAATGCCCTCAAAAATTATAAACTCAAATGTATTTTGTCAGTCTTTAAAGGAAGTGTGTGCCACTGTGGAGTCCAATGAAACTTGAAGCAGCTACTGAAGTCGTTAAAGCACAGCAGAAGCAAATCAGCTGTGTGAAATAGTACCCTGCAGCGGGGAGCAGGTGGGTGGCACTCGGGCTGTGTTTTCCCCTTAGTTATCCATGGAGAAGGTCCTGCCTCCCTGAAATGTGCTTTTGCACTTAGGGAGTGGGCTTAACAGTTTCTGCTTGTCTGCCCTCCGTGCCGTGGGCTGTGCGAATGTGCAGTGTCTCATCTGTGTGGCTGTATTCCAGTCTGTAAACATGACTGCTGGAAGGAGAGTGCAGAGTTGGTTGTTTATTTTATAAAACCTGTCCCGTTGCCATGTGGTATTTGCTCAAGAGCTCCTGTTGTGGTGACATTCTTGTGTCGATTGCAGCCGTTTAAAGGTTTCATTCTCAGATGTTAGATGAGCCCCTAACTGCTCTCCTGAAAAGCATTTGTCTTTCTCCCTAGAGTTTAAACCAGAGGAGCAGTAATCCCAGTGGAACCTGGGCTGGGGTCTAGATAGAAGGTGGCAGATGAGGTGACAGATGATCCTCGGGGGCTGCTGTGGTCTCTTGTCTCATTTGCACAAGGGAGGGGCTGGCCTCTGCTGGGGAGGTATTTCCGCTCACTGTAGCAAATGAGGGCGTGCAAAGGGCTGTAATGTAATGAGGCTTCTCTGGTGACGTCACTTGTAAATGTGGTCAAAGTCCAGTTCTTGGGGGCTAGGAGACGTGGTAGGAGAGATCAGTTGGTTTGCATGCTCTCACTTCTCAGCTGTCACTGTGCCATGGTGCCTCCTTCCAGCCACTGAACCAACACAGCTGGGCCGGGCCATGAACGCTTACAAGTACCAGAAGTTCCTGGAGGGACTCAACAACCTTAGAGGTATTACAAGCCGTCTGGCTCCCTTCTTTCTGTCCTTGCTGATTGCGTGAACACTTACTGTGGCGTGCGTTGATTGGGGTCTTTACTTTCCATCAATCCCTTAGGGACTTAGAAAGTCCTCTTATTCTGAGCTGGCCATATTTTGTGTGTGTGTGTTCAGGCAATTACCTAGAAAGGATAGAGTTTGTAAGTGTGATCGTGGGTGTGTAGGTAGGAGGGAGTCCTCTCAGCTGCTTTAGCAGCAGTCTGTTCTCTTGCTTGAAGGGGCAATGAATACACGAATATGCCATCTTCTGCTGTTTGGAATTCAGGAGAGCAGAGCTCAGGGCACTTCCTGGGCAATGGGGGTGGAGGGCTCTTGTCATTCAGCCCTGCAGTCTCACCAAGGTGTAGCTGGGTTTCTTGGGTCGGGTTTTCTGCTTGCCCGTGTCTAGAGTGAGTCACAGCCCCATCTGGAGAGAGCAGGGAGTCACGAGTGGTTGTGGGGGGAGGAGTAATGCAGGTCGATATGCCGGAGATGCCATTGTAAAAGGTAAATGAGTGAAGTTAAGGGAGGAAACTTTTTAATTAAAATGATATTTAAAGGGAATAAATAGTGTTTGCATGGTTGCAAAACTCTTTACTAACCTTAATGAGAAAAATGCTTTCAGATGTGACAATGCAGGACTCCGTTGGCTATTAAGGAGGAAAATAAACAAGATCTTTTTATTTCTCCTTCTCTAATTAATAGGTAGTTTTATTTTCATCTACTTGGGAAGGCACTCAAACCATCCTTCTTTCATTAGCAGTCAGGATTCTAGACCCAGAGCAACCATGGGGTGTGGAGAGAGTATGAGGAGGTAGAGAGAAGAAGAGGGTGAAGTGGGCCTCTCCTGGGTTGAGAGGAATGGCAGGAGGTCTGGTCTCCCACCCTACCAGGGTCTGTAGATATTTTTCTTTCTTTCATTGTCTGTTGGAGAACTATTTCTAAGAGGTCATATACTTGAAGAGCTTGTATACTACAAAGGGACATGCAACTGTGAAGTATTGTTCTGGTGATCCCTATCTTCCCTTTTCTTGCCCTATGCCATAGAAACACTTTTTTTTTTTTCTTTCCCAGAACATCTGAGAGCTGGAGCCAACCCCCTTTAGGTTCAGGGCTCTGTAAGCTCATCATACATCAGACAGGTCTTAGCAAGAGTGAATGACATTGACTGTTGCTTCCCTGTCAAAGGAAGTTTTGAGGGGGCAGATAGTCTGGACTTCTTTATCTAAACTCATGGGGAAGACCTGAGAGATGGGAGACAGAAACCAGTGGTGCTTCTCAGTGATTCTGCCAGTTTTGGGGTCTTGGGGGATAAAGATTGGTGCAAGAATGTATCCTTGTCCCATACAAGGGCCCCCTTTTCTTGCCCTATTTCCTGTCTCATAGGGATTCTTCTATATTCCTGGGCACGATGCCCAACCAACAGCAGGAGCCCTTTCCCTTCTGTGTTTAAAAAACACATGGGAGGCCCTGACTGGTGTGGTTCAGTGGGCTGAGTGTCGTCCTGCAAACCAGAAGGTCGCTGGTTGGATTCCTGGTCAGGGCATGTGCCTAGGTTGTGGGCTAGGTCCCCACTTGGGGGTGTGCAGGAGGCAACTGATTGATGTTTCTCTCGCACATTAATGTTCCTCTTCCTCTCCTTCTCCCTCCCTTCCCCTCTCTCTAAAATAAGTAAGTAAATAAGTAAATAAAATCTTTTAAAAATCCACATGGAAGGATTATCAAACTTAATTAACCTGCGTATTCCCTCAGTAGAAAAAAAAATCTCAGAGTAGAAATCGCAGGGCTCTGCTTGGATACTGAGCTCCTTAGTATAGTTTTACTCCCTGTTACCCCCCGCGTCATTCTTCTGATAGAAGGCCAGAGCTTTTTGAAGATGGATAGGTGGTGAATAGAGACTGTAGGAGATTTACTTATCCACAGGATTGGGGAATACGACTTTTCCTTGTGGTTCCCCTTTATGTCAGGGTTTAGAGGAGCAGTTAGCCACACTAGGATGGCCACAGCCTACGTGAATCAGGTTTAGCAGTGACCTATGTAGATTTCTGAGGTTCTCAGGAGACCACACCGCCCATAATTATGTTCTTCTCTGCAGTGTGCTACAGTAACAAAGAGCAGGTGTGACTGGTGGCGGGGCCCTCTTCACGTTCCTCCCATAAAACATCCATGAAGGAAGGAATCCTTTTTTATTCCCTAAATAGGAGTTGTTTGGTCCATAATATCCTTTAACGTTCTTGGTGGGGCTAATGGAACCGAATAGCTCTTGATGTGATCCTCTCAGGGGTGTGGACGTTTAAAATTGCACCCCACAAAGGGTTATTTCTGGTTTTGGAAGAGGGTGTATTGAAACCAGCCTGGCAATCATTAGTTTTCTCAGCCCATCTATAAAGACTTTTCTGCCCTCCTTCTTGCCCTGTCTATACTAGGAATGAATAACAGCCTAGATGTAGCATCATGAGGAGTGTTCCATATGGGGTTGAAATCAGAGAAGGGAAAAGGCCACAGCAGGAGCAGCTTCCACCCCACTCTTCCCACCCCAGACACCATGGCTCTCTGCCATGTTATTTTGGTCTTATACTTCTAAGATGAACTCAGAAGCACTTACCTGCTATACAGATAAACAAGAGGATATTTACACTTAGTGTAGTGATGATATGTGGTCAGATTTCACCAAATGTTAGTTCTATGACTCTTCTTTCCTTGTTCCTCTCAGAGGCTTGCTTGAATCACAGTGAGACCTGTGCCTGCTTTGGTCCAGGATGAACTGGATCAGGTCACCTTCTGACTGGGGAGTAGTAGCCCTAGTCACTTACTTACCTACCTGTTTGATCCAGGTCTTAACTTGATCTCGCCGTAGGACGGTTACGATGGTGAGACTGGAAGACAACAGATTAGTGATATTAGTAATACCAGTAAACACCCAGCGAATGTTAGTTATGGACTAGGCATTATTCTAAGCACGTGTTTTAATCTGTGTAGCTCTTACAGTACTCCCATACCATCAGGGTGTCAAACTCATTTTCACCGGGGCCACGTCAGCTTCGCGGTTGCCTTCAAAGGGCCGAACATAATTTTAGAACTATATAAATATGGCTACTCCTTAACATTTAAGCAAGAGCACGGTGCTGCCACCCAGGTAGAAACAAGGTGCTGGGCCAGATGAAACAAGGTGGAGGGCCGGATTCGGCCCGTGGGCCTCGTGTTTGCCACCTGTGCCATAGGTAGTTTACAGGGGTATACTTACTCAAGCCTTGGCTGGCCTAAGAACAGGGTTCATCTGTCTGTCCTGCTAAGGATGTGGTAGTTCCTGGGAGTATAGCAGCCAAAATGCTGTTTTGTGCTGCTGTCTGATGCTGGGGACCATATGAATTAGGAGAAGATACCTGTGGCTGACCAAGCGTATGTATACAACACACTTGGCACCTTCCTGTCTGAAGGAGAATAGCAGCATGGTGCTTGCACTGAGGGCAGTAGATCTTTTCTCTACACACTAGTCTTCTTGAACTGTGTCCTGTTTTCTAATCCTTCATTCACTTATGTGCACTTGTATAATAGTCTTTATGGAATAAAACATACACATAACACTATGCGGCAGTTTGTCATGTTTGCCCAAAGAAAGCATCTGATCGACTTTCTTCTCTCTCAGAAACTGTATCTTTTCCAGGTAGGAGAGTTCCTGGAAAGAGGGCATGTAGTTGTTTGGTTTAGTCCTTAAAATCATCTCTGGCATGTTGCTGTAGGTCGTAGGCAAGTGTTCTGCCCTGGGCTGCCAGGCAGACTACTACATACAAACCATTGTCTTTGTCAGACTCTCCTGTTAATTTCACCGGCTGTGTCCCCTGATCGTGGTGACCAGCTGCCTCCCTTCATCTCACCTGTGTCTTTGTGTATTCCAGAAGGCTGACAGGAAGAGGTACTTGGCTCCCCTCTTCATGTAGTTACTGACCCTGCTTTTCTTGACATTGTTCAGCTTGCAGCCATTCCTCCCTTTAGTGGGTAAGTGTTGAAGGGAGCCCAGTGGAAGAATAGAGACGGTGTGGAAGTCTTTGGAGTTCCAGTCCCCGGCTTCCTGTGACCCTGCGTGTTTGATGCCGGATTGCAGAGCAGTATATCCTATCGCTGCTGCTGCTTCCGGAAGGCTTTAACTTTTATTTCTCAAGCCTGTCAAAAACCATAACCATTGTGTGGTTTCTGCCTAGATGGACCTCTCCTGTGGGCATGACAGGTTGAACTGTTGGCCCAAGTCCTACTCTTTGGCAGAGTCCAGGCTTGTGCTGTGGCTGATAGTTGCGGATTAATTAGGGAGGCAGAGAGGTAGGTGAGGGAGAGTGATGAGAAAGTGGTTCGCTAGCCTTTGATAAGAAAAACTTGTGATAGATCTGTGAGATAATGGCTTGTTTTTTAAAAAATAAATACACCCCACGTACCCATATACTTTCACCCTTCTCTTCCTTTGCATATGCTCTCCTGTTCCCTCTGCCTAGAATAATCAAATTTTTTCCGATTCATCCTTTAGTCACAAGGGTGTCCAACCTTTTGGCATCTCTGGCCACACTGGAAGAAGAGTTGTCTTGGGCCACACATTAAGTACACAAATACCAATGAAAATTAATGAGCAGAAAAAAGGTTTTAAGTAAATTTATGATTTTGTGCTGGGCAGCATTCATAGCCATCCTGGGTCACATGCGACCTGCGGGCTGTGGGTTGGACACCCCTGCCTGGCTCAATCTCACTTGCCCTCCCATAGTTACTTGTTTTGTTTTGTTGCATTCCTAGGTAGAATTATTCTTTTTTACTCATCTGTATTGCCATAGCACTTTAAACATACTAATTTTTTTTTTGAGAGAGAACGTCAATGTGTGTTTGCCTTTCACACACCCCCTACTAGGGACCTGGCCCACAAGCCAGGAATGCGCCTCGATCACTGGGAATCGAACCAGTGATCCCCTGGTTCACAGGCCAGTGCTCAATCCACTGAGCCACACCAGCCAGGGCTAAACATACTAATTCTAGAGCATATCATATTGTGTTGTTTAATTAAACATTTGATTTTCCTACTAGTCTTCATTTCTTGGGCCAAGTTTTCTGTCTCATTTTTCTCGTTGGTAAATTAGGGATGATAGAATTTATCTCACCAGATGTTGTGAGAATTAAATGAGCTAGTAAATGTAACATCTGGTAGAGAATAAGAGTCCAGGAGTTTTTAGTCATACAGTTGTTAAAGGTAGGGGCTGTGTCTCATTTATTTTTGTATTTTTCGGACCTAGCATGCTGCTTGGCAGATACTAAGCATAAAAGAAACATTTGAAGAATTGAATTGAACTAATAAACTAAGGTATTCAAATGTCCTTCTGTTGCACCACAGGAGGTTAAAAAATACTCTGAGAATGGTGGCTAGTCTATACATTTATAAAACCCCTTTATTGTAGTTTTCTCTTCAGTGCCACAGTGTGACTCCCATAAGAAATCCTATCATCATACCTAATTTTTGGTCAGAAAATATTATCCATAAGTGGCTGTTTTGAAACATTAAATCCAATCTGAAAGAATGGAAGTGTATTGCTCTTGAAAATATTGGAACAATGATATTACTAGTCTGTAGGCAGTTTCAAACGAGGGGCGCCGGATATATTTTGGAACGTTGTTGAACAAGTGAAGAAGGTGTCTAATGAGAAGGCACATACACAATTTTGGTTCCAGGAGTTCATGGTGTTTGTCAGATCATCTTTCTCGTTATCTTATAGCCTGCCTTTGGACATCCACTTTGTCGGCCAGCCGAGAAACCTGTTCTCTATTGCTGTGTCTGGCCAAGCAGGACAAGCCCTCACACCCCAATATGCACCCTTCAGAGAGTAGCCTTTTGGGGAGGAGAGCTTCTTTTCCCTCTTGAATGTGCCTAATAAAGAACCCAAGGGGTGGAAACATTTTCCCCTCTTCCATTAAACAGATACACTAAAGTGGGTATGGGGTGGGAGTGGGGTGGGGAGAGAGAGAGAGGAGGGAGAGGAAGAGAGAGATACCAACATTGATTTGTTGTTCCACTCATTCATATACATTCACTGATTGACTCCTGTACGTGTCCTGACCAGGGATCGAACCTGCAACCTTGGGGTATGGGGTCACACTACCCCAGCTCTACCCCAGCTCTGCCCCAGAGCTCCATCTAGTTTTTCCTTTCCATATATATAACTTGTGTTTTTATATAGTTGTTATTATAATGTAATTCTCTATCATGTTCTTTATTTTGTGAGCATTTTTCATGCCTTTAACTATTTGTCTCCAACATACTTTCTTAACAGCTATATGGAATTTACTCAAATGGAAGTATCATTTATTTGACATTCCCCAACTGGGAAGGCATGTACATTTCTAATTTTTCACTGCTATAATATGATAATGAACAATCTTGTAAATAAAAATTTCTGTTAATGTCTGATTATCTTTTAAAAGGATAGATTTCTAGAAATAGAGTTACTGGTCTTAATACATACATTCAAATCTCTGGATGTTGGCTTTTAGCTTTATTTTACTTTTAAAATTTATTGAGAGTACCTGTAACACTCTGAATACCTTTCTGGTAGCACTTGGGCGCTTGCCCTCTAGGGACAGCCCTGTCTTTGGGCATGGTGGACAGCTGGATCACTGTTTTATTGTCCAGTTAATTCCATCGTGGAAGAGGTGCCAAGTGTCTCTTCACTTAGTCAGCAGCTCCCACATGTCATCATCACAGTACTGCGCTGTTTTACTCTGAAGCTTTTGTCCCAGCAGCTCCAGGCATTTAAATGGCGTCAGTGATCAGCTTCAGTGATGCTTCTAGCCCTAGTACCCTTTCCTCTTATATCAGGAAAGGTCCATCATGTGGATCAGGAAGCTGCCGTATGAAGAATGACCTAATCAATGCTGTTTAGAAATCCTTCATTGGAACCTCAGATTGGCCTGAACTCGAGATTCTCTCTCTTCCTGCTGTTACTGAGTTAGCCCTAGCTAGTAAATTGAGCCAGCTTAACCTGATAAAATAGGTTGACAAACTCGACTGTGTCATCGCTCTTGCGTATAGGTAGGTGTCTGCCTCTGGAGGAAGTGGAGCTGGTGCTGTGTGTTTGAATCACCATGTTGCAGTCAAGTGCAAATCAGCTGCTCTTACTTGGGACTGACAGCCTTAGGGTCAGATTATAGACTTGATGAGAGTACAGGCTTGGTTCCGACTGGGAGCTGACATCCTGTTGCAGACAATGTGGGATTTTCTAGCTGACGATAGGCTGTGGGTGTTTGGAGATGAGCTTGAGGCCTGAGAGAAGAAGGCACATGTATGGCACTTCGTGTGCAGGGGGTGGGGGTTCAGTAGGAATATTTCTACAGCAGCCAGGACAGTGGAAAGTGGCTTGAGTCACTGACAGAATTACACCTTTCACAGTGAGAACTGTCTACTCCTCCTATTCCCAGAGCCCTTAAGCAAACCGACCACAATGGAGCGATTCTCTCCACTGCACGCAGTCCGGGAATATACATGTTTCTGGGGTGTGACCTGTCAACACCTTTAAAAGCACTAGGCACCGATAGACCCTCAGTAAATCCTGTACTTGTTTGGATGCTTGACAGTTTCGTGCCGTTAAAGATGATCCTCTTCTTAATTGTGTGTTTTTTAGTTTTACTGCATGTTGCTGGTCAAGAGAGGGACATCAGCACAAGTTCACATTGGGGTTGGCTTCTTTTGCTGCTGGTTTGAAATGTGTGGGGAATGTGGGATTCCATGGTGTAATAGTTAGCACTCCGGACTCTCAAGTACGTGGAAGTAGTTCTGTGGGGTTTTGTTGTTGTGAACTGGAGGTGTTATACTGTCCTTTCTTGAAGAATAAGCCTGTAGGCATTACTGTTGAGAGGTTAAGGCTCTTGTCTGCATATTCTGCCGAAGTTTCCTTTGGCTACTCTTCTGGAGAAACCCCAGGCTAGTAACCCTAATTGTGTATGTTACTCAGTGAAACTACTGTGGAGCTTGTCCCTCTGAATGAGTATCACTTGCTGAACAGTGTATTTTGCTCATTGTGGAGTGGCAGGTACCTCTTAGACTTTCTGATTTAATGTATCTTGAAATCCTTTGATTTGGAAGATGACTTTTTACAATTTGTTACCAACTAACTACTTAATGTTCCATGCGTCTTGAATCTTTCACTGGAAGCTCTCAAATCCTTTTCCTTCCCTTCTCTCATTGAGAACCTTCTGTATGCCAGGTCCTGTACAAGACAGAGGGAATGCAAAGATTAATGACAGTCCCTACCCTTGAAAAACATATATGATTTATATTGGGTTGGCCAAAAAGTCCATTTAGTTTTTTCCGTAAAATAAAGACACATTTTTCATTTCACCAGTAACTTTATTGACTTGGATATTTTGATTATGTTGGCTAGCTCCTGTGTGGTATCAAGTTGATTGTTCTCAATTAATGTCTCAATTTGATCGCTATCAACTGCAACTGGTCTACCCGACTATGGAGCATCTTCCAGCGAGAAATCTCCAGTATGGAACTTCGCAAACTAATTTTGACACGTTCGATCAATTCTCCATACACTACCCAAATGTTTTTTTGCATTTCAGTTGGGTTTTTGCCTTTCTTGAAAATAAAGCATGATATGCCAAAAATGTTGTGTATAGTCTTCCATCTTCAATATTAAGATGGAAGAAATACACAAAAATTCAGTAATTTTGATAAGTTTTTTTAAAAATGCACACTAATATGACAGCTGTCACGATACAGTCTAACAAAATCGTTTCGAATGAAGTTAAAGACAGCTAAGCGCTACTAGAGTCATCTTACGGAAGAAAACAAACGACCTTTTTGGCCAACCCAATATTTATGACAGGTACCATTACAGAAGTATGAACAAAATGCTGTGAGAACAGAGGTGGAGTGATTTCTAGGGGCGGCGTGGTGGGTGATTGGGAAGACTTCACAGTGGAATTGGTATGTGAGCTGAATCTTGAAGTTAGTAGAAGTTTACCAGTTAAGAAGGGAGAAAAGGTATTGTGGGGAGACAGACGACAGGTGTGCAAAGGAATAGAAAGTCTCTGTATCCTCTGAGAAAGAATGAGAAACACTATGAAGTAGGAACTGGGTAGTGAGAGAGAAGGCTGGAATGGCAAGCCGAGTCTTTGTTACAAAGGCTAAGAAATAACGCAGGCAGGTGAGGGCACTGGATATTTTTAAGACAGAGGAATGACATAAACAATCGTGTGTGTGTGTGTGTGTGTGTTTTTTTGGGGAAGTATAACTCAGGCAGCAATATGAAGGAAAGATCACTTACAGGGAAGAGGGACTGCAGCTAAATCAATAATGTGTGCCTGGTTTTAGTTTGTCCAGGATGTGAGAAGTAAAGAGCAGGCATATGGAATCATTCTCAACATCGTTTGGTTTTAGAAACAGTTCATGTTGAACTAGAGCTGCAGCGGAGATCTGTTTTTCCCCACAGCTCAAGTTAAACGTGACCTTGGGTCGGGCAGTGCTTTGTGTTTGGGTTGGTGTTTCCTGGGACTGGCCAGATGATTTACTCGAGGGAGAGGCCTGTGGGGTAGCCGGTGACGGGCAGTTCCAGGTGTCATTGATACGAAGGAGACGAGAAGCCAGCCCCTTTAGCTCTGACTAGGGCTGCTGTGTCTTTGAAATTCTCTGGGCTGTAGTACCTGGCGGGAGGCTCTATCTTTACGTGACTCTTACAGGTAGATTTGGAGTGTCGACTGCACTTTGTGTTGGAATGTCGACATACTGGCACTGTGGTAACATCCCTGCCTGTGTAAAACTTTCTCTTCTTTGCCATGGCCAAGTGGTTCAGTTAGTTGGTTGGTTGGAGCGTTGCCCGTACACCAAACTTTTGGGTTCGATTCCAGGTCGGGGCACACACCTAGGTTGCTGGTTAGATCGGGAGGCAACCAGTCGATCTCTCTCTCTTTTTCTCTCCCCTCCTTGCTCCCTCTCTCTCTAAAATCAATAAAAACATATCCTTGGGTGAGGATTAAAAATAATTTCTCTTCCTTCAGCTTTAATGAGGGACCTCTTTGGTTTTCCTTGACCCATCCGATCGCTGTTTGTCTGACTCCAGCTCTGAAAGTTTGCGGAGGGGTGAGGCAGTGTGGTCGGTCAGGTGGGAGTGCCACCGGCTTTGAATCCAGGCTGGCTTGGGTTGAAGTCCAAGTGCCTGCATTACTTGGGGCCGGTTACTCACTTTCTCTGAGCTTCAGTTTTCTCATCTATAAAATGGGGATAATAACATCTCCCGCATAAAATCACAAGGATTAAATAAAATGGCGTAGGTGCCAGTGCCAGTGCCGGCACAGAAACCGTGGTGCAGACACAGCTGGCGCTGCTGTGACGCTACTCCCGACCTTGTCTTTCTCCAGCCGCTTCTTCTGGCTTCAGCTTTTCTTTTAAGTTGCAAACTCCCGCATCTGTCTTACACTACTTAAAATCTCTCAATTTTTAAGGTGTTTTTAAAATTGTGATAAAAAACACATCACGTGAAATCTACCCTGCCAGTTAATTTGTACGTGTATCGTGCAGTGTTGTCACCTATATGCACGTTTACTGTCAGCCGATCGCTAGAGCGCTTTCATCTTTCTTGACTGAACTCTCTGCTGGTTGAACAGTTTCCCGGTTTCCCCGTCTCCAGCCCCTGGCAGCCGCTGTTCTGTTGCACTTTCCGCTTGTGTGGGTTCAACCGCTTTAAATGCCTCACACAAGTGGAGTCGTGCAGTATTTGTCCTTCTGTGACTGGCTTATTCCACTTATTATAATGTCCTCAAAGTACATCACATTGCACATTGTGACAGAATTTCCTTCTTTTTTAAGGCTGAATAATATTCCATTGTGGGTATAAAAATCTCTCCATGTCTAGTCTCGTTTATCAACTGCCTACAGGACAGCTTCACTTGGATATCACCACAAACGCAGTATTTTCAAGACCCAGCTCGGACTCGGCTTTCCTTCCTTGTTCCCCGTTTTTAGCAGTTGTGCTCACATTCTTCCCGTCTCCGAGATCGGAAACCCGGGAGACATCTTTGACTCTTCTCTCTTCATCAGCCCCGTTGTCCGTCCCCAAGTTCTTTCGTTTCTTCTGCACTTCTCTTAGATGGGCCCTTTGCCTCTCACCCCCTTTGCCATGACGCTAGGCCCGTCATTCATCACCCCACGCACGAATAGCTGCAACTGCCTCATGTTTTGTTTGCTGGGTCTGCCTCTCCCTTCTCGTTAACACCGCCAGCTGCTGCGTAGTGTTTTCTATTACCAGAAGTAAGAAGGGGCTTTTGTGCTCTGACCCTTCCCCCCATTATCCAGGCTTAGCCCACATAATTTCCTAGAATGTAGCTTTAGCTCTAGACAGATGCATCTCCTCCGGCTGCTTTGAAGTGCTTCATTCAGTCTGTCCTCCAGCCTCTTCTTGTGCCACTTACCTGGAATGCCCTTGTTCTTTATACTTAACTGGAGTCTCTCCGTTTCTTCAGCCTCACTCCAGGCCTTTCTTCTCCATGGGGACTTCTTTGATTATCATTGTCCACCTTTATGTGTCACTTTCCCACATCCTAGTTTTGTCTCCATATTAAAATTGTAAGCTTTTGGGGGGAACTGTTTTGCGGACGTTACATTTCTGTAACTCTCGTGGTACCTAGCTCATACCTAGCCAGTTTAATTGCTCATTGCTGAGCACTTGCAAGGTGTGGTGACCAAAGCGAATCATTCTTTCATGTGGCCAATATGTATGAGCATTTACCATGTGTACTGTGCTAGGCACTGGGGTCTGGCAAAAACCCCACAGTGAGGAGACCAGTTACACTGTATTTAAGCAGAAAAATAGTGATTGGTTGACTGAATTTGAGGAAAGTAGGTCAGACTCTAAGTGAGGACAAATGACAAGAAGAGGGAGACTGTAGAAAAAAAAGGTATAAATTAAACAGTTATTGTAGGGAAAAGGTATTTAGTGGATTCATTCAGCAAATCATTTATTGAATATCCACTGATGTCAATTTATTCCAGTTATTAGGGATATACTAGCAAACAGGACAAGTTTCTTCCATTGTAGAGCTTATATTCTAACATTTAGAGGCATTTTAAAGATGAAAAGCACTCAATACTGGGTGAAACCCATCTGTAGGAGGTCAGCAGTGAAAGAGTTAATATGGCTGTCGGGGCTCTAGGCTTTGTTGAAACAGATGGTTTCTCTGCTCTGGGGAGTGTTTTAAGGGAGATTAGAGAAGGCTGGGCTGAGGAGGGCCTAAGACCTCTCCCCCTCGCTCCAGAGCACACACACCTGCTGTTCTGGCCCCCAGTGAGCTGTGTGACTTGTCCCCCACTTGTAAGCACTTACTTGCAGGCTTGTGACTGTGACTGTATGTTTCTGGCAATTTTAGTTTCCTTTCCTGATTTTTATTTATTGTTCAACATCAATGAAGTCTCATTTTAATTTGACAGATGTTGGGACTGGTCTGTGTTCCTTCTGGTTCAGGTTTACTTTTATATAATTGTGACCTGGTCTATATATGTTATTTTTCCAGTCCATTTTTTTATTGTGGTAAAATACACATAACATAAAATTCGCCATTGTAACATTTTAAAGTATACAATTCATTGACATTAAGTATATTTACAGTGTTGTACAATCATCACGATGATCCAGTTTCAGAATTTTTTTGTAACCTCAAATGGAAATCCCATACTCATTAAGCAGTCACTCTCCCTCTCCTCCCCCAGCCCCTGGCAACCACTAATCTGCTTTTTAACTTAGCCTATTGTGGAATTTCATGTAATTTAAATAATACAACATGTGGCCTTTTGTGTATGGTTTCTTTCACTTAGCATATAAAAATATGTTTGCATGCCTTTTCATGTGACATTATACGATTTTTAAAAGTGTTTCCTTATACTCATTAGAACTTAAGTTGTTATGTTGACAATGGCTTCCCTTAGCCTTTCTCTCACTGTTGGATATTTGGGTTGTTTTCAAGTTGTTGCTGTTATAAAAAACTGCTACAGTGGACATCTCCCTGAGGTGCTCTGTCACCTTTCAGAGGATTCTGTATGTTGCACACCAGCTGCAGAAGAACCACTGTCCTTGATTAGGATAGTGTGGCCTGTTACCCAACTCCGTGGGAGAACAGTCAAGTAATGAATTTTATATAGAAGGGAGCGTTACATTTTGCAACAGAAGGGCTTCATCGCCAGGGAATGGCAGGGAAAATAAAAATTTTTCTTTCTATCCTCTAGAAATCTTCTCTGACACTCCCTCTATACCCCCTTGGGTGCAAGATGGAACTGATTATAGCAGTTGAAGATTAAATGTTTTATTCATTTATTCATTCAGCAAATATGTGAGAGCCTACGCTATGCCAGACATTTGAAACTTGCCAGCGCTCGAACCTGGCTGAGCAGTGCCTTTTACTCCATTGACGGCCTTTGATACCACTTGAGAGCAAATAGGACCTACTTCCAGGGTAATCAGAGATGATTCAGAATCCTGAGCCACCCGAGGCTTTATTACCTCATGGTTTAATACCTCAAAATTTGGTGCCATTGTACATAATAATCACACATTAGTTTGGGCTGCTCACGCCAAGGGATTCGAAAGCCTCACTGAGACTCCTCATACCTGACTGCTCTTGTTCCCCACTGTGACAGAGACCTGGCTGCTAGGAGACGTGTCATTGGGCCTATGTTCTCATAGTGGTTTTGTTCATAATATCCTGAGCAGGGCAGTGAGGGGAGGCTGCTGTTGACTGGGTAGTAATACTAATGCTACTGTGTTCATACAAAGGATGGGGTATCAGGTATATCTGGGATTAGCGCTGCTGGTCCCTGCTTGTCTTCTGAGAGACTGTGTGTGTCTCCCCCCCCCGCCTTTTTCCCTTCCAGAGCTATTACATAAAATGGTCCTATTTCCCTCTGCCCTGTTGGGAAAATGCCTACCACTTAACAGCCATTCAGTGCCGCACTAAGCCTCTGACACCCAGTGCTGAGTGGAGAAAGCTCCTGAAACAATTGCCAGATCTTCCAAGTTTATTAGCACAGCGCTGAAACTGAATTGTTGATTTAGGGTGGGAAGCACGGAGTCTAGTGAGGAGCACCCCTTTGCCTTCCTCCCCTCCCCCCAGGTGGCCTGATCTCTGCCGTCTTCCACCTGCCACTTGCTGCTTTCCCTTCTCTGTCAGGGTTTGATCTGTTATGTGTCTGTATCTTCAGATTTATTTTTCCTAGTGCACTTTAAAAACTCTTGAACACTCACGGAAGGGGGTAGGGGAGAAAGGAGTTAGACCATCAGCAATAGGGACTCTGTGCGCTCTTGCTCTCGAGCGCGCTCTCTCTCTCCCCCCCTAGACCCTGGAGTTAACTGAATTGGCCTGGAGTTCCTGAGGGGCCGCTGTGTTTGTGTTTCAGTGGGCTGGTGTTACTGAGTGGGACACAAAAGCCTAAAGCAGAAGGCATTCCCACAAGCCTAACATTTTCATATTTCTCTGCCAAAAAATCTTCAGTTAGGGTTAAGAATAACTACTCTGTCTGTAGAAATACCAAGGGCTTTTGTTTGCCAGAAGAAAAGGGCTTTTGATTAAATGCCTTCTTCTCATTTTTTTTCTTTTCCTTAAGCTGCTGTGGGAAGACTTCAGAGCCTCTGAAGGTGCTGTGTTTAAGGGGCTTGGGGGAAGGAAAGATAGCAAAATAGAACGAGGAGAGACAGTTATGCTTTGCTAGGCATTTATGCAGAGATTTAAAAAAAAAAACGAAAAACAAAAATCTTTCCAACTTTTGTTGACTGCTTTTGCTAGCCTTCCTTTCTTCCCATGTTTTATGACATCCATCCAAACCAGTAGTTCCCGAAGGACCTGTGGGGCTGATCTGACCTTGAACCCTGTTCTAACCACTTAGTATGATTTCGGACAAGTTACTTAAACCTTTCTCTCTAGGCCAGAGTTTCTCAGCTAGAAAATGAGGATTATAAAAGTACCATTTTCATAGAGTTGTAATGAGAATTGAGTAAGTTAATAGTATGTAGAAAGACCTTAAACAGAGCCTGGAAGAAAGTAAGTACTCAGTAAATGCCAACTACTGTTTTAGCAAATACTACTACTACCTATGGCAAATGTCGAGTGTAGCTTTATTTTCTTGATTACAAATTTAAAATGTGGCTATCTAGGGAAGAAAGAGAGCCTTTGTCTTTTTAGGATAAAAAGGAGACATACATTCCTATCAGTCATGACTGTTTAGCAGAAGCAAAGGGACAGGTTTATTCTCTGTGTGGACAATTTTAGAGGCTCAGTGTCTCCTTAGTTGAATGTCAGCAAGGGAATCTATTTCATTAGGAGAATTTACTCTTCTTGGACAAAGCAGTTCCTATCTGTCGGGTGAGAGTGTCGTGACTACAGGGAGTCAACCACTTTTTCTGTCTTTGTCTGAGGGCACTGAATTTTCTTGGACCTCGGGAGAGCCTGAACCAAGCCGTAGAGGAGGGGCCCCTAAATTAGAGTAGTGAGACAGACACAGGAGGCATCTGAGTAGGGAAAGGGAGCATCCTTAAGGGCTGGGCTGGTCCTAATGACACTAGTACCAGGTCTGGGAGGCTCTGAGCAAGTGCCTGGCCACTGCATTTCCCTGGGCATAAGGAAGAGACCTGTTGAATGACCTGCCCCATGCCTTTGGGTACTTTTATAAGCTGCTACCTCCTTTCCCCTAATTGCTGGGGGATGGTGGCTAAGGAAATGACACAGAAATTTGCTCTTTTCTATATTGTCTTTAGTTTTTAAGAAGGATTTCAGCGTCTGAACTACCACCCCCAGCCCTGCCCTGCAAGGTGGAAGTCTCATCTTCTTGCAGGAAGTTAGATTCTAAAGTCAATACATGGAGTGAAAATCCCAAATAATCAAATTTATCCTTAAAAGATAACTTCAGTAACCCATCAGTCAAGGTAAATAAGCATGGTTTATGTATTGTTGGCCTATAATTAGAGGACATTCTCAAACACTAGAATCATATTCGGAATTCAAGGTGCTCACAGTGTGAGAGGCACATGGGAACTGAGACCTGCTGACATCTCAGATTCAAGTCCTCTTATCTCACGTTCACCCTGGTACATAACCTCACTTTGGTGTAAAACTTCACCCAGTGGAGTTGTGAGTAAACCTGTCCACATGTTTAAATTATTTCTCTTTCTCTGGTCAGGTTTGTACGGTTCAGTTCAGTTGTGTCGAGATTTTCCTGTATTTCTCTTTTTTGTTTCTGTTTTTCTTATTTCTTTTTCCATTTTGTAAATCTCATTTTCTTTTTCTAAACCTGTTTTATAGCTCTACGTAATTCTTCTCTTGTCCAGAATGCTTATTTGTGTGTTTGCTGCATATCTTCATTATTGTCAGTGTTCAGGATACTTGAAAGGGTGGTGGGGAGAGAGAGTAGGAGGGAAAGACCTCTAATAGTCTTCATTTGAATTCGGTAGTAATAGCTTTCATTTTCTCCTCTCAGGTCCTCTGCTAACCTTTGATTCTTGTCCCTTGAATAGCACGCCCTTTCTTTCATTGTCTTCCCCCTTTAGGTCATTTTTCTGTAGAAAATTTCTGCTTATGTTAGGCCACTTCCAAATGAATTTTTGTTACATCTCCTAAGCATCACTGGTTTAGCTCTAGATGTTTAGTTGGTTCTTGGATGAACCTCAAATTCATAGTGTCATAAAGAGATAGATGAGAAACGGAGCCCATCCAGAGAGGTCAAAGGACAGACAATTTCCCAAGTCACACAGCTGGTTATTGACAAGCTGGAACCGTGACCCAGGTTCCTGACTTGGAAGTTGAAAGTCTTTGATCCGAATCACATTGCCTTTGAAGCCTTGAATAGGGACAGTCCTTTGTAAGACCTTTTAACTGTCACCCCCATCCCTCACCCCCCATCTTGGGGGAATTGTGACTTGTTTGCTTTCATTTAATTTGATTTCATTTCCTCACCTAAACAAAAATGCTAGACAATATGAACTTCAAGAGGGTTAAAATTAATTCTTTTTCAGAGATATATTTAAGAATTACGTGGCATCTCTTGGGGTAGTTTAGAAAATTAGGGCTGTGTTATGACTTGCAGGACTGGGATTCACTGTCTGTGGCCTGGAGGTTTGAGACAAGGGAGATGGGTAGCCCATAGATCTAGGGCTGCTGATAGCTTGTGTAGGTCATCAGCTGGAACGCACAAGGGTAGTTAAGGTCAACAAACATTTGACCTAGCACAGGTCTAGGTGTTGGGAGTACAAACTGGACTCCTGCCTTCAAGGGTCTTACAGTCCCCCTGGTTTGCCTTGAGAAAAGAAGGTAGTATGTATAGTTGGAGAGAAACTAGCTCAGTGAGGCTGTAATTTTTCTTGTCCTGATTTGGTCACAGACCTGGAGGAGATGGAGTTGCTGTTCATTGGAATCTTGGAAAAATTCCAAAATACAAGGCACTGAATGTAGTTTGGTCATAAAATAGGGCAAGGTGGGGTTTTCCACAGGGTCTCAAGGGCTCTGTTTTACCAACTCACTGAAAAGGGCAGCTGGGAAAACCATGAGGTGGTTTGTATCCTTTCCTCTCTTTTCTTCCCAGTGTTCTTCCTTCTAGGAGCTACTAGTAAGCATTAAACCAGGTAATTTCCTTGTCTCTGTCCGTCTGTCTGTCTGTCTCCTTCTTAACTATTTCTTTTGAGCAGTGGGGCTATCAGAAAAAAAAAAAAAGAAGAAAAATGATTTGCAGAAAAATAGCCCTTGCTGCATTTAAATCCTGCACTTCGTCGGGCCTGGGAGAAGTTGATGCAGTGTTTTCAGACGTTGAGGCCGTTGGAGCGTTTGGCTGGGAGGGGCGTAAGGTTGTTCTGGGACTAGCTACCCTGCCCCGAGCCTGTCCGTTAAGTATTGTCTGTCTCCTTTAGCTTTTGTTGGTTTAAAACATCACATTGTAACAAAGGTCAAAGCTGTTGTCCTTGGTTTCTCAATCCTAAGGAAGAAAAATGGGTTATTTTTAGCCATATATTGTTTCTTCTTTGCCCTAGAGAAACCATAAAGCAAAACCCAGAAAAATGAACAGAATCCTCCAATAAGACAAAAACTTAAGTAACCACCATGATTGACTTGTGGAGCCTCAGGTGCTGGACTTCCAGAGTTTCTTACATAAGTAAGAGTTTTCCAGACTGATGGCTAATGCACAGAGAACTACATCAGGCCCTGGCTGCTGTCATTTTGCTGTACAAAAAAGGAACATCAGAGGGGGGTTGAGGAGTCATTCCATGCATTATTCACTTTTTTATTGCTAATGGAGAGGAGGGCAGTGGTGGTGGTAGAGGTGTTTGTGTGGGTAGAGGAAGACCATGCCCAGTTCCTAGTTGGCACTGGTAATAAAACCTTTCAGAGAACCAGCTCTCCGAGGTGACTTTGTGGAAACATCTCAGTTCTGCTCTATGCACTGTTTACTTTGCTGTTTCTACCAGCAGCTGCAGTGAACGGGAGAGCCACAGCCTTCTGAAGTGCCCTTAGGCTGTTCCCAGTGACCTTCAAGTCTTAAGAATCATTTGGGTGAGAAGAATGCTGAAATCCTGTACACACAGCTATTTAGTTCAAAAGAAAAGCTGCACTGCCATGGTGATAAAGCTCCCAATTGAATAAGGAAAAGGGCACTTTCCAAAAATCTGGGTGGTAGTTACTTTAATCAAGTTGGGAAATGGATCACTGAGAAGGGGATTTCCGCAGTGTCTCGGCTGTCCGGGAAGCTGGAGCTCCCCCCTGCCTTCCGAGTGCAGATTCCAGGAGGGCAGCCGAGGCCTCCAGGTTGCGGCCCTGTCTGCAGTGAGACAGGCAGGCACAGAGGCCTGCCGGCTACTGCTGTGCAGCTGCACTGTAGTGTTCTCTTGGAAAAATACTTGGTGTGCTGAACATACTCTTAGTGCCGCACAGATGCTGCACGTGCTAACATCCTTCCTGAAATCTGAAAATACAAGTAACATACAGATACACAGTAGTTACAAGCCTTTGCTCCTAAGGGAGCTCATCTTTTTATCCTATCAGACTCCTTGAGAAGGGGTGGTTAAGAACATTTCTCTCTTTTGCCTCTTTCTGGTTCACCCCACTGGGGCAAATAGTTGCTGGATTCAACAACATTCTTTCCCAAATGATTCCTAAGGCATGAGGGTCACTGAGATTTATTTTTAAATTCATAACCTCGGGTCGAGGGAGAGCAGTTGTCCTTACTGAATTCCCTTGTGGAGGCTTTCAGCTGCCTACACTCCCCCCACGTCTTTACCAGACACATTCCAGAAGCCTGAAAGCCCTGACCCTCAGCAGTGAAATTCTGGTCTGGCGTCTCACTCATGGATGCCTTCATGAGCCGTGGCCGTGGCATGAGGTGTCGGATTGGGAAGCCGAAGGAACAGGTGGCCTGTGAGCTTAGTGTGAAACTTCAGGCTTGATAAGTGGTTTTGGAGTCGTATGCTTATTGAAAGTTTCCTTGCGCTTTCTTGTCAGCTTTAGCCATGTCTGGGTGGTCTCTTCAGTTCCCTTCCAGGATTTTCCAGGAGCATGCTGGAGGCTGTCAGAATACAAGGAGTTAAACCACAGTGAACTTGGGGAGAATGATTAAACAGTGATCAAGTGATATTTTAACTTCTGTTTGTAGGGGAGAAGTGGAAATCATCAAGAAAAAAAGTTTGTAGTTTTGAACAAAGTCATCTTATCTTAAAGTTGGCCAAGGCTGACTCCTTTTATTCAGGTTCATTTTTAGCCGCAAGGTGAACTCCCTCACATGTTTCTTTACTGATGTCCATCTTTGTTTTTACTCATACTTCTCTTGCTCTCTTTCCCTTTCTTCCTCTCCCCCCTTCTCTTTTTTCCTGTCTCTCTCCCCCCACTCCCTCCTCTCTCTCCCTCTCTCCCTACCTTCTCCTCTGCCTGTTTCCTCCCCATCCCATGTTGTTTTAATTGGAGTGGAAAACCAGTTCCACTCAGAACAGAGTTGGAGTAGGACTTGGCTGCCCTTCTGTGTGTTTTGTTCCTTGATGGTCTTGGTATGAGCGTGGATAGGAGATTTGGGATATTTGAAAAGCCACTGGACTAGTAGTAAAAGCACGAGATAAGGAATTGAAGATGCTTGGATTTGAATCACAGCTTTGCTACTTGTGAGCTGTGTGATCTTGGGCAAGTTACTTAAGCTCTATAAATCTCAGTTTCCTCTTCTGTAAATTGTGGGTGATAATTTCTACCTGAAACAGTAGCAGTTAGATATGATTAGAGTTATGTGTGTAAAGATCACTGTAGGCATTTAAGTATGTTTGAAAGTGAGACCTTTGCTGTGTGATAGAGGTCAGAGTTGATCACAGGCTTTAGAGAGTGCCTTTGGTTGGCTTTTTGCCTTTTTACATAATGTTAATTGTTTAGTTTGTACATTATAGTATAAATAATGTATAAATAAGTTAACCTATTCTTTGCCTTTGTTCTAATCTAGTAAAGGTAGCAGCGACCCAGCGAAGAGCTGGAGGGCCTTTAACACCCTCGGGGTCTTTACCACAACCACTCCCAGCTACTCTAGATAAACAAATTTAAATGACGTGTTTGGTATAGAAATACAGCATTAAGACTTACTATTATTACTTACCCTCTTCCAACCAGATTGTTACAGAGAAGTCCATTTAATAGGAAATTTCTGCTTCTCTACTCTGGTACTGATGCACAGATCTATTTATCTCAGGAATGATTTGTGGCCAGTTTGTATAAAGGAAGATGGAAGATAATTTCTGACCACTTTTAGTTTTGCTGTGTTTGAGGCACTTGTGGTGGAGCAATGGATCATGGTCATTCAGTCCTTTTTCCTTTACTAAAGTGGAATAAGCCAAGGCCAGTGGGGTCTTGTCTTTAGGTCTCAGGTCTTAGAGTGCTCAGCTCAGTTGTTTTGGAAACTTGTTAAAAAGTGTAATGTGTTGCTTTGCAATATGAAAGACACTTTGTGGTTTTATAATCAATATCTTTTAGCATATTCTTTTAGCACTAGATTAAAAAATCTCGTGTTTCTAGTGTGCTAAGTATTTGATCGAGTGTAAGAAAATTTGAGTATTTTTGTCTCAAAGCATCAGAAAACAGTGGCTCAGATTGCTTTTTATTTTATATGTTTATGAACTGGAAGACTCATTGTTAAGATGACAATACTCCCCAAACTGATCTACAGATTCAGTGCCACCCCTATCAAATCCCTGCTGGCATTTTTTTTTTTTTTTTTGGTAGAAATTGAAAGCTGATCTTAAAATTCATATGGAAATGCAAGAGACCCATAATAGCCTTTTTCAAGAATATTGCAAAATCTTGAAAAAGAAGAACAAAATTGGAGGTCTCACATTTCCCAACTTGAAAACTTACCACAAAGCTGTAGTAATCAAGAGAGTGTGGTAATGGCATAAGAATAAACATACAGATAAATGGAATAGATTGAGAGTCCAAAAATAACTCCCTACATCTATGGTCAGTTCATTTTTGATAAAGGTGCTGAGACAATTGCATATGGAAAGTATTGTCTTTTCAATACAGTATACTGGGACAGTGGATATCCATATATGAAAGAAGGAGGTTGGACCCCCTACCTCACACCATATATAAAAGTGAGCGAACTCTTGAAGTTAAGAACAAACTGACAGTAACCAGAGGGGATGTGGGAGGGGATAATGAGGGGAAAGGTGGAAGGGATGTCAGGAACATGTATAAAGGACACATGGACAAAGCCAAACGGGGGTAGTATTGAGGGTGGGAGGTGGGAATGGCTGGGGTGGGGGGAATTGTGGGGGGTAGTGGAGACAACTATACTTGAACAACAATAAAATAAACATATTATTAAACTGGAAAAAATAAGTGAACTCAAAATGGCTTATAGACCTATGTGTAAGAGCTAAAACTATGAAACTATTAGAATAAGATTTAGGAGTAAATCTTGGTGACCTTGGATTAACCAGTGGTTTCTTGAATATGACACCAAAAGTACAAATGACAAAAGAAAAGAAAAACAGTAGATAATCTGGACTTGATCAGAATTAAAAAATGTTGTGTTTTAAAGGTCACTATTAAAAAAGTGAAAAGATACCCCACAGAATGGGAGAAAGACAAAAAATTCGAATAGATATTTCTTCAAAGAAGACATATAAATAGCCAATAAATAAGCAAATGAAAAGATGCTCAACATCATTATTCATTAGGAAAATGGGAATCAAAAGCACAATGAGATACCACTTCATGCTCATTACAATGGCTACTATAATCAAAAAGACACATGAGGGATGTGGAGAGATTGGAATACTCATACACTGCTGGTGGGAATGTAAAATAGTGCAGCTGCTTTGGAAAACAATTTTGTGGTTCCTCAAAAAGTTAAAGATAGAGTTGCCACATAACCCAGCAATTCCACTAGGTATGTATCCAATAGAAATGAAAATGTGTATCTGTACAAAACTTGTACACAAATGCTCACAGCAGCAGCATTCATGATAGCTCACAAGTGGAAGCAGCCCGAATATCCACCAGCTGATGAATGGATGAACCAGATGTGGCATATCCATACAGTGGAATATTTTTCAGTAATAAGAAGGAATGTAATTGATGCTAACATGGATCAAACCCGAAACTATCATTTTAAGTGAAAGAAGCCAGGCACAAAACACCACATATTGTATAATCTCATTATAAAGAATGGGCAAATCCATCCAGACAATGAGTAGACGTGGTTGCCAGGGGCAAGGGGAGTGTGGAAAGGTAAGTGACACAGGGTTTCTTTTGGGGGTAACGGTATTGCAGTATTCTCATTACATAGGGGTGATGGTTGCACAACTCTGATTATGTGAAGACCCATTGAATTGTATACTTTAAAAGGATGAATTAATTGTATGGTATGTGAATTAAATTCAGTAAAGCTGTTATAAAAAATTTAGGGTGATTCGTACATATGAATTGCATTTTGTCAGTTTGTACTTGGCCCTTTGTCCCTGCCACCATGAATGTTGAAGTCAGAGCACCCCTACCTTGAGCCCTGGGAAGGTTACTGTTGCCTCAAAGAGTTAAGGTGAGAAATTTAGATGTGCAGTCAGTTCTTGCAGAATAATTGATGGCACTTTTTATCAGGAACCATGTCGTTCAAGGTAAATGCTCTGAGAGGTTGAAGTGTTTTCAAGTTTTAAGTGTTACCCTCTGTGTCCTATTCTTATTTATGTTCTTAAATGTGTGTCTCACTGGAATAGATAACTTATGTTTTGGGTTCCAGGCCTCATTCCCAGCTCCGCCAAGAACCCCACATCTTCCATTTCTTACATTTTTCCTCCAGGCTATTGATCTTGCTCTGAAGCATTCTTTCCTGGGAGATGTGGAGATAATAGCTGGAGTAGCCCTGCCTCCAGATGATTAAAATAGTGATTTTCAATGTTTTTCATCTCATGGCTCACTTAAACCAATTACTAAAATTCTGTGGTACACTGAAAAATACATTTTCTGCTGATCTGACACAAAATAAGGTGTAATTTTGATTCATTCACACCGGATGGCTGTTGTTGTGTTGGCTGTTGTCATTTTTTAAATTTGACAATCTAAGGGAAAAGAGGTCAGTGCCCCTGACTGTGGTCATGTATCGTATGTTTTAAAAATTACAGTTGCACACCGTCGAAAGTGCCGCACTGAGAGAGCGGATTGTCAGGAAGGGCCTTAGGCCTGTGTTGGCAGGATGAGATGACTCATTTTTCATCAAAGGAATTTCAAAGAAAAAATAATGACAGGATGATGTCAGGGGAGCAGGTGGAGACAGGAGCCTTGATTGAGGCACAAGAGGGAGGTGTTGAGTGGTATGGTTGCCTGGGCAGTCAGGATGATTGACTAGCAGAGATCACGAGAAACGTCACCTGTTTTTTCGTTCCTTTCTCAGAAGCCCTGGTGTAGGCAGAGCTGTTCCTGTGCCTTCAGAGCATGTGGTCAAGTCTGTGCCTGTCCTGCGTGTACTGTGTTTGCATCTGGGTGAGACACCCTGTGCCAGTCACGGCCTCCTTTCACACGCAGTGTGCTTGTTCTGGTTCCTGCACTCCGTGCGTCACCTCCACGGCTGGCAGGGTCTGTGTCTTAGAATTGAGGTTTGTGTCATGGTGGCTTGAGGTGTGGCATGTCCCCTGATTTAGTAAGATATGGGAACTTGCCTAGATACCAGAAGGTCAAATCTCAGGAACAAGTACTTTCTTGCCCAAGTACTCTGGTTCCCTCTAGTGTTTAATAAAAGCTGGATCTTTGCTTTAACCTCAATTAAGTTTCGTTTTCTCCCTGCCCTCTTATCCCCTCCCCTGCCCTCCCCTCCCCTTCCCTCTTCCTCCCCTTTCCTTCTTTTCTTTCTTTTTTCTTGGTGAGTTACATGCCCTCCGTAGTGTATATGGATGAAGCTGATAAGTGAGGGAAATGTACAGTCAGGAGGAAGGAAAGTTAAGTTTTGGTGTCTTGGCATATTGCAGAGCACTGGAGTCGATTAGATTTCCAGGCTTCCATTTACGCGAGTGTTCCTGGACACCACTGTGCCTTAGCACTTCCAGGATCTGTGTGGTTATGAGGCTAAAATCAGCAGTTTACAAAAAGGTAAAAGAGTGGTTATTTTTGCTATCACTCTGCCTCAGGATTCAGGTCATCTCATCTGAGGAGAGAGAGCATAGCAGGATCAGTTGCTGTGCTTGTGCCTTATGAACTGTTCGTCTTAAAGTTTCATGGAGATAGGTAACATCGAACACTGCCAAGAAGCAGAATATATTGCCTCTATTTAAGGTATATCATAAGGAAGAAGAGAAAGGAAAAGACAAACAAAAGTCCTGAAATTGGCATGGGAGGGGGAAACTTTACTTATTACTATTCCTTGGCACTGTCTTTAATTGTTGCGTCATTCTGGCCGATCATAAGTTCTTTTTTGGACAATACTACTAGGTACACTGCAGGACTGAAACTGGTCTTTGGAAGTAGGGTAAGAATGACATGAACCTGGAGGCACTGGACAGATAATTTGTTTCTTAGAGAACGGTGCTGGACTTTCCTGGACCTTAATTAGCAATATTCCTCCTCCCTGCTAGTTGTGCTTCTGCTTATATGTCTCCATGAAATAATAAATCATTACAAGAGAGATTTAACCTTAAGTGCCAAAGGACCCAGGGAAAAATGTTCCCTAGGGTGGGTTTGATTTGGGAGCCCCATGAGGGTAATCTGTGATGATGAGTTTCAGAAATCACCATCTGATTCATTGAGTTAGTGA
Organism: Desmodus rotundus; assembly: GCF_022682495.2. NCBI lineage: Eukaryota > Metazoa > Chordata > Mammalia > Chiroptera > Phyllostomidae > Desmodus > Desmodus rotundus. Next base: position 25,289,427 of record NC_071389.1, read on the forward strand.
GTCTGAGCCTGAACATATTCTCTGTATTGTATCTGCCCCATAATATATACGGGCCCTTTCTTCCTTTGGGTATGAACTAAAAGCCTTTAATCAGGATGTCAAGCAGTGGCAAGGGAGAAACATTCCAACACGCCAATCAACTAGAATGTTAAGGGAATTCATGTGGAGGCTGGGATTCCAAATAACTTTGATTTTGGGGGGGGGGAGGAAAAGAACTTTTTAGGAGCTCATTGTCACCTATTGAAGATCCAAACTCATCTTGTCATTTAAAAACTGTTGTAATCCAGTCCAACTTTCTGTAAAATTCTTTTTGTCAAAATTATGTTTATTCTTATTTTTAAAGTCAAATATCACTGTGAGGTTTGTAACAAAAATAATCTTCTATATCTTCCTACCTCTGAGAATTGCTTCTAAGTCATTTAGCTGATTCTTTTAGCATTTTCTACTGCATTTCTTAAATATACCCTTAGTAATTCTTGATTTTTCAATTTTAGACATTATCTGTTAGTATTTTACTGTATTCTTTCATCCCTGTTCCCTTAACAGGCACCCTCCCTCCCTCCCCCTCTTTGCATCTTCATGCATTACTACCACTGCATGGTATTCAGTGTTTAGATTATTATGATTACATGATATTGCTTAAACCTGAGCTGTATATGAGTCTATAATTACATTTTTTCTTGACCAACTTTTATTTTTTTTTGGAATTAATAATTGCCCCTTTGTTTACTGTTCTATGTACCTGAGAGTCCCATAGGGCTCTCAGATAATTCTAAGTATGTTGCAATATGTCAAATAATCTTTTGGTTCAATTTTTTCTTTGGAGCCATCCCCCAGGAGATTTCTGTCCTCCTTTAGTAAGTCTCATTTTGGGGCTTCCCGTTCGTTACCATAATACTGGAACATTCCTTCACCTCTCTTCTGTGTTGGATCCCATGTTTCCTGGATCTCATGTTGTTAATTTTTCTTGGTTTACTCCATCTCTTCTTTGAAGTATATTTAAAAAAAATGTTTAATCCTCACCTGAGGATATGATTATTGATCTTTGGGGGAGGGTGGGAAGAGGGGGGTGGTGGAGAGAAAATGAATGAACGAACAGGGATATGAGAAATACTGATTGGTTGCCTCATGTATGCACCCTGACCAGGGATTGGACCTGCAACCTAGGTATGTACCCTGACCAGGCATCGAACCCACAGTATTCTGGTGTACCCCCGATGCTCGAACCAACCGAGCTGCCAGGCCAGCTCAGTTGGAATATATTTTAGAGTAGCTTCCTGAGAAAAGATACATGGATGATAATTATTTTTGAGGCTTTGCTTATCTGAAAATGTCTTTATTCTACTTTTCATTAATTGAAGAGTTTGAGTGTAGACTTCTAGGTTGCAAATGACTTTACATCAGAATTTTGAAGGCATGCCTCTTCCTGGCTCCCAGTGTTACTGTTGAGAGAGAAGTCCAATGCCATTTTGATGCCTGACACTTGTTTGTGACCTGTCTTGGGGGGGTTACATTTTAGGATTTTATTTTTATCCCCAGTATTCTGAAATATTATGATGATGTGCATTGTGAGGATTTTTTTAAATTTGGTGAGTTGAGTTCTCTGAGGGTCTTTTTTATTTGAAAACACGTCTTTCGTTTACTAGTCTTTGACATAATTTTTCTCCTTCCATTTATTAGTTGGATATTGGGCTTCTTTGTTGATCCTCTGGGTTTTCTCCCCCTCTGCATTTTCTCTCTCTTTGTTCTAATTTATGGTAAAAATCCTCAGCCCTGTCTTCCAACTCTTCTTTAGAATTATTTATTTTTGCTATTCTATTTTTCAGTTTCTTAACAATGTTTGCTTATTCTCTGAATATCCCTTTTTTATGCTGCTTGTTTTTGTTTTGTGGCAATATTACCTGTTAGGGCTCTCTGAAGACATTAATTACAGTCCCTTCCATGATTTCCTCTGCATCTATCGATAGTACTGTCTCTGCTTGTTTCAAGCCTCTTCTGTTCCTTCCTTTTAGTCTCTGTCTTCATGTTAGAGACTCTCTTAAAGTGTCTGATGTTTCTTGGTGATCTGCATGTGTAAGAGTTAGCCCCTAAAAAGGTGATTGGTGGGACTTGTTGACTGGTATGTTCTAATGAATGAGTAGGTAGGGAGGTCCATTTCCACAGAGAGGAAATGGCCTGCCTTCTGTCTGGGGACTCTTAAGACTGTCAGCCAGAGCCCTGGGGTGGCCAAGCAGGGCGGTGGGGCAGGAGGGAGGGGCTTGTTCATTGTGTGAAATTTCACTTAATACCCCTGTTTTCAGAAAGGCACCTCCTTCTACCCTTATGAGGGCCTGAAGACTTTCAACTAATCTTGCTTTCAGCCTCACCCAGTAGCTTTCCTTCCCCTCCCTGCAAACCTTCAGAGGTTCCTGGTGCTTCCAGTTTCTGAGCCTTCCTGGAGTCCTGCAGCACAGTGTACCTTGTTTCTTACTGTCCCCCATTCCCCACCAGCACTTAGCAGAAGGAGAAAGCCGAAGTTTAAATTAGTAACCATTTATCTAGTCACTCCCCAATTTATCAAATTTTGTTGATATTTTTAATTCTTCTTTTCTGTGCCATTCTTACTCCTTTACTGTCATTTAAGAAAGATTTCAGAAAGGAATGGAGATAAACGTGCATGTTAAGTCTGCCACATGCAACCAAGAGTTGCAGAAGTGAACCTTCTTGATTTCTCTCCCTCGTAAATACACAGACCCTGTGCCCTAGTTTCAGTTGTACCTTCTTTTTTCCATTTTCTTGCTCATGCCATCTTTCTTCCTGGACGACCTACTCTCCTTTCAGACTATGGACGTCCTACACATGCTTCCAGATCCAGCTTATATGCATCATTCATGGAAGCCCCCCCCCCTTTTTTTTTTTAATTGTTGAATTTGTCTAGCTGGAACCGACCATTCCATTGACTGAGTTTTTAAAGTTTCATACGCTGAATTCTTGTGGTCTTGCCACCCTCGTGACACAGGATATATTTTTTGCCTTATGCTGTAATTGTTTGTATTTATACCACTTCCCTTAGATTTTAAGCTTTTAAAGGATAGTTTATAAGACTAGCTTTGTAATTTTATTTTTGTTATTGTTAACAATTAACACAGAACCCAGGAAGCTAAACATTTCACAGAACCACAGTTTTAGAGCTGGGAAAGAATTTGGAGATCTAAAACGTCAACTCTTTTTTTTTTTTTTTCCTACTCAGAACGTACAGTTCTCCACTAATCCATCAGAGAGAGAGAGTTTGCTTTTTATCATCCCCGTAGGAACGTCACTCATTTTATGAATGTACAGCTCCAGTGTGACTAAATGATCTTGCAGTCATAAGCTAGGGACAGAGCTGGAACTGTAACCTCCTTCTCAAGTTCTCACACTGCTAAATGTAGTGATAAAATCGGATAAATGCTTAATTAAATGTTCTGGTTAATCCAGGGTTAGCTGAAGGGCATGTTATGTTTCAATTTTCTTGTTGAAAATTTTTGTATGTATTTTTTTGGTCTTAGTAATTAGGTAATTTGAACATAGGTAATCATCATAACTCCCTCCCTCCCTCCCTCCCTTCCTTCTTCCTTGGATCTTGATTATTCTGGGTTTTGTCAAGAGCTGGATAATAGTTTTCTTCCAAGGCATCAGGTACCCATGGATGAGAAAAAAATGTAGGCAACTACTGAAAGTGCCCTGATTTGGGGAACATTTTTAAAAATTAGTGATATTAGGTACTTGGGGTATAGACCCAATTTAAGTGGGTCCAGTTAAAGTTTTGCTATTTTGATAATTCATCAAAGATTATTGCCCAAAGTATCTTCAAGGTAAATTATCTGTGTCAAAGATTCTTCTCTATTTTCCTGGGTTATCTAGCTCTTGGCAGTCATTTCCAGAATGTTTGAGGTAGCTCTAATATTGATGTTTGAAGGGTTAGATGCAGCAGGAATGGTTGGTCACTGGGAGAAAGTTGAGTGACATCTATTGTCTGCTTAGGATTTGTTGGACATCAAGCATGCCAGACACGTTTAAAAAGCTAGATGCCATTCTTTTCCTCATCCCCTTCTTAGGGCACGTGAGGATAGATCTGCAGGTATTTAAGGGGTTGTCCCTTTCCTCTGAGATTTGATTGTTCATTAGGGTTTTGCTTCACAGTAGGAGGCTGAATGATGGCAGATGGTCTGATACTGGGGTTGGCTTGCAGTCTCCCTCCACTGGGCAGTGCCATTGCTGGACAAGCAGTCTGTGGTGGAATGAACCATAACCATCCTGTATGCTGGCTTGGGCTCTGCCTCATGGCCGTCACTTTTGGTTTTATCCAGAACAGAAATTGTGGTCCCCAGATACTAGAGTCAGGGTTTATTGTACTGATTCTGCCTTTGCCTGTTTTTTCATTGCCACCTGGCTGCCGTTAGAGGGAATTCACTATATAGCTCTGAGTTCCTGTAGGGGACTGAGAGGAACCATCCCTGTTACCAGGGTGGTATGTGTGTTCTCTTCCCTTAACACTGTTACCCAGATTTCCTTTTATGACTCCTTAAGTCAGAAGCAGCTGGTAGGATGCATGAGGGAAGCGTTACTCACCAGGCACACGTAGTGGCCCTGACTGCTGGCCTGGAGTCTGGGCTGAGCTGAGAATGAGTCAGCTCCGGGAATGGAAAGATTGCAGGGTAGTGGGGCGTAGGAGTTGTGTGACTGACTGCTTCTTCTGTGACTGCTCTCTTCTCTATAAGGACTTATCCCAAAGCTGGGAATACTGGGGATCCAGTAAGCCAACCAAGTTTGTGGTGATAATGTTTCCTGTGAAAGGAATGAGCTGACTGCACTTGGCATTGTTGCCTTCTGTGTTATGGGTGTATATGGGTTTTGAGGCAAGCTTGAGCTTGTATGATGAGAGTTCTATGTGTAAGAGTTTCACTCCAATAAAAGAAACCACAGCATCTCTGTCTTGATTGTAAAGCTGAGTCTTCTGTGTCTATCTTTGTCCAGTAGGGGTCACTGGGGGCTTAAGTTCAAACAGAGAAACTCACTAATCTTGTGGTAGACCAATCAGATTCCTTGTCCTTTTTGTGGCATATTTGTACATTTTAAATATTAGATCTGAAACAAAAAATGTGAACTTGTATTAAGAACTGACCAGTCTGTCTGTCTTTAGGTGGCACATTTTTTCCCTCTTTTTAATTACAGTTACTGCCAGGATCTGGACAACTATGTCACAGAGATCTAAAATTAGCTCTTTGTGTGTGGAGCTTGGTTTCCATGGCTAAATAGTTTAAGTTGATTTCTCTTATTTTTTTTCTTGACCTGGACTCTTCCTCTGAGCCTCAGATGTAGCTACCTATTGGCATTCTCACGCCTGCCAGGTTACCTCTTTGGTGAGCTCCTGATCCCTTTGTGAGTGGCAAGCCCACTCCCGCCCTGTTGTATTGAAGGTGACTCAGGAGAGCTAAAGTTGATCGTGTGTTTCTTAGCCAGACCACATTAAAAGATGTGTTCTCATTGAGACCATTTTTTGTTTTTACTTGGAAAAAGCATTTAAAAATGCATGTAGGCTGGATAGGAGTAAGATGCTAACTTACTTTCATTGTGCATTCACTTGGAATGAGAGAGATTTCTGGACAAAAATAACAGCCTTGGCAAAATTTACAAGCATTCCCCATAGACAGGGCTTCTTCTCCTTGAATCTTCTCCATTTATGTCAGATAACTGACTACCAGCATTTCCTGGAAAAAGTTTCATAGTTAGATCTTATTATTTTGTTAGGGGAAAATAGTCAGAATCCCAAAGAGAGGGACTATTTTAAATAGCACTGTGGATAGTAAGGTTAGCTAAGTAATCTTTCTTGTCCTTTCTTTTTCTGAAGCAATGCCGTTGAAGTCCGATTGGATTTATTCATTGAGTTGGTGACTTAGAGCTGTTAAATAACACACACTTTATGTTGACTTGCCTCCTTGCACTGGCCACTGAAGAGGACTTGATGTTCTGTTGGGGCGTAAATGCTCTAGTGTAGTAACAATAAAAACAATAATTAACTTTAATGAGTTAACTCTGTACCAAATAGTCCATGCCTTTTCTCACTTAACCCTCACAGTGACATGAAGTGGTGATTTTATTGTCCCCCTTTTACAGATGAGGGACTGAGGATTAAAGAGATTAAGTAATTGGTTCAAAGACACACAGCTAGAAATGGTGAAGCCAGAGTTTGAATCTTGGTTTGACTAACAGATTATGTTGAATGTAGAGTCCTGGGCAGAGAGAGAGGCACTAGGTCTTTAAGCGTTCAAAATTTTTAAGTACTAAACCAGAGCTTTTCCCACTTCACTTTCTACCTTTACTCTTTTCCTTACCTTTTAAAAAATATATTTTATTTATTTTTAGAGAGAGAGGAAGGGAAGGAGAAAGACGGGGAGAGAAACATCAATGTGTGGTTGCTTCTCGTGAGCCCCCTACTGGGAACCTGGCCACCCAGGCTTGTGTCTTGACTGGGAACGGAACCGGCAACACCTTGGTTTGCAGCCTGCACTCAATCCGCTCAGCTACACCAGCCAGGGCCCTCCTTACCTTTCCTTTCCTTTTTCTTTCTCTTTTTCCTGGGTAAGAGCCTCAGTTGCTGCGCTAGACAAAAAGGCCACCCAGAATTTAGATATCGGGTAGAATCTGTATTTGGAGAGATTTCTAGAAGTGGAATTTCTGTTCAGTAAATTGATTTTTTCCCAGCTCCAAGGAAAAGCAAAACGTATTCTTGTGTGCTTGGAGTTACTTTTTCTCTTACACTCCCAGGTAGATTTGGAAGTTCACTGTTAAAAGTGGCTCGCTTGGCTCCTTTGTTAGTATATGTTATCTGTTGGGCCCATGTGGAGGAGCATATTGAGTTATTCCTGCCATAAGATGAATAGTTTTACAGACGCTTACTCTCTGGGAGATGTTTCTGTGGTCAAAATATATACATTCCGAAGAACTGCTTATATTTGGGGAATCTAAATGGTTTATTGACCCCGTTGTGCTCTTTTTAGTATGCCCCCCTCTTACACTCCTGGCTCTACCAGGGCTCTCTAGACCCTCTTGTCCATTCACCAAGTCGTTAGTTCATTTATCTGTCTATCTGCTCGCTCATTCCATAGTTACTTGGTGACTACAATTTATACAGGAGAGCAGAATTCATCTAGCTTCAGAAACTTTAGTGAGAGGGTATAAATAAGCACACAACTACATTATAAAGTAGAGAAGGCTAAATGTTGTGAGAGGGGAACTTACAAAGTATAATGTAAGGTCTAGAGAGAGGTTTACTTCTAACTGGGATAGAGGGGGTCTGTCCCAAGGAAAATCTGTGGAAGTATTTATTGACTTTCAGCCGTTCTGTAGGAATGGGATTTTGATATGGAGATGGGAAGGAAATACGTTCCAGGGTAAATGAGGGACATATTGTAAAGCCAGAGAGTTTTGAGCTTAATTTGCTGGCAGTGGGTAATTAAAAGTTTTAGAATGAAATTACAAATGAACACTTACTGAGCATTTAATGTGTACCAGTTATCATGCATGCTTTAGGGGATTCATCTCATAGTGGATGAGGACAGGGTTGGCAGGTTGGAGACTGGGATTGGGAATTTAGATAAGGTAAATCATCAGTTCGCTAAGGTTTTGTACAGTCTGAGCAGTATTCAGAGGTCTTTGTGGTCAGGTGTGGTTTGCTACTCCTCCAAATAATGATAATAGCAGCCAATAGTTATTGAGCATATATTGTGTGTCAGGTGCCATCTAAGCACCTTAAATGCATCAACTCATTTAAGTCCCACTACAACTATATGAGACAGGCACTATTATTATTATTATTTTGCAGATGAGGAAATTGAGGTTCTGTGAAGTTAAGCAATTGCTAAAAGTTGCTAATGTGACATATATTGTTAGGATCTGGATTTGAATCCAGGTAGTCTGGCTTCAGGTTGATCTTGTAATTACCATACCTCTATAATGCTCATGGCATCTAGGTTACTGATCAAGAAATTTGGGGGCTTTTTCTAACTATTGTATTCAGTAACACTTAGGCATGTAGAAAATTCTTTAATGGCATTCTGGGTCTTTGCATGTTTATTATTGTCTCAATTCCACATTGCTAAACATTAGAGACAGGAGTCAGGATATCTCCTAATTAGCTTCTGTGAAGTCCACATCCTCTGCCCATCTGTAGTTACATGGTTACTGGGGGAGACAGATCACAAGAGCTCAGATCCAGGCTCTGATGCCTGGGTCCTGCCATTCTCAGAAGCCCAAGGTTTCCCGTCCTGTCTGTTATATACTATATACACTAGTCTCTCTACCAAAGTTTTAATCTCAGACACACACACACACACACACATATACATAGATATATAGATACACACACGAGATATATTTATGCTAAAATTATATGCATATGTAATTCTTAAAAGAAATTCTCCCTTTATAAGCATTTTTCCCTAGATTTCAGAAACTTTAATTGTGATGGGTCTTAAATTTTTAGTCTTTATCTGCCAAAGTTATGCTTATGGATGTGCTATTTTGAGACCAAGTGTAACTCCATGGCAGTTTGAATAAGACATACAGCCTCCCTTCTCACAGGCCTGCTTCCATCTTGGCCACAGACAGTAAAGTGCTCCTGGGGTATTGCCTTGTTTCGAGATTTCTTGTGGGTGACGGTTGTGGGTGACTGTCCTGAATTCTTGTGAGTGAAGTAATCTTACAGAGAGTCAGGTGAGAGGCCAGTCTGAAATCTTAACGAAGTTCAGAGTCTTGCTTTCACAAAGTTGCTTTGATGGTTTGGGGCCCTGCCCATTTGGGCTGTTAAGGAGAAAGATCCTGGGGGCTGCTAAATATGTCTGTAAATGGCCCATTCTTTGTGTAACAAGTGATCTCTGAAAAGAAACTAGTCACTCCCTTCTGCCAGCCTCTAACCACTTCCGGTAAATGACAGCACACAGATCCATCTTAGTTTTGCTAAGTGAAAAATTTATTTTCATGAAAGCAATTTCCCTCCTTTTCTTTCTTCCTTCAAACAAACACACATAGATATACACAAAGGCTGGAGACAAACATTTTACTTGTCAAATGTAGAAAAATGGTATATCCAAGGTATAGCATGCCGTCTTATGAAGATCTTATGAAGAATAAATTACGTTGGTTACATTTCATTGTAACCAAAATACATTCTGAATCTGTTATTGTGTAATAATAACAAATTCAGAATGTATTTTGGTATTTGAGTGCTTTGGCTTTCTTTTTAAAATTTCATAGGTATTTTGAATGACAGAAGCATGCTAAATGATTTTCTAATTAAGACAGTTTTACAGTGGCTTCTGATAGCAGAAGGAAGCAGAGAAATGACTTTCATTTTGCAAAATGAGAATATTGTGTAGATATTTATAAGATTGCAAAAGACAGTTACGCAATGGTGATATAGACAGTACTAGCACCGTAATGTCTTGTGTCGACCTTGAGAGTCTTTTCTTAGAACTGGGCGAATCTGTGTACAGACTTGAGTCTTGCAAAGATGAAGTTTTCCAAACGTAAATATCTAAAATTGTTGAACTTCAAGTTAGTGTTTGCCAGAACATTGTAGCAAAGGGAGGCAGTGTGGTTAAATTCATTGATTGACTTGAAATAAGACAGGTAAAATTTCAGATGTCTGTTCATTGTTTACTTGCTTTGTGGCTTTGGACAAAATAACCTGAATTTTCTGAGCCTCAAGTTCTTGATTTCTAAAAAGGGGATATTATTAGGATGAAATGAAGTAGCAAATGTGAAAGTGCTTCCTAGGAGGTGCTCAATAAATGTTAGTGTATTATAGTACTAGTATAGTGTATCATAATGTCCTTCCAAGCGTGTCCATCTTCTTTGACCATCACAGCTCCAGAGCTTCTCCACAGAAGGGGCTACGCATTATCGTCTTGGTGTCCACTGTGTCTAGCGTGATGCTCCATATTTTTAAACTGAATGAATGAATGAAATGTTCTGTTTCACAAGACAGCCTGCTCCAGAGGGAGCTCCAGTTTAGTATCCACTGGATGCACCATCAGTTTTCCCTCTGTAGTACCCATTTCCTTCAGCAAACACTGTATTATTTTTCACACATCAAGAAAAATCCTGTTTTGACCGTATATCCTTCTCTCTGTTCTCCGTTACAGTGAAATTTCTTGAAAAGTTGTTTTTAATTTGTTGCCTGAATTCCTCTCCTCCCATTCTTTTTTTTACATTTAGTTTTTAAAATTATTTGTAATTGCAGAATGACTGATGTATAACATTGTATTAGTTTTAGGCGTGTGACAATGATTCGATGTTTAAAGATTTTATTCGTTTTTTTAGAGAGAGGGGAAGGGAAGGAGAAAGAGAGGGAGGAAAATATCAATATGCAAAACATTGATCAATTGTCCCTGCATGCCCCCAACTGGGGACCTGGCCCCAAACCCAGGCATGTGCCCTGACCTGGTATCAAACCAATGACTTTCTGGTTCCCAGGCCGGCAATAAACCCACTGAGCAACACCACCCAGGGCAATGATTTGATATTTATATACATTGCGAATTGATCACCACAATAAGTCTAGTTAACATCTGTCACTTTACATAATTACCCTGAATTTTTTTCTTGTGAGAAGCACTTTTAAGATCTATTCTCTTAGCAACTTTCATACATGCAGTTCAGCTATAGTCACCAACTATAGTCACCAAGCTGTACTTTATTTTTATTTTTATTAAATTTTTTTTATCCTTACCTGAGGACATTCTTTCGTTGTTTTTTTTGTTTTTGCTTTTCTTTTTAAAGAGAGATTGGAAGGGTGAGAGAGTGAGAAACATCGATGTGAGAGAGAAACATCAATTGGTTGCCTCCTGTGTGCACCCCGACCAAGGATCAAACCTGCATCTCAGGCATGTGCCCTGACTGGGGATCAAACCTGTAACCCTTCAGTGTGCAGGACAGTGCTCCAGCCAACTGAGCTGTACCAGCCAGGGCCAGGCTGCACTTTACATCCCCATGAATCCCCTTCTCTCTTGAATCACTACAAAAATTCAAAATCTCTTGAGTTTCTCTGCCTTGCCATCGAAACTGCCCTTCCTAACTTCACTGGTGACCTCCACATTGCTAAATTCAAGGGTCAGTTCTCACTGTCATCATGACACATTAACAGCTGTGACATGGTTAGTTACTACTTTTTAAAACACTGCCTTCACCTGGCTTCTGGGCAGCATGTTCTTTTGGTTCTCATCCACTGGCTTCTTCTTTTAGTCTCTTTTGGTGGTTCTTCCTCTTCCCTATCTAATAACGTTGGAGGGTTTCCAGGACTTAGTCCTTGAACTTGATCTCTTCTCTTTACTCCCTAAGTGATCTCCCTCAGTTTCCTGGCTTTAAAACTTCATCATGGGTCTCTCCCTGAACTCTAGATTCATATACTCAGTTCCACATTTGTAGTTCCCTAGAATGTCTACTAGGCATTTCAAACCTAATGCATCCAAAAGGGAATTCCTACCCCTCTTCCCCCAACAAACAACCAACCACAAACACTGTGAACCCCACATTCCTTACTTCTCTGGTAGTCTTTTCTGTCTTAGGAAATAGCAGTTCTGTCCTTTTTTCATTTCTCAGGCCAAAAACCTTGGAGGAGTCTTGATTCTATCCTTTCCCTCTTTCCCCTCATCCAGTCTGTCAGCAACTCCTGATAACTCTTTTTTTATCCAGATTATGACCACATCTCGCCGTCTCTACCACCATACCCTGGTCCCAACTACCATCATTTCTTAGCCACCAATTTTCACTTGGATTATTGTAATGGCAACCACTTACCTGACTTCTGTCCCTGTAGTTTTGCTTTTCTGGGATGTCATATAAATGGAATCATACAGTGTGTAGCCTTTTGTGTTTGGCTTCTCGTGCAGCGTAATGCTTTTGAGATTCATCCATGCTTTTGAATGTGTCAGTAACTTGTTCCGTTTTTATTGCTGGGTTGTATTCCATTGTGTGGATACACCATAATTTTATAGGTTCAGCTGATGGACGTTTGGATTGTTTCCAGTTTTTAGTTACTTTGAATAAAGCTGCTATAAACATTCACACACAGGTCTTTGTGTAGGCACGTGTTTTCATTTTGGGAGGGGGCGGTAAATGCCTAGGAGTGATACTGCTTGGTCCTCTGATATATGCGCACTTAACTTTATAAGAAACTGCCAAACTAGAGTAGTTGTGCCAAGTCACACCCCAACCAGCAGTGTGGGAGTTCCAGCCGCTTCACACCTCAGCAAGACTTGATATTGTCAATCTTTGTGATCTTAGCCCTTTTAGTAGGTGTGCAGTGGCGAAGTGTTTTCCGTTGTCTGCTATAAGGTCCACATCCAGTTTTGATTTGTAAGCAGGCCTCAGTTTTGTGGAAGGCATTGTTTTCTGCTATCACTGAGTATCCTGACGGCCCCTTGGACAGCTCGTAGAAATTAGGTGATGTTTGTTCTCCTTGCTCATCTTTATCACGCCCTGATGCCAGGTCTGTCTCGTGGAGCTTGTTCTGTGTGTGGTCTTCTCTGCAGTCACGTTCGGGTCCCTTGCCTCCTTCTGGGCTGTGGGTGTGGGAGGGTTGCCCTCTGCCTGTGCCAGGGCACTTGTGGATGCTTATATATCCTTGTGTACTTCGCCTTCTCCCTGAAAGTGGTTCCCTAGGGCTTCTGTGACTTTTTTCTTTTAGCTTCGTCTTGAAGTCCGGCATTCCATCCAGGCTGGGAATGGAAAGTTGAGCGTGACGTCCTCTGAAACCCTCCCTTCTTGTAGAAGGGTCTGAGGTTTGGTTGTTTAAGCTGAGCAGAGGATGCCAGAGATAGAGTTTGAGTCAGCTCAGCACTAGCTTAGGCTCTCCTTTTCACTCTCCTGGTTCCTCCTTCCCTTTCCCCTCCCCCTCTGCCAGTTGTTTCCTGGGCTTTGTCTGAGATACACTGTACTGCTTTAGTCCCCGTCAACTACTGCCTGCTGAAAAAGTCAGAGGCGAGATGGAGGAGAAACCACCAGGAAGTTTCTGACAACCCCGAGCAGCCAGCTTCTGCCTCTGTGCTGATAGTTGAGGACAGCAGTAACCTCAGTAGAAGGGCATTCAGAGGCCTGCACCGAGCTGTGGGCTTGCAGCTAACTCAGTGGAGGAGAAAGGACCGGCCTGGAAATGCCTTTCTTAGATTCATCTTATTTGCCACCAACCATCTTTGTTTTGACTCATGTTCTTGGAATTGCCTGTGTTCTCTACTGGAAGAGATGTGCCAGAGGCAGAGCAGGTAACTGGTACTGAGTTATTCTTTAAATCTACTGTGGGGCTTTTGAAGGTGGGGTAAGTGACGGAGGTCTTACCAGTTGCTTTCCTTAAAGGGCCAGTACATCCTCTCAACTGGGGTGCTGTCAGACCTGAGTGTGTGCGTATACCCACTGAGAAAACTGGTCCCAGCGTTGCCCTGGGACCAGTAGGGGACCCAGACTCTTTCCTGTTGTTCTTTGAGCTGCCAGGCTGGAGGGTGCTGGTTTGATGAGGTGACGTCTGGGCTTGAAGCTGAGGGAAGTGGCAACTATGCTGACTTGCGTCTCTCAGAAAATCAAGCCCTTCCTTTCCTTCCTTTCTCAATTTCAAAACAGTTTTTGGGTCTTTGTTTTTAACCAAAAGCATCCAGTAACTGTCACTCTCCTTTAGGCTTAGATGTGGGAAAACTTGTGGGATTAGAGAAGGGTCTGGATTTGATATATTTTCGGGTGAGAGAAGACAGGAGTGAAAGGTCGGGGAGAAAATTGGGTGGGTGGTGCCCTTGCCGCAGGGCATCTTGGAACACGGGGCTGCCTCCCTTCTCTCCGATGTGATTGAAACTGTTCTTTCCCCTCGGGCAGCTATACAGTTTACGCTATGTGTATCCAGTCATCTTCAGCGCAACGCAACGAAGTTAGCGGTTCTTTTCCCCAGGGGATTGGGCCCTGCTATTAAAAATAATTTTTTAAAATGGTAACAGACCCCTCTTTCATCCCATATTGTTATTCTCCACATTATATTCCTTTAACTTCCAAACACCCAGTTCCGGGATCAGTCCCATGTTTAGCTGATTCTGAACCTCCACAGCTGAAGATTGGTGAAGTCTAACTTTTCCTGGAGTACGTCCTTGCGTCTGTGTCGGTGCCTCAGTGCTGTCCTTGTGAGCTGCTTACCACCTTCCAGCCAAGTACTGAGATACTTGTTACTTTGTCACAAGTTAAGATGGAGATTTGATGACATTACTTAGCTTTCTATTAAAAGTTCAGGAATGCTTGACAGAATTAGAATCAGATTCAGTCATTCCCCAGTGTCCTTTCCAGTAAGTCCCAGAAAAGCTTTTGACTAAATATTCAGAGCTCGTGTCAGTATCAGCAAAAACAGGAGGAACATTTAGAAATATGTTTGCTTGCGTGGTGGTGTGTTTAAAAAGGCACCCCTAAGGGGCTCCCCTGAAACGTGAGCCTGTATTCGAGCTTAGAAAGAGAGAAGTTGGCAGGGCAGGCATGCGTTATTCAGCCCTATATAGTATTTCAGGCGGAAGCCGCTGTTCCTTTCCCTGTGCATTATGGTAATGACATTTCTAAACCACTCATCGTTAATACTGATTAATATTTTTAAAGTTTATCGTCAGTATAGAATTTTCTGTGGAACTTAAGAGTCATAGTTCTGTAAGTGCTTTATTTTTTATGTTTTAGAAATATTAATTTCATAAATAGCCATAAATGCATTGAAATAAAAAGAAAAACACTTTATAAAAGCTTTTCATTTCTATGAAACAGCTTTAATTCTAGTAACTAATAGTAATATTGGGAGTGTACTGTGTTCAATTTATCTGTGAAATTAGAGCAGTGGTATTTCAGTTGGAGACTGTGGATACCGAAGCTTCCACAGAAGTACGTAAGAGATTCTGCACCCACTTTATTATCATTTCAATTTTAAGGCCTAGTTTATTTTATAATATATTTTTTAAAAACATGTACATTCTAATGTACTAATTTCCTATTGGACATCACCAGAACAAAGTTTCTCCATCATTTTTGTGTATATATATTTATACTGCTTATAAAATGTACACTTGATTAAAAAGGTGAAGATTGTCTCTTCTGATCTGTTTGTTTTTTTTTTTTTTAATTGGAAGTGTGTATACTCTTGCAGAACATACTTCTGAACATCGGTCCTGTGCCTGAATTCTAGGCAAGGCTCCGTTGTATGGGATCAAGCGCTCTTTCTATAATAGTGAGTGGGCAACATATATATGTGTAAGTGATAACATTTGTAATATTGGCTTAGTGTGTACTAAAGTTTTTTGTGCTTATTGTCTCACTTTTCTATTCACATATATTATAAGGAATGTACATAGCTTTTAGGTATTGAAGGTATTTAACTTTGAAGCAAATATTTCTGCTGTTCTTTCAGGCTTGTCTATCAATTTATTTGAATAATATTCTGAGATTACCAGGCAAACTGTAAAACTATTACGGTTTGTTTCTATTTGTATAAATCAGTTTATTTTTTAAAAGATTTTATTTATTTATTTTTAGAGAGGGAAAGGGAGGGAGAAACAGAGGGAGAGAAACATCAATGTGTGGTTGCCTCTTAAGCACTCCTTACTGGGACCTGGCCAGCAACCCAGGCATGTGTCCTGACTGGCAACCCTTTGGTTCACAGGTGGGCGCTCAATACACTGAGCCGCACCAGCCAGGGCTGTATAAATCAGCTTAATAGGATAGTTCTCTGCAATAAAACACAACATAGAAATAAATTGGATGCTGAGGTTGATACAGCTGTAATTAGTCTCTAATTTCAGTAAAAAATTACCTGATATTATTTGGTTTTAACGTAACATATATTTGAACCTCTAAAATTGATTTATGCTATTAAATACTGCATTTCTATGTTCCTTATATGTTGAGTTCCATATACGATTTGTTTGACAAAGGGCTCTCTTGTCAGAGTTGAAACCCACTATGCAGGTAGTTTCCGAGGTTCCTTTCAGCACCGCAATGCTAAGATACTGTGTTCTAGTAAATTCTCATTGATTGCATAGATTTTTTGTTTTCTTCCACCCTTAAAGTTGGTAACATCTTCTGTTTTGCTGTTAGAGTTGGAAGGGACCTTACTTATTAACTAGTCCAGCCTCTTACTCAGTTTTACCCTTGTCAGAAGTCATTCTTCCTTTGCCCAGAGGTCTCTGATTGTTGAACATACATTCTATGGACTATTCATTGTGTTGGTAACTGGAGAGTTTGTTTTTAAGCTGAAACTTGCCTTTTTGTAACTTATGTCCATTAGTGCAAATTTGGCCTAGCAAATATCAGTCTACTCTCCTAGGTGTCAGGCTTGCTTATATTTGAAGGCTATCCAGCCTAGCGACTTCCCTTTTCATTACTATGTATTGATTTCCTAATTCCTGATCTTTCTAGTGTTCCCTTTGGACAGTTAAATTGCTTTTGCTTTGAAAATGTGGCAGCTCTGTGTGTGTGTAGACAGGTAAAGGGAGCTCAGCAAAAACATGGAGGAGAAATCACTCATTTTTTCCTTCGCTTTTTTTCCCCTCTAGATGTTATAGGGTCCACTGGTGAGATCTGATCATACAAGTACATGGCATTTACAACTATGCCCCCAAGTCACCATCTCTTCTGCAGGTAGAAGCAAGATACAGGATGACATAGTTTTACTGAAGCCATATAATACTTACAAGAAAGAGCTTAGCATCTAGTATTTAGAATTTTAAATAGTTTTCAATACATCCTGTCCACACTTGCGTTCACGTACATTATCTCATTTCCCAAAATTCTTCCTGTTTTAGTTTGTCTTCATTTTTTTCTCTCTAGGACTGTTGAAATAATCTCTTTCCCCCCATTCTTTCTCGCCCCATCCCCAACAACCACCCCTAATCTGTAGCCAGAGTGAGCTTTCTAAGATACAGAGCTGTCTGTGACACTCTCCTGCTTAAAAACCCATTTGTGCTTCCCTCTGCTTTGAGAAGAAAAGTTCAAACTCTACAGCACGACACGAAAGGGTTTTCATGATGATCTGCCCCCTGCCTATTTCACTAGTTTCATTTCCTGTTTTGGCCTCACAAACACCTAGTACTCAAGCATCATTTAAACACTTGTACATCTCTACCTGAAATGCCTGTACCCTCTTTTCAACTGCACTACCTTGGTATCCGTCCTTCAAGGTAAGCAGTGACTGCCTCTGGAAAGCCTTCCTTGACTGAAATGAGATTTCCCCTTCTGTGCTCTAGCAGCGCGCTGTGAGCACTCCTTCAGATCGGGGTTGTCTTCTCCTCTAGCTCGTCTCTCCGTTAGTTAGATTCTGTTAGACTGTAAGATCTTTAAGGACAGGTGTTCTTCCTCATCTCAGTTTCTCAAGTGTCTGAGACAAAATAGGTGTCAGTAAATGTTACCTGAACTAATAAAGAAATTAAGATAACATTAGACATAAACTGTAGCAATTTAACTGTGTGCTATTCATTCGTGTATTTATAGGGCATGGCTTAGCCTAATGTTGGGTGCTCATTGTAGGTTAATGGAAGGATACAGAGTTGCCCTGTGTTTTACTTTATTAGTATCTCACGTTGAGGTAGTGTAAAAAGGAAAGGAGCTGTATAGTTACTTGAGAAGAACATTTGCATTTTTGTCTTGGCAAAAGGACAAAAGTTTTCCTCTCTAGGGTCTTGTTTTCTTTACCTGTAAAACAGAAGGGTTGGACAGTCCAATCTCTGAAGGGGTTTTTCCTTTTAAAGCAGCTCCACCACACTATAGATTCATATTAAACTTAAGAGCAGTTATAAAATGGCCAAACCCTGTACATCAATTATTATTGTCTCTCCTCCAGAGACCAGTGTGCCTTTGGATTTCTTGAACTTCAGCATAAGAATGATAGGTATTGTAGTTAAATTTTGTACTGTGAGATTTGGTGCAGCTTTATGAGATTTCTTTAAACTTCGATTCCTCCACTTACAACATCCTCTGTGCATCTTCTATTTCTATTATCTAAAAATCTGTTAAGTGTATAATAGGCACTCAGTAAATAGTTAAGTGGTTGGTCATATATGAAATATATCTTTGCTTAAATAACTAAAGCATTAGGTGTTTTAATTAAGATGGAATCTTTCCCTAGCCATCCCCCCCCCCCCCCCCGCCCCCTATTTGTACAGTGTGGTAGAAGGACCACTGAACTTGGAGTCAGAAGACCTGGGTTCTAAGTCCGGTTCTTTTGCTTACCATATGATGTTAGACAGGACACGTAGTTCCTTTGGACTTCAAATTTCCAATCTGCACGAGAAGAAAGACATTCTCTAATTTTCTGGGGTTCTGACAGTGTGACCATGTAGCTCATGTTTGGATGAGGAATGGAATTGTGTCTGAGAGCAGGCTGGGAGTCTGGGGTCAGACTGCCTGTGTGTTCATTCAAACTCTTGCCTTTACTTGCAGAGTAACATTAACATGTTTGGTCCTTTGTTTTCTTATCTGTAAAATGAAGTTAAAGATAATGCATGGTTGTTTGGAGTTATCTCTTAGAACACATTCTGTACGTGGTGAGGACTGTAGAATTGTTTGCTGTCATTATTATAATTGTTTTAAACTAAAGACATCACTGAAAACAGTATTTCTGTTGTGGGCTGCCGGGAGAAAAATATGAATGTTTGCTTTTACAGTCGGGAACTAAGAAATGTACTAGAAGCCAATGTGGGGATGTATAGAAATATTAGTGATATATTATGAATCATTGTGTTGCATATTAGAAGGAAAGATTTCTGCATCAGCTTTAATATCCTTCAATAATGGGTGAGTTTGGCATTTTAAATATATAACTTTAATTTTCTGTGCTATTGTAAGAAAGCCAGTAGCTATAAATTCTCAGATAACTTAAAAAATTGTTTTTAATCCTTACCCAAGGGTATGTTTTTTATTAATTTCAGAGAGAGAGGAAGAGAAAGTGAGAGTGAAGGAGGAGAGGGAGAGAAAGAGAAGGGGGTAGGGGGGGCGAGAGAGAAAGAGAGAGAAAAACAAATCAGTTGCTTCCCATACGTATATATACGTACCCCTGACCAGGGATCAAATCTGCAACCGAGGTATTGGCTCTGACCAGGAATCAGACCCACGACCTTTTGGGGTATGGGGCGAGCTACCTGGTCAGGGCACTTCTCTGATACATGTGGAATACTGGTTTGCACCTCTTCCCTCCAGTGAACAGTTTAAAGATCTACAGGTAGCAGTCAGATTCTCTTTTGCCTTTTCTAACATCTCCGGACATCTAGTGACTATGAAATGACTGAAAGTTGAGTAAAAACAAAGGGGAATGCCTTGGATAATCACTATATAGGTTGGTCTCCTCTGGGTAATTTAGAGCTAGCTGACTGTCTTAATCAAAGTCCTCTCTGTTGTCAGCAGCAATTTCTCTTTTGATTCTCAGGACCACCTGGGAACCTGAAAGGAAGGCCTGTCTCCTGGCATCTAGACTGACCTTGTCCCCAACACTGCCCCCTACTTTTCTTTCGTCTGCAGTACCTTCAGGCGAAACAGTTCTGCTTGATGCCAGGGAAGTGAGGAGAAGACAGGCTTTGGTTCATTTTCCTCAAACCTTACCCAGTAATGGTTATTTTGATTTTTGGAGACTGAAATTGACCCACATCTTTGTTTGGGACGTGCCCGAAATCTCTAGTTGGCCATAGTCAAGTATTTTTATTTCTTAACCTTCCCAGGGATATTTCACCTTCTTACATACATATCCCTTTTTAGTTATTCTGGCTTAGGTCCCTCTCAGAAACATCAGGGTATAACAGGAGATGTAGCTTTGGAGCTGGATAGAGGATATGAAATCTCGGTCGTTATTCAACCATTTTAAGTCTTAGTATTTTTATCTCTAAAATGGAAATGGTAATATCTTTGGTAGAGAGTTGCTGTTGGGATTAAATGAAATTATATGTAAAGTTTTTAGCACATTAAGCCCTGGCTGGTGTAGCTTAGTGGATTGAGCACGGACTGGGAACCAAAGGGTCACTAGTTTGATTCCCAGTCAGGGCACAAGCCTGGGTTGCAGGCCAGGTCCCCAGTGGGGGCCATGTGAGAGGCAACCACACATTGATGTTTCTCTCTCTCTCTTTCTCTTTCCCTTCCCCTCTCTGTAAAAACAAATAAATAAAATCTAAAAAAAAAGTTTTTAGCACATTATCTGTGAACTTATAGTAGAAGCTCAATTAATTTTATCTTAGGTTATTGAATGCCTTATAACTGTGTTCCCCCCCTTATAAAGACAAAAGACAGTCCCTGCATGTGAGGAATTTCAGTCTGATAGAGGAAAGTGTTACTAAATTTGGATAAAGAAATGTTTATCCCTTCCTATTCTTTCTTCCGTATTTCTTACGCATTTGTTTTCCTAGGACAATGCAAATTCTAGGAGGACCCTTCCTCTCCAGGGCTGACTAAGAAAAGTCTATTAAGAGGAACAGACTGAGTAGCGTTGTCACAGGTTATCAGGGTGACTGGGAGATTAGTCAAGGAGGGATAAAGTCAGCTGTGAGTTCCGTTATTAGTAAGTAGTAACAGGATTACTAGCAGTTTGTAGGTGGGAGGGATGCCCAGTAGGGAGTGAGGGACGCTGTCAGGGGACAGAAGCTGGTCACAGGGCTTGTTTAAACAGAATGGCCTGCTAGGCAGGCTCCTGTTTACTACTTTTCACTTGCAGTCTTTCAAGCTAGTTTCCAGAAACTTGCTTTCCTGGGTGCTGCCCCTCCCTCCCTGCCTTCAGGAACAGGATTGGAAGTAACATTAGCCTGAAGAAGTCATTCTATTTAGGGAGCTGGAGCAGAGGGCCAGTGATTAGGCCCTTATCTGTAGTGGGGCCTTTCTGAGTGGTGTGGGGCCAGGATTGGGGTGTCTGTCCTGACATGGACAGAGGCTCGGCTTT
This sequence comes from Desmodus rotundus, assembly GCF_022682495.2. Taxonomy (NCBI): domain Eukaryota; kingdom Metazoa; phylum Chordata; class Mammalia; order Chiroptera; family Phyllostomidae; genus Desmodus; species Desmodus rotundus. Next base: position 25,310,362 of record NC_071389.1, read on the forward strand.
TCTGTCCCCTGGTTGGGTCAAAATTGTGAAGCGATAGATGGGCCGGGCCGTCTGAATGAAAAAGGCCTCATTGTGTTTCTTCAGCATTCCAGTGTCTGGTACAATTAGCCAAGACTCAGAAAACAAGCAAGCTGCCTTCCACTGATGGATAAAGGGATTTCTGGCACAGCTGAGTTAAGTGCGCTGATTTCTAAGGCAAAGCGGGAGGATCTGGGAAGAGAAAGAGGTCTTTGGGGTGACATTCCTGGTTGGATGAGGGGAAGGAATGGAGCAACAAGCAAATGGTATTTTTTAAGTTGATGAAATGGGCTGTGTAATCTACCTGAAAGGCTGGCTGGAGCTGGGCAGCTCTTGTAAAGAAGGTGGAATCGTTGGGGAGAGATTGTGACTCTTCCCTTTGGGCAGCTGCAAATGTGGAGAACTGAAGCTCCCTTGGAACTCAGGAAGCTGTTGGCAACAGACAGTGTATGGGCTGGGTCCACTAGGGTCTCTCCCACTGTGGACCTTGTCAGTTGGTTAACACATTATATGTACTTCTGCCTGAGAAGAGGCAAGCCCAAGGAGCGGTTGTTGGGCAATGGGTGCACTGTTCCTGACTTGGCAGTCAGCCATTCTACCTCACCAGCTCTCCTACAATTGTCTAAGTTTCACCAGGTCACAAGCTGCTTCTGCTCTGCAAACCGAGGGTAAACCAAAGACCGACTTCTGCCTGCTGAGGTTTACTCCCTAAATAACTTGGCTGTACTTTTACATATGAAGCTGCCACCTCTGCTGTTGGTCTGAAAACACTGAGCTGGTACTACTTTTGAATAGTATGCTATTTGCCTGAAGACCTGGACCCAGTTTTTGGAAATGCCCTAGGGAGGAGCTTCCTCTCTGACCTCAAGGCGGGAAGGAGGTCAGTAGGAAGTGGTGGGTGGAGCCACTTCTCTGTACTTCTGCTGTCTGTCTGTTCATCGAACAGCCCTTTGGCTGCCTGTCTCTGTTCACTTTGAAGCCTGTTTTGAGGAGCTGCAGAGGGGGCACAGGCAACTAGCTGGAAGTTCTTTGGGACATCCTCCTCTTAGGTGAGGTCAGCAGACACAGGGGTGCCATGTGGCCCAGTTACCAAGATGAGCACAAGTTCAACGCCCACCTGGTTTGTCGCATGTGCTGTATGGGTTAGTATGTGAAGTTTTTTTCTCTTCCTGGGCCTATGAATCCTAAATAGCCCTTGCTCTCATTGACTCATAGGATTGCATGGGCTTTGAAGCCTGGTAGGCTTCACAACCTTTGGGCGTATTAAAGCGTGCAGTGGCATAGACTGGGGTGCCCTACTTCCTGGGGAACTTCTTAAGCTTGTAGTGACTGGCAGTTAAGAGCCTAAGCTTTGGGTGTGGGGCTTTTTTATAGAGACTGAATTCATGCTAATGCTTCTGCTGGTATCAGGAAGCCACTTTTAAGTTTAAGTTGCCTAGTTCTGAAAGTGCAGGGTGTATTTTTAGCAGAAGTTGGTTGGTTACGGAGTCTACCTCTGAGCAGACATGGGTGACAGAGGGGGGAGCGGTAAGGGAGGAGTCATGACGTAGGTTTCCTCTTTGGAGCCCGTTGCTAATTCTCTTACATTTACTCTTTTCTGCCAGCAAAGAGGAAGGGGGAAAGCCTTGAAAGTGGTCTGAGGATGAGACCTAAAGAAGAGTTGGAGGCTAGGGGAAGTCTTGTTTGCTGTGGCTTAGATCTCCCTTGATAAAGGAGAAGAGTTCATTTAGATATGTTCTGTGACCTTGAGCAAGTGGCCTAACCTTTTTGGCCACAGGTTTCCTTGGCTTCCAACTGTAGGATGTACAGATTGGTGAAATATCAAGTCATCAATCCTGGGTAAAATAAAAAGATAAGGAAAATGCAGTGTGCCTTTCATAAGGCTTAACTTACTTAAAGAACTGTCCTTTATTTTGAAATTGTCCTTCCTACTTTTTTGATAATAAAATGCCCTTTATTTTACAAAAAAAATTTGTTCTTAGATGGTGGTTTGTTTTTTATTTTTAAAGATTTAATTTTTAACTTTTACAGAGGGGGAGGGAGGGAGAAAGAGAGGGAGAGAAAGAGAAACATCAATGTGTGGTTGCCTCTCGCATGCCCCCTACTGAGGACCTGGCCCGAAACCCAAGCATGTGCCCTGACTAGGAATCGAACTGGTGACCATTTGGTTCACAGGCCAGCACTCAGTCCACTGAGTACACCAGCCAGGGCTGGTAGTTTGTTTTTCAGATGTCTTTATTTAGCAAAAGAAAAAGTTGAGAACCTTATTATCTAATTTATTTTGAATACTTACTGGTTTGTGAAATATAAGTTTGAGAACTCCTGGATTGATAATCAACTATCTTTTGATTGTATATTCTGCATCTCTAAAGCAGGAACAAATTGTGACCCAAATAGCCAGATTTTCCCTAAAATTGAAATTCGCTGGAACCTCAGAAGCAGTCTCAGAAGGAGAGTAGCAGAGCTAGGGTTCTGATCCTGCCTCCTGACTATCAGACACCAGTACTGCCAAATATTTAAGTGCTTCTTGAGGGGGGGAAAAAGAAACAAAAACCAGGTACTGTAATAATGCTTGAGGCACAAAAGGGAAAATTTCATTCAGTTATGGCCACATAGTCTAGCTTTTTACCTTTCCAGTAGCATTGAGCTTTCCTCCCTGGGATCTAGAGGAAAGAATCTTCTGCATCTGAAAATGCTTGGAGGTAAAAGGGCCCCTTTTCTGTAATCAACAGAGAAGCGTAAAGAAGTCTAGAATCTTTATTGAAAGTTTCGGGTGAAAACATACCTGCAGCTCACCCTACTTCATTGAATCTCCTGGAAGAATCTGATGGTTAAGAAAATGGACTTTGGCTTCAATCGTCTGCGTGGTGCTCCAGCTCTACTACTTAACGTACAGGAACTGGAAAAAATTGCTTAGTCTCTCTGTGCCTTGGTTTCCTAATTTGTTGAAAGGAGATTAAAATAGACCCTAACTCATAAAATCATCATCATCATAAGGGATAGAGGATATTATAGCACTTAGCCCAGTGCAAAGCTCCCCTTGTGATTTTGGTATGACTGGTTCACAAACTGGTATTTGGGAACCATTGACCTAGTCCGAACTGTTCATTTTGTAATAGAATCTTAGACTCAAGGTGGGGAGATGAGTATCCTATAAGGAGATGAGTAAGAACCAGAGGCCAGGAAACCCAAATTCTAGACTTGATTCTGTCCCCATGACCTTGTCTATGTTCTTACGTCTCTCTTGACTTCAATTTCTTCATCTTTAATGTGATTTCTTGAGGATTATTAAATTTCTTTATGTCTTTGTATCTGTGGAGCACTTAGTTTTCCTGAATGTGGTACTCTAATAAACACTCCAGAAACCATTGAGCTTTTCTCCCTCTTTCCTTCTCTTATATTCCTCTCCCTCCATCTCTGTGGTTCTTTTCTTTTGCCACCATGCTTACTCCTGGTATATTTCTTTAACTTATGTCCTGTACTCTTAATGCCTAATAGTGCAAATAACTACCATTAATAAAGTTCAGGTTTTCCTAAGAAATAACATCAAATTTTAATTTTGCATTGAAGTGTCTTGATTTATCACTTCCCCAAACTCCCAAGTCCCAGTTCTATGGAGACATTCTAAATCTGCAGCAACCCTTGGTGACAGACGCCTTTAACGAATCCATATTGTAGTTACAGCTCGCACCTCTCCCCTTCCCTTCATTATATAGGGTTGTATTGTGTTGCCTTTGAATAATTTCATGGTGGCAGTAATGTTGGGGTTGAAAGTCCATGAGAGACTGCGATTTGAATCTCAATTCTGCCACTTACTGTGTGACTATGGGCAAATTATTAAGAAGCCTTTCTGAGCATCAGTTTGAACTATAAAACAAAGATAAATGGTGTGTCCTTGATAATTGTGAGGATTAAGTCAAATGCTAAATGAGACAGGCCTTGTATAGCGCCAGACACAGAGTAAACACAGTATATATCTAGGTCAGTCTTACCTCCTAAAGTTGACTTATGTACTTCTGAGGAAGGAATCATTTATAACGATGGTGCCATTATACATTATTGGCGAGGCAATTTGTTTGATCTCCAATTCATCCTATTTTCTCTGGGCTTACATTAGTGGTGGGAAGCTCCTGGGTTCACATGTGGCAAGAACTTAGGAAACTTATAACTGTAGAAGGGATATCCGAATGGAAATCCCTGCTCCCTGCTGGAAAGCAGTCTTTTAACTATTATTTGAGAATATTTCTTAGTCTGACTTTGAAAATACCCTCTTAAAGTGTCCTGGTAGATAATACCTTGGCAGATAATGGGCTGTCAGTAAGTATATTTGTTAACTGAATGAGTATCCTTTGAGTGCCTACTGTTATCCTAAATGTTGATACCTAGTGACATTTAACACATGGTTCTTGACTCCAAGGAGCTAAAAGTTCAGAAAGATAAATGAGATTTACATACAGAGATATCTAATAATAATTTTTACGTGTTGGGTGTCTAGTAACTTGAATAAACACAGGTATCTGTAGGCATCCGGAGGTGCTGGCATGGCCAGAAAAGTGTTGAGGAAGAAGTGGGGCTTCAGAGCACCTAAAGAGGCTCTAAATTAGATAAGTCAGGGAGGATAGATACATATTCCAACAGTGGGAAGAGGGTGGACAAAGACAAGAATGTGGAAGTTAAGTTTGGAAACAATGAGATCAGAAAGATCCTAGCTGACTCCTGCAGGGGAGAGTCTAAAGATAAAGTTATGAGTAGATAGGTTGTAGGTTTTTTCTGGTCTGAGCCCAAGTCTTACCGGTATCTCCTCCAACCACCGAACACATAGTGAATAAAAAGTGGAATTGAGTTTCATAGGGTTGTAACGGGCTATGGAAACTAAGGAGTTGGACTTGCTCCTCTGGTCTTCTAGAAGACACTAAGGGCTTTTGAATAGAGAGGTGATATGGGCAAAGTGGTAATTTGGGAAGATTTAGTGAAATAGTCTATCTGCTCAACTTGCCACAACCTCAGCTGTTACCTGTCAGCCTCAAATCTCTACCCTCAATTCTGACTGCTCTTCGCACCTCTACCTAAGGTTTCAACTGTCTGCAAGAAGGTCCTGAAACCTCATTGTTTTCCTCTGCTTCATCTAACCTACTCCTTACCCAGTCCGTGCCTGCTATTTTCCTTATCTGAAGGTACAACTAACTCCTTCCTCCTAGTAGCTCTAGAAATTATCCTTTTGCTGAACACATCTAGTTGATAGTTAAGGGCTGCTGTTTCTGCCCCTACATTGTCGTGCAGATCTGCCTGTCCTCTTTACATTCCTACTGCCTGTGCCCTGTTTCAAGGTCTTAGATTTATTTCTTGGTTGTCACAGGAGACTCCTAACTAGTTCTTCTTTTTCTTAGTGGCTTTCTGCGGCAGTCTGGCCTTTAGTCCAGGGCCAGCTTAATCTTTCCAAAACACCCTTTGGTTCAGAAAATTTCAATGGTATCTATCCTTTTATCTGCTGAATTAAGTGCATACTCTTCCAGCTTCCTAGAGTGATAGGACCTCAAGTAACCTTGCCAGCTTCCTTCTCATTACATTGCTAAGTGTACACTGTGCTTAGCTACACCATTTCCTAAAACACTTTTTGTGTACCTCTGTATCTTCAAATTGCTGCTCATGCTTTTTCTTCAGTTTGGAATTCCCTAACCCCTTTTAGGCTGCCAAAATCCTATTTGTCATCCAAGGTTTAGTTCAAACACCATGCCTTTCATGAGTTCTTCTACTCCTCTGTCAGAATTAATCAACTATGTTTATCAGCATGATTTGATGCAGCTTATTTGTTTGGTGTGTTATTTGCTTGGTGTTTTTGTTAATTATTTACATGTTGGTCTCTGTCACTAGATTGTAAACTTAATGAGGTCAAGGAATAGGTCTATTCTGATTCTCTTTCTCTTTTCTGTCAGCTCAGGTATGTTGTTTTTAGATTTCCAGGTGGTTGGTGCTTCTTGGGGTTCTTGAACCACTTGTGATTTTTCTCTGCCCTTCAGGGAAACAAGCAAAGGCTGTTTTCTCATTTGCTTTTTAAATAATACGTAATGCACTGGAACAGTGTTGTAGGCCGTGTTGCATCAGAACACAGAACTTTGTGCCTCAAATGTGGGCTTTCATTCCAACCCTGGGTCTATTCTTTAATTGCTCCTAATAGAATAGAGCAGATAAACTAGTGTATGTAAAGGATGGGAAAAGCTCCTAGAGGAGGCGATAGTTGAATGCTGAAGAATGAGTAGTCAGTGAAGGGGGGAAATATATTCCACGCAGAGGGAGCAGTAACTACAAAGGCAAGATTGTTCAGCAAGGCTGGAAGTTAGAGTTTTCATGAAAAGGTTGAGAGAGATGAGTGGCAGGCAGGTGTCCCATTATATAATAGGTCTTAGATCCCAAGCTAAAAAATTTTAATATTGTCCTGAATGGAGGCATCAGGCTTCGGAATCAAATAGAGCTGAGTTCAAATTTGACTTTATTACTTACCTTGTAATCTTGGGTGAGTTACTTAAACTCTTTGGGTTTTATCTTTCCAGTAAAATAATATCTATCTTTCAGGGTTGTTGAGCATTAGAAACAATGTATGTAAGGTGCTGTTAACTATTAATATTATTGGGAGGGTAAGGAGTCATTGGAAATTTTAAGGTGGATGGTAACAAAGATGAGTCTTATCAGAAAGATTGCTGGCATCCTTAAGGGTGATGTCTTAGTTTGAGCTGCTGTAATGGCTTAAACAACATTCAGTTATTTCTCACAGTTCTGGAGAATGGAAGTTCAAGGCAGTTGAAAACCTGGTATCTAACGAAGACCCTCTTGCTTCATAGACAGCTATCTTCTCACTGTATTGTCACATCATAGAAAGAGGGTGAGAGAGCTCTCTGGGATCCCGTGTATAAGGGCACTAATCCCGTTCATGAGGGCTCTGGCCTCATGGCCTGATCACTTCCCAGAGGCCTTCTCTCCTAATACTATCACATTGGGGGTTAGGACCTCAACATATGAATTGATGGGGGAGGGATATATAAAGATTATATATTTTTAATAAATAAATAAAATGACCAAAAAACCATTCAGTTCATAATAGATTGATTAACAGGGAAACCTGTCAGAAGGAGGAATAAAGAAGAGCAGTTTTTGGCAAATCAAGTTTGAGATGAGCATGAATTTTTTAGGAGGCAATTAGACGTATGAGAGTGGTATTTAGGATGAAGCCCTTAGCTGAAGATACAGATTTAGAAATTATCAGTGTATAGCCTATAGTTGAAACATGGGAATAGGTAAAATTATTCTGGGGGAATGTAAGAGAACAGCTAGTTTTAACTTTAAAAAGCTGCAGGGTTTTTTTTTTTTTGTTTTTTTTTAAATCCCTCAATGTACATAACACCTAAAATTTTGTGTTAAGTTTCAGGTGATTTGCAACATTCCCCTCTCTAAACCAAAGAGGAAGGAGGAAAGCCAAGGTATTGGGTTGGCCAAAAAGTTTGTTTATTTATTCCTGTATGATGGCTCTAGTGCTTAGTTGTCTTTAACTTCATTTGAAACAATTTTGTTAGATTGCATTGTGACAGCTGTCATATCAGTGTGCATTTTTAAAAATCTTATCAAAATAGAAATTTTGTGCAGCCATTGAAATATTGGAGATGGAAGAAAATACACATTTTTGCTGTATTATGCTTTATTGTTTCAAGAAAGGTAAAATGCAGCTGAAACCCCCAAAAAGATTTGTGCAGTGTATGGAGAAGGTGCTGTGAGTGATTGAACGTGTCAAAAGTGGGTTGCAAAGTTTCTTGATACTGTTGACATTTTGGCCAAATAATTACTTGCTTTGGGGTTGTCTTACGCATTGGAAGATGTTTAGCAGTACCCCTGGCTTCTACCCACCAGAAGCCAATAGTGGGAGATAGCCAACAATAAAGTTATTAATGAAAGTGAAAAATGTGTCTTTTATTTTATGGAAAAATCTAAATAGACTTTTTGGTCAACCCAATAGAATGGAATGTCAGATTCAAGAGGGAGAATGAGTTTAGAAGGTGCAGGAATGATCAGTAATGTCTTCTGGATCGGCATTTAGGAGGTTGTGTGGAAAGCATTTTCAGTGAATTTGTGGGGCTGGAAGCCGGGTCACGTGGGAGAGGTGAGCAAGTGGAGACAGTGAGCGTGGTTATAATACTTGTTCAGGAAGCCAAAGGGAAAGAAGAGGGAGAAGTTAAAAGATATTCAAGTGAGGGATAATTGTTGGATTAAGGTTCCTGAGGGGAAGGGAAGACATGGGATCCAAATTTTAGGTGAAAGGGCTTGGCTAGATATTGGGAGGGACATCTTTGCCAGTGAAGCAGAAGTAAATATTGGGTATTGGTAGTTTGGTGGCCTGTAGTGGTCTTAATAAAGTTGGAAACAAATATTAAATCCTTCTAATTAAGTAACCGCCAAGTGATTAATTGGTGCCTCAATATACTCATTGTAAATTCCCCAGTGGGCGGTTGGGCTCTCCTTTGTCAGCTTATAGCCTTTGGTGGGGCTGAGTTTACAAGAAACATCTTCGAGAATGTTGCCTTTTCTATGATTGACTGTTTTCCTCTCACATAAGGGTACCTTCTGCAAATTCTACCTCCAGCGTTAAGTAGAAAGATCTTTGCTGGGCCAAAATTGAATGAGTGATTTAGGTATAGGATGTCAAAGCTTAACTTTATTATAAGCTTTGGAACTCTGAACTCTTTGGAGCATTCTGAAGGTCTGTGATGAAGTTGCTCTTTGACTTCCCTAATGCATTTCCATGCTAAAATATTAAGGTCTTAAACTTCAGGCACTATAATATCCTCTTGTGATGGTTAAATGAGGAAAGAACTTACATGTAATAGATGGATCTGCAACATAGGATACTAAGAAACGATCCTCGAGCTTTTGGGGGCAAAGTGTTGTATAAAAGCTTTTCTGAGGAACTTATGGCTCAGCTCTAAGCAGGTTAACTGGTCTTGGGAAGGGCTTATAGTCATGTTACCTGTAGTAATTATATTCAGAGTAAGTACTTGGACCTCTTCCCCTTGAATTGAAAGTCAGTTTTTTAGATATTGGAAGCATGACTTAATAGGAGACCATCAGGTTTCATTAGTCCGTTATCCCCATGGGAGGGCTTGGCATGTGAACAGCATAACTGTGCTGGTAAAATTACAAAGGCTCGATCATGCTAGTCACATCTTCAGGTCTAAAAGAAATAAGGCAGGGGACTAAAAATGAATCACATGAATTTCATCTTTTTAAATCTGTTAATGTTTTCCCCCATCTACGCATTGTTTAACCTGTTACAGCAGGCATATGCAACTTTTATAATAAAAGAAATTCTAGAAAGAAAACTTGTGATTTCACAATGAGAATTTTGTAAAACTGTCATTCTTGGTTATGAAGACAATAAATACAGTGAAGCAGAGGGAATCTGGTATTGGTGAAAATGTGGTGGGTGGAATTTTTAGTTAGCTTTAATTTGTTTTTCCATCATGTCTATATGTCCCAGCACACAGGTGATGCTTGCTGGGGTGTTGGGGTTTTCCCGTATTGGACTTGACTCTTGTAGATTTCATTCTGTGTGTTTCTTTAGCCAGTCTTCTAATATATTAGCCACCGTTTATTATTTGTTTTTGTTTTAGGTCTTACGGCAGGAGATAGTTGTTTTTTTTTTTAATTTATTTACTTTTAGATGGGAAAGGAGGGAGAAAGAGAGGGTGAGAAACACCAAATGTGTAGTTGCCTCTAGTGTGCCCCCAACTGGGGACCTGGCCCCCAACCCAGGCTTGTGCCCTGACTGGGAATTGAACCAGCAAACCTTTGGTTTGCAGGCCGGCACTCAGTCCACTGAGCCATACCAGCCAGGGCTGTTTTAGGTCTTATTATGTAGAGCTTTAGCTGTTAGAAGCCACAGGAGATACAAAAAAGTAAAGTATGGTCTCTTAAGGAGTTTATGATCTTATTGATGATGTAAGAATAAACATATTAAAAGGTCAGAGCTCTATGTAATTATATAAGTGCTGATGGAGTGATTAGCATAGTAAGTACCATAAAACTTAGGAGAACAAAAAGACTATTGAGAACTGGAGTTGTCAGGAAAGGTTACCAATTTTTCTCAAACACAAATCTGATCATGTCATTCTCCTATTTAGAATCTTTCAACATGACCCTTACCTTCCCCTTACCAAGTTTCTTGGTGATAAAATTTGGACTCCTTGGCTTGTCATGAAAAGTCATAATTTGGTCCGTGGCATCCTATATAGTTTTAAGTATCACCACTACCTGATATACATCCTGTCTTTCAACCATCCTTAATACTCTGCCATTCTTTGAACATAAGCTCCTAATGAATTTGCATTGGGTGAAACTTCATGTAGTAGCTTTGTCCCTTCTCTTTCTGGCTAACTTCTCATCTTTTGAAGTTTAGGTAGAGTCACTCATCTGGGAACTTTCACTGACCTCTCATGCTTTCCTCCCCTTCCCCGGTAGGCTGTTACGTTCTTGAGCACTCTGAGCTTACAACTTTATAGCACTTACCAATTGTATTGAAGGTATTTCTGGTCTCTGTTTGACTGTCATCTCTTTCAGAGGTAGGGACTGTGACTTTGTGTAACACAGTGTATTCCAAGTAGCCTAAGTCCTTAGTAAAGATTTATTCGAAGGATAAGTGAATGAATTAATGAGTTGGATTTTAAAGAATAAATGGCATTTGGAGAGGTGGAGAGGAAGAAAGTAGCATACCATGAGGAGAAAACAAATAGTATGAGCATTGTGTCAGTGATTTCGATGAGACCGTAGTTGCAAGCTGATTTCTGATTCAGGCTGTGGATGATATAGGCTTGGAAAGGATGATGATGATCTTGGATAACTGAATCAGCATCTGAAAAGATCAAGTGATCGGAATGACAGTAGTTAGATCTAATAAAAATCCTGGTTTCAAATAGCTGTAGGACTCTATGGAGTGAAAGGTAGATTAGACTTTATTAAAAAGTTCTACCAGTTTCAAACGAGAGTCAATAGGTAGAATTTATAAAGAAGCAGCTTACGACACCATGGAACTATTAAATCAGTATGTGTTCCTTTATGAGGTGGTGACTTTTCTGTTATGTTGTTACTTTTATTTTTCAAGTACAGCTTACATTCAACATTATTCAGTTTCAATGTGACTTCTTTTGTGGATCCTTGGTTATAATACTTCTGTTTAGCCAGCCTTCAGTTGGTTATTCAGGTAGATTGATCTATAATTTGGTTGTAAACCTGGTTTGGCGCTGGGAGGAGGTGAGTGTAGCTCCCACCTACTCTGTAGCCAGTTTGGATCTTCCTCTATTATCTTAAGGTGTTTTTTTTTTTTTTTTTGATATATTTATTGATTATGCTATTACAGTTGTCCCATTTCCTCCCCTTCACTCAACTCCATCCTGCCCACCCCCTCCCTCCCACATTTCCCCCCTTTGGTTCATGTCCATGGGTCATACTTATAAGTTCTTTATCTTAAGTTTTAAGCATCATTAATATTATAGATGTATGTAAGGTTTGGACAGACTGTTTAACCCTGAATATACGATTCTTTTTGTTGAAGGGATTCATGTATCAGCAGGGAACTAGACTATATAACTTCTAAGGTCCAATCTAATTCCTAAGTTCTGTGGTTTATAGTAGGAAGAGAGAATTGTTCCTTGAAAAGCAGGAAAGGATTCAAGGCTGAAAAGAAGGATGTAAAGGTGAGACTATTGAGTGGCTATAATCTCAGAAAAGTGAGTAGATGTGCAGTTCACCTGGAAATGGAGAGAGATCCTTGGCCATTGTTTGGAATGATACCTATGTAGCTTGTACTGGGGAATCAGAAAGAAGGGAATACCTGGGCAGTAGAAGAGAACACCTAACTGAAGTTTATGTGAATTACTAGGGAGCCAGATTTGTATAATTCTGCCACTTTCTTCTGAGGTGTTCTTTGACTTGGAGAAGTAAAAGAGTTAAGCAATGGGGATAATTCAGGTTTGGAGATTGTTATAGTGAGCAGAGTAGTAGAAGGTTAGGCAGGTGGGAATTCCTGGGGTTAGTGATGGCAGCTTTGGATTGCTTAACCGTGTTGTCTAGCATAGACTGGCATAATCTTAGATGCTCTTAATAAAATAAGACCGGAGTGGTTGAAGGCTGAGAATGATTAGGAAGTATGAAAGATTGATAACGAAGACTGCTAAATAGCCGTTTGGAGGAGTGAGGCCCAGGATGTGGCCATGTGGTGGCTGGATATGAATTGGAGATGAAGGTCAGCGGAGTCAAGCAGGCTCAGATGTATTGTCAGAATATATGTTGGAGTATTTGGGGATCCTGCCAGAGGATACATGTGGAGATAATAATGTGAACCAAGTTGTCAGGAAAGGTTAACGTAGATTTGCCATGTGGAGGGGGGTGGGCAGCAGGGAATGGTTGATGACAGTGAGGATGATTTGAACAAGATGGTATAGGGAAGGGCATGGCTTCAAATAAATAGGAAGGAGCAGGGCCAATGAATCAGTGTCCTGGAAGTGGTTCTGGGGAGCTGGCAGTTGTGGGAGACACTCAGTTGTGGAGCAGTCATTGTCAAGGATTGATAATTATGTTTCTATTAAAGCAGTGGACAAAATTGAGAATGAAGGAGAGTTTGCCTACAAATAAATGTAGGCTCTGTGAAAGACTTAGGAGAAGGGAGGGAGGAAGGAGATGTGCAGTGGGGGTAGACTGGGCAGCTTTGAGTTTGGCTGCTTGGTAGTGGCTGGTGAGGAAACTGGAATGAAGGGATTGGAGAAGACAGAGGAGGTGGGGCATTGAGTAGGGAGAACCTTGTACGAAGAGTGAGATTTAACCACTGCAGTGTGTGTCCCAAATGCCCAGGCCACTTCACTCTTTCTGTTGGTCGTATTCACAGCTTTGGCTTTGTGGAGCTTGCTGTAGGGGAAGCAGGGAATCACTCTGCTCACCGGGGAATTATGATGCTAAGGTGATTTTGCCATGACATGCTTTTTGAGGCACGTGATTCTGTTTAGTCTATGAAGGGGGACCCCACCCTCAAAGAACGGAACTTATTTATAAAAAATTGTGTATTTATTCTTACATGTTTAAACTTCACTCATGTTCAAAGTACTCTCCATTTGATGCAGTACACCTATCGAGTCATTTTTCCCACTGCTCAAAATAGTTTTTGAGCTAGTTGATTTTGATGCCTTTTAGTGCTACTGCCATTTTTTGTTTCACCTACTCCACATTGGCAAAACGTTTCCCTTTGAGGACTTTTTTTATCGGAGGAAACAAAAAAAACCTCACTCCAGTTGAGATCAGGTGAACAGGGGGTCATGCTGGTTTTGGTGAAAAACTGCTGAACACTCAGTGTGGTGTGGGTGGCTCGTAAATCACCCATCACAAAATAGGCAAATACGTTGAAAGAGTTTTCCAAAAAAATTCACTGAAGCCAAATGCAGCCTCTCACAACAATGCCAGCTGGTCCACTGATACAGATGGGTTCCTAGAACACTCACCTGGAGGAGGAAGCCTATACTACAAGGGGCCTGCCCTCCAGAAGATAATTCCTGGTTGTTTTGGGTCCCCCCTCGTATAAAGTAACGTGGTCAGGACAGAAGAGAAAGTTCAGACAGGCCAAACCTTCCCAACAACAGGACACCGTCTTGTAGTTGTGTGGAAATGTCCTGGAGAAACTGGGGTGTGGGAGTTTGTTGTCCACGGAGTGCTGAATCAGAGCCTTCTGTGTTTCTCTTCCAGATGAACGGGACCGAGTTCAGAAGAAAACGTTCACCAAGTGGGTCAACAAGCACCTGATGAAGGTAGGACTCCTTCACAGACACTGCCCTGGCACCACTGGCTGCTTTTAATCGGGATCTGCGGGCCCTTCTCTCAGATAGCTCAGACTGCTAGCCTTGTGCTCAGCTGTTGGAGATACATGAGAGCTTTATTTTTTTAAATAATGAACATAGTCATAACAGTATGAAAACGTTTACTGATCACTTTTGTTGGTGAGGACGGTAATACATGCCATTACCTCAGAAGGCTGAGGTTGAGGATACTGTGGTTGTGATTCCTGGGATTCAAAGGACACTTTTCAAATTACTTTATAAGCCCCTTTAAAAATTTTTATTTTTAAGTCTGATTACTATGTTAAGGATGGAGCAGAGGGGATATTGTGTTCTCTCTCTCTCTCTCTTTCTGCACAAATCTTAAATGTTCAGTTTAAGAATTTTTCTCATGTGTGTGTGTGTATGAATGAAACCACTATGCGGTTTAAAATACAGAACACTTCTAGAATGGCTCGGGTTGGGGGCAGATTTTAGTAATTATTTTGAAGCAGAGAAGAGACCAAGGCTGAGACATGTTAAGGACCCACCTGGGGATAAACAGTATGATGAACGTGGCAGTCAGGATTTGCAAAAAGAGTGTTTGAGTGATAATCATTACTGCTCTCGGGAAGGTCACCAGTGACCTCATAATTCCTACATCCAGTAGCCTCATTTTACCTTTCTCTTATTTAATTTCTCTGTAGCATTTGATACTGTCGACTAACTTGCTACTCCTTAAAGCCTTCTCTCACAGTGGCTTCTAGGACACTGCTTTTACTTGAATTACCTCTTCCCTTTACTCTAATGCCTTTTTCCTGCCTCTTTCACTGGCTTTTCTCTCTGTCTGACTCCTCCATGTCAGTGTTCCCCAGGGTCCTAACCTCGGCCATTTCCTTCTTTTGTCCTCTGTGTTCTGCTTTGGTCTGGTTGCACGGAATGCAAGGAAGTACTAGTAGAAAAGGGTACAGGGGGATCTCATGGGACCTGATGTACAGATGCATCTGGGCTTTATGAGAATTTATTGGGCAGCTACCCTCTCTCTTCATGAGACCTTGTAATCCCTCATTTTAATTTTTTTCTGTATGTCTCCTACATTCATTTCTTCACATTTCTCCCATTGCTTGTGTGTAAGCTGTCCCTCAAATGGTGATGCAACCCCCTGCAACTACATGATTCTAAAGACACATACAGAAACATCCTGATTGGCTGGGGTTTTCTATTCCTCCATGGGTCAGGTGAGAGGTGGTAACATAAATCAGACATCGCTCCTTAGGGCCACTTGTTTAATGGGCACTGCAGGTGATAGTGATTTTCCAACTATAAGATGTGGATAACAAGGTGATCATAGAGCCTTTTCCTGAATTCTTTCCTAAGCCAAGGACCCGCATATCTCACGGTGTGCTAGACACATTCACCTGGATGTTACCCACATATATCCTCTATTCAACATATCCCGGATTGCTAAATATTTTTACTCATGTACCTAGCTGTCCGAGTTTGGAACCTCGAATCATACTATAATCTCTTCCAACTCAGAAAGTGTTGCATCTGACTTCTCTCCCTCATCCCTCTTAACCTCTGCTCTAGTCCAGGGCCTCTTCATCATTGGCCTTGACCACTATAATAGTTTCCTACTAAAGTTTTCTGTAATACGTAATGCTGGTGATAATAGTAGTAGTGGTTTATTGAGTGTTTGCTACAAATCAGACATTCTGTACTAAGTCCTTTACATTAATCCTTCACTGACCTTTAAAATTTTTTTTCAATTACAGTTGTCATTCAATATTATTTTATATTAGTTTCAATTCTTTAGCAACCCTGCACTGCAGATTCTTTTAATATTCTCATTTTATCAGTGAAGACAGCAAGGTCTAGAGAGGTTAAGCCCCCTGTTTAAGGTCACACCATTAGAAAGAGGCAGAACTGAAATTTTAGAACTTGGCCTTTGCGGTGCTGGCACTGGCTTCTGCCTCCTTTCCCAGGTTCATAGCATCATACATCTGTCATACTTAAGCTCTTGCCAAACTGTGTGCCACACTATTTTATGACTCTGTATCTTTCTTATGCTGCTTCCTCTGTGTGGCACACCTTCCCCAACTCTGCTCTGCCTGGATAAAACCAACCTGATAGCTCCTTTACAAATATTTTCTTGCCTCCACCATGTGGGACTGACTACCTTCTGTGCCCTTCCCTGACTCCTTGTGTTCTTCTCTTGTAGCACCTGTAGCATTCCTTTTTCTGCTGGACCATAACTCGAAGGCAGATACTGCGTCTTGTTTTTCCAGTGTGAGCACAAAGAAGGAAGAGGAGGAAAGAACCCAATGTTCTTCTCTAATTCTTTCAGTGTTTGTACAGGTGCCTCGTGACGGATGATATGTAACTCTGTCATGATGCAGAGCCCTTCACACCCTGGTTCCAGTCTGTCCAGCATCATTTCTAGGTGCCCTCCCCTGTGTAGCCTGTGCTGTGGCCACACGAAACAACACACTGCTCCCTAAACCCTGTACTTTCACACCTCTTTGCTTATTCATTTATTTCGCCTTAGAATGCACTTCCCAGCCTCCTCTGCCATCACCCACTTACCCTCTAAGGCTCAGGTTCATTATCACCTACCTGAGACTCTGGCCTCTATCTCTTGGACTAAATTAATTGCAACTTCATCTCTATTCCATACCACTTTGAAGAGACGTCTTGTAGGTTCAAACATTGGTCTCCTCATTGAACGCTAGACTGTATCGTACTACTTTCTCTACCAAGCACTGTAGCAGGGACTCAAGAAGCACCCAATAAGTACTTGTTGCCTTGAGTAAATAATATTTTGATAATGCTTTATAGCTTACGAAGCACTTTCTTATCTGACTTGATCCTTATAATAACCCTGAAGGAGGTAAAAGTATTTTCTTCTTTTAAATTTAAGGACAATGAGAATTGTTAAATAGAAGATGGAGTGACCTCCCAAAATCATGCAGCTGGTGGCAATGGAGCTAAAGATCGTTCATGAGTCTTCCTTTCAAAATTATTTATTCTTTCTACTGAATATGCTCTCAACTTGCCCTGCACTTACTCCTCCTCTTTAACAATTGGAAGAACTGAATTTATCCCGCCTCAAGCGTGTCCTCCTAAACTTTGTAGTTGAGCACAAATGCTCTGTGTGCCTGCCATTCGTTTGTAGCTGATGTTGCCTGTTGGAACTCTCCTCTCCCTGGGGCCGTGTGATGACAGGGGGCCCAGGGAGAGAAACTAGACGAACACATCACTGCATTGTTAGAACTTGGAGACCAGCCAGAGCTTTTCTTAGGTCCCTGGCTATCTGTCATCTCTTCTCAGACTTTCACTCTTACAGTTCCAGGGGCAATTTCTCTCATGTTAGGATATTTCAGAGAGAGATTCACTGCTAATCAGAGTCATTGCGTTCATGCTGGAACTCCTTGAACTTTGGGCCGAGCTTTAGGGATCAAGATTTTTTTTAATAACTCAAGCCTTCTTTGCTTTGCTCCCCAAGTATACCCAGGTTAATGTTGCTATTGGCAAGCGGACCGCTCGCTATAAGACCAAAACAACCAAGTCTCAAGTTCTCAAGTTCTAGATTTAGTTGCCCTAAGATCTTTTGGATTCCCAGATATCCTTTTGTTCTGGAATAAGCACATTCATTTCCTCTTTATATTTGAGAACATATTTGAGAACACAGTCCAGTGTTAAAAGGGATTTGTTAAGGATGCAAACATCTGAAATATAGAAATAATCTAACTTAGAATATGAGCCTATAAACCTAAGAGTTCTGCTTATACACCAGAACCATCAAAAAGAGAAACCTAGAGTTTAGATTTTATTTGAATTACCCTTGCCATGTATCTAGGTCCTGGTAGCTGATAAAGTCTATCCCCTCGAAGAGAACTTCAGGGAAGGGTGAGAGGATGAGAAAGAAGTGAGAGCATGAGCTCCTAAGGAGGAGAAATGCTTTCTGTGGTCCGTTCCTATTGACTTCAGAGAAAGGCCAATATTTAATCTAGCAGATGGAATAGTTTGTTTGACTTTCATTCACGTATTGCAATCCAGAAGCCATTGGCCTTCCTGGAGTTTTAGTTAAGAATTCCAGATAAGCCAGCAAAAGTTTTAAACTCCACATTTTACTCTTGTTCTCAGTTTGTCTCTGTCTGCGGCTAAGTGAACACAGGATAGTAGACAGCTCTGATTCCAGGCACTCCCTCCTGTGCAGCCTCCGCTGTAGCCACGTGAGAAAACCTCACTGCTCCCTGCACACTGCATGTACGTTCGCACCTCTTGGCTTATGTGTGTCTGTGGGAAAGGTGAGAGGAAGCTAGCAGTGGAGTTTAACTGCAGAGATTGACCAAGTAGTGTTGGTTAGACACTAGGAGAGGAATGTTGCTTTCGTTGCTCAAGTGTGACATGCGGTGGTGGTTTGTGGCTGTCTCTACCTGGCCCTGAGTTTTCAGATCGTGATTTCACTCTAAGTGCATCTCAGCCCTCACTAAAAGTTTTAGGCCTACGTTTGGGCTTGGATTCTCTACTCCCTGCCCCTACTCAGGAAAGCCACCTGTTGTGGATTTTCAGAGTTATCCCCAGAGGACCCTTGTTGATTAGACTTGGCTGGGACCACAGTTAGATTTCTCAAAATTTAAGGGATTCTTAACACAGAGAGAGAGGAAAGAATTCTTATGTACAAAGAGCTTTATACTTTGTTTCTCTTTCTTACTCTACTTACTCCAGCAGGGATTCCAGCCTTCCCTCTTATTTCCTGCATTTGAGCACAGTTCTTTCCTGAGTGAAAAGCATAGGCCAACTATAATTGTGTGGGTTTTTTTCTTTTTGTTTACATTAGGCGTTTCCTGGAGGATAAATTTGGCCACTGAATCAATATGGAATTTCCCTCTTGTAGTTCAGAAATCTATAAATTCAGAAATCCATTCGAAGTTACCAGGCTCGCTTTCCCTTTTGCCATATCTTTTCATAAGTGTAGATGAGAGTAAATAACATACTATTTAAAACTGTCACCTCTGACCGATTTTATTTTACTTTGTTTTGTTTTATTTTATATTAATTTAATTTTTTTGCTCTTCAACATAGTTTGGATCAAGAAAATTGAGCTGCCTGTGTTTTAACAAAGTGTTGAGGAAAGCTTTTCTGGGTCAGGTTTTCTTCAGGTATCAAAGAATACTACATGGTAATCCTTGGTTCCTTTGGGGGGGAATCCTTTTATAATTTAATAATGTTGCTAATATGTCATTTCTACCCTTCAATCATCGTGGAAACCTTGTGAAGGGAAAGAGCACTGAACTTGGAGTCAGGAGACAGTGCTCTGACACTTCCCAGCTAAATGTATTACACGATTTATTTAACTTCTCTAGGCAACACTTTCCCATCTGTAAACTGAGAGTATTAGAGTTAAGTAATCTTTAAAGTCCCTTTGGGCTCAGATTCTGATTCCAAGCACTTAAGTGCAATTTATTTCCTTTGCTAAAAAGGCCACTCAGAAATTAGGGGAAGCTGTTATCTTACATAACTTCAAGCCAATCTTTTAAAAATTGGAGAGCAGAGCCGTCCTTGGCTTATTAATGCCTGGGGGGTCGGGGGGGTTGACCTGGGCTAGGATAGGCTTGGTCTCTCAAAATGTAGTCATTCAGTAATTTTTCAAAATAGCTTTTTGAGATTTAATTCACATATCATACAATTTACCCATTTAAAGTGTGTAATTCAGCAGATTTTAGTGTGTTATCAGAGTTGTGGAATCATCATAACACTCAATTTTAGAACATCTTCATCACCGTAAAAATAAATCCTGTGCCCTTTGTACCCTTCAGTCATCACCACTAACCCCCCACGTCTTCCTCCAGTCCCAGCAGTCCCAGACGGCCACTAATCTACTCTCGGTCTCTGTAGGTTTGCCTATTCTAGGATCTCATATAAATGGGATTATACAGTATGTGGCCTGTTCCTTTGCTTTACTGCGTCTTTTACTTAGCATGTTTTCAAGGTTGGTGCATGTTATGGCATGTGTAAGTACGTACTACTGAGGAATATTCCATTGTACGGATGTCCCACATTGTGGTTACCCATCAATCAATTGATAGATATTTTGGTTAGTTTTACTTTTTTGGCCATATACATGAATATTCATTCATGTACAGGAGTTTTTTCTGGACATCTTTTCAGTTCTCTTGGCTATATACCTGGCAGTGGAATTACTGAATCATATGGTAACTTGCATTTAGCCTTGAGGAACTGTCAGGCTGTTTTCTAAAACAGCTGCACCGTTTTACATTTCCACCAGCAGTGTACGAGGGTTCCAGTTTCTCTACATCTCCATCAGACACTTATCTTTTAAAAAAATTGTAGCCATCCTAGTGACCGTGAAGTGGTATTTTACTGTAGTTTTGATTTACATTTTCATTATGGCTAATGATATCGATCATCTAAGTTTAATGATATTGAGCATTTTTTCAAGAGTTTGTTAGCCATTTGCTTATGTTTTTTAGAGGCATTCACTAATTTTGACAGCAATTTTCACAGGGAGTACAGTCAAGGACCTGCATAGCTGAGGTTTTCCACTCATCTTATTTGTTGACAGACTAGCATGATTATTTGTTGGAAACATACATATTGATGCTTTCTGAGCACTCTTGGCTTCACATGGCTACCTCTAAAACTTCTCACGCTTACCTAGTTAACTGGACTTTTTCTTAAGACATTTGTGGAGCCCTGACCAGTGTGGCTCAGTGGGTTGGGTGTTGTCCTGCAGAGAGGTCGCCAGTTTGATTCCCAGTTGGGGCACATGCCTGGGTTGCAGGCCAGGTCCCTGGTAGGGGCATGTGGGAGGCAACTGATGGGTGTTTCTCTTGCGCATCAATGTTTCTCTCCCTCTCTTTCTCCCTCCCCTTCCCTCTGTCTAAAAATAAATATGTAAAATCTTAAAGTAGACATTTGAGGAAAACATTAGAGTCAACCTAGTACTTGCAGAAGTGGTAAAGATTTAGAATGGGGCAGGCTTTGATTTGATTGGCCTGGCCATTTACTAGCTGTGTGATCTTGGGATGTTAATTGAGCCGCCAAATCCTATCTCTGCATTTGAAAAATTCTGACATAGAAGCACTAGTAAATGTTAGCTAGTTCTTTATCCTTCTCTAGGCAGAGCTGTGATCAATGTGCTTTAGAAACAGACTATTGTTCTCTGTTCTTAAATATTCTCCAGGGGAAAAAAAGCTTACTATATTCTCCTTTCCTATTACCTCTGTCTATATCTCTTTCTGTTGGTTTTAGTATTATTTTGTAATTAAAATAATTTTTAAATTATTAATTTAAAATTACTAAATTATTTTGTATTATTGAGTATATTTCTTTTAGTTGGTTTTAGTATTACTTTGTTAGTATTATCTGGGGAAGACAGAGAGATACAACAAGCTAGTTTTTTTCTAAGTTTGTTAGAAGGTGGCTGGATTTTGCTATTCACAGATGTAAAACATAACTGGAATTTTGGGGCCTTGATGAAACTAACTTTATATTTCAAAGTGCCTCCTTTTTCTTTTCAGTAACCTATGATATATATTATTGATTTGAGAGGGAAAGAGACACTGATTTGTCCCACTTATTTATGCACTCATTGGCTGATTCTTGTACGTGTTCTGACCAGGAATTGAACTTGCAACCTTGGTGTATAGGGATGATTCTCTAACCAGCTAAACCACCTGGCCAGGGTAAATACACTCTGGTATTTAGTATCCTATTGATAGCGTTATCTCACTTGGTCCTCAGTCCTACTATGATTAACTTAAATAATTATCCAATGCCTATTTCTGATTTTTATACTTTATGTTCAGGTGTTATCTATCAAAAATAAATTCCTCGTTATTGTCTCTTCTTAAATACCAATATTTAATATTTTCTGATTTATTTTTAACTACCATTTATAATCTAATTTCCATTCCACCACTTTTTAGAAAATTTTTCATCACAAAACACTCTTATTTGTAGGAGAATTTAAAAAGAAAAAAAAATTTTTTTTGGTTCTCATCCTCCTTGTCCCATAGCATTAGATACAGGTGATCACCCCTTCCTTGAATGTACTTTCTTGGTTTTTTTGTCTACCTCTCTTACTGTTCTCTCCCCCTTCCCTCCGCCCCGACCCCCCTTATTGATTGTTTTTCCATCTCTGCCTTCTAATTTTGGCTATTCCCCCAGGCTCAGTCCTTAGCACTCTGCTCTTCTTTCTTGCCCCCTAGCCCAGAAAGCCACAATTTCCCATGTCTCTAGCTAGCACCTCTATGCATATGACTTCTAACTTAAGTTCTCAGCTGACCCAAATTGAATTCTGTTATTTCCAGCTGCTTCAAGAACATCCCATTTGTAGCTCCTTTGTTGCTGTTTTAAATTCAGCATATTTTAAATTGAGTTAGTCAGATCCATTCGCTTTCCAACCCTCATGACTGCTTATTTCTGTTAGTGGTGCACTGTGGCTGTCCCAGCTGCGAAGTTTGAGACCTGGGACCCGTTTCAGGGAGGGCCTCGAAACCTCGGAGCCACTGGTGTGCTGGGGCCAGCTCACATGGGCTAATAAGAGCCAAATATTAAAGTTTTGGTAATTTTGTGAGCTCATTGCTAAGCATAATGATTATTAAAAATTAAATATATAAACTTACAGTTAAATATATTCTATTTAAAATAAAGATAGTATATACTCAAAACTCACCACTTCATGATTATTTTACTAAATGTTGTTATTATCTGTGCTCTTGAGATGTTAATTATGTCTATTGTGTCTCTATGATGAAAACACTGTATAATGGTGTACTACTTGTACTTTTCTTCCCAACATTGCATTTGGCGGTGTTATATTGGGAGCATGAAATTGGTCATGGTGGGCATATTTACACCCTGAAAATCAATGAATGCTTCAAGTCCCAGCTGGGTGCATTGTTCATTGTCTAGACTTCAAGTGATAGAAAAGAATGTGAATGTTGCAGATTAAACCAAAAAGTGTGTCGTATCTATAGTGAGTATATTGTAAATAGCACAAAAATTGAAGAAATGTTCTTTGAGTGTTTGAAAGCTATTATGTAATTCAGCATGAGCCATTTTCTTCAACTGGGTAATCTACCTGTTACCTTATTCTGTCACACACACACACATAAACACGCGTACTTCCACCTCTATACCTTGTCTTACGTGATTTTCCCATCTTCTATTTTTATATGAAAACATTTTGTAGTTTTTCAACTCCTTTCTCTTTCAGGAAGTCTTCCCAGATATTCCAGTCTTTATCTTTTCTGATTCCCTTTCTATTTTTAGTGCTTGATATTTTACAATTGGAAAGGACTATATAGTTCAGTTTTCCACACAAATGTAGAAATCTCAATAACCCAATCTCTACTTGAAAAATTCTGGTGACTAGAAATTTAGTAGTGCTTCTGCAACTAGCCCGTTTTACTATTCTCTAGGAAATAATAATAATAAATTATTATTATTACTACTATTATTGTTTTAATGGCTTTAAACAACACAAAGGTATTATCTTAAAGTTCTGGAGGGCAGAAGTTCAAGAGAGGTCTTATATATGGAATCTAATGAACAAACTGAACCAACAAGCAAAACAGAGACAGACTCGTAGATGGAGAGCAGATGACGGCTAGTGGGGGCGTTGGGGATGGAGGGATTGAGCAAAAAGGGAAAAGGACTCATGGATACGGACAACAGTATAGTGATTGCTGGGGGGAGAGGGGCATAAGAGGACTAAATGGTAATGGAAAAAAATACAATAAAGATAAAATTTAAAAAAACCCAAATAGCTCTTAATGGGGTTAAAATCAAGGTGTGAGGAGAGCTGTGTTCTTTCTGGATGCTCGGGAAAGAATCTGTCTCTTTCTTGCCTTTTCCAGCTCCTAGAGGCCGCCTGCTCCTTGGCTCATGGCCTCCTTTACGCTTCAAAGCCAGCAGCAGCATCAGTCTGACCTGCGCTTCTATCATCATATCTCCTTATATAGTCTGGAAAATGATTTATGTTGCAAATGAATCTTCTTTGAATTTCTGCCAATCTTCTGATTCTGTGTTGTGAGCGTCACTCAATGAAGTTATCGCTAGACTTGGAATGAGTCAGACCAGCTGCCACTTACAAAGCTATATGACCTTAAGATTTCAGAGCCTCAGTTTCTCCTATAGAATATGGGTCATAAACCTCACAGGACAGTCATTTGGATTTAGTACATAAAAGGAGATAATGATTGATTAGAAAGTATAGTAGTTAATGACAAAGACTAAAATTAAAAAGGCCAAACTGAGACCAGCTTTTTCACTTGTAACATCGGGCAATGTATTAACCTCTGTATCTCATTGTCTCACATGGAAAATAGTAATAATAAAACCCACCCTGTAGATGTGAGGGTTAGATGGATGGATAAGATAACATGTAAAGCATTTTGCACAGTATTTGACTTTAACCATATATTTTTCCAAAGTGAGATTTGTTTTCCTGTTGTTTCTGTTAGAAAATTGGAACTGTTTTTCCCAAAAGGAAAATAATTCTCAAATTCACTATTAGAAGTATTTAGTGAGAGAGGGGTTAAATTAGATACACACCCTATGAAACTCTGGGTACCTCGCATTTTAGTTTCCTTTGTAGCACTCTCTGGAAGGCTTTTCTCCCTCTGGCTGGACTCACCTGTCCGTCATTGGTCATCGTATCATGTTTTGGTCCATAATAATTCCTGAGGTGTTTCAGGATGATTAAGACACCGCCCCACCCCCCGCATCTCATTGTCCAAACTTTCTAGAATATTATTGTTCGGGGTTGGCTAGAGTGTGTAATAAATCTGGCTTCAATTAAACACACACACACACACACACACACACACACACACACACACACACACACACACACAAGTGTTCATGTGTTGTACTCCAACCTGAAAATTCCTGAATTTTATTATTGTTTACAGTTTCAAATTTTTAAATTTGTGTTTATAGAGACTCTTGTGTAGGTAATGAAATAATTCAAGATTAAATAACAAGCAGTCTGATTTACTCCCGTGCACAGGTCCGCAAGCACATCAATGATCTTTATGAAGATCTGCGGGATGGCCATAACCTGATCTCTCTGCTGGAGGTCCTCTCGGGCATCAAACTGGTGAGCTGCTCTCTCCTCCTAATGAGTGACCTCGCGGGTGTGGCCCATGAATGATGTATCGGTTCATCTTGCTGAGTGGTGGGGCAGTGGCCATCACTGCTTGCTCCGTTACTTGGGAGGAAGAAGTAGAAGAGATTATTATTGGTGGACTTTATTTCTAACTCAGACTTACAGTTTACAAATGATGTGATTTTATCCTGATTCAGATTGATGTGTCACATATACTCATTTCTTGATAGATTTGGTATCAGTTACATTCCTTTCATAACTGCATGCTTTCTCCTTATTTTTTATCCATTTATAGATACGATAGTATTTTAGGATTAGTAGATTCACATTTAAAGTTTTGAATAAGGTGTATTTTTCTTTATAGAGTTTTATTTCTAGTCTATATAGACTTTTTCCTATTTTCCCATTTATTGTGAATTATTTAATTTTCTGTGTTCAGCATTTACATTTAAAAGCCCAGGTGTTTAGAGTTATTTTTTTCCAATTCACCTCATTTCTTCCCTTCTGTGATTTATGGAGACTCATAGATTTGGAGAAATGCTGAAGTACATTTGGGCCCCTCATACAAGTAACTGTGCCTGCCTCCTCCCAAACTGTATTGCACAGTGTTGGTGGGAAACACCTACATATCAGGGGGAAATACTGTGTGAGCCTCTTGGCTTGTCAGATAATAGCTTTTGTGCTTGCTCTGTTCGCAGGATCAAAACCGCCTCACTTGGCAGGCCCGTTGTTTCATATATTTGAACCTAATGGAAGCAGATGATCTTGTGCAGCTTCTATTCCATCTCTAGCATCATCAACAACATAATTTTCATTTAGGAAAGTCTAGGGTTGAGTTCTGGAAACATCTGCGAGGAAAGAGAACTGAAGAGAGGTGCATAGCTGGAATAGTCTGAGAAGCTCAGCCCACTCACTGCCGTTGGTGGTTCTTACTGTTTCTCCTGTTTCAGGAACAGAATTTGGCACATTAAATTTTATTCCCTAAGTAATAATACTCAGCTTCTTCTAGGATTGGGTTTGGCTTCTCTTAGTCCCTTTGTTCTGGTTTCACATCTTTTTTGCCTTGCAGTAGAATTAATTTTATAATTTTTAATGGCCTAAAATTGACAGATGCTATTATTGGCACAACCAGCACAGGGTGAATTCTAGTTTTTTCTCTGGCCCTCATTTATAAATCTCGTAAATTCAGAATTTCACCTTCACTGTTCTGGACTTTACTCTTCAGTGCTCACCAAGTTATATTTTGTGCAACTTGCCTGGTATATTTGATAAACTCGTTGTGATTTTATGTTGGAAAGTGACATTTTTGGTGACATTGCTTACGAAACAGGTTAACACCACTCCAATCTAATTTCTTTTCCTAACCTTTGAAAACCCACAGGTGTTCATGGAGATACTCATAAGATATCATTTTCACTGAAAACAATCAAATATCTCTTTCATGGTTATTCACATTATCTCTTTCTCCTGTTATTGATTCACAAAAGCAGAGAGGGTGGGTGGCCGTGGAGAATTGAAGATGTGTTTCAACATAAGACGTTTTCCATAAAACCATCTGTTCTGGTCTTTGCATCTTTTTGGATGTGGGAGGGTATTTTCATCTTTTTTTGTTTGTTTAATGTTGCATTTATTTCCTTTTCATTTTTGTGTTGTGCATTTCCTGTTACTCTGTTGTGTCTTTGCCTTGGTTGGTGGCCAAAGGAGCCAGCAGGGCTGAAGACCCTCCGTCTGGTGAGCATGCCCTCCTGGCGCCATACAAACAGCGAGGAGCAGGAGGAGGAAGATGATGATGATGTAGTAGGTCTTCTTGGCAATGCCAGCTTCCCAGCTGGCAGGCACTGCATGACCACCAGAGAGTCTGAGGTTTTCCACGTCTCCAGTAGCTCAGTACCAATTGCCTTCTTCCCTATCCACCTGGGACTTTGGGTCCCAAAGAAAGTAGTTAAAACTAATTGCACCCTTGGCCACTGGTAGATGATCCTGAAGTGGGAATTATTTGGCTTGAGAATGGATGGCACAGAAAGAATAACGGTGTTTGGAGGTGTCAAGTCCTTTTGAGACCTGGAGACCCATAACTTTCTTATGGCCTTGCTGTGTTGCCTGAGTCCAGATTGCAGACTTGTGGAAAATTTAACTGATAGCATGACAGTTAATTGCTCATCCAGACTAACTGGTAGGTATTCTCTCTCCACCTCTCTGGCCTCTAGGTTCTCACTACACGCCACGCTGTTTGTTTTCAAAATAGCCTGTTGTTTGCAAACCACTCACTGCATGGAGATCCTCTGCCTTGGTCGGTGGTGTCTCTAGTTGCTGTAGAGGACAGAGATTTAACTTGCATGCCCTTAAGATTACTTATTTTTGGTGGGGAGTATATACGTGTAAATTTTAGGGTGTGTAGAAGGGGCATTTCCTGCTTGCAGGCCCTAAATTATAGCCCATGATCTTTCTCCAGAAACAGGGATTAGGCAATATTCCCCATTCCCTGTCCTCTTAAAGTCACATTTTTACTTCATTGATCTCCCTTCCCATTGCCTTAGAATATTCAGTTTCACAGGCTTGTCATTCTTTAAGCCATATTTATAATTTAGCTGAAATGACTGAGAAGAAATTCTTGCTAAAAAGGTTTTTTCCTGAACCTCTGACTTAAAAAGTTGCCCAGAGAGGCCTCAACGTCCTTGTAGATTATCCTAGTTTGGGAGCGTTGCTTAGAAGTGTTGGCGGTCACCCAGAGAAATGCCTCCACCTTATCTTTCCACCCGTTGGGTTACTTTTTGCTCATTTCAACTTGAGGGCAGATTTCCTTTGCAGGTGCCCACAACAGGGCTACTTTGTATTTTATCAGCCTTTAATTAGTACCATTTTGACATTTACAAATGAACTGGGTATATCTAGTAAGAATGATGTTTTAGTCCCAGTTTTTAGGAAAATAAAAGCAACATTGGAAAGTGAGTAGGAGAAACCGTTCCAGGAGTAGACAGCCATCCCTGCATGTACTTGCTGGGCAAACAGACTTAGTGAACTTTTTTTTTGTATGGATAGTCGTTGAGCTATGGATGGGGCACCAGAGGCACCAGCTGGAGATAGGCTCCTCTTCTGTGTCTTGTGTGACGTCCAGCATTACGTGACTGGCAGAAAATACCTTTTTTGGGGTTATCATGTTGAACACCCCTACATTATCAAGGTTTTGTTAGCTCTGGGCATTTCATACGGGAGTAAAGGTGGCTTTCCTGCATGGACACCCATCCTGGAAGATAGGTTTCTTCCTGATTTTTGAGTCTCATTTTGGATTTTTTAAAACTTGTTTATTGAGCATATGTAACTCCTCATCCCATAGTCTAAATTAGCTGCCTCTGGCTTCTTTTGCCAGGTTTGCAATAAGGTTGGCTCTGTCCATTACTGTGCAATACGCAGTTAGGACTTTCCACAACTTCTTGACAATAGCATTTAACTTTCATTTCAGGGGCCATTGAGCCCTCATCCCCATTAATCTCACATCTATAATCAGGTTCTGCCAGGTAGGACTGCAGGAGAACGGGTGGAGAAGCTGTGGCACTGGTGCAGCATTAGCAGTCAAAAGGTGCTGTGTGTTCATGGGAATTACAGGGGTAATCTAGGCCTTTGGGAAGCCTAATAGAGCATGGTGACACAGCCAGGCGCTGCCACTGAAGGGTGCTTTACCAACGCTCCTACGCCTCGCTTCTCCCATGAGGAATTCTTTGTGGTCTTTTAGTCTTTGAAATGAAAGTGGAAAGTAGTCTGCATGGGTAGTTGGTGTAGCTAAACCTAATACCCCCTTTTTTTGTTTGCAGCCCCGGGAGAAGGGCAGGATGCGATTTCATAGGCTGCAGAATGTGCAGATTGCCCTGGACTTCCTCAAGCGGCGAAAGGTAAGAGTATCCCATGGGTTCCCCATTCAGCCAGGCAGTGTTGCCATTGGTTCCTGTTTAGGGAAGTGCTCAGTGCCTCTAGTAAGCCCTCAGTAATTGATAAATCTGACTGACCCCATTCTGAGTCTTACTTGCTAGTGAGCCATTGTATTATGGTTGGACAAATCATTTGGTAGGTCTTATCTAGAGCTTGTGGCCTTCCTGGGAGGGAGAGTGTTGATAGAGAGGAGTTAGATGCTAAAGATTAAGTTGTGTGGAACCACCTTAAATGGAAGTCAAAAGGAAGGTGGAAGGTAAACCAGCAAAGAAGATGGAAGAGGTGGCACCCAGGGCAAGGGAAAACCAGAGTGCCACATTGTCATGAAAATCAAATGAGAGGGTGATGTCACTTCAGGTGTGAGGGAAAGGTCTTAGCCACTAAGCATTGGTGACTTAGAGAACAGTTTTAGTAGAGCAGAAAAGTGTTTAGAGTATACCGGACCTGGATATAGGAAGGGAAAAATAGGTTTATTACTCTCTGCATGAGGAAGGAAGGTAGCAATGCATTTTTGGATACAGGAGGAGAAGACAGTGAAGAGAAAAAGAATGAGAATGAGGAGAATTAAGAGCCATAGAGTGTTAGACCTAGAGAGATACCTTAGAGATCTAGTAGCCCAGTTTCTTCACCTATGGCTAAGGACACTGAGATGTAGGTAGGTGACATGACCTGCTCCAAATCACAGAACAAGTTAGAGCAGAGCTGGGGCTCTAACCCAGGTCTCCTGACATGTAGGTTAATGCTCCTTCTTTTATTCATGCTATTTCCTATGTGCCATCCTTCTTCCTGTTGCTTCCTAATTGATGGAACCAAGTCAAGGGATTGAGGGATGAGATCCAGAGCACAGACTGTGTGGTTCTTTTTGAGAAAGAAAAGAAAAATGCCTCTCTTCTGAGATACAGGGAAGGAAGGACGGATAAAGATACAGAGATGGTTTGTGGTGGAGAGGAAGATGGATGAGGGTGTCAGAGAGTTCATCTGCTTAGAGCTGTATGGAAAAGATTTGGGATAGCTGCAGTTGCTAGGTAACGGCAGGGGTCAAGGGAACATTAAATGGTATACTTATTTTGGGAGTTAGTTCATTTTTTCTCACTGTTATCAGCAGTTCTCATCAATTTGGGAAATTTTCTTTCAGTGTGCTCCCATAGCGGTTCACTTCTAATACAGTACTTTTTACGTCACTGTTTCTCTGTTTATTCTAATATACTGTAGGCCCTGTGAGGACAGGGAACGTGATCTCACTTAACATTTTTATCTTCACTACTTGTCATAAAAATGATTCACAATCAGCATTTCACATTTGTTGAACTCAAGATGCTGAACTATTTTTGCAAATAGAATAACAATATAAATTTTTAGGGAATTTGAATTTATTTTATTCTAAGATTAAAAAGTGAATTTCTGTTCATATTAGAACCAAAACATAGAACCATATGAAGATAACAGAATTAAAGCTGAAACAATAAATATTGCAATTCTATGGGAGTCAATAAATAAGATGTGTTATATTTTGTTATTACAGTTATTGAGGTAACCCAAGTTAGTAAAAATTAATGAATACAAATAACCATTTGTTGAAATAAACTGCTAAGCGGAAAGTAGTGGGGGGACTGGAGGCTGAAGTGTGCAGGGTACTGGAGGTAGCAGCACTGAGACATCTGTGTCGACTTAGTGGAAATCAGAGGGGCTCTAATGAGCTAATGAGCAAGGTAAATGGAGAGGAATTGACCGGCTAGAAGTCTTAAATAAGGACCAAGAGTAGATTTGGCTACTACAGCAGAAGGAAAATGTGGGCAGGCAAGAACAGTGGACTCCGAGAAGGGCAGAGAGAACTTGAGAACAGTTCTCCGTAATGGTGGAGTGCAAGTCATAGCTGTGCAGGGGTCCAAAGCAGAGTGAAAACAAAAGGCACCCCAGTGGAGAAGGCAGATGAATTGTGCAGATAGGGTGACATTTGGGTCGTTGAGATGAGTGCTAAAATTGCTGAGAAAGATGGTAGATAGACAGGCAGCTCCTCCCACCCCCACAGGCTGACCGGGATACAGAAAAGGGAAAGAATTTGCCCAGGAGTCTTAGTCATTCAGACTGCTTTAACAAAAGTATCACAGACTGAGTGACTCATAAACAACAGAAATTTATTTCTCACAGTTCTGGATGCTGAAAAGTCTAAGATCAAGGCAGATTCAGTGTCTGGTGAGGTCCTGGTTCAGAGAGGCTCTCTTTTTTTTTTCTTTTAAAGAGTGAGTGTGTTTGTTTGTTTTTAGAGAGAGAGGAAGGGATGGAGAAAAAGAGGGAGAGAAACATCAAATGTGTAGTTGCCTCTCACATGCCCCCTACTGGGGACCTGGCCTGCAACCCAGGCCAGGTGTCCTGACTGGGAATCAAACCAGTGACCTTTGGTTTGCAGGCCAGCTCTCAGTCCACTGAGCCACACCAGCCAGGGCGGAGATGGCTATCTTTTAGCTGTGCCCTAACATGAATGAAGCAGCATGGGAGCTCTCTTGGGGTCTCTTATATAAGGGCACTAATCTCATTCCTGAGAGCCCCATCCTTATAACCTAATCACCCCCAAAATGCCCCACCTCCAATACCATCAGATTGGGTATTAAGATTTAACTAACATAAGCATTTTGGAGGGACACAAGCATTCAGTCTATAGGTCTGGTCACCGTTAGTTTAAGGAAAAGTGAGGCTTCTATTTGAGGTCACTGGGGTTCCCTAGAGACACACAAATTCCAGTTCAGCTGAAGAGGTAAAGGGGAGGGCAGCTCAAGTACAGTTTGTCACAATTGAACGGGAGCTCCGGGAGGGTTTGACAGAAGAGGCTCACAAGGGTTGAGGTGGAAGTAGGCTGATTTTCCTGGGCCACTGTTGGTTTTAGCACTGGAAGTCCCATGTCCCAGGAAACTCTTCAGTTTCCAGCTCACTGGGACAGTTGGTCACCCTAGCAGGGGACAGCCTATGTGTCTGCACATTGTGTTGTTGGAGTGAGATTTTAGGAGTAAAGCAGGTACTGAGGGAGTCATGAGCAGGTGGGGGAGGACATTTGTGACAAAGTGGATGGAAATGGAGGGGAAATGGAGGCCGGAGCAGGCCAAAGACTAGTGAGAGAGTAAAGGCAACCCTCCCAACCCTAAAAAGAGAAAAAAGCCAGGGCTGCGATAACTTAATAACAAAGCAACTCACAATACCATGTGCTTGCAAGGTTGCTTTGCTGCTGGGAACGTAAAATGGTATAGTCACACTGGAAGATAGTTTGGCAGCTTCTTATAAAGCTAAACATATACCATATGACCCAGCAATCTCACTCCTAGGAATTTACCCTAGAGAAATGAAAACATACGCTCACACACACAAAAAGCCTGTCCGTGAATATAGGAGCTTTATGCATAATTGCTCCCAGAAACAACCCCAATGTTCTTCCATGGATGAATGGTTAAACACAGGGTAGTGTGTCGATACAGTGAAAGATTGCTCAGCAGCGAAAGGGGTAAACTATTGTTAACACGCAATGACTTGGATGTGGATATCGAGGGCATTGTGTTGAGTGAAAAAAAGCCAGTGTCAAAAGATTACATACTGTGTGATTCCATTTATATGACATTCTAGAAAAAGCACAACTGGGACCAGATCAGTGGTTTCTGGGAGTTAGGGGTGGGGACAAGGTTTGACTACAAAGGGGCCACATGAGGTCACCTTTCTTGGTAAGATGGAACTGTTCTGTTACTCTGATTGTGGTGGTAGTTATACAAATCTATACATGTGTTAAAACTCATAGAAAATAACTGTGTAAGTCAATTTAACTATATGTAAATGAAGAAAGTAAAAATGAAATAAAAACAAAAGTCACAGAACTCTGAGACCAGCTTTTGTTTCTTTTTCAGGTGAAACTAGTGAATATTCGCAATGACGACATTACAGACGGCAACCCCAAGCTGACCCTGGGCCTGATCTGGACCATTATTTTGCACTTCCAGGTAGGGTCTGTGAAGTTTAGGGTCCCTGTTGCTGGGTTTGGACATGGCCTAGGAAGAATTTGAAGTTGCACCGCCTTTCACAGACACACTGAGCCTTCCTTCTCTGTATTTGGCAGTGAAGAAGGGTCAGAGTGGGAGTTGCAAATGAAGATAAGGATTGGCCTGGAGATAAAGCTGTTGCAGCCTAAACCCGGAACTTCTAGTCATTTTCATGATGAAATGGGTGGGATTTTTCGTTTCCTTTGCTTGGCCCTGTCTTTGGCAGTCTGGTTATTAGAAGTCTGCTCATCTGAGTCAAAACTGGGTCTTTAGGTACTCAGAGTAGGAGGGGTGGGGAAAGATGGTGGTTGTGATGCCCTAAAAGGGTGGAGTGAAGGCCTGCTTTGATGGAGACTTGTCTCTAATCTTAAAACAAGCCTGGTTGGTTGCAGCACTGTCTTAGTCATTTGGGCTGCTGTAACGAAATGCCGTCATAGATCGGGTGGCGTAAACAACAGACATTTATTTTTCATAGTTCTGGAAGTTGGATATCTGAGATCAGGGTGCCATACGGTTGGGTTCTCGGTGAGAGCCCCCTTCCTGGTTATGTCCTCACATGATCTGTCCCTTGGTACATACATGCAGAAAAAGAGATCTTGTGTTTCTTAATCTTTTTATAATGGCATTAATTCCACTATGGGGTTTCTACTCTCATGACCTCATCGCCTGCCAAATGCCCCATTTCCAAGTACAATCACATCAGGGGTTAGGGCTTCATACGAATTTTGAGGGGACACAAACATTAATTCCATTGCAAACACCTTGTAGCAGTAGTCACACCCAAGAGCAGTGGCATCGTGGTAGCGTTCACAGAGTCACATGGCCTTCATGAGAAGGCTAATCCTTTTCCACTAAATACAGCCCCATCTTTATAAAATGACTGTCTTGAACCACTTTAGCACAACTAAGCAAAGCTATTTCTCAGACTACTCTCCCATACCCAGTCACTGTACAGGAAGGAGGCTGATAGATTAGAGGGAGCAGGTGGGAAAAGAAGGTTAATGATAATAAATACCTCTAGACACTCACTGACTCCAGGGGCTGAGACCACTATCATGTCTTACTTGGGGAGTTAACGCCACCTGCTGGTTGGCGACAGAATAGCAAGTGTACCAGAATTCCTAAAAACCTGAGACAATTCTGAGAGTTTAGGGATTATTTCTTGGGGCTCTAGTTTGGAGCTGGTGTTGACAGTTGACAGCATAGGTAGGCTTAGGAAAGTATGGAGGTAATACGTATTTTTGTGGAACCACGAGGTAGCCTCTGGCATGCTTTGGATATAGGGATGACCAGGAACGTGAACTTGACAAGGTGTACCTCCTCAGGGTGGGAATAGGAACTTTGTTGAGCTTTCCTCGAGGACTAGAGTTATCACTTTAGAACCTTTATGAACAGTGGAATTATTTTTAAAGAGAAACTATTTTTACCACAAACCTGCCCTTACTGTTAGTGCCCAATGTTAGTCTCATAGGTGTGAGGTAAAAGCAGTCTGTCCACTATGTCTCTACTTACCCTGACTACAACTAGATCTGTTTAAAAAGGAAACTCAGGAGCCAGGTAATCAAAAACGAATTGGTTAATTGAAACATTACTGGGACAGAAGAGATGGGGTGGTGGAACTGTTCTTATTCTGAAGAGCTCCGCCAGCAATAGTTCTCTCTCTTTAAAAATTTGTTATGACCCCTGGCTGGTGTAGCTCAGTGGATTGAGTGCCAGCCTGTGAACCAAAGGGTTGCTGGTTCGATTCCCAGTCAGGGCACATGCCTGGGTTGCAGGCTAGGTCCCCAATAGGAGGTGCACAAGAGGCAACCACACATTGATGTCTTTCTCCCTCCTTTCCCCTAATAAGTAAAATCTTTAAAAAAAAATTTGTTATAAAAAATTTCAAACATTTATAAAAGTAGAGAAAATGGTGTCAAGAACTGCCCTAGCTCAACTCATGGCCAGTATTATTTCTTCTCTATCCTGATTCACTCCTCAAACCCCAGTAGGTTAATTGAAAAGAAATTCCATACTTCATATAATTTCATCTGGAAGTATTTCAGTGTGTATCTCTGGAAGATACTCTTTTTTTAAGCAAACAACAATGTTATAATGATTAAGTATAATCAGTATGATGATTATACTTAAAATCATCAAAGATCTGGTCAGTGTTTCATATTTCCCCAATTATCTCATTTTGAAAAATGGATTGTTTGAATCAGAATCCAAACAAGGTCAACATATTGAATTAAATTTCTCTATCTCCTTGCAATTTGTTGAAGAAATCAGATAGTTTTGCCCTGTAAGGTTTATAAAGATGCTGATGGCATCTCTGGCATGTCTTCTAACAATGTCCTCTATCCCTCTATTGTATTGTCTGCACACCGGGGGTTTAGAGCTAGACCTGAGGCTCGGTCACATTCAGGTTCATTTTGGAGGTGGGGCAAGGATGGTGATGTTGTGCTGTATACTTCTATTGCTGTGCATCAGGAGGCACGTAGTGTCTGTTGTCTCTCTTTCCAATGATGGTAAGATTGATTAGTGGGGTCAAGTGTTTTCAGCCTGATTGATCCATTCTGCAGTCCGTGTTAGCTCTTCACCTGATAGTGTTAGCAACTACTGATCATCATTGCTAGCTCCATTATTTCATGAGAAGTTGCAAAATAGTGATACTCAAATTCTATAATTTCTTTATTATTTGGCTGGAATTCTTTAATAAAGAAGACATTCACCTATCAGTTACCCTGAAAGGTAGTTCCTCTAAGAGAGGTAAGATATAAAGGTGAATACTCCCAACTTTTCCTCTGTTTACAAGTTTTCAGAATAATTCATTGGTTCCCTGAGATTCTCCAGAGGTGACTGATGGAAGTTTTTTTGTTGATTTTTTTCCCTCTGAGTATTATATGACTCACGGGTTTTTTAAAACAGGCTTAAATGCATTTCAATCACATACAGCTATTATTCTTTCTAACATTCAAATAGCTTCATCATTGGTCAGTAAGAGCTTTTTCAAGTTGAGTCTCTTGAGTCTTCTGGCATGACCCCCAAAGTCTTTGATCATTTCCTTTTTTTCCTGTGAGATGAGATCCTTTCCCAGACCTGAAATTAGCACTTTCTGCAAGGAGCTCTCTTCTTTCTTGCCAGTCTGAGTGCTACTGGCGGGTCATGGTTTCTGGGCTTGTTCTCCAGACAGAGATGCCAATCTTGTATTTTTCTTTTAAAAAAGCATGAATTTATACTGATATTTCTAATTCAAATTTAGAGTTACCAACTTCTATTTAGCTTCTTTGACGTTGTACAGGGGTGGCAAAGGTAGGTTTACAGTACATGAAACACAGATTAATACAGCTATTGTAATAATTGTAACATACATGTCTTTTCCCATGCGAACAAGTGTAAATCTATTTTTGCCCACTCCTGTATTTGTATCCTTCTTTTGCTTAGGCTGAAAATCTTAATCCTAACCATAGTAACACATCACATATTTCCTTTTCCTTACACATAGGTACACATATGTCTGCGAAGTCATATATTTTATGTAGTATATTTGCATCAAAATAACAGTATCAATATTATTAACAATATGATTATTAAGAAGTTTATGACTTCTTTGCAGGTCTTTTTGTCCTTAGCGTGTATTTCCTACAATTACTTTGTCCAAATAATTGTATTTTAAAGTCATTTGAAATAATTTCTCTCTGTGTTACTTTACTGAGCCATGAATTCAGTACATAATGAGGTTCATTTGTTTTTACTTGCTCTCAGTTCTTAGGGATTGTTTTTTCCCCTTTCAGTTTTATTTTTTATCATATAGATAAATATTAGAGAGATTATATATTTACATTATTTCAAGGGGAAGTTTTAAAAAGTGAGTACAAGGTGTATTCAGAGAATTCTAGTGTCCGTCTTTGCTCCCTCCATCATATTTCTTCCCTTTCCCTATAGTTAATTTTTAAAAATATATATTTTATTTATTTATTTTTAGACAGAGCGGAAGGGCGGAGAAAGAGGGAGAGAAACATCAATGTGTGGTTGCCTCTTCCGTGCCCTCTCCTGGGGACCTGACTGGGAATCGAACTGGTGACCGTTTGGTTTGCAGGCCAGCACTCAGTCCACTGAGCCACACCAGCCAGGGCAGTTAGCTAACTTTTTAAAAACATCTTTTTGATTATCATTCTATTGTTTTATTTTAGGAAAATACATACTTTTAAAAAACTTTATTGAGGTGTATTTTACATACTATAAAACCGACGCATTTCCTCTGTATATTTCAGTGACTTTTATGAGTTGTGCAACAGTCACCATAATCCAGTTTTAGAACATTCATCGTCCCAGTATCATCTCTTGCTCATTTACAGCTCTCCATTCCCATCCCCAAACTCAAGCAACCACTAATTTATTTTCTATCTCTTTAGACTTGTTTATTCTGGACATTTCACCCAAATGGAATCATACAGAATGCGGTATTTTGTCTCTGGCTTCTTTCACTTAGCATGTCTGTGAGGTTCATCCATGTTGTAGCATATATCAGGACTTCATACCTTTTTACTGCTGAGTAGTAGCCTACGGATATACCGTATATTTTGTCTATTCAGCAGTTGATGGATATTTGTATTGTTGTTTCTCCCTGTTACAGATACAATGCTGATATGAATATTTGAGTACTGGTCTTTGTGTGGATGTGTTTTCATTTCTTTTGGATATATGCCTAGGAGTGGAAGTGCTGGCTTGTATGGTAGTGTTACGTGTAACTTTTTAAGAAACTGCCAATCTGTCTTCCAAAGTGGCCGTACCATTTTACATTCCCACCATTTTTAAAGAGATTTTATTTTGTTTATTTTTATAGAGAGTAGGCAG
Organism: Desmodus rotundus; assembly: GCF_022682495.2. NCBI lineage: Eukaryota > Metazoa > Chordata > Mammalia > Chiroptera > Phyllostomidae > Desmodus > Desmodus rotundus. The sequence goes on from NC_071389.1 coordinate 25,348,137, forward strand.
GAGGGAGGGAGAAAGGGAGAGAAACATTGCTTGCTTCTCATATGCGCCCCCGCCAGGAACTGGGCCTGAAACCCAGGCATGTGCCCTGACCGGGAATTGAACCAGCAACATTTTGCTTTGACCAGCATGTGCCCTGACCAGCAGCGCACCTAACTGAGCCACGCTGGTCAGCGCTCCACCATTAATGTATGAGGGTTCCTGGTTTTCTGTATCCTCACCAACAGTGGTTGTCTGTTATTTGGATTATAGCCATCACAGGGAGTGTGAAACAATAGCTGCTTGTGGTTTTCGTTTGCAGGAAAATGTACTCTTTAGCTGAATTCCACAAACATTTATTGAGGACCAGCTATGAGCAAGGTCTTAGGTAGAGTCAGTGGGAGATAAAACATTGAACTAGACAGATTCAATCCAGGTCGACTATATAAATCAAAGGAATGACAAGAGACACACTCTAAACTTGATAGAGATTTAAAGAATCAGGGAGGTATGGGAGAGGGAATTGGAACACAACACACACTCAGTAATTAATGGATTCTATAACTTCCAGGGCCTTTGACCTAGCCCACTATGCTTTGCCCTGTTACCAATTTCACTGGAAGATGTAAACAGCTCTGGCTTTGTCGTCTGCATGTATATTAGCTACCTGCTTTTCTCTTTTGCTGTTTCAGCATAGCAGAATACTTACTTTGTCTTCTTGTAGAGGGAAGCTTTGCTTCCAGAGTATTTTCCCAGATGCAACTAATTACTAATTCCTTCCTTGGTTATTTTTGAAGTCTTGATGTTTGCCTATAGTATTAACTAAGTGTTTGGAAGTGTGGGAAAATTTCCCTGTCTGCAAAGCTTTTGGTTGGCTAATAAAGGATTCTGTAGAGCCTCCAACCTCTTTGTCTTGCTTCAGATAGAGTGTGATATGTATCTTTCTAGTTATGTATCCTGTGGTTTTCTAGTCTTTTATTATGGAGCATCTGTTAGCTGTTTTCACCAAGAACATGTTATATAAAGCAAAAGGGAAATGCAGAGTAGAACTCCCAAATGCTGGGGGGGTCAGTAAAACAGTCATTGTAGTCCAGCTCTGCTGATGAAGTAGAACAGTGATGCAGAGACAGGTCGAGGTTGTCATAGCAAGGGAATATTCAATTTAGGAGAGGCTGTAGCAGATTAAAAGTTTCCTACTACTGATGAGACTGGCAGTATTGATAACTTCATAGAGAGGTTTATGGCTTCCAGAATGTTTTTTTAACATATTAAAAAGATATGTGCTAAATGGTAGGGATTCTTTTTAAGTTTTTAGTTATGAAAATTTCAGGTACTCAGAAAAGTATAGAACGGGTCTCCGTGTGTGGAGTCACCTTCAAAATTAAACAGACACTAATATTTTTGTTTGCTTCCGATTTTTCCTCTTTCTCTGTAACGAAATAAAGCATTTCAGATGCAGTCAATATTCTTACTCTCTCTGACCCCACGTCGATACTGTCTTGAAGCTGATGTATATCATTCCCATATATGCTTTTGTACTTCTGTGACAGAAGAGGTATTCATAAACAACATGTATTGTTGTTTGGGTGTTTTTGTGTTTCACACTGAGAGTATCTTCTACGTATCCGACTTTTTATCTAAATTGTGTTTTTGAGGTTTATTCATGTGGAAAAGGAGGACCTGACTTGTCGTTCATCTTTAGTACTTTACATGGACTGTAATGTGAGTGGGGCCCCTGCAGGTGTGCAGAAGCTGTTATTTGCAGTCTGATACGTAATTGAATGAAGAAGGCATTCATTCCTTCAGTTAATATCTGTGTGCTTGTGTCCTGGTGCAGACAGGCAAGAGGCTGTTCTGGAGAGACACCCGGACTGTCATTGCTGGGTTGTACACATTCTTTGATTTTGCCACATCACTCTCAGAAGTGCTGTATGCCTGACAGTGTTGTGTGGGTAACACCTACTACTGTTCAACATGCTTGTGTGTGTGGATCCCCGCACTGTGATGCAAGCTTAATAACAGAGAGGGCTTTGTCTCTTGTGTCTTCTTTGACTGGCGAGGAATAGGCACTCACTCAATAAATATTTGCTAAGTGAATGGACATTTTATAAATTTGATCTCAAGGCAGTGCGGTAGGGTGGACCAGAGAAATAGACTATGATGTCTATTTTCCTGTGTTCATTCCTTGATGAGCAACAAACACAGAGACCAACTGACTTTTTTGGGTTACATATCCAGATACTAATAATAGAATTTCTTATCTCTTGGTTTTGTCCGGGCCAGTTTGAAAGTACATGTTAGGATTTATGGTTTTTCTAAAAGATACGTTCTTGAAAGTCAGAATTTGACAAAATTAGTTCTCCGTCTCTCAGTTGTTTATTAAATACTAGTATATATCTAGCACTCTGAAATGTAAACACTTCAGAGTTCAGGCCGAGCGTGATCTTTAAAAAAAATTTTTTTTATTGTATTTTTTTCCATTGCCATTTAGTCCCCTCATCCTCCCCTCTACCCCCCACCCCCACCCCAGCCCCAACGTGATCTTAGCTGGGTAGACTTCAGGTTTACATTTTTGTGTACTTCATTGTGCCTTAGTGCCTGGCATATACTTGAGGCACCATTCACGTTTGTGGAATGGAAGAGCAAGTTCTTTCACTCCAGAGTCTCACTCTGGCTGTCTTTGTGGGAGACCTACAGTGAGTAAACAGTTAATGAGAAAAAGCCAAAGGAGAAGACAGGAAGAATGGGTAGGCCCTAGAAGGCAGCAGTCCACTTGTTAGGAGCTCAGACTAATTGAGAAAAAGACCCAGGGAAAGTTCTGGTGATCAGAGTTAACGTAGTTAAATAGTGGGGGCGGAGCTCCTGCAAAGAAAAAGAGGCACCCAAACTTTGGACCTTGGAACATACCTTTTTCCATAGAGCCTAGTCAAGAAAAAGAGTGTAGTAAGCCCCTGGTGGTGGCGGAGTGTCTCATACCTTTTAGCTGCAGTAATAAATGGGAAGAAGGGATTTACCGTAGACCAGGCACTGAGCCAAGCACTTTAGAGACATTATCTCTCCCACCCTTTCCACAGCCCCATTAAGTAGGTGGCAGAGTAGGTGGCAGTATTCATATTTTGCAGGTAAGGAAACTGAATCACCTAGAAGTCAACAGAACTGGGAATTTGAACCTAGGTGTACCTTACTAACATCTCTCTGCTCTTTTCCTAGACCAGTTTTTCTTTGGAGCAAAAGGAAATAAAGGCCTGATCTGCCTGACATATGCAAAAGTTTAAGAAAGAAAATGCTCCCAGAAGTAAACGTGCTGGGTTCTGGCGGGCTTCTCAGACAGACTCTGCAGAGCGGCAGTCGTCCTACACAGCTGTCTTCCCTGGCCCTGAGCTGGTCCGTGTCAGGGGTTTGGTTTGGTTGTATTTCAGGAGTAAAATCCAAGCTTAGGCCTCAGGGAGGGTGTGCATCTTAAAAGTTCCAGTTCTCTTCCCTGAAGGAACGAAGGCTTGGGGCCTGCCAGAGAACTACATTGGAATGTCATATTTTTTGCTGATTATATGATTTCTGGCGGTCTGAGAAAGTTTCAGTCCCGTGCCGATCTCCTTGTCTTGTTTCTCGCCGTGGTTTATGACGGTCATGAGTGGTGCCGCAGCTTTGCCGTTGGCCCAGGGAAAGGCTCCGGGGAGAGACCCCTGCTGCGGTGGTCTCAGAAGTGGCTGCGGAGGGCCTGCTGACGTGGGGCTTCTTGTTGCTCTCCTTTTGTGCAGGGCAGTTTTCACGTCTCCAAGGAGGGTGGGTGGAGCTGTGCCGATACAAGGCTTTAGGGCTCCCATAGCTAGAGCCAGGCAGGCTGTTTCTCTCTGCTGTGTGGGCTGGGACCCTTTTGGTGTAGACTAAAGAGCTGTAAGCAGGAAGAAGCTCATAAAACCTCTTCCCTTCCACTCCACTCAGAGCCCTTTGGGATGTGGTGGCATCTCATCTGTCAGACACCAAACTAAAAATTGGGGTGGGCAAATCCCATTGACAAAACAGTGTAACTTCTAAATCAACTGCTTAGACCTCAGACCTTAGTTCCTCAGACTTCCTGCCCTATTGCAATTTAGGTAAAAATCATCATTTTTACTTAAGTAAAAAGGCCTCATTTTAGCAATTTCCTTCCTTCCTTCCAAATAGCAAGTGTTATCTCTTTGTCTGAGTCCTTGGTCCAAATGAGTCAAGTTGCCAATTTAGAACGGTAGGGAATCTTCCTGTTTTACTTGACTGAGTATAGACTTCCATTCCTGCCACAGTTAGAAGCTAGTGTGACATGGGGTTGAAATGAAAAGTCTTAAAACAGCAGTTCATGTCCTGGCTTTGCCACTTACTAGCTGTGTAGCCTTGAGCAAACTAATCAACTTTCTTAATCCTCTATTTCTTTACCTGTCAAGTATAAAATAATAATAGTTTTGACCTTTTATGGCTACTGTGAGAATTAAATGAAATAATCCATAGCTTAGCACAGGGCTTAGCACGTAACAAATGCTAAAATAACGTTAGCTATTAGCAGCTGCCTCTGTTGTGTGTGGAAGTGGTGTCCAGATCCCATGCTCAGAATGGTTTCTGGGTTTTCCCAGCGTATCATTGGCCAGCAGATTTAACAGGTATTTCTCTTTCTCTCTCTCTCTCTCTCAAAGGAGGGAAATAAATGCTGCAAGAGGAAAGCCTGTGTTTCTTTTCTTAACTCTGAGAATTAGGCTCTAGTCTCTCTTACGTTATAATTTGATTAAAAATAATCTTATTTTTGACCTGAAAAAAAACAGAGAATATGTTTATCTTGCTTGATATTTTCTTATGGACGTCTTGGTACAACAATTGAAACCTATTTTCTTTCAGAGTCTGGGGGCCATAATTGCAGCATCCCCAGTCCTGGCTCTTCTTGGCCCTTCCCTTTCTGGTTGTGCTGGTTTGCTTTTCCCTCTTTCTCCTCCTCCTTCCCCTCCCTCCTCCAGGTTACCTTCTCCCTCGGCCTCTCCTCTTCCCCCTCCCTTTTCCTTTTACTCTCACAATCTCCCCCTCCTCCTCACCCTCCCTAATTTCTCCTCTCCCCTGGTTTCTAGCTCCTTTCTGCTTTCTGTTTGTGTTTCTGAGGGCAGTGCTCCAATTACCTCATATTTGGAGAGAGGAAGCTACAGCCAATCCGGTTTCTGTCTGCTTTTAGGTCAAGTGATTTCTGAACTGCAGTGAGATGCTTTGAATTTGTCTTGTTGCAGCTCTGAGCCTGTAAGATGGCTGTCTGAATCAGCGGCTAGAAGAGACGGAGAGAGGCGGGGAGGGAGGGAGAGAGAACTGGAGGGACTGCCGGCATAGTGCATGTTTTAAAATGTGCATCTAATCCGATGAAGCCAAGGTTGGGATTTCTCTGGGATCCCAGGACCGGCTTAGCTGCGTTTTTGCTAAGATTAGGAGAGGAAAGCAATGGGAAATTCACTGGGCTGTGTTAAAGAGCCAAAAGATTCAATAGCTATTCCTGAGAAGGCTCCTATATCTCCTAAGAAAAGGGTTCGGTTCAAAAGGAAGTGGAGGGGGAAGAAAACCCCTACTCCAGAGGTATCTCCTAAGGAAGAACCACTGGAAGGAACTGGAGTCATTGAAGAGACAGAAACCCTAACCAAGTTAATAGTGAGTGTCCAAAAGGAGGAAGGAGTGGGAGGGGCAGAACATCCCCTGACAGATACTTTACTGCCTGGAGACTCGGCCCCCAACTCAGGAGTGGGAGATCAAGGGATGATTGTGCAGGTGAAAGAGAGATTCCAGGGGGAGATCCAGACTGCCCACCTTCTGCTAGAGAATGAGTCATCAGTTGCCGGAGGGGTCTGGGATTCCCTGGAAGAGGGGATGACTGTCATCGCTCACCTGCTTGATAACCCAGCAGAGAGGGATTGTGAGAAGTCAGTGAGCCAACTGGTGGAATTTCCGAGGACAGCATCCTGCAGCAGCAGGGCTGTGCTGCTGCCTTTGCAAGGAGAGACTGCAGTGGAGAAAGCAGAGACTCAAGCTGGATATCAGAGCGGCACTCTCCCCAGGAAGGATTACCCCACCAACACAGGAGATGAAGACCACCTTTCAGAGGGCTGGAGTGTGGAGGGGGGAACCAAGGATATTCTAAGAGCCCCCGAGCCAGGTTCCTGGATTGGAGAGCGTTCTGTCCCGTCATCACTGTTGGAGCAGTTGAGAGGCCATAAACGCATAGAGCCTGCCCACGTGGGTCGAGTGTCCCCCCAGGCTCCCAGACCGCCTACTTCTCAGAGTGATTTGTCCATCAGTGGCATGACTGTGAGCATTTTGCCCTCCTCCTCTGGCTATGGCAGCAATGGGCCACACTTACGTGGGATCCAGCCTAAAGATACGGAACCTGGAAAGAGCTCCATGTCATTCTCAGAAGAGGATGGCACCCTTTCTTTGGAGGCAAGCCACACCCCATCATGGGGTCTGGAGGAGGTGGGTATGCATGTCCAAGGGATACGCAAACAGCTGTTTGGATTCCTGGCCATCAAACTTATTAAAGTGGAGCATGGTGAGCAGTGAGGATCTTGGGACTTCTCAAACTGACCACTATGTCAGGGACTGGGAGTTAGTGACTGCTGGGCTTGGCAAACAGAATCTATTTCAGGTCTGCCCCTGGATGCTTGGAACCAAGTCTTGTCGTCTCTGAGGAGTCCCTGATTCTGGGTAACCATGCAGCATAATTGCTTGAGCTGACTGGTGGGATTATCTCTCAAGGAGCAGTGCTAGTTAGCACTTACTCTCAGGCAGGTCTGCTTATCAGCTCCCCTGCCAAAGGAAGTTTGTGGGGTAGCAGAAAGGATGAGGGAGGCCTAGGTAAGTCTCTGAAATGAGTGGAGAAGGGGTGAGGCAGCTGTCTTAGATGTAATTGCTCTTCTCCCCAGGAGAATGATGCTCTTACTAGAGCTGACGCAGTCCTACTCCTGCAGGAGCACAGCTAGTGACAACACTCATTCAATATTTGTAGAGGCGGACAGGGCCAATCCTCCTTCGGTTACTAATTCTGGCATTAGAGGAGAGGGACATAGAGTTGGAGACTAATACAAAGAGGGGTTGGGGCAATTTGAAGGTTTGAGGCTCGGAAAAGTTGTTTTTTCTGATTAGACTTGTTTATGGCTCTCACAAGTTTTTGTTTGTGAGTTTTTTTTTTAATATATCAGGGCATGGGTGGTGGTAATGGTGGTAGTGGGTGCTGGGAATGTTTTTAGGGTCAAGGAGCAAGTGAAAATTCAAGAGATCTGGACACTGAGTGGGTAGGAGGACTCAGCAAGACCCTGGGTGGCACAGTGACTGAAGTTGTAATTCACCAGTGCCTGAGGAACTTTTGTTGGCACGTCACCCTCTTCAGCAGAAGGAATACACACTTTAGGGTCCCACAGCGGCAAGAGGTGGACAATGAAGTAGGGCATTTTCCTTGCTGAAACGTAGGGCAGCTGCCTTGATGACTGCCAAACAGGGACATAGCCTACCTGCTGGTGCCCTGCTTATCGCCAACAGCATGAGGCTGAGGAGTGACCCATATCTGAAGCCGACGTGTTTACAGTGTCTTCTTTGGGGATGAATTTCCCCCATAGATAGATCCCTCTCAGTGTCCTTTGTTATTACAGAGTTTGGAGACTCCCAACAGTTGCAGGGAAAGTGGTCATTGAAAAATATTCACTATATGGTTAGGCAAGAGCCTTCCTTGGGCTTTGCCGTGTGTGTGTGTGTGTGTGTGTGTGTGAGTGAGAGAGAGAAAAGTTTGGAGTGTAAGATTTTAAAGGACTCCTAGTGGAAATCTGGATACTGGACCATAGGCGGCCACGGTACAGGATTTCCTCACTGGGAAGGGAAGGTTCCGAACCACTCCATGGGGAGTATTAAGGAAGAGATTGGTGGCAGAAACCTTTGGACCGTCATCTGTAGTATGACAGTATTGATAGCGGTGTGATTCTTTTGCTGTTGAGTATGTGAATCAGATTAGAATGGGGCATTTTCTGAGCAGCCAAGCTCTGCATCCCATCCCTTCTACCCTTTCAGATCAGACACAGCCAGATTACTTAGATATGGAACTCAGCCCAGGCTGAAAAACTAAGTGACTGTCAGCTGAGATGGCCGAACCGTTTCTGAGGCTCCGTGTCTGTCATGTGATGTGGAGACCACAGACTGACCATCCTGTATGACACATAAGTTACTTCTCAAGATACATGTGAAGTCCCTACAGAATGCAAGTCCTTCAGGCAAAAGGGCCTGAGAACTGTTGGTTTCTGAAAGAACTACCTTTAGGGAGTGGCTCCTTCACCAGCAGGCTATTCACAGGGCCTGAGGACAGCCACAGTAGGGGAGATAGAGGAAGCATGTTCTGACTCTGCAGGCCTGTAAAATGTGGCTGAGACTCCAGGCGAGAGCATCTTGACCAGCCTGCATTTCCTCTGCTGAGGGCAAGAGCACTGGGAGGACACGGGTCAGGGTTGCAGCTGCAGCTAGTCACACCCCGAGTCCTTCCTAAAGAAGAGACAGCTGGCAGCTCCAGAGTGGGTTTGGGGGTGGAGAGAGTTGTGTGTGTGTGCATGTGTGCTTGTTTTGCTTTTAATATGTTAGAGTAGTAACCCTCCTCGGAAAATAATTCATGTTCCAGAGTGGTGTCTGTCCTTGGTATAACTCAGTCCATATAGCCTCTCTTATTGATCAGTCCAGAGCATATCAGTGGGAATGGGACCAGGCTTTGGCTGGAAATAAACTTTGCAATGGGTTTTGTTTAATTTTTATGAGTGCGGGGTTTAATAATAGAAGTTAAATGGTCTGCTTCCTGTTCACCTGGTGTAGTTGATTCTCCCCTTGTCAAGAAATAGTTAACGCAGAAGCAGGGTGGCAGGGGCCAGCTGACAAGAGTGGCTTTCAGCGGATGAGTAGAGGAGGGTTTGGAGCTGGACGGCAGCGGGTTAACAGCAGTGTACTTTGATGCCAGACCAAGGCCTTCTGGCCCATTCTTTCTCTCTCAGGAGGACTCCCTATTCCCAGCTGCCATCAGTATCCACAATACCTGCCTTTTTAGAACAAGGAAAATTGTCAAAAATTCCTTTTTCCTCCCTATCTTGGCTCCCACTGCCAATTTCCTGCCTATACTGTTAGTGGATTCTATTGAATGAAGAATTTGGCTCTATTCCAATGTCCTTGCCATAAACCCTTACAGTCCCTACGATCTTGGGTGATGGGTCTAATTAATATTGGGGGACTAGTGATGCTGTGAAAGAAATCAGTTGGTATATGATTTTTCTGGGCTCAGCCTTTTCAGTATACAAGTACCCCTTTCCCATTTCTCCCCTTTAATTATAGGGAAAGTTGCTTTACTAATACTAGCTTTGTATTGCAAGAAAAAAAAAAAGCAGAATTAACTACATGATACTATTGTAGGAATGTAGTAGTTAAAATTACAGTTAGAGCTTTGTTTAAGAAAGATTTTTCTTTTTCATAAATATTTGACTTAATTAAAAACATCACTAAGTAATCATCATTTTTTTAGGTATAACAGTGGTGGTATGATTATGTTAAAAAGAGTTCTTATCTTTTAAAGATACACACTGAAGTGTTTCTGAAGAAATGATGTTATGTGGAATTTGCTTCATAATAGGGAAGGAGTGAAGAGGGGGGAGTGTACATGAAACAAGATAAGTTATGAGTTGATAATGGTTGAAACTGGGTGATGGGTACATAGGAGCTCATTATACCATTCTGTCTCTTTTTGTATCTGTTTGAAAATTTCCATTTCAAATAGAAAGTTAAGAAAAATAATGGTAAAATTATTGTATGATGCATATACTGAAAAAGGACGAATATCCAGAATATAGGAAATGTGATAGTAGGAGTAGTGGTAAGAGCGTAGAGCCGGATTGGCTGAGTTTGACTCTGTCCTACTACTCCCTAGCACTGTACCTCGGGGCAAGTTAGCTAACTTCTCTGTGACATAATTTTCTCATTTGTAAATGGAGTATAAGAATAGTATGTACTTTATAGCAGGGCTGTCAGACTCATTTTCACCGGGGTCCACATCAGCCTCACAGTTGCCTGCAAAGGGCCAAAAGTAATCTCAACTCCTTAACAGTTAAGGAGTAGTTACATTTATACAGTCCTAAAATTATTTCGGCCCTTTGAAGGCAACCGCGAGGCTGATGTGGCCCCTGGTGAAAATGAATTTGACACCCCCGCTTCATAGAGTTGCTGTCAAAGTTACATGAATTAATACAAGTAAAACACAATAAGTGTTATTAATAGTAAAGGTAAATCCCCTAGTTAGAAAATTAGGGAAAACCTAGGAATAAACAATGCACAAAAAAGGAAACCTAAATGCCTCATACACTTGTTTTTCTCACTAGTAATCGAAGATACAGCACTCAAAACGAGATACATTTTATACCCATCATATTGGACAAAAATAATCTGAGCATATACCAAGTGTAGGAGAGGATGTAGAGAGATGGAAAACCTCTTCATATCTCTTGGGTGAGAGTATACAATGGTGCTGTTATTTGGAGAGTAATTTGACACTCTTTAGTAGAATTGGAAAATATCCATATTCTGTGACGTAGGATTTCCATTCTGCATTCCCTAGAGAGACCACCAAGATTCTGATTGAAATACTGACCCCTGACCTTTATCTAAGCCTGATGTTGGTAAAACACAGCTGTCATTAGATCCCTCTACCCAGGCATTTGTAACAAATAACTGCCGGTACCCTCATCTGCTTCTTGACTGAAAGTTTTCAAAGTCTGATGCCCTCTCTGGCGATGTGAGATGAGGTCAGCTGGAAACCTCAGGACGTGTGAATCAAGTACCTATTTGTTCATTGCATCTAGTCTTACTCCCTGAGACATCCATACACTTAATACAACGTCCGAACTCCTCCGCCTGGAATTCCATCCTCCCCACCCCGCCACCATCTATCTGATCTTACCTATATTAGCTCCCAGTTTGCACCTTCCTATTCTGACAGGTCAACCCCAGAATCATCTACTATTTCTGTTGCAGCTTATTTCAACTTCCAACCTTTCCATCCACTTTCTACCTGGATTTTTTTCCTCTTTCTCTTTGTCTAGCCTATAATATCCTTCAAGTATGAGTTTAAATCATACTTCTTTAAGAAATACCTTTTATCACTCCAGCCCATACTAGTGTTCGTTCTGCTGAGATCCTCTTTTGGTTATCATTATATACTATATTGCTATTCATCTTTTGAGGCCTTAAATCATATGTAATTCTTTCATGTGATCTCCCACATATGACTAAATATAAGGTAAGATTCCCCCGACCCTCTGCCCCTAGAAATTAGCCTTAGAAAAAAAGGATTCTTTTTGTATTTGACTTCATAAAGTCTTTATTGTTACTGAGCTCTCAGTGAAATTATAATCATTTCATGAGAAAGGATGAATAAATTTGGGTCACCATCTGCTACCTCAATTTATATCAGTTTTTGTAGAGATCAACTGACATAATTGGTTAAACAAAAAAAGACCAAAAATCTAAGAAAGTTTTAGTTATTGTTATTGAGAATTTAACCTCCTATTTTAATGTATTGGATATAATTGTATATAAGTAGTAATCACATTAAAAACTTTTAAAAAATCACTCACATCACTTATAAAACACACACACACAGCAAGTGGTCACATTATGGAAATCACAAATACACATCAATGGAATGAATGAATGAATTTTAAAAAAACTAATCCAGTGCTATGCAACTGGATTCTTGTGGCTGGGGATACATTTCCAGTGACTGCATGGATTCAGAAAAGTGCTGTTGTATCTCAGAAATCTTTAAAAAAAAAAAAAAATGGAGAGGATGTTTTCTAGAATATTCACTCAAACAGTAACTTTTTAAAAAAAAATTAGCTTTATTGGTGAGAAAGACATTGTCAAAGATGCAAAGAGTTTGAATAACATGGTTTTATGAAATGCTAAAGTAGTAAAAGCATTAAGTTAGTACATTAGACATACTGCTTAATTTTAAAAGTATATGTGTAAATAAATTTCTAGAAGTTTGTATGTTCAAGAGGACCACAAAGCTTCTCTTCCTTCATTCTTCTCTTCCATCCATCTGTTATCATTTGGGAAAATTTGGGGACTGACTTATTTTAACTAGATATGACATGTCTTAACCAGGTTCTTACAGGGCAAGCATGTCTGTTTTTTGTTTCCCCCTTTTTACCTGGATAACTTCTATTCATCTTAAAACTCAGCATAGATGCTGTTGTCTCAGAGAAGTTCCTTGGCATTGCTAGTTTGGGTTACCTGCTTCTTTCTGCCACAGCATTGATCTCTGTATAATATTTTGTCTCCCTTCTGAATTGCTTGAACTTGAAACTCAAGGTTGTGCTTTTATCTTGAGATACCAAGAACTTAAATTAAGCGCAGCTCCTTGAACATAGTGGTTGCTCAAGAAGTAACAACAGAATGAATAAGTGGTGTTAGACTTTCTTTTTTGTTTCTCTCCGTGGTGTCTGGAATTGTGTTAAGCACAGACGAGATGTTGTTTAGTAAATATTTATTGAATTATTAAGAACAAATTAAGTTTCAAGATATGTTTCAGAGAAGGAATTAATCAAGCCTTTATAAGTGTGGGTGCAGAGAGAATTCAGGTAGACGTGCCGTGGTCTCTGGAATGGTATTGAGGCCATCCTCCCTTTCCAAAGGCTTCCTTTTAAGAATACAGATTGAGGGAGAAAGCTCCCTGACACTAAAGCTGAGTTTTTGCATTTGGGAGATTAAAGTAAAAGCTTCTGCATGTTCCAAAGGACAGCACTGTGCATATCACATATAAGTATTAAATGAAGAGGTGGACAAAAGCCAAATTTAATTACTGTGATGGTTACAATAATCCCATTCTTCTCATTCAGTGCACAGTCTAGGAAAGGCCTTAATCCAAACAGATCCCAGCCCCCACCCTACCCTACCCCAAGGGACCAAAACACTTCTCTGTCTCATTACAGCTTTGTGAGAAATCTGAAGTAAAACTGTTCATTGAACTGTTTTCAGTGAAATATACAAAGATGTTGTGATTGGCAGATAATTCATGCTGTCCGAGAGATTGACCGTGCTTGTACAGAACACACAATGTCAGTTAATAAACTGGAATTTCTTTTTTGAGTAAAAAAACACAAATACTCACATTTCACTTTGTTTATTCAAGTCCCTTCTGTCCCTTCTAACTTATTTATTTTCTAGTTCCAACAATGTGTTTGTTGCCTTAATATGTATGCAAGGTGGATTGAGTGAAAGTACTGGGATAGGGTAGGTCGCTGGTGAGTGGTATCTAATCATTGAAACAATTAGCTGGAAATGTCAAGGAGAACTGGAACAAGTTGGTGCCAGGGAAGGGGCTCTTTGTATCGGACTTGCAGGATGATGGCTTGGGTGCCGTTATCTACTGTTGTTGGGTCCTCAGCTCTGCAACTCTAGCTCTTTTTTATTCCCAGTATATGTGGAGTTGATTGAGTTTTAAGGGATCGACTTACCGTGTGGTTGTGCTTGTTGGAGATTGATTGCTATAAATTAATTAACTTACAGTAAAAATTATAACTGCCCAGTGATACAGTATTTGAATCTGGCCACTCTGCATTTTGTTACTTTAGGATATCATATGGGAAGCAGATAATAATCTGAAGGTTGTCAGGTGAATACAGAGTCAGAGCAGAGAGAGGTGGTGGGTGGAGGATGGATTTGCAGGCTAATCTTACTAACTGGTATCATCAAAGTGTGGCAGCCTGATTTCTCCTGTAGAAATGTACCCGTCAAGTGGATGAAATCCTGGAATATACTGCTTAGGCCATCATTTTACCATCACAGTCTTAGAGGCGACACTTCTCTTTTCTAGACTCCATGCAGGCTACCCATACCTTTTTGTTCTCATAGTCTTTCTTCAGACGTCTTAGTAAATAAGATTTATTTACTACAGCTTTCTTTCATACTCAGTAAAGTATTAGTAAAAGTTCCTGGTCCTGTTTTTGTTTTTGTTTTGTTTTTTGTGATTTTGAAGTATCTTCTGCTGGTGTTTAACCTATTATGAGTTGAGTTTGTAAAGTTAGGATTCAGAGACTTGGAAGTGCCTGTTGTTGATTGTCCCTTGAACTGACCGGCAGGGAGGCTATTACTCTCACAGTGCTGCACCTAATGGAGACACCTGAGAGACGGTGCCCTGTTGGCATGCTGTCCTTCGCTGGCCAAATCGTCTCCTAAGAGCATGAAGAAAAGAAGATTATTCTGTGTCCTATCTTTTGGCAGATCTCTGACATCTATATTAGTGGAGAGTCAGGAGACATGTCAGCCAAGGAGAAGCTGCTGCTGTGGACCCAGAAGGTGACAGCTGGTTACACAGGAATCAAATGCACCAACTTTTCCTCCTGCTGGAGTGATGGGAAGATGTTTAATGCACTTATTCACCGATACAGGTAAATGCAGTGGAATTTCAGTGTGTCTGGAGGGGATCTCGTTTGTAAGATCATCTTCTCATCTTGTTTGTAATTAGTTATAATGTCACTTTCCCCATCAACCAAGAATCAAGAACCTGATTCATTTCATTCATTTAAAAAAGGAATATGTATTGAACTCCTGGTGTGCTAGGCACTGGGCACAAATAGCAGTGAACAAAACAGCCAAAGTTCTTGCTTTCAAGGAGATTATTTGTTTATTAGACGATACACAACTAAGTATATGCTGCCACACAGTGGTAAGTGCAGTGGGGGGGATGGAAAGCAGCGCGGGTTGTGGTATTTCAGACAGAGGGACGGTGATGGCCTCTCTGATGAGGATGTTGGAGCAGAGCTGTGAGGGCGTGAGCCCTGCAGGCCTCTGGGGTCAGAGTGTTTCAGCGGGAGGAAATAGCCATTACAGAGGCTTGGCGTGAGGGCTTGCTTGGAGTGCTGAGGAATAGTAGGGGGTTGGAGTGAGAGGAGTGAGGAAGACAGGAATTTTGAATAACAAAAATCAGAATTATTGCACTCTTAGCGTTCGTAAACATGCCCCAGTTTTCACTCTGTACTGGCTTATGATACTTTTCCCATGAAATCCAACCAGGCTGCTGTTGGTGTAAGTTTTGAATTAGGGAACACTGGGCTGTTGGCGTGCATTAATATTTAAAAACAGAATTAGAACCCTTCTGAACCTATGGTTTTCTCTCTGAGTCGGTCTGATTTTAGCTCTGGGTATTTTGAAGAGGGTTTCTGTATGTGAACTCCTGTGTGGCGTGTAGACAGTGCCCTTCCGTGTGCCTTGGTGGACTTTTACAGACCTGACCTGATAGACATGGAGAGGGTACAGATCCAAAGTAACAGAGAGAACCTGGAACAGGCTTTCGAAGTGGCAGAAAGACTGGGGGTCACCCGGCTATTGGATGCAGAAGGTGAGAGCTGGCTGAAGTTCAGTGTGTTTGGCAATATTCACTATTCCTTCTCCTGGCAGGTTCCTTTGTTCTACTAAGAAATGTCTTACCCTTTCTCTCAGATGTGGATGTGCCATCTCCAGATGAAAAGTCTGTCATCACTTACGTGTCTTCGATTTATGACGCCTTCCCTAAAGTCCCCGAGGGTGGAGAAGGGATCAGCGCTACGGTAAAAGAACGCTTTCTAAAAATGCCTTCTCCTTTGCTTTGTTTGGGTGGAATGTATTGATTAGACCGTATCTCTTAAGCGCTCATTGTGTACAGAGCACTTTTATACAGAGCAAACTGAAACTACATCATATTTACACACAGTCATTGTCCTCGGTCCCTGGGAATGAGTCTGTCGCTAATTTTGTAGCATCCAGCCTAGACTGTTCTAGGTGTCAGGAAATTAGATCCCATCTTGAGAGCCCTTGAGGAGCTTTGAAACTGGGACTCTGAGCGTTAAACTGAACAGCTGGGTAGGCAGTTAGAGGAAAAGGATTTTAGGTAGTTTGGGGTGGCCTGAGTTACTTTCTCCTGTGCTCGTTTTGTGTACTGCTAATCAAAAGGTGTGTGATATTTACCTTTTGACATTAGGAAGTAGACTCCAGGTGGCAAGAATACCAAAGCCGAGTGGACTCCCTCATTCCCTGGATCAAACAGCACACAATACTGATGTCAGATAAATCTTTTCCCCAGAACCCTGTTGAACTAAAGGTAAAAAAAAATCATTGCTTTTTTGTAAATTCATTCTAGGGAGTAAGTCTCAGAGCTTGTTGTTGCTGGTTTCTGGGTGAGATAGTATGAAAAATTGGGCCAGGCTGCTTGCATTTACTCATTCATTTACCAAATATTAATTTTGTAGGCACTTTATAACCAATATATACACTTCAAGGAAACAGAAATTCTGGCCAAGGAGAGAGAAAAAGGAAGAATTGAGGAATTGTATAAATTATTGGAGGTAAGGAAGCTTATCCTTTGCTGGGACTTAGGGTTTGCTGGTTTGCCCTGTGGTCACTACTGTATTAGACCCCCAGCATCCTCCTCCCAACCCACATCAACAGCAGCATGCTAGGGTGAAAAATCTAGCATCACTCTTGGGCTGGTCTTGAAAATTTGTGGAAAGGGGCAGTAGCAACCCTCGGTATTTTTTAAAGGGCCTATTGAAAAGTGACATACAGAAATCTTGACTTTTGTGGATGAGTTTTCCTGTTTCTTAGAGGGAAGCTAAGTGTTTCCTTGGGATGGAAGGAAAAGAGACTTCAATTCACATTTTGATTCCTAGAGAATTTGAAGCTGTAGAGACGGGCATTTGACCTTTCCAGAATGGGGGTTAGGAGAAGATAGGAGGAGTTATGTAAAATGCAGAAAGAATGGAAGGAGTTGGAACAGACAGGCCTGTATTTTAGAGGCGTTTCTTTTGCTCTCACCTCAAGGTGAGGTACTGCTAAATATTCCATTGTTTTCTCTTATTAGACAATTGGAAAAACTGCTGAATGGCTGGGTAAAGAAGCAAGAAGTGATGTGCAAAGAGTAAATTAAAACTGGGGGTCTGAGGTTGTGGCTGTGTTTTGGACTAAAAGAGTACCTGTGGGTTTTTTAGGTGTGGATTGAATTTGGCCGAATTAAACTGCCTCAGGGTTATCACCCTAATGATGTAGAAGAAGAGTGGGGAAAGCTCATCATTGAGATGCTGGAGCGGGAAAAATCACTTCGACCAGCTGTAGAGAGGTGGGTCCAAAGCCTGCAGGGGATCTAACATTACATACTGGGCTACTTCGGGCCGGCACTTGACTATGGTTTTGATCTTATTTTAGGCTGGAATTGCTGCTACAGATTGCAAACAAAATCCAGAATGGTGCTTTGAACTGTGAAGAAAAACTAACACTAGCTAAGAATACACTGCAGGCTGTAAGTGTCTGACTGTTTTGTCTCACTTCTTACGTCACATGTTTTCCACTTCTCACCCTGTACTCTAATGGTTGAAGTTAACATTTGAGGAATCCAGCTTTGATACTTGCTTACTCATGGAATTACAGTGGGCCCCTTGTCTCCCTCGTCCTAGTGGGTGGGATCGATGGGAGTTCTCCCACTTTTTATTCTCTCTTTCTCTCTCAGGACGCTGCTCACCTGGAGTCAGGACAACCAGTACAGTGCGAGTCAGATGTCATCATGTACATTCAGGAATGTGAAGGTCTTATCAGGCAGCTGCAGGTGGATCTCCAGATCCTACGTGATGAGAATTATTACCAGCTAGAAGAGCTGGCTTTTAGGTGAGGAGCGTGGGACTCACATAGAGGGTTTGCTTACTGCTGAGGCTCATGGCTTAAGAGTCAGGTACTGAATCTTGTAACTTGAACCTTAGGGGTCAATGTTTCAACAGGAATACTACACGTATTTTGGCAGGAATATTCTTCTGGTTAAGGACAATTTCCCCTTATTGCAGGCCCTGACACTAAGTACTGGTAGGGTTTCCTAATCATTGTGTCATCTTATAACACCCCACGTATTTCAGAGTAACCTGCAGGGAGGGGTGTGCTACCAGATACGGTTTAGATATGGTGATCCAGTGCGTCATTTTATAGAGAAGGAAACCGAGACCCACAGAGGGAATGGGAATCACCCAAGTCACACAGTTTGTACAGAGCCGAGATGAAGACATCTTTGGACCCCTGATCTATTATTTATTCTATGATGCCGTCTAGCACTTATGTAAGTGGGTATTAGTTTGCTGCCCTCCAGTTAACACTGTAATTTGGTGTTTGCCTCAAAGGCAAGTCTGTACAATGAAGATGTTAATAATACCACTTTGCATTCATTTAACACTTCTGCTTTCTCAAAAACACTTTCCTGATAGGATCTTATTTTTATTTTTACCTCATCCTGTTAAATGGATAGGGAAGATTTTATTTTAAAAAGTATGTTACAAATTTAAGTCTCTTCTTTGTCTTCTTCCATTTCAGGGTTATGCGTCTGCAGGACGAGCTAGTCACCTTGCGTCTGGAGTGCACAAACCTGTATCGGAAGGGCCATTTCACTTCACTTGAACTGGCTCCACCCTCTACTTTAACCACTTCTCATCTGAAAGCAGAACCCTTGACCAAGGGAACCCATTCTTCTTCTACCTCCTGGTTCCGAAAGCCTATGACTCGGGCTGAACTTGTGTCTATATCTTCCTCAGAAGATGAAGGCAATCTCCGATTTGTGTATGAACTACTGTCTTGGGTGGAAGAAATGCAGGTGAGTATATGTTCCAAATGCTTCAACAGTGCACTAGGGTTTACTGGACCCAGCAGCTTATCTAAGAGGACTACATTGCTCTATGCCCGATTGTAAATTCCCTTAATTATCGATGCTGCCTAGGACCCAGACCCCCTTCTCCTTGAATTTTAAATGGATAGAATCAGCTCACATTCTCAAAATTCCAATGAGCACAGGCCTTTCTCATCCGAAGTCATTAGGAAATGTGTTCTCTTCAGCTCTCTGTCCTCTAAGTAGGAGCTTGTGGGAGGAGTTGCAATCTATCCGTAAATCTCAGTTATCTTTTCTGAAATGTCCTCATTGGCAGAGAAACTTACTCCTCGTTTTATGTGTTTGGCCTCAACTCTTACATTTAAGCAAGGCTTCTTTGTTTACAATTCTAAGGGGCACTTTTTAAAAAATAAACTTTTCAATTACAGTTGACATAACAATATCATATTAGTTTCAGGTACACAACATAGTTGATTAAATAGTTATGTATAACTTATGAATTGATCACTGTAAGTCTAGTAGCCACCTGACACCACACATAGTTATTATAATATTATTGACTATATTCTCTATGCTGTACTTTACATCCCTAGTAGGCACTGTTCACATGTATTCCAGGATAATGGTTCAAGTTCAATATTGTCCTTTTTATCCTTCTAACCCTTTTATTTATATGAGATTCTTCCCGTTTCCTGAAGATGGATTCCCTGTGTACCAATAATTACAAATATTCAAAGACAAGCTAATGTTTTAAAATTTGCTGGCCGATAGTTGAGTCCATGAATGAAGTTTAATATTTTCAGATATCCTTATATCCATTCTGATTGTGAAATGAAGAGACTCCATAAAGGGAAATGTCTAAAATATAAAGTTAAGCACTTCAGCCTGTGGGAATAAATACCTTCCTGCTTGGTAAATTTAGGAAAGTATTCCCATACTGCAGCAGCAAAAAGCTGCCTCTACTGCTGTAGCTGGTGGGGTTTAGTCTCCAGCTCCTTGGGAATGATTATGGCATATTTTCCTGTAAGAGACCCTGATGGAGATGGTTTAGATGTCCTTTTGTCCAGTCTTCTACCCCCAGTCCCTTTGTCTAAACATTGATTGTGACAATTTTCTTTTTCTGACAATTTAGCATTAAGTTATTATATGTGTATTTTTTCTTTTTCAGATGAAACTGGAGCGAGCAGAGTGGGGCAATGACCTGCCTAGTGTGGAGTTGCAGCTGGAAACACAGCAGCACATTCATACCAGTGTGGAAGAGCTGGGCTCAAGTGTCAAAGAGGCCAGGTTATACGAGGTGCGTGGCAGTCAGAGTCCATTACAGAGGATGGGGCGGGGACGGCGTGCACAGTGCAGCCGTCTCTAAGGAAGAGCATGATAACCATGAGCAGCACTTCACACAAACTCACTTTTCATATGAAGTGTCCTTCCGCTCTTTGAAATAGCCTTGTGACAAAGGTACTTTATTTATTAACTCTTTTTTATGGTAGTAGAAAGAAAAATGATACTGAGAGCTAAGGTCAAAATTAATAAGTAGTGGCTGCAGTTTTCAAACTCAGGCCTCTACTTCATAAGCTCATGTTCCTTCCGTTTCACCTTCGTCTGCAGGAGAGAGCTGGCACACAGAAATTACTCAGTCTCACTTCTCCCTCACTCGTCCTATCTTCCTGGTTTCATTTTTGTTTTGTTTTTCCTATTTCATCTCTCCCCTTCCAAAAAGCAATTGAGAGATTTGGGAATCATCAAACATGGGTTTTTCTCTGAAACTTCTCTGAATTACTGGAAGCACAGGACAGTGAGGTCTGTCAGTTGTATTCGCCCTGCCGAACTGTCCCTCACTTAGTGCTGCTCCAGGCTATAAAATCTGACCCAGGGATTTGTTGTCCTAGTTTCTGTTTTCTCAGAGTAAGTAATCTTTCCCTATGTGTACACATAATATTTACATAATTGAAACCATGCCGTAAATATAGTTTACTTACTCTTTCTCTAATGTATTTTTATTTCATTCCTTTCTTATCAGGGGAAAATGTCCCAAAATTTTTATACTAGTTACGTTGAAACTCTTGGAAAACTTGAGACACAGTATTGTAAATTGAAGGTAAGTTTTAACTAACTCTCCTGTGTTCTGTTCATGGAGAATCTGGTTCCCTCCAAACAACTCTCTTTCCTAATTCAGAAAGCTCTTAGTTTTGATTTTCTGTTTAGTAGATTAAATCATTTACTGTGCAGTTGTTCATATGTATTATAATCTTTTCTTAATGGATCAGAAAGTTTTCAGTAGAGTCTGTCCAAGCTATTACGCTTTACCAAAGCAGTCACACTATATGTGCTTTGAGACACCAAAACTAAAGTTGGAGATTGATAGGCTGGGCACTTCTCTTCTGTGTGTGTTCTTCGTTCCTGTCATTCAAGATTGCCCAGGGTAGGACAGGCTCAGGATCATTCTTTATCCAGGGAGCCCCACGAAGGCCTGGTAAGTTCCAACTTTTAGCTAAAATTGACGAGGGCTCTGGGGGTCCTGTGCCAAACTTACGCTAAATTTGAGTCAATGGAGGAGCACCCAGAGATTAAAAGCAAGACAAAATTTATTTCCTGAGTTGTTCTTTGCTTTGGTGTGGAATATGCTATCTTCTGTAGATGAAAGGCTGGTGGTTTAACCTTGTAGTCCTCGCTTTGTCTAGGAAACTTCCAGCTTCCGGATGAGGCACCTTCAGAGCCTGCACAAATTTGTTTCCAGAGCTACAACTGAATTGATTTGGTTGAATGAGAAGGAGGAGGAAGAACTAGCATATGACTGGAGTGACAACAATCCCAATATCTTAGCCAAGAAAAATTACTTCTCTGTGAGTCTAGCACAACACGCCTGTCGTATTTATGTAATAGCAGAAGGAGACAGGGTCTAGTTTGCTGAGAGCTTGGGTTTCTGGATTTGCATTCTGCTAGATAGAAATGGGGGCTCTGCATAATGTGTCTGTGCCTGTGAAGTAGATGGAGAGAGGGAAATTGAGGCCTAGGAAGAATTTGTTTAGAATGAGTCTAGAAAGGCAGTGTCTTGGGTTGATAGAGCAGCAAGCAGCCTGCAGATTGAGCCATTTCAGAAGCGATACAGCTTTGTGGGCTTCAGAGTGAACTAGACCAAACTTAACTTTTTATTCCTCTGCTTACTAGCTCTGTGACCTTGGGCAAGTCATTTAATCTCTTTGAACCTCTGTAAAATGGGATAATAATACCACTTAACAGGGTTGTGCAAAATATTCAGTAACACTTAATAAGTTAATAATCTTAGGATTGTTTAACTGAGGTATACTCTTGGCTCTTCAGAAACGCCAAATTCTCTAATTCATTTAATAATTTTTTGGTCTCAATCTCTTCATTTGTAAAATGGGAAGGAAAATTCAGCATTAGTCTATGGGACAGTTCTTTATATTCTTTTTAGTGAAAGATGTATATAAGTAAGTAGTGTTGGTTTTTGCTACTTGTAGTACTTCTGCATCTCAGAGGATTTTTAAACATTTTGTAAACCCTGTGCAAATAGGAAACTTTTTTACTAATGCTTACTTTAGATACTTTAATTCCATTAATTTAGAGTATTTTTAAAAATACAAGCTTTTCCTGAATAGAGAGTGGTACAGGATTCTTCTGAGGTAACAAAGAAAAAGTATATATGATAGTACAGTAAACAGTCTGTATAAGAATGGAAATTAGTCCATGAAAGAGATAGGAAAAAGTGCTTGAAAAGCATCAAGGAGAAGGGGTCAGATCTTATAGTAAGGCTCAGTACCCAGCCTCACAGAAGAGCCGCTATCTAAAGTAGGTTCTGTAATGTTAATAGACTTACTGAGTTTAGAGAGAGAAAGGAAGGGGGAGAGACAGAGGAACATCAATTGGTTGCTAGGCACGACTGGAGATTGAACCCGCAACCAAGGTGTGTGCCCTGACCGGGAATTAACCTGCAGCCTTTTACTGTACGGGATGATGCTCCCGCTATTTGAGCCACCCGGCCAGAGCTGTAATATTAACATACTTTAGAGCCAGAGGAAGACACTGCAGGCTTAGGGAATAGTCTTAGGGAATCTAGCCAGCCAGTGATAGAGATCCACTGGTGTGTCCGGTACTATGGCAGGTGGGTGCTAGCATGAACAGGCCACCCTAGCCAAATTGTTTTCTTTCTCTGCTTCCAGTGCTCATTCTGTGTTCCTGCTTACTCAGGTCTGGCTTGGGTCCCATATTCTTTGTGAATCATTCGCTAGTAGTTCCAGCATTTTTGCTCTTCTCTGAAGTCCTTTGGCATGTACTGTTCACATCTCATTTTGGCTCTAACCCAGTGCTGTAGGCTTTTAAAAAGTAGGGCAGGGAACAGAGCCTTCTCTTTATTTCTACTCTTCCTTTAATAGCATTTATTGCATAAAATTGAATTCAATTTTCAGGAGTTGACAATGGAACTGGAGGAAAAACAGGATGTGTTTCGGTCTCTACAAGATACAGCAGAACTGCTATCACTTGAGAACCACCCAGCCAAGCAGACTGTGGAGGTGTGTGACTTGGGAATGTGTGAGGGCCAAGTGCACAGAGGTGGTTGTTATAAAAGTACTCAAATCAGAGGCTTTGTTCCGCTGAAAGACCTGGAGGAAGGGTCCAGGATCATTTGTGTTGAATTCCTCCTTTTCGTCCCAGTCCCCAAAAGACTGAAAATTGTCTGATGCTCTAAGGAGAATACTACAATAAACAAGAAGAGATACTGACCCCTAACTTCATAGAGAAAATGACTTGGACCATATTTTTTCAAATAACTATTCAGACATATCCTGTCTCTCGTTTATATGGTACCTTTGCTCAGAGAAGAGAGACAGTGAAGGAATCCAGGAAGAGTTTATTTATGCCTATGTTTTCCTGGCCAGATCATTCAGTTGGCACCTGAGTGTGGAAGGGTCCTTTGCTGTGTAACCCCTTCTAACGAAACGATGTTAAACAGAAGACAAGCCTCTTGTTTATGGGAAGCATTGAGCAGCCGCCAGTCAAGTGTCTCCATGTATCTTCTGTAGTCCTCTCTACCATTAGTGGTTGTACTTGGAAGGGAGCATTGCACATCTATATTGGGTCTGTTAATCTCATGTCCTCCTCTCTGTGCTTGGTCGCTGCAGGCTTACAATGCCGCTGTCCAGTCCCAGTTGCAGTGGATGAAGCAGCTGTGCTTGTGTGTGGAGCAGCATATAAAAGAGAATACTGCTTACTTTCAGGTATGTAGGCTTTGTGTTTGTCTGAGTGCATGTTTGCGTGTGTGTGTATCAGAGAAGATGAGAGTATTTGTTTTCATTCTGGTGAGAGATTGTGTGAGCACGCATGCGCATGCATGTACTTGGGAAAGGAGAGGTTCAATACTCATCTGTGTCACTAGCTTCTGTTGTATAAACCACCACTCTAAAACTTAGTTGCTTCAAACAACAATCATTTAGTTAGCTCATGCTTCTGGGGATTGACAGTTTGGGATGTGCTCAGCTGAGTGGTTTTCTCATCTTGCCTGGCTTAACCATGGCTGCTGGCAGCTGGCAGACAGGCTGGGGGGCTGGATGGTCCAGGTCTGACGTTGTCTGGGGTGACGAGGTACGAGTCTGTATACAAGTCTCTAGCATCCAATAGGCTGTCCTAGGCTGCTTCACAGAGTGCCTGTATTCCACGAGCAGCAAGAGGGAGCAAGCCCCAGTGCTCAAGGCCCTGTTTCTGCTGTCACATTTATTAGCATGCCAGTGGCCAAAGCAAGTCTCGTGGCCATGCCCCGCTTCAAGGGGAGGAGAAATAGACTCCATCTCCTGATGGGAAGACCTATAAAATATCAGGACCATTTTTTTCCTACAGTCTGTCACAGCAAAAAGAATATACTGCTAGTTTTCAAATGACGGTGGATAGAGGAAATAAACTATTATCTGTTTGATTTTTCTGTAAGTTAAGCAGTCTTCCTAATCATTTTGTAATTATGTCAATGAACTAAAACACTTGATTACCCAACTTCTAGGCTTTTAATGAAATTTACCTCATAGCCAAGTGCTGTCACTAGTCAGAAGTCAAGAGGAATGAGTGGTGATTTCTGAGGACGTGATGCAGACTGACTTTTCCATGGGGTTCAGTGGGCTTTGTGCAAGTCATCACTAATATTTCCTGGCCATGGCATCATAAAACCACCAGTTTGTACTTCCATGGTCTTTGTAATGAACTATCACCCATCCAGGAAAGTGTGATCAGCTTTCTCAGCTCTGCACAGGAGGGTTGTTCTTTCTCAGTTAAGATCTTGGTGTTGCGATGCGGTGAGTACAAGGAACCCCTTCCTGTATCCCCACAGTTCTTCAGTGATGCACGAGACCTGGAGTCATTCTTGAGGAACCTCCAAGACTCCATCAAACGAAAATATTCCTGTGACCACAGCACCAGCTTGTCCCGCCTCGAGGACCTGCTCCAGGACTCCATGGTGGGTGTTTCACCAGGGGGATGATTGCAGACACCTTTTCTGAGAAACGGAGTAAACCCTGTCAGCTTGGGCTGGTAATATCCTTGAAAGCTCCAGGGCAGTGGGTCATTGTTACAGTGTTTGGCTCACATTTAAAGAGAGTTTAAGCAATTTGTTCTTTTTCCTTTTTTCCTTTCTTTCCGTAAAGAAGTTACTAATAAGATTCCTTTGGGTATGTGGTTGAAGTAAAGGCCTAGTCATCTCCCCTCGAGCCACTTAGTGCTCGTCATACTTTCTTTGCATTGTTCCTATTTCACTTCAGTAGTTGGAGCCAACGGTGAGGTGTAGAGCATGGAAAACAGGGTTGAGGGAGTTAACTGACATCAAATTCTCTTTCACTTTCCCACGTAAAGAGAATTTTTAAAACAAAATAAAACAAAAAAAACCAGTGACCTACACCCGAGCCAAATGTTTCCTCCTTGGCAGTTTTCCTTTGGTAATGATGAGGTATTAGAAAATTGAATTTAATTTTTCTAGGACATTAAAACCTTATTCAGTTGTAATGCAATATTAATCAGTTCATTTATGTAGCAGTATTTAATTTTTTAAAATAGTATTGCGTCCAGTATTTAGTCCAAATCAAGTTTGCATTTATTTCCTCCAGTGAACTATTCCTTTAGGAGTGCTGGTAATAAAGTCAACAGCAGGACTACTTACACTTATTGAATGTATATTACACACGGAGTTGACAAGGCAAGGCTCAAGGTATATCTCACAGTAAGAGAAATATGTCTATGATAGAGAAATTATTTTTTCTATGTGAGAAGCCAGGGGATTCTCACATTTCAACAGAAAATTATGACTAGGGGAACCAGAATAACCAAAAACAGTGTCATTTTATGAGGGTGAGACTTGCGCATTTGTGAACATTAGTTGATTTTTTGTATACTTACGGGCATTATAAACTTATGAATGAATTTACATTCAGTGTTTCACCTGGGCAAATAATCTGTTAGTTTAATTAATTTGGAATGAAGGGTAAAAACCTGACACTTCAGATGTTGTCTCTAGAAGGTCTCTCTTGGAGGTACTTCAAGTATGAAGGAGGAATATAATAATCCTTGGCTATTATCTCCTCCCCCCTACAGAGCTCCTTCCTGTCTGTAGGGTGACTTCTCTGCAATTGTTGTCATATCTTCTCTTCTCGAGGGTCGCTGCTTTGTTCCCTCCTCTCCAGGTCAGGGGCATCAGGTTGGCGGCATCATCGGGGCATGGAGTCAACTGGGTCTGCTCCTCAACTTGTCCTCAGCTTTCCGTCAGGTTCGGGAGCATCTGTCCTGGCTTCTGGTTCTTTTCAGAACTTTTACCACGCTGAGCACTTGGTTTCTGGAGTTTGAGATGTTTGGCTTGGGTTAGACAGAAATTGACATCTTTATTGCAAGGAAAATGACATGGGTAGACCAGCTCTCAAGTACGGACCATTGTGGCTGTCACCCTGATATGTTCCATTCCTCTTTCTTAACTAATAAGTTAAAGTTGTATTTCTTCCAATCATGCTCCCCGGGACAGGCACAGGTAGTTTATTTAAGCATTTCTTCTTCTTTTTTTTTTTTACTTGCATATTCTTAATTCTTTAATGACATTTCTTAACATTATTAACTCTTGCTCTCATTACATCTACTTCCATCCTAAGAAAGCCCTCTTCTGGGGAGTTTTTATACCTCAAAATGGGCTTGAAACATCCTGGTTAATCTTTTACTTTAATGGAATTGGCAGTAGATTGCTACCAATTTTGTTGACAAGAGGTTCATTAGTTTTTAAGATAATTGGGTTTGCAGAAACTTGAGAGTTTTAATTTTGCATGGTACTGCTTTCAACCCAATCAAATTTACACAACTTTCACACAGCAAGACACTAAAAGGTAAACCCTTTGTCATAATGCCTTCACCAACAGTAGTGATTTGTGGATTGTTGGTTGAAGAGCTAAGAGCTTTCTGGAGAAAGTTTGACTCAATTTAAGAAAGTAAAACATTTGTGGTAGACGTAATTATTTAAAATTTTTTAAAGAGCTTAACTCTAGCTTCTCGTTAAGCAAAAGGCAAGACCTGGCTTCTACCAATGAGAAATTGAACAACAACAATAACAACATAGTTGTTACTGTTGTTTTTAACTTCCATGTTTGTTCCCTGAACCTTACTTGTGGAAATCCTCTGCTAGCTTTATAGCTGTATTTCGCAGCTGGAAGTTCTTTTTTGTTTTATGGGGTTTTTTTGTTTTTGTTTTTGTTTTTTTGCATGCGGCTTTATGGTTCATTGAAAGGGCATAGGGAAAGAGCTGCAAAATTTGAATACAAAAACACTTGGTAGAAGACAAAAACAGTCTCTCCTTTTTTCTTTATCCTTGTGTTTCTAAGATGGCTCCACCGAGGATTATTTAACTGAGAAATGACATTCTCTCAGAGAGTGGAGCCCTCGGTTTTCTGTTAGTCACCCTAAGTAGCCACATTAGTATCTTTTTGATTTTCTTCTCATTTTGTAGGATGAAAAGGAGCAGCTTATACAGTCCAAGAGTTCTGTTGCCAGTCTTGTTGGGAGATCAAAAACAGTTGTTCAGCTAAAGCCACGCAGTCCTGACCATGTGCTAAAAAGCACCATTTCTGTGAAGGCCATCTGTGACTATCGGCAGATCGAGGTAAGGAGATGGACAGAGTACTTCTGGCTCCAGAGGAAAGGAAGGGCGGGGAAAGGATGCCTTCAGTTAGGGTTGCGAAAACAAAGAAAGATCATATGATATGCTCAAATGCCTCGTATCATTTAAAAAAATAAAAAAAGCTTCAGGTGGGTCAGTTGATTGGCACCTTGTCCCCTGCACCAGAAGGTTGTGGGTTCTATCCCTGGTCAAGGCACATACCTAGGTTGCAGGTTTGATCCCCGGTCAGGGCTCGAATGGGAGGCAACCAATAGTTGTTTCTCTCTCACACTGTTGTTTCCCTTTCCCTCTCTCTTTCCTTGTCCCTCTCCTTCTCCCTCTCTCCCCTCTTCCTCTCTCAAAATCAATGAAAAATATCCTTGGATGAAGATTTAAAAAAAACAAAAAGCTTCAGCTCTACAGTAATAATCTGCTCCCTCCCTTTGTGATTGGTTTCATCTCCTCAGTTGCCTAAGTGGTGACAGAAATGGTACTTTATAGCAACTGGGAGTTATTCTTGACTCCTCCCCTCTCATCCATTCCCCACAGCTAGTAGGAATACCAAATCAATACTAACTTCTAAATAAAATCCCTTAGATGTACTTGTGTATGTCCCTGCTGCTAGTGCCCTAAGTTAGATCATAAGTTTCTTTCATTTGGATCATTGCATCAGCCTCCTCAATGCATTTTTTAAAGAATTTGGGGAGGGAGACAGACATCAATGTGAGAGAAACATTGATTGGTGGCCTCTCGCATGACTGGCCCACAACCCAGGCGTGTGCCAGTGCCTTCTTGACCCCACCACCAGCACGATCATCTACAAAAAGTGTCAGTCCCTTGCTTAAGTCCTACAGCAATTCCTGTTCTGTGTACAGAGTCTGAATTCCTTCATGTGGCTTCAGAGTCCTGAATAATTTTTCTTTGCCTCCCTAGCCAAGACGGGGTCCTTCCCATGCATTCCTGGTAAATTGCATTTGTCACACAGTAGTGTAACTATATTCCTCACCAGAATATGTGGAATGTGTTATAAGGCCATGTTTGTCAGCTTACCGTCTCACTATTTCTATCTCTAGTGACATAGTACACTGCCAGGTGCATAGTAGGCTCAATGAATATTTGTTACACACAAAAGAATGAATTAACTTTTTGTGCACCTTTCTGTCTCAATATTTCTGTCTACTCGAGGGAGAACCCCAAAACCCCCAGAATTTATTAAAAATTGTATATTCTCATATGTTTAAACTTCAGTCACCTTCAAAGTACTCTCCATTTGATGCAATACACCTATGGAGACATTTTTTCCACTGCTCAAAACAGTTTTTGAACTTGTCAATTTTGATGCCTTTTAGTCCTTCTGCCACTTGTTGCTTCACATCTTCCACATCAGCAAAATGTTTTCCTTTGAGGAATTTTTTCATCTGGGGAAACAAACAAACAAAAAAATTGCTTTGGGCAAGAGTGGGGTGAATAGGGAGGGTGGTACATGAGGGTCATGCTGTTTTTGGTCAAAAATTGCTGAACACCCAGTGTGGTATGGACAGGTGTGCTCGTAAATCACACATCATGAAATGGACAAACATGTTGAGTCTTAAAAAAAAATCACTGAAGCCAAACACAGCCTCTCACACCACCACCAGCTGGTACATTGATACAGATGGGTTCTAGAATATTCAACTAGTGGGAGAAGCCTGTACTACGAGGGGCCTGCCCTCTAGAAGATAATTCGGGGGGGGGGGGTTGCCCCCCCCCCCCCAATAAAATAGGGATGATTATTGTTGGTTACTTGTCTCCCAAGAGAAGGAACTGATGATTCCAAACACTTAAATGTTTTCAGGGTTTTGGGTGGGATGACAGGAAGGAGGGAGGATGAAATATAACAAAAGCAAAGTTGTGAGTATTCATGTCTCTCTAATTTTTATTCTAGTGGTTCTATATGCGAGAGATTGTTCTTGGAGGTTTTACAGTCTCCTCCCCTTCATTTACTGAGTTACTCGACATAACTCAGAATCAGGATTTGACATTTGTTATTTGACATTTCGGAAACACTTGCTTCCTGGGTTTATTTGATGTCCGCAACTGGTATTTTTACACGTTATCTTTTTGTCAGAATCAGGAACTCTTTAAGTGATGGCATATCTTGAAAATGATTTTTTTCTTGAGGATTTCATAGCCTTGGGGTCAGGAACCGGGTAATAATGGATTGTTGATTTATCCATTAGTAATGACTTGTAAATTTGTCTCTTCAGATCACTATTTGCAAGAATGACGAATGTGTGTTGGAAGATAATTCACAGAGGACCAAGTGGAAAGTGATCAGCCCCACAGGGAATGAGGCAATGGTGCCATCTGTCTGCTTCCTCATCCCTCCACTCAACAAGGATGCCATTGAGGTGGCCAGCAGGTACCTTTGCTCTGCTGCCACTCTGCACTGCCACCTCTGCTGTTTGACCTTGGAGGAATCATGGATAGACGAATTTGCATTTATAATCTCCTTTCACAGAGTGCCCAAATTTTAAAGTTTCTTTTGGGAAAGGTCCGCTATTACGATATCAAATCTTACACTGCCAGCCACATAGTAGATTTTCAGTAAATGTTTTATGTTCAATTAAGATATATTTAGTGATAATTCTTTTAAAAGAATTCTTGATTATAAACAGTTCTCAGAAGATTCATTTTTGTAGTGACAGCTAATTTTCTTCTTTAATATATATTTTTAGAGTAATATGTACGTATTTTTAAAAGTTGAATTATACCAAAAAACTCAATAAAAACTACCAACCACCATCCCCACTCCAGAGTTCTGCTTCCCAGAGTCAACTGTTTTCAACTCTTTGAAAAAATTGTTTGGCTTTAACTCCAAATTTCTAAATAATGTGATTTTTCCCTACTATTTTTTATTTTTTCAACTTTAGAAATTATTTATTGATCTCCTACTCTAGAAAACTAACACTTAGTTTGCTACATATAACCCTGCATACACTTCTCCTTTTCCCACCTTCCAAATGTAGATATGTCACAATTTTGTTTAAATTGATATTTTTATGTTATTATTGGGTTGGGTTATTATTATTTAGCTTTTTCTATAAAGTAAAAGACTCATTTTTCATTTTCACCAATAACTTTATCGATTTGGATATTTTGAGTATGTCAGCTATCTCCCGCTATTGGCTTCTGGTGGGTAGAGGTCAGGGGTGCTGCTAAATACCTTCCAATGCAGAAGACAGCCCCACAGCAAAGAACTATTTGGCCAAAAAATCAATAGTACCAAGAAACTTTGCAAATCACTTTTGACACGTTCAATCAGTCACAGCACCATCTCCATATACTGCACAAATCTTACTGTTTCATTTGTGTTTTTTACCTTTCTTGAAATAATAAAGCATACTGTGCTGAAAATGGTGCTTATGTTCTTCCATTTTCAATATTAAAATGGCTGCACAAAAATTCATCAGTTTTGATGTATTTTTTGAAATTCATGCTGATATGACAGCAATATAGTCTAACAAAGTTGTTTCAAAAAGATAACTAAGAACTACTAGAGCCACAAAAGTAATGGACTTTTGGCTAACCCAATACGTTAAATGGTTTACAACTGAGTCACACAGTACTGTGAGGGATCGCGAGGCTTATCCCCACGGTGCCTTTCCTCTCTGAACTCTGCCTCTGCCACACTCGTGCTTATGCCGAGATCCTGTAACTCTCACCTTTTTCCTGTTTCTCAGACACCACAGGCATATTCTTGCCTCCGGCCTTTCACTTCCTTTCCTTGCTTCAAATAATTTATGGGGTTCACTCCCTTGCTCCATTCAGTACATCTTACCATCCCATGCACCCCCCGCCCCCACTCACTGCCTATCACTTTGTCTCCTTTACTCATCTTCATTTTTCTTCACAACACTAAATATAGCCTAAGAGATTGTGTATTTGTTTATTGCCTCTCCCCGCCTGTTAAAAGTTCCAAAAGAACAGAAGGGTTTTTTCTGTTTACTTCTGTAGCCTCAGCACCTAGAATCATTGCTGGCACACAGAAAATGCTTGGGAGGTGGTTGTAGAAGGAAAGAATGAATGAGTGGGTAATTGAATGTGTGTTTGAGTAAATTATTTCATTTACTTTCTATTGTAACTTTTTGTTTCCTTGGAATTGATCATTGTTTCGTTACTAAATTAGCTTAGTTGTCTATTTGCATATTATGAATTTACTCCCAGACTCTTCTATGTTACTGTAAAAGGCTTCTCAGTATGGCCAAACACCATAGGTAATTTTCATTTTTATTTTCTCTTGAAAACATTTCTTCTGGGTCATTCTGTCTTCCTTTTCTAGTCTGAACCTGCTATGCAGGCCTGCTTCAGTACCGCCTCCCTGGCATTTTGCTTTGTGTTCATCCTGAGGTCTTCTTCACCTCTCTTGTGTGCTGGACCCTCTGATTCCTGGAAAACAAGTCTTATTTGTTGGTGTATTCCCTGGTTTGGGAGAGTATACTCTAGGAGTCCACTGAAAAAAAGTCCAGGAAAAGTAAACTTTTTGCAACCTCTTATATCTGAAAATGTCTTTCATTTCCCTTCATAATGAATTAGTTATAAATTTTCATAACAGAATTCTTTTGAAAATTATTTTCACTCTGAACCTTGAAAGCACTGTTTCACTGTTTTCTAGCTTCTAGCTGTCGAAAAATACAGTACCATTGTCATTCTTGATCTTTTTTTAAGTTTACACAACTGTCAAATTCTCCCTTTGTGGTGAGCAGTACTGTGGTTCTGACGAATGCATAGCATTGTATGTCCTCCACTGTAGTCATGATACAAACCAGTCTGGTACTTTAACCTTGGGAACGAAATCTTTATCTCTCTGAAAGTTTTGAAATCCTTCTGTTTGCCTTTAATCTTTGGAGGGAATGCTCTGTCTTTGGTGAGTCTCTATGCCAACCCTGAACCCAAACTGGAAACTCATATCTTTGATATCTGGGGAAGTTGTTCTTGGATTATTTCTTTAATTATGTCCTTTTCTACGTTCTGTTCTTTTAAGACTTCTCATTTGTCAGATGTTGGATCTCTTGAACTGATTGTCAAATTTTCTTCTGTTTTATATTTCTTTGTGTTTCTGTTCTTTGAGATTTCCTGAACTTTTATTTCAACTTTGCTGACATTTTAGCAGGACTTTTGAAAAAGGGAAAGATAAACTAATGAGTTTAATGTATTTTATTTAACTTAACAATGCTGGCTTCTAGTTTTTCATTCTACTTTAATATCTCACATTTCTCCACTTGCAAAAATTCAAGGTAATTTGTTATATTTTTCATGTGTCTGTGTATCTGTCAGTTTAAGTCTTCCAGAAGTTGAGGTTGAATTAGGCATGGGATGCTTAAGAAAAATCTCCTCACGCAGTTTCCTTCTACATGCCGGGTGAGCTTCTTAAGTTGCTGGTAACTCTTAAACATTTTAGCAGTTTTGTAAATATGTAGAACACAGCAAATCACTTTTTAAGTGCTGATATTGTCACTTTCAACAATTCCAAATGAGATTATTTTATCTCTAATTTTCTGTGTCATTGTTTTCCCTGGGCAGTTCCTCTCTCTACTTCTCTTAATTGTGTTACATTCAGGTAACATTTATGAGATTGCTAAGGTATGCTGACATAATATACATAACAGTATAGCAAATCCAAATTGTGTGAGGATCTCAATTAACTTAATTCTAAAGATTCCTGTGTTTTTACTATTGGAATTGCTGCCTTTCTCTGCTCAGCATATAAACTTAGTTTTGCTAAAGTGAATACACTTTTTCCTAAGACAGTCTTATATTAATATGAAACTCAAGCCTTATAAAAGCTATAACCTGGCTCTGTGTTGTTCCTAGAGTGGAGCAGTCTTATCAGAAGGTGATGGCCCTTTGGCATCAACTACATGTAAATACCAAAAGCCTTATCTCCTGGAACTATCTGAGGAAGGACCTTGACCTTATAAAGACCTGGAACCTGGAAAAGGTAATTGTGAAAGCATTACCCCAGGCACACATCCTACTAGCAAGCTGTTTTCAGAAGGAACTTTTTTTCTTTACTGTGAGACTCCTGCCCCCGCAATCAGAATAAAATGGAGTCAGGGAGACTGGTTCAATGTTAGGTGCCTTAGGCTCTTAGGAACTAGAAGCAGCAGCCTGAATGGTTAAAGAAATTCCTGATGAAAATAAATAATATATTTGGTCTTCTTGGCAGAGGGAGGAGATCATAGGCTTCTTCTCACTGCAGGATAAGTATCTCTTTTGCATGAGTATATATAGTAGGGGAATGTGGTGAATTAATCGTTATTAAGGGTTATGTCCAAGGGGGCACAAAGGTGCTTCTGGGGTTCTAGTGATATCCTGTTTCTTAATCTAAATGCTGATTACATGGACAAGTTCAATTTGTGAAAAATCAGCAAGTTACAGTTTGCATATTATTTTGTGTCTGTGTTAAATGTCAATAAAAAGGAGAAAGAAATTATTATGTTCCCATTTTATTGAAATTTCTCTGGCTTTTCCTGTCTAGCTTCGGTCTTCAACACCAGGGGAGTGCCACCAAGTTATGAAGACCCTCCAGGCCCACTACGAAGACTTTCTGCAGGATAGCCGGGACTCGGTGCTCTTTTCAGTGGCGGATCATCTGCGTTTGGAAGAGGAAGTGGAGGCTTGTAAAACCCACTTCCAGCACCTGATAAAATCCATGGAGAATGGTGTGTGCCTTGGGAAGAGGAGAGTACTGGTAGAATGAGAGCCCTGAAGGGTGCTGCAAGACCCTTCATATAAACTAAAGAGTACTGTCACCACTGAAACGAAAACCTTGAGAGAGACACTTTGGAGATGAATTCAGATCATGGAAGAAGAGTCCATATTTTAGTCTATTGCTAATCAAGCTATTACATATTCTTGTGGAAGTAGCATGTTTTGGGTCCTAAACATCATTATGTTAATGCAGGGAATTTAGGATCAGGCATAAGGTTTCCCACATAAGGCCTTGCTTTCATTGGTGGAATATCAATCAGATATGCTGGAACCACTGGTACCCTCCCCCTGAGGGTAAATCTGTTGTTTCCAGGTTTGCTGATCTCTGGTGTGGGGCTTAATGGTCTTCTGTGCTTGTGCATTCACAGAGGACAAAGAGGAAACTGTGGCCAAGATGTACATTTCAGAGCTGAAGAATATCCGGCTACGCCTGGAGGAGTGCGAACAGAGGCTAGTCAAACAAATTCAGACCCCAGCCAGCTCTAGAGGTGACAGAGATGCCCGGCAGGACAGTGCATTAAGGATCGCAGAGCAAGAGGTAAGCCCTAAGAGCACAGTAAACACTTTCAGAATGAATTGGGTGGCAAGAGAGTATGGATCCTAAGAAATAAGGAAATAGATTTATGGCGGTCCTACTTCTCTACAGCCTGAAAGTGACTTTTACCTGTGGAAAAGCTTAATTTCAGCTCCTAGCATATTGATTAGTTTCCTACACCATGGGGAAGGCAAACAGACTGGGAAATTGCTCTAAGTGCCGCATTTGGGCTACATATCCGAAGACTGCTTAGTAGAGACTCCACTCTCTGCTTTATCCCTTACAAGTAGTTACTTTCTATTACATGATTATTGTCAGTCATGGGACTCAAAAATATTGAGGAATCAAGACTCCACTCTGGGTTCTAATGCACTTTCTCTGTAACTGAGCAAATTAACTTTTATCTTTAGTTTCCTTTCTTATAGAAGGGAGATAATACGTGAGTCACAGAACTGTTTTAAAAATTAAGTGATATAGTACCTGTAATGAGCTTTCTGGAAAAGTAAAATGTTATAGAAATATAGGGTTGTATTCTTGAAGTAAAAGCAGCAAGTTCTAGTTGCTTCATTTGGAGTGTTACTGGAACATTTCTACTAGGGGTGGTATGAGAGAGCTCTGTGAAGACTATTAGATTTGGTGCTCGTTTTAGCAGTCCATATACTAAAATTGGAATAATACGGAGACTAGCATGACCCACAAATTTGTGAAGCATTCCATATTTTTATTGGCCTGTTTGCTCCAGGATCTTACTGTCACAGAACATTTACCATTTAATAAAAATCTACCATCAAAAAAGAATAATAGATTTGATCTGGGAGCTTAAAGGCAATGGAAAGAAATGGCTAATGAGAGGAAGTGGTTTTTTTCCTCCTTACCTTCCTTAATTATTCTTAAACTTGAGGAGGAGGTGGAGAGGGCAGTGTAATTTCACTGGCCAAGAGGGGTCTAATGTGCCTGTGTGAGTCAGGTCATAGTAACCTGTAATTCTCACATTGAAGCATTTCGTTTTTCTGTAGTCATCAAAAAGGTTAATATTCAGCGCTTCTGAAAAAAACTTTTTTTTTACTTTTTATTTTGAAATACTTTCAGATATACAGAAGTATTTATTCTTTACCTAGACTTGTTCTTCACCTAGATTCCCCAAGTATTAACTTTTTTATATTTACTTTATCATTTTCTTCTACATATGTATATATACATAATAATAATCTTTTTTTTTCTTGAGAGTAACTTCCAGAAATGATGCTCCTTTACCCTAAATACCTCAGTGTGCGTTTCCAAAAACAAGGATAGTCTCTTACATCACCACTGGACAATGATTAAAATTAGGAAATGAATATTGATGTAAGACCTTATTAAAGTTTTATCAGTTGATCCTAATAATTCTTTTTTGGGATAGCACCCCAACCCACTCTATCCCCCTTGCAGGAAAAAAAAAAAAATTGGTATAGGGTTCAATCGAGTGTCATGCATTGCATTTAGGTGGTGTGTATCTTTAGATTTCTTTAATCTGAAATAGTTTTTTGATTTTTCATCATCTTTCATGAGCATAATGTTATTGAAAAGTATAGGACATTTATTTTGTAGAATGTCCCTCTATTTGTGTTTATCTGAGGCTTTCTCATGATTAGAAATAGCTTGCACATTTTTGGCAGGAATACCACTGAAGTGATACTGTGTCCTTGGTGAATAATATCAGGAGGCATGTGATGCTGATTTGTCCCATTACTGGTGATAACTTGTATCACTTGTTGCCTTTTTCCCCTTTGTAATTATTAATTATTTTTGGGGAGGTACTTTTAGGCTCTGTAAATATCCTGCTTTACCAACTAGTTTTAGCATCTATGGTTGACTCTTGAATGAATAATTATTGGTATGACTGTTACCAAAAGGGGATTTTCTAATTCTGTTATTTCTTTTACATTTTTAAATTTCTGTTTTATCAAATGGAAAGAGCTTGCCTCCCTCTTCTCCTTTCTTATTTCTTTATGTCACTATAAACTGATGAATTCTTATTTTATTCAGTGGTTTATAATTTGCTACTCTATTTTTGATGTTCAAAATATTTCAGATTTAGCCATTGGAAACCCCTTTAAGCTGGCTCCTATGTCATTTTAACATGTCATCATTATTCTTTGAGTGCTTTATTATTTCTCAGCAAAACAAATATTCCAGGTTCATCTTGCCCTAGCCAGCCTCTACCCTGGAGTTGGTCATTTCTCCAAGGAGCCCTATTTCCTGTAGGTGGAGATTGTTACTTAGAAACCACGAAAGATCTGGGTGCTGAGTGTGCTCTTAGTCTAGGACTGCTCAGCAAATACAGCTAGGAAAAGACATACTGACAAACACATGCATACACACATACATGCACACTCCTGTGTTATACACACACTTATATACATGCACATACATGTGTATATGTATATATATATATGTAGAAGTATAGTATGTACATATCACAAAGGTAGATCAATGTATTTATCAGTCTGGCACACACACACACACAAAACTATGAATTCATATGTATCTTATCTCCATCTGGTTCCAAACCAATACCATTGGACTATTCTAAGCTTTCCTCCATTCTTTCCCCAAGACTGAAAAACCCACTTACATTATGCACAAGTTTACTTATTGCTCATTTCTTACATGTACAGAGAGTACTACCAGAATTGCTAACTTATACTACTACTACTACTACAAAAAAGAGCTAGTTAACTGAAGTTTAACATTTATTTATAGATATTTTTGTTGTTAGCCTGAAGTATGTCAATAATCCAGATACTTGGCTCAGAAATTACTTGTATGTATTCTTCCCCCATCGTCCCCTTTAGAGCTGTTTCAGAGTTTATTCAACCACTCTTTCATAGATGGCTTTAGGTTGCTTCCAATATTTTGCTGTAATTCCACCTCCATCTTCATTATACGTTTTGTTCCTGACAGCGTACCCAGGATGATTTACAGCACCTGAGGTCAGACTTGGAAGCTGTTTCCATGAAATGCAAGAGCTTTCTCCATCAGTCCCCATCTGGTTCAAGTGTTTCAACTCTGCGCTCAGAGCTCAATCTGCTGGTGGAGAAAATGGACCATGTGTATGGTCTCTCCACTGTCTTTCTGAATAAGTGAGTGAGCTGAATTTGGGTCCAAATGGCAACATTTTCCATTGGGATGAGGAGGAGAAGCACCTGGGGTGTTTCATAAACAATCCAGAGAAACGGTAGCTCTTGAAGACCGTGTATCCCTAACAAGAGACCGTGGCTTTCGTTTTCAAGTACGGAGTGGGGTCATCTGGGCTCCACTGAACAAGTGCCAGCGGTGGAGCTGATGTGCAGTGTTAGGGCTCTTTTGTACCTCCTTTCTGTTTGATTAGGTGCCTCTGAAAAAAAGAGAGAGGAAGAGATACTAAAGAGTAAAAAAAGTAAACTAAATATAGGTTTCTGAAGTTCTTCCTTCTAACTACTCATCTTCACCCATGACCTTGAGGAGAAACAGAGCTTAGGTGATTCACAGTGTTGAATGGGTTTCTGGCCTCACACCTTTTCTCCCATGAGTCCACTACGCGTGTGCATGTCCAGTGCCACCTATAACTTTATTTTGAATCGGCTTAAGTTGGCACCACATGTACCATGCTTCCGTATTTTTATGAAACTCTGTCATCATCTAGTACTGATGAAATTGATTTTGGCAGTTATAATTTGTGAACCTCTCCTTAGCTCTAGGGCTGTACCCCAACTCTTAAAATGCATGTGTTAATGAAAGTGATTTTATCCTCACAGGCTCAAGACAATCGATGTTATAGTGCGTAGCATTCAGGATGCTGAACTCTTGGTCAAAGGTTATGAGGTCAAGCTGAGTCAAGAAGAAGCAGTACCAGCAGATCTCTCAGCTCTGGAGTCCCATCGCTCTACATTACGGGTTGGTTGCTCTGAGCCTCTTAGGAAGTTGACTTACTACAGGGGTGGGCAAAAGTAGGTTTACAGTTGTGAGTACATGAAACACGGAGTATGTTCGTGTATTATTATTTATTATTATATCATTTATTTGTATTTCAGTTGTAAACCTACTTTTGTCCCCTTCCCCTCGGCGTCCCCCACCCCCAGTATATCAAATGTTTTGAGTTAGTGGAGAAATAATGTTTTGGATGGTGTGACATTGATTTTAAGTTTGCGTTTGAACTAGGCAGATGATGATATTTAATGTATTTTAATATGGACTCAAAGAAGAAGGGACTGAGAAATATGTCTAGCTAGAAAGGGGGGATAAAGAACTCTGCTTTTCTATTTATCTTCTCCCTTTTCTTCCCAGTAAAATCATAGCTTAATTGGATACCATCAGTGATTTTGCTGTATGTTTATAAATCACTTAGCTGTTATTTCATTTAATTTTCCCAAGGAACTCTGTGAGGTTGATAGGGAAGGGGTTTTTATCTGCATTTACAGAAGAGAAAACCGAGTCAGATTGGCTAAATGACTTATCTTGGTTTCATAGTTTATAAGTGATAGAGCCAGGTTTCAAACACAAGTTCTTCACACATTTCTTTTTATTGTACTGCCAGCCCATGGTGCATGAGGACTGTAGAGGCATTTCTGGCACAACATTATAGGGCCCAGCCTCTGAATCTCAGGTATAATGTGGAGCCAGCTGTAGAACATGCCTTGTTGTCTATCTTAGTCTGAGTCTTTTTTAATGCTTAGCATGGAATATTTTTAATCTTGCGTTGCTGTGCTTGTGTCTTTATAGCACTGGCTTAGTGATGTGAAGGAAAAGAATTCAGTGTTTTCAGTCCTGGATGAGGAAATTGCCAAGGCCAAGGTAGTAGCAGAGCAATTGAGTCGCTTGACCCCAGAGCGAAACCTGGACTTGGAGCGCTATCAGGAAAAAGGCTCCCAGCTACAGGAGCGTTGGAACCGGGTCATTGCCCAGCTTGAGACACGGTGAGTGGGAGCCCTACCATTTTCTCCCATGAGGGTTCAGGGACTAGGCTTTAAACCAAAATAGAGTTATATCTGTGTATTCTAATTTAAAGGCAGGAATTGATAGGGAGAGTTAGAAATTAAATGACACTATGAATTCTGGACAAGATAAATGACAGGAAGTTGGGACCACCAACCCCAAAGCAGACTTGAGTCTTGCTTTTGAGTCAACAGTGATGGTTCTGTTAAGTAGTACCTCCCCCTGTGTCCCAGGTCTTGTCTGGTTAAGTCATGATGACATGGGGTCTTGGAATGTAGACTGGAAAGGTGAACTGGTGATCTTCTGTCAGGGACAGAACCTGAGTTTCAGGTCTGGTTTTACTGGCTTTGAATGTGAATATGAACCATCTTCATAGTGGGCCTTTGCAGAATTTCTTGCTTCCTTTCATTTGCTAACTCAGTGATTTTTATTTGTGTAACTCGAGATCCTACTTCTGGTGACTGAGTTGAATAGGAAAGCTAGAAAGCTACCTAGCTGAAGCTAGGTTGGGTAGGCAAGGAGAGGAGTTAGATAGCAACCCATGTAAATTTGGATGGATTCTCTGTAATCAACTTACCATCCCAAGACTGGCTTGGCTAACAAAAGTGATATAAGAAGCTGTTACTGAAATTAACAGTAAATAACTACTATTTTCACCCACCCTACCCCCACTGTCTTCCCCAAGAAATTACAGTGATTCATAAATCATAGCGAGGGTAATCTGACAGGTACTCTGTCGTCAGGGGACAGAAGTGTACAGCCAGTACTACCTTATGGCCACCCTGGTAATCCTTGGCAATCTAAGTAAAAAAATTTGACAAGGATTATCATGGGATTCCAGGCCCTAGGCAGTTTCCAGGGCCAGCAGGGCACAAACTGGTTTCAAATGACCTTTTACACTGTAGGGCATGGGTACAGGCATAGCTCCCAATGTTGTGTTGCTGTTCCTTCCAAACAAAGATGTATCCTCTACGATCAAGCTCAACTGAAGACATAGGCTAAGGAGGGAGTTGTCTCATTTACTTTATTTTATTGACACCAAGATATTTGATAGCAATTTTTCTCTGTTCTTCCAGCCAATCTGAACTAGAAAGTATCCAGGAAGTTCTGGGAGATTACCGAGCCTGCCATGGAACTCTCATCAAATGGATTGAGGAAACCACTGCCCAGCAGGAAATGATGAAGCCAGGCCAGGCAGAGGATAGCAGAGTGCTATCGGAGCAGCTCAGCCAGCAGACGGTGGGTGTGGGTACAGGTGTGGCAGTAGCATGGCGGAAGTTGTCAGGGGTGGGATGGGTTAGCTCATCATAAAAGAAGATGATGTACTAGCCATTAAGCTTCCCCTAGCAGGATGGTCTCCAGATACTGGTGTTGCATTTAGGCCATTTTAATCCTGAGTTTCTATAAGTATATATGGAAATCACTTGATAGACAGATTAAAATTATTTTGGTTTGTTTTGTTTTTTGATATTAAATTTTATTGTACTAGGATTAGAATATGGGAGAATGAAAACCCAGGGAAAGCTATGAGTGAAAGAAAATTATTTCATTCAAAACAGTTTTTATTTGTTGGTATCTTGGGGTCTTTTGCTTTGTTTAGTATTATAGTTAGGTTGCCTGGATTCCAGTCCTGGTTTGCTCACTTGTATGAGACCTGGAACAAATTACTTAATCTCTCATTATTCTATTTCCTTATCAATAAATCTGATATAGCATATTATTTGTTCAGCTGACCTCATAAAGTTATCATTGTTAGAATTAAATGAAGTTATATAATATATGTAAAATAGTTAGAACAGTGCGTTTTTGAAGTGTGGACCCCAGATCTGCAGCATCATCTGGGAACATGTTAGAAATGCAAGTTCTCAAACCCAAACCCACTGAATCAGAAACTCCGGAGGAAGGGCCCAGTAATCTGTGTTTTATGCTGTTTCCCAGGTGATTCTGATGCAGTTAAAGCTTAAAAACCACTGCCTTAGAACCTAATAAATGCTCAACTGTTTCAGTGATGGTAATGACAATGGTAATGTGTTATTTTGGTTCCTAGGATCTGTTTGCAGAAATTGAGAGAAATCAGACAAAACTGGACCAGTGTCAAAAGTTTTCCCAGCAGTACTCCACTATTGTAAAGGTAACTCTACCATGTCCCCAAGAGGAACGTAAGTGATCTTCAGCTTAGGAAGACCTACATTGTCACACTAGTTTCTTTTTTTTCCCCTGGAAAAATTAGCAGAGCTCTTCTGCTACAGGCTGGCACCATTTTTCAGTTAGTGCAGAGGTAAGCTTCTCATGGCCCCACATTTAAGTATGCTCAGAGAAGTACCAGACATCAGGAGTCTCCATTTGGATGACCCCCGGGCCTCTTAAACTTAACATATCAAAAACAGAATATTTGTGTTTTTCTCACCATCTTATCTCAGGATATAGTATCACTACTTTCTATTTGATGAGGCAGAAAACCCAAGAGTCATCCTTGAGATTCCTCTTTGCCTTAAACTTTATGTCAGTCTTTGAACAAGTTGGCTCCGTCTTTCAATATGTCTTGGATGTGCTGCCTCTCATTACCTACCCCTCACCATTTCCCTGGTTTACATCCAAGCGAGGAATCTTCCTTAGACCACTCTACTAGCTCCGACCTGATCTCTTGCTTCTGCTCCTGTCCCACAGGCAATTTTCCCACACAGTAGCAGACTCACCTTTATAGAGCATAATACCTGTCACAGAATTTCAGACACCAGCTGTTAATAATATGCACTACCAAAAAAGAAGAAAGTCTGCCAATTATGCAAATGCCATTGATTGTAAGACGTATTCTAATTTTAGAGCTACTAAAATGTGGGGGAAATTTGTACCTTAAAATAGATGAAACATAGTAAATTGGATCATGTCATTGTTCTCAAAACTATCAAATGGCTTCATATCAAACTTGTAATAAAATTTTAAATTCTTATCATTCTGGGGGCAGATGCTTAATCTGCCCAGCCCCACCCCCCATTTCTCTGATAACATCTTTAAATAAAAATGACCTGAGATTATTATATTTTTATTTGCTTATTATATGCCTTCTTACAAGAATGTAAGATCTAGGAAAGGGGCAAGATTTTTTCTGACTTGTTCTCCACTATGTATGCAGCACTCAGAGCAATGATAGGCACACAGTAGATGCTCAACACATAGTTTCTGAGTGAATACATTTCTTTAGTTAGTAAGACGTGGTGTCACAAAGAGTTGAGTCAGGCTTTAGACTTTGAGCAAGCACTTAGGCTCTCTTTAATTATCTGTCGTGGTATCTAGAAAATGGAAATAGCAGCAACCTGGGATAATGTATACATAGGAAAATGCCGCAAACCTAGAATGCATTCAGTAAGTGGTAACATGCTTTTATTACTACTACTACTACTACTACTACTACTACTACTACTACTACTATTGTTTTTCTATAGGTTGCTTAAGGAACTCATTACATCTTTTCCTCCTGCTACAGTTTTCTAAGTAGACAACAGAAAGCAGGACATTCTATATGAAAGGAACTGCATAGTCAAAGGCACAGAAGAATGAGCATACAGTGAGGGAATGGGAGATATTTTGGTTTAGCTAGAAGGAGTATGGTACAAAAGAATTAGTGACTAGGAAATGAGAAGGAGGCTGGGGCCAACCTATGAAAGGTCTTGTTCAATTCTTTTGGCTTTGCTTTGTATTCTTGCTACTCAAAATGTGATCTTTGAACCAGGAACGTCACCTGGGAGCTTGTTAGAAATGCAGAATCTTCAACCTACCAAATCAGAATTTGCATTTTTAACACTATTCCCAGATGATTTGTATGCATGTTGATATTTGAGAA
This sequence comes from Desmodus rotundus, assembly GCF_022682495.2. Lineage (NCBI taxonomy): Eukaryota > Metazoa > Chordata > Mammalia > Chiroptera > Phyllostomidae > Desmodus > Desmodus rotundus. The sequence goes on from NC_071389.1 coordinate 25,392,001, forward strand.
ATTTTTACTCCAGGTCATTGAAAGCATTTAAGCAGATGTATGAAGTGCTCATCTTTTAGAAGAGTTATTCTGGTGGCAGCATAGCACATGAATTAGAGGTGGGATCATAAGCAGGCGAGTAACTAAGAAGCTCTTCTACCCGTCTTGTGAGAGAAGAGTGCCTGGACCAGGGCAGCACTCTCAGGATTGCAGAGGATGTGACAGAGTAGCATTGGTGACATGGATAGAACTTTGGTTTAGTGATTAGAACTGGGATTCGTAATCTGACTTTGTTGCTCATCCACTGAGTTAATTAGGGATTTTACTTCCTGTCTCTGGGCTTCAGTTGCCCATGCTTGAGACGAAAAGGATGGTCGGCAAACAGACTGCAAACTGTGGCCCATAAGAAGTGGCTAAAAAAAGTGAATACGAATAATACTTTGTAACATGTAAAAATTATAGGAACTTCATGCAACTTTCAGTGTCCATAAGTAAAAGTTTTACTGTAATACAACCATACTGTTTCACTTACTTATTGTCCATGGCTGCTTTCACTTACAGTGTCAGAGTTGAGTAGTTGTGACAGAGATAGCATGACCCAAGATAGCATGACAGAGACAGCAGGACAGGCTCTTTACAGAAAAAGTTTCTAGCCTTCGTTTTAAAAGATCGCCAAAATGCCTTCCAGCAATGAAATGCTATGATTTCTGTTACATGACGTGTGTGAGCCGTAAAGCCCTGTGTAAACATGGTACACTTTCTTCTTTCTCAGGACTATGAATTGCAGCTGATGACATACAAGGCCTTTGTGGAATCGCAGCAGAAATCCCCTGGCAAGCGTCGTCGCATGTTTTCCTCTTCAGATGCCATCACGCAAGAGGTGAAAGTGTGGGGAAATGACATAGGCCGCTGTCTTCCCTTAAGGAGAGTCCTTTGGGCCTTGCAGTTTGATTTTACAGCTCACCTTTCTGTTGAGCATATGACTTCACGAAAATTTCCTTTTATTTTCAACTGTTTAAATTTATTTTTCTGGTAGGTAATTTACCTAAATTTTTTTTTTTTTGAACCGTAGTTCATGGACTTAAGGACTCGCTACACCGCATTGGTGACCTTAACAACTCAGCATGTAAAATATATCAGTGATGCGCTCCAGCGGCTAGAAGAGGAGGAGGTGAGGACAGTTGGGTCCTAAATCATCTTAAAAATGGAATTAAAAACCTTGTGCCTTATCTGTCACAATTTAAAGTTCACACACAGCTGATTTTCTTTGTTCATAGTGGTTCTATGAGGTTCCTAGAAACACCAAGTTAGTGAATACTGAACTCTTGCACCCAGGAGAAATACAGGGTTAGGTTCCTGTAAGCCACTGGTCACAACATTTTTGTCAATAGATTATGCATAAACTTGTCTTGTGTGTGTGTTTTTATTTAAAAACTCCTTATTTAATATATTTTGTTGACCCATTGAAATTGAACTCATGGCCAAGAGCTAACTCAGTCCTGAACAAAGGTTATTAAACACACATTGTCTCCATAAGGCACATCACAGACTTCCTGTGCTTAGGAACGCAAGAAAGCATCTCAGCTCTGTACTTGGGTCCATTTTAAACAGCAAAATCACCAACAAAAAACACAAAAATATGAAAACCATGGCACTCAACAGACTGCAGAAAGGGTACTTGTTTGCAATATAAGAAATGGAACAAGAAGGCAGCTTGTCACCTATTCAACCCCAGCTGGTCTGTGTGGGAATGACTGTGAAAATGCACAAATACTGATTTGGGGGTTACAAATAAACTTAAGTGAGTAAATAAATTCACAAATATGGAATCTGTGAATAATTATTAGGACTGACTGTATTATGTCCAACACTCCCACTTCCAAGTATCTTTATTACGGAAATATTATAAGTATGAAGGAAGAATGTGAACAAAGATCCTTTAATAAAGCATGATTTGTTAAAGGGAAATACTGGAAACATCCAAATTCTATAAAATGAAATTCTGCAAAGCTGTTGAAAATAATGAAATTTAAGTGAACTGACACAGGAAGATATTTATAATATATTGTTTGGGAGAAAAAAGCAAGTTAGAATACTATATATAATTATGGTTTCAGTAAAAACAATGCTGTGTGTACCTCACAAAGACACAATATGTGCATACAAACAATTTAGAAGTATATATACCAAATTTCTGGGGAAATGATATTAAGGGGTATATATTTCAGATTATATGAATTTTTTGTAATAAGTATGTAATCTTTTATAATTTTAAAAATCTGTGTCTTTGCTAAATAAGTTCCCACATATTCAACTACTCTTCTAAAATGCTTTTGAAAACATTTATTCACACCAGCTTTTGCCTGTGTAGATTAGTAAAAGACTTCCTTTATGTCCATACCTACCTCACCTAATCTCTGTGGGCTTTAATCTCTTTATCTGTAAATATAAGAATCATGCAAATTATGAATTAAGCTGCTATATGTGAAGAGCTTATTTAAAATCAGTAAATAATTGTTGAGTACCTATCATTTTAAAACTGTGCTTTTTTAGAAAGGTCTTAACCTAGATATGATGGATTTAGGTATTAGTATCCCATAGGTAGGCATCTGTGAGCAGTGTTGTAGACTGGGTAAATTATATTTAATTTGGGTTACTTTAGTTGCTTGCTGATTTAGGCAACTTTCATTTCTCTGTTTTAGGAAATCTGAAGTCAGGTCAGTCTAATAAAACTGACCATCATATTGATTTTTCTATTTCCTGTTCTAGAAAGTAGTAGAAGAGGAAAAACAAGAACATGTGGAGAAGGTTAAAGAACTTTTGGGCTGGGTGTCTACCCTAGCACGGAATACACAAAGCAAAGCTACCTCATCCCAGACCAAAGAGTTGACAGACATTGAAAAAGCTATTTTAGAACAGCAGGTAAGGAGAAGGTCCATCTGACTCTTCCTAAATGTAATAATATATGATAAATGCATTACGTGGTATAATGCACGTCACATGTAAGCCTCCCAGGGATGATTGTTATCTTAGTAAATGTTAACTTTCGGACTTAAAGAAACTTAAGAAGTCATCTTATTTATATTTCTACTTTTTTAACGAACTGTATGTAGCTTATTTGGGAATAATAAGCTGACCTAAGCAAAGTTTTTGCCTTGGTTTTTAAAAAAGTTATTTCAGCCCTGGCTGCTGTAGCTCAGTGGATTGAGCATGGTCTATGAACCGAACAGTCCCTGGTTAGATTCCCGGTCAGGGCACATGCCTGGGTTTATGGGGCCAGGTCCCCAGTGGGGGCCATATGAGAGGCAACCACACATTGATGTTTCTCTCCCTCTCTTTCTCTCTCCCTTCCCCTCTCTCTAAAAATAAATAAGTAAAATCTTTTTTAAAAAGTTACTCCAAATAATCTTTGATTCTTCAATTTTTTTAGGTTCTGAAACTTTTCTCTTTATTTCTGCTAAATAGGTTCTGGCAGAGGAGCTGTCAACCAGGAAGGAACAAGTCTCTGAGGCCATTAAAACGTCACAGATTTTCCTGGCCAAACATGGTCATAAGTAAGTATTAAATGAGAGGTTATGCCACACCTGGGAGGCCAGATCTACCTGGGTGAAACTTAGGGTCATGACAAGAATTCAGGGCAGCAAGACCCAGATGGTGAAGAGCCTTGTCCTTCATGCTGAGGAGTTTGCATTTTACTTTGTTGGCTCTGAGGAGAGATCATAAACATGGTTGGATTTTGGTGATAAAGGTTTCTGTTTGATAGAGAATGGATTGACATGGGGCAAGACTAGGGGCCTGAGTGACCAAAGAGGTGGTTCCAATAGGCAAGAAATAATGAGGGATGGAGAGGGGTCAAAGATTCTAAAGATATTAAGGATGATAAACTTACAGGGTTTGGTGACAAACAAAAGTCATCAGACATAACTCTCTGGTTTCTGGCTTAGGCCACGGGTGTATGGTGATGCCACTGACCAAGAGAGGTATTACAGGAGAAGGTATGGGTGAGGGAAACGAGGGCAACTTTAGTTTTAGACATTATGAACACGAAGACCCCACAGAAAATAAGATTAGAAATACCTAACACATTAATTTAGCCTTACATACTTCCACTAAAGTTATCCAGTGGGCAGCTGCATATGTAAATTTAGAATTAATGAGAGAAGTTTAAAGTGATGGAGATTTGAGTCATTAGCATAATAGAAACCATAAGAGTAGATTAGCTTACAATGGTATGGGGGCTTCTCAATGCTTCTTATAAAAGGAAAATTATAAGTGCTACCTCAGAATCCAAGAGAGAACAGAATTCCAAAACGAAAGAAGTGGTTAGAAGTCAAGAAAGGTTAAGACTGAGAAGTGTCTGTTAAATTTGGCGAGTTGGAAGTTTTTGGTGACTCTGGTGAAAAATTAGGGCGTAATGTCAGATTTGGTGTGATGGGGACACCATGAAGTGAGGATGGTAGTGATAATGAAATTAGACACTCTTTCAAGAAGCTTGGCCATGGGAAAGGAAAGAAATAATAACGCAGAAATAATTGGAGTGGAATATATAATCAAGAAAGATTTGTTGTCTTAAAAGATCAGAGGAATTTATCTGTGTATGTGGACTGTGTCTCAAGGACCTAAAGGGAGAAAGATTGAAGTAATAGGAGAGGGGTTCCAGAGGATGTCAGAGAGGATAAAATTCACCAATGGGTGGAAAGTGCACCTTTAATAGGAATCAAGGCTGGTTTTTGGCTGAGGTCTGAGAAAAAGATTAAGTAGGGTGTGGACAGAAGTTAATACGCCAGGAATAAAGCCAGAAAGTAAGAGAATTAGTGCCCAGTGGTCTGTATTTTCTATTTGAAATAGGAAAAGAGGTTGTTTGCTGAAAGTTACAGTGGTGTTGAGAGGAAGGAAGGAAGAGTTGACTGAGAGTCTTCAAGAGGAATGTCAGATGCACTGAAGTCTAGACAAGGTTCGAACCCAGCAGCATCTCTTCTCCATGGTTGTGGAATTTCTCCCACACTGGTTATACTTAGCAGCCTGCATGTGGGAGCAGAGAAGTCCAGTGGTTTGACTGATCTGGGGCTGAAGTTTTATCAGATTAGTGAGCATATAAGGATAATAGTAAGAAACTGGTTGAGATGATGGATCATAGTGTCTGGACTCTAAAGAGAAGAAAATTAATATTATAAGAGCACTGATAGATTAAGAGAAAATGGAGGAGTCAAGGAAGACTTGGATACTCTCAGTAAGTAGGTGAATAATTGTAATATAAATCACAGGGTTCATTCTCAAAAACATAATGTAGCATGAGAAAAGGGACTTACAAAATATACCTAATTCAAGATAGTGATTGCCTCCGGGGAAAATGGGAAAGTAATGGGGTTGGCGACATACACATTGGACTTTATATCTGTAATGTCTTATTTCTAAGAAAAGGATCTAAAGCAAATCTAGTAAAATACTACAATTTGGTAAAGCTGTATAGTTGGGTAATTGGTAAATAAAATGTTATATTCTACTTTCTGTTTAAAATATTTTATTTTTAAAAGAGGTATAAGAGTAAAGAAAGAAAACTGGAAAGGTAGGGTTGTAATTAGGAGTTACAATCAGGTAGTAGACTCTTGAAGTTTAAAATTTCAGAAGTGGAATAATTTTAGATGATGTCAGGATCCAAGTATGCCACAGTGGGTGGGTCTGAAGTGGAGTGGAGGCCATTTGGCTTGAGAAGATTGCAGGATGACAAGCCCAGGCGTTATAGACAGTTGGTCGCACAGGCATAGGCATCACCAAGAATCATGACACGATTTGAAATAAACAGGAAAACTGTGAGTTAGAAGCCAAAGTGTTCGGTGAGTGTGGCGCTCTGACCAGATGATCCGCAGTTACCAATGACAAGAATACCGTCCAAGCTGGAGAAGTCATGACTGCGAAGCAACAGAGAAGAATTTGGAGAAAGGTTTTTCTCTAAAAGGCCTTTAATGCTTCATCTTCCAGGCTGTCAGAAAAAGAGAAGGAACAAATATCTGAACAACTGAATGCTCTGAATAAGGCCTACCATGACCTGTGTGATGGTTCGGCAAACCAGCTTCACCAACTTCAGAGCCAGTTGGCCCAGCAGACAGAACAAAAGGTACTTTTAGTTTTACCCTCCAAGAGAGGGTACCTTTTGAATGGAATGAAAGCAGCTTTGCTGATTGAAAGTCATGATCATTAGCTTTCCATGACCAGTGTGACTTAATTTTTTAACCTTACCGTAGCAGCCATTTGTCTTGTGTTTCTTTACTGGGGCTCCATGATGTGTTGGTCAGTCGGAACACTACGTGTTTGTGGCTAACCCTTTAGACCTGGTTCACTGTTTTTGTTGGCTTCCACTTTGTGGCGTAATGCAGTCAAGGAGAACATAAATTTTATATTTAACCACAGAGCACTAAGATTACTCCTTTGTGGCATTGTCACTCAAAAGTTGATAGCCAATAGTTCAGAATATTGGAAAGAAAAGACCATGAACCTCTCCCCCTCATAGTTTTTGCATATCTACTAAAGAAATGAGAAATTTTTATTTGCAAAGCAAAATGGTGGATTAGCTGCACTGACTGAGACACTGGTTCCCCTTTCCCATGGTCATCTCATCATGTGACATCTTTACCAGTTCCCACTCATGTTCATTTTCTGGACCATATGAAAGTTGTTAAGTTCCTGCTGGTTGTCCTGAGTTCTTCCTGGATACTTGTGTATATGTAAACTTACCTTATTATATACATGTGTCTCTGGGATATATATGTGTGTTTGCCTGCTTATTTCCTATGTTGTGAAGCAATGGCCAACTTACGTGGGGCAGGCCAAAATTAAAGTTCATGGGTAACTAAATTTGGTCCAGATGATGCTCAAAATGCTATTCAGACAAATGTGCTTTGACTCTGGTCCTTGGATATGAAATTTGCAGCAGGAGCTAGAGTTATAAAGACCACAAGACAGAACCAGCTGTGATTTATTTGAGAGTAGATTTTCAAAAAGAATGTGCTGTTTTAGCATTCCCTAAGGTAGCCCACTTTTAATGGCTTGTTGCTTCACCATATAAGAGTGTACGTGAAAAGTTTTAACAATTGCTTGCTGGGAACATCCAGTTCTCATTTTGGAAGGTTTTAAAAGGGGAGGAAAAAAAGATTACAAGCTGCTGAGCACCACTACATTGAGCATGATGTGTCCCTGTTACTGTTTGTGTGTTTCATGTGAAGTATTGTTCTGATTAACTGACATCCTTGCTTACAAGTTTCACTAACCCTTTGGAGTTTAAGCACAAATGCACAAAGGGAAAAGAGGACGACCTGTTTGGGGTTCTTTTTTTGCAAACAAACAAACAAACAAACAAAAAAACAGTCGCATGCTGGACGCTAACACCAAGCTTACACTGTGTGTGCGATACGGCTGAGCTGCTCCATAAGGCTCTCTCTCTTATCTGCCCAAGGCGTGCCCTGCAACTTTGGTAAGTAGAAGCCTTTTATGTTTTCTTTTCTCCTCTCCCTGTGTCTTTTTCTGCTTGTTTAGATCAGAATGCCCATGTTTGGTGGTACTGAAATGGATTTCTCTGGATTATTTCCCAGCTCAGCGCTTCCTGCTTATCCTCTAGTTATGAGGGTGTTGGAAGGAACAGTGCGTAGTCTTTTCTCTTCGGCTGGATTCCAGGCCTTTCTTCAATATCAGTATTCTGAGACTCTGAATCTCACAGAAGAATTAGAAGTGCACCAGAGAATCTTTTTCTTTGTCATATTGTCTGCCTCTGAGTAATCCTTAATGGATTTTGTTAAAGGAGCTTTTCATGTATCTTAATAGAGTCGTTCGGCCATGTAATTTTTCCTTCAATCTCTATAGAACAGATACCTAATAGATTCACATAACATTCATTTACCTCATGCAAGTTAAACTCTGCATTCTGGGTCAGAAAACAAGGAGGGATGGGGAATAACATATTTCAAATAGTGTGGAGAATTTGTCAGTTGTTGCATTATTTGAACAAACACAGTGAGATGGAGAAGTGGACCAAATCTCTTCCCTCATTTGCTATCCATTCTGCATTTCTCGTAGTGTGCCATTAATCAAGCTTGAACTCCGCAGTGAATGTCTTACAGGTTAATGATTCAAAGGATTTTTTTACTATTTATCAATTATTTATTCATGAAATGTTTATTGAACTGCTGGTACCGTTCCTAGACCCCAAATGGACAAATTATTGTACCTGCTCCTGTGGTGCTTGCTTCTCACGCAAAAATGAAATGCATTATTTAGGAGTCAGGGAAGTGTTTCACCGTTGCTTCAACAAGGTCCTCCATGGATAAGTTGAAGAAGAGTTAAATAAGGATAAGAAATTATTGGGTTGGCCAAAAAGTTCATGTGTTTTTTCTGTAAAATAAAGACACATTTTTCATTTTCACCAATAACTTTATTAATTTGGATATTTCAAGTATGTCTGCTATCTCCTGTGTTGTATAACATTGATTGTTCTCAATTAATGTCTCGATTTGATTGCTATCAACTTCAACTGGTCTACCTGAGTGTAGAGCATCTTCCAGAGAGAAGTCTCCAGCACTAAACTTCACAAACCGCTTCTGACACGTTTGATCAGTCACAGCACCTTCTCCATACACTGCACAAACCTTTTATTTTTTTCCATTTCAGGTGCATTTTACCTTTCTTGAAATAATAAAGCATAATATGCCCCCAAATTTTGCTTACTTTATTCCATCTTCAGTACTAAAATAGGTACACAAAAATTCACCAATTTTAATAATTTGTGAAATGCACGTTGTTATGACAGCTGTAACAATACAATCTAACAAAATTGTTTCGAATGAAGTTAAAGACAAATAAGTGCTACTGGAGCCATCGTATAGAAAAGAAACCAAACAAACTTTTTGGCCAACCGCATAATACTGACCAAAAAAGGACAGATAAAACCATCTAGAGAAGATGAAGGTAATGAACATGAGCAAGAACAGCTAGAAAGTGGAAAATAATGAAAGTGATGAAGTGTTGTAAGTGGTAAAACACTTGAATGATTTAATTTCTGAATACCTTCATTTTGTAATAAAAGGCAAGGAGCTACTTTTAGGCTTTTTTTTGCAAGGATAAATTAGACAATATGTAAGTTTTGCTGTATTCACTCACCACAGAGCCTAACTCCTATGTAAGATGCTAACTACTGTACTTATCCTTCATGCTCTTCTAGATCTGATTGGGAAGGCAGTATAACAGCCCAAGATATAGTCAGATTTTGGTTTAATCCTGGAACTCGTCAGTTTTGTGACCTTGAAGAAGTTACTTAACCTCTCTCCGTGTCTCATTTTCTTACCTGCAAACTAAAGGTTAAACTAATTCTCTTTTTAGGATCGTTGCAAGGCTTAAATATTAGTGCCTCAATAAATATATTAAGTTCCCAACAAGTAGTAGTTGTAATCATGGTGGTTACTACTCATTCTAGCCTGAAATAAAAAAAAAGTTACTAGTGGTCCCAGAGGCAAGGTCTCCAGTCTTTTCTTTCCTTGACTTGCTAATTCCAATTCCTAGAGCTAATTTAACTCAGAGCCATTGCCTTGGCAAGTGCTAGCATTAACCACCGAGAGTATGACTGCCCCAACTGCTGAACAGCTGCTTGAGTGATGTACACAGGGCCCTTTACTGAGACACACAGCTGTTGTTTGGCTACCAGGAAACCTAAATCTCTCTTCTAATCCTGTGGACTAGAAGGATCCTGTGGTCCTGCTGAACTGATCAGCAGGGAGGTACTACTTTAAGAGTCTTCTACATGGGTTTCAACACTGAGAAGTGCTTACATGGGGTTGAATTCTCACTTTAGGGGACTGGTATGTGTTTTAAGAATCTTTGTAGCGTGTTTATCTTAGAAATAGCTGTTCTCGCACTCTCACTGCTTGCAACTTTGTAGAGCTTGTCATTCAGATATGCTTAATACTGTCATTCTTCAAGCAATCTGTGAACTTCTGGCCATGTTAAATGTCCTGCAGTTTAGAAAAAAAATTTTTAGCATTAACACTACCAGGCTTCAGAATATTTCTTACTATTGGGGCTATTCCTAGGCTGCATTTTTCTTGTGGTCAGAATTTGACATACAGGGTGGGACAAAAGTAGGTTTACAGCTGTGCATATGGAAAATAATACGATAATTAATAATAAAAAAATAAACTCTGTGTTTCATGTACTCACAACTATAAACTTACTTTTGCCCTACCCTGTAGTATAGTTCTTTGAATGACTCCTTTCAACACTTGTGCTTCTCTGAGTTAGTTTTCTTTTTCATTTTTTCTTTCAGGGTTGCAGAGCAGTTGCTGGGGTGATTGACCTAGGCACAGTGGAGATATTTCCCATCTTCAGAGCCATGCAAAAGGGCCTCATTGACCATGACACAGGCCTTGTGCTGCTGGAATCCCAGGTTATCATGTCTGGCCTCATTGCCCCTGAGACCAGTGAAAAGCTCTCTTTGGAGGAGGGCCTAGCCAGAAACCTCATTAGTCACCAGCTGTACCAGCAGCTCCAGCAGCTACAGGATACTCTGTCCTTAGTAAGCAGGCTTACTGAGAGCAAAGGCCCTCTTTCTGTAGTGGAAGCAATTGAGAAGAACATTATCAGTGAAAGAGTTGGACTGAAAATCTTAGAAGCTCACCTAGCAACTGGAGGTTTCAGTGTCTTCTTTAATGAGAACTGTATTAACCTAGAGGAGGCTTTTCACCAGGGCCTCATTACTGAATGGCTTCACTCAGAGTTAGAGTCTCACCTGAGATTGTCCAAGAATTTGATAGATCCCAACACAGCTGAGAAAATCGGTTTGCTGGATCTGATGCAGAGATGCATTGTCCACCAAGAATCAGGGTTGAAATTATTGCCTGTCAAGCAATTGGCGGGGGGAATGGTGAGCTTGAAATCAGGCCGGAAGGTTAGCATTTTCCGTGCAGTTCAGGAAGGCCTAATAGATAGGCAGGTCACTGTCAGGCTGCTGGAAGCTCAGCTTTTTGCTGGTGGCATAGTAGATCCAAGAACAGGACACAGACTTACAGTGGAAGAAGCTGTGAGACATAATTTGATTGACCAAGATATGGCCTGTGCTATTCTCATAAGGCAGCTTCAGACAGGTGGCATCATAGACACCGTCACTGGCCATAGGCTGACAATAGATGAAGCAGTGAGCAATGATCTAGTAGCTGCTAAGATTGCCCTTGTGATTCTGGAGTCCCTTTGGTCATTCATGGGGTTCCTGTGGCCTGAATCTGGAGAGATCCTCCCAATTACAGATGCCCTGGAACAAGGTATTGTGTCTACTGAGCTAGCTCATAAAATCCTTCATGGACGACAGCACATTGAAGCTCTATTTCTACCAGCAACCACAGAGATTTGGTCCTGGAAAAAGGCAGTAGAAAGTGGTATGTTGGACAAAGATCTTGCCAATAACTTACAATCAATTTGCATACCTGATGTGATGCCCCACATGCGATTAGCAGATTCTTCAGAACAGAGCAAAGAGAACATTAATCCTGGAGCATCAGGTCTCCTGTGCAAGAAGGGCCAAGCTGAGGGCATGGCAAGCCATAGTGAGAAGCTGTTGTTTCAGCTGATGACTCACAGCTATATTAATGTACGGAATGGACAGAGGCTGCTCCTGCTGGACAATGAGCTGATAGAAAAACTAACAGCAAAAGGTGAATGTCAACCAAGTCCTCTAGAAGTATTTGGAAGTGGACACCAGAGACTAGAAACTCCCAAGGATTTACAAGAATCAGCGAATGTGAAAACCACAGAAACTTTCTGTGATAGGCTGGCTGTGAGGCTACGTGAGTTCCACTCCTCTTCTCCAGACAAGGAATACCCCGATCAGGCAAATCACACCGAAGCAGAAGGCAAAAAGACTATTGTAGTAACAGAAGGTTCCTCTATAGAGAACCCTGAAAAAGACCTGTTTGTAGTAGAACAAAACATAAGAAATCCAAATGTTGATACTTTAAAGGTCATAGGTCAAGTTAAATCAGAGTTTAAAAGGCAGTTGTTAAGTACCAAAAAGGAAGACCTAACAGAAGTGTCTACCAGAGAAAACATCAGCAGAGGATTTCTCCTTACAGTACCCCATGAGGAAGCAGAAGATGTGACCTCGGTGGTGGACAGAGATCCTTTTTCTGTTGAAACACCAAAGGAAGAATGGCAGACTCTGACAAAGACTTCCATTATATGTCAGAAAGAACAAGCAAACACACTTGGAATTGAACATACTCCAGCTGAAACTAGAAGACCTCTCATAAAACCCCAAAGCAAAAAGTCACAATTTGAAGTAAAGAAAACTCTAGATTTAGAATTGGAACTCAAGTCTGAAAATGACATGAATATTCATTCTCTGGACAAAAAGAAAGTCTTAAGTGAAACATTTTTGGGTAAAGATATCCATAAACAAAGTCCCGAAGAACAAAACATTGTGGGTGGTAATACAATGATGTTAGAAAAGACAGATGAGGTGGATCATGATAGTGAAACTTCCTTGTCACGCAGTCATTCTTCAGACTTGCTTGAAGAAGCTACCTTAAATACATTATCTACACAATTGCTAGATGGTGGTATCTTTCATGAACAGACAGGTCAGCAGCTCTTACTGAATGAAGCAATAGCCCGAGGCATTGTGCCCAGTCACACCGCTGTGAAACTTATGGGAAAGCTGAACATGTTTCGGGGTTTCTTTGACTCTCAGACTTGTGAATCTCTGACAACCGAAGAAGTCATCAATGAAGGTCTGATGGATGAGAAATTACTACATAATGTCCTCCTGGCAGACAGAGCTATTAGCGGTGTCTTAGACCCCCGTACCCACACACTCTGCTCAGTGAAGGAAGCAGTTGCAGTTGGACTGCTCGACACACAGACAGCCACCAGAATTTTGGAGGGGCAGGTGGTGACTGGTGGAATCATTGACCTGAAACGAGGCAAAAAGGTTTCAGTGACTTTGGCCTTAAATCTTGGCTTGGTGGACAGTGCTGACCAGACAGAGCTTATAAATCTGGAAAAAGCTTCCAAAGGCAGAGAAGCTGAAACAACAGTTAGGGAGAGATTAATTAGCTTACAAATGGAAACAACTGGAATTATGGACCCTGATAGCAAGGCCCCTCTAACAGTTATGCAGTCCATTGACAGAGGACTTTTGGAGAGAGAGGAGGCCGTTCAGTTGTTGACTAAGCAGGTAGTAGATGGAGGTATCATTCACCATATATCTGGGATGAGGCTTTCTGTTGATAATGCCTTTAAAAATGGCATCATTGATGAAGACTTAGCCAAGCACCTCAAAAAAGTTGAGAATATAAGCTTCCATCAGTTTTTTCACCCTGAAACCAAGGAAACTATTTCCCTCTCTGAAGCTATAAAATTAGATCTTGTTACCCCAGACTTGAAAAGAGAAATTGAAGAAATTCAGGCCTTGACTGGAAGCTTTGTGGATCTCCTTTCTGGGCAGAGATTGACCTTGGCAGAAGCTGAAAAAGAAGGGCTGTTAGTTAATAAAGCAACGTTTTCTTCAGGACTGATGCATGGGATTGTAGATCCTGAGAATTACAGAATTGTCCCCTATTCAGAATTAGTAAAGAAATGTAAGATTGATATTGAATCTGGACAGAGATATCTAGAAGTAATTCCCTTCTCAGACATTAAAGATGGAGTGAGTGACAAAGTACTTACATTGTCTCAAGCAACCCAGCTGGGAAAAGTAGACTTTGCATCTACACTGAAGGTTCTGGAAGCTCAGGCAAATACTGGGGGAATCATAGATACTGCCACAGGACAAAGACTGACATTAGCTTCAGCTTTGGAACAGAAATTGGTGGATGAAAACATGGTCAGAATTATTGCATCTCATCAGGTACTAAATGGAGGAATCATTGACATATTTAACAATCAAAGAGTAAGTTTAAAGGAAGCTATTGAGAAAAGATTTATCAGCCCTGAACTGGCAACTTTGATCGAAATAGATACTCTAGAGTCCAGTGCTCACAGGGCTCAGATCGAAAAGCAAGATGGAATTGAAGTATGTGAATCAAAGAAGGAATTTCTAAGAAAGGAAATGTTAATTACTTCTAGTCAGACTGCTGAAATGAGTTGGGGTAAAGAAGAAAGTGAGAAATTATTTCAAATTGGAAGTCAGTCTGTACAGGAAAAGGTTAAAAGGAGAGTTTCTGGTGGGGAGCAGGCAAAAAAGAACAGGGGAATTTCATTAAAAGAGTTGGAGTGCAAGGATCCAGATGAAAGGAGAGCTGCTCCAGATGCTAATGAGTCTGTCAGTATCTTAATTCCCAGCAATTGCAAAGGCAAATCATTGGACCACGGTTCAGTGATACACCCTCACTCAGAAGTCTGTGATTTTAAACTCAAAGAGGTGGCTAGGAGCAACATGGAAAAAAATATGAATAAAGAGCAGGAAAAAATAATGTCACAAATAGAAATCATTTCTCATATGAAATGGTCTGTGTTGGGTTTCGATCATAAAGAAAGAAGGGAAAACCAAAGAGAAATTATTTCAGAAGCACAAGAATCAAATTGCGAAACTTCAGGCAAATTGCTGAGTGAGCAGATTATGCAGAAACCAATTAATACCAGGGAAAAAAGGAAGAGAGAGGAGAAGGAGATAATTATAGAAGATAGTGTGAAAACATGCAAATCAACAGTTCTTTCAGAAGAAAATTTGAACCAAGAAACTGGCATTAGAGATGACCATGACTCCAGTATAAAGAGTCCATCAGTGGAAATTACCATAAATGAAAAAGGGAAAAAAGATGATGGAGAACTGGGATTTTCTATTCTGTGTAAAGCTGAAGACTCTTCTTCCCCAATGGTAACCAAAAGAATTTCCATAAGAAATCAAGATGCTTTAACATCTTTCAACTCTAATCAGGTCAGTGAAGGAGAAGCCAAAAATTTAAGCTTCTGCTTGACTTTAAAACCAGAAGAAAATTTATCTCAAGAAATTACAAGTGGGGCCCAGAGTGAACCATTCTTTTCTATGACCCCAAGACCTAAAGGGTTGCACTACCAAGAATCAGTTGGAAAAGCCCAAGTTGCAGACACATCCCAAATTTCCAAAACAGACCAGTCTTTCCAAGGAGTTACCAGACAGGAGACCAACTATTATAAAGATTCCTGTGTTACTTCTAAGACTAAGGAAGCCAAAGATTTGATTTGCTCATCTAATGAATATAAAGAAAAATCATACCAAGAAGTACCTTTTGACTCAACAGAAGCCCTTAAATTTGAAGAAATTATAGTTTCTAGAGTAGACCCAAAAGAAGTCAAAAAGGACCTTCATCATCAAGACAGCAAAAGTGATAGTGAATTTTGTGAAATTCTTGAATCTAAAATGGTAACAACTCAGAAAGTAACTGGACAGAAATTTCTAGAAATGTCAAACCCTATAGTTACAGGTGCAGATGCAGGGTCCATTGAAGGTGAAGTGACTCTGGGGGTTCCCAGCGTCTTAATGCCCCTTCTTCCAGAGAAATTGTCTAAAGATGTTTCTCAGAAAGACAGTACAGGGCCTCAGGATGCCACCATTAGTCCCACTATTCCAGACACCAGTGGGGAAAAGACAGGGCCCTTCATAAGTCCTGCAGTGAAGATGGATGAGAAGACACTAGAAGAAAAACTCAGAGAAAGCCCTGGCAGTGAACAGACTCCCTTCCTGACTGCACCCAGGGGAGAGGGAAATGAGGCTATAAATACAGAGCCCTCCAGAGCAACTAAAGTAAGTTACCCAGTGGTGTGTTGTGTTTGTACTTTTTTTTTTTTTTAAGAAATAACTGGTTTAATGCTAACTCTTCAGTGGATACTGAGTTTACATATATATGTAATTGTATGCATACATACATTTAAGGGCATGGCTAAACTTAGTTTACCATTATCTGTTTTTAACAGTTGTTGGAAAATTAGGCAATGACTCTGACAGTCTTTCTGAAATTTGCAAAGATTTTAACATAGAAACTAACAATGGAGCTAATTTGAGATACTGTGGTGATGCTACCTAAAGTTAGAATAGGTTTGGGAAATTTTGCTAAAAGGGTGCTCACAGATTGATAATTAGGAGTCTCCTCCCTCAGGAAGTTAAAAAAATCACTTTTTGTCTATGGATTGGAGAGGACATAAGTAAAATAGCATGTGTTATTTCATCTCACCCTAAGTGTGGTAAAAATTTCAATTTATCAGTAAGATCCAGCCTGTTGTAAAAAACAGACTTAAAGGAGTATGTTAGGTCTGAGTGAGTTGTCTTTTTGGCTCCACAGAATATATTTAACCGACGACTCTGTCTAGAGCATGATGAGAAGCTAGTATCCTATCTGTCTCTATTACGAGACATTGAAATGAGGACCAAACAGATTCAACCCGTGGAGCGTAGCCTGAAAGAGCTACAGGACATGCTGTGTCAGGCCAAGGTAGGTTCTCGGAGTCTTCGTTCCTCCAGGCCCTCCAGCGTGGAGGAAATAGAAACTGGAATGGAAGAAAAACATGTCCAAAACACCACCATATAAAGGACAAAAAATAGATTGGAAAGATGTAACTGGAGATCTCTGAAGAACACCACGAAATACTGGTCTCACAAAAACCACACAGCAGGACAGACTCAAGGGAGGAGTAGTCTGCAGTGTTAATTACAATGGGGAGACTAAGTACAATGAGACTAAAAGGGGGACTGGCACCTGAAAGTCACTAGTGACTTTGATAAGAACATTTTCAGTGTAGTGGTTTGGTGGACTGTAAACTAGGTTGCCATGAGAATAAGCAGGAAGTTGGAAGGTAGGGACAGTTAATGTAGATCATTCTTTCTAGAAGCTTCCTAGTACAGGCAAGGAGGGAGTCAGGACAGTAGCTAAAGGAGGTGGACTGACAGAGGAATGTTTTGAGTAGATTTTGGGGTCTGAGGAGAAAGAAGAGGTAGAAAAGGAGAACGTGAAGTTACAGGAGACATAGAATTAGCCTTGAGAGGGAGGAAGAGGAGCTTTCACTGGAACCTGAGGTTAAGAGTCATCACAAGACTGGAGTCACAGGGAGGGCAGGGGTCGTGGAGGTTTACCAGCTCTTTCCCTATCTAAAGTATGACCTTGGGTAGGGTGGCTGAAGGGAAAGAAAGGATGATGCTCAGAAGAACTACGTAGCTCTCCAGGGCTTATTTCTGGCTTCTCTACTGAAGGCCAGAATATTGCAGACTAGTTGAGTGGGAAGCCTGGCTTGGGATATTTTTATGTTCTTTGGCTTTGACTCCATGGAGTTTGGAGTAGGAGTTGTCCTTTTGATTGACTGCTTTGCATAATGACATTCTTAGAGGCAGTAAATTGTAGTGGAAGGAACACTGCCCTGAGTCGGAAAACCTGAATCCAAGTCCTGGCTCCGTTGCTTATTGTCTGGGTAACCTCAGACCAAACAATTTTATATTTAAGTGCTGAGGCATCTCTTCTATAAATCCAGAATTATAATATCTACTCAGCCTACCTCAAGAATTAGCGATTGTGAGAATCAAATAAACTAATGAATATATATAAAAACATTTTAGAAGCCCTGAGGTGAGAGGAACACGTGTTCACAGCTGATTCCTATGTAACAAGATATCCAGTGACTTGATTTTGGAAGTAACTCCACTTTATCCTCTCAGGTGTTAGACGAGGAGCTGACGGATCTGTCCGCCTTGGTGAGTCAGGAATTGGAGTGTGTGCATCAGATTATCATCAGCCAGCCTCAAGAAGTCCCTGCTCAACTGTTAAAGGCTCTAGAGAAAGATGCCAAGAATCTTCACAAGTCCCTCAACTCTGTGAGTGACACCTGGAGTTCCAGACTGCTCCACCTCCAGGACACTGTGGAAGTAAAAAAGGTGGCTTCTTGTTTTTGTTCACAAAGCTCACAAGGTCTGGGCAGGCTTGGGGACTTTTTAATCTAATTTGCCATTTATTTTTTTTAGACTAGAGTGTTAAATCAGCATGAACAGCTAGAAAGCAAACTTCAAGATCTGAGAGCCTGGGTTGGCAATACCAGTCTTATCCTGAATAGCAGGGAATACGACAGTGAAACAGATGCCGACAGCCTGAGTCGGCGGCTCCAACTGTGTGAGGTAAGCTCTTCACCCGTTCTCAAGCATGTTTCATTCGTCCTTTGAGTTACATCGAGTTTATTTTCCTGCTACAGAAACCAGTATCTGTACTTATCTTTCCTAGAAAGTCTGATTTTCCATTCCAGAGGTAATAAAGTCCGCTCTGATTCGTTTTTTAGGTTATCAGACCCCTGGGGCTTTAGAGATTTTGCTTATTTTTCCTTTCAGCTATTCTTTGAGTCTCCAGAATGGCCTGTTATCGTTATCAAAGGGCCTCTTTGCCCCTGCGTACCTAATACCTGTCCCTTCCTATTTTGCTCAAGATCTAATCCTGTGTACACACATCAATTTCAGGGGAATTTTTGATCTGTGGTCTAGATCATGGCTTGGGCAACTTTTTCTGTAAAGGACCAGATAGTAAATATTTTAGGTCTTTTAGGTCATATGCAAAGGGCCCATTTCTGTGGCAGCCACTCAGCTCTGCTATTGAAACATGAAAGCAGCCATAGGTGGTACATAAATGAACAATTTGGGTATGTTACAATAAAACTTGATTTACAAAATCCAACAGGCAGATTTGGCCAGAGACTATACATTGCCAACTCCTGATCTAGAGAGATGCTTTTCTTCTTGTTAGCCCCAAATTAATTGATACTTTTTAAATCAGTGAAAGATACAGACTCTAAGATACATACGAGCCAGAGGGTTTTCCCCCCAACATTGTCCCTTTTTGGGGGGAGTTATACTTAAGATACTATTAGATATTACACAGGTTTGTATGCTCTCTGCTATAGATACCCCTCTCCTTAAACTCTTTCAAAAAGTCAGAGCAGAACCAAAGATGTCTTCTCCTTTTGTTCCACACTCTCCCTGTTCCCCAGTCTTAAGCAGACATAAAGGTCTGTCCATGGTCAGGCTCCTTGTGTACAACTTCATTCCTCTTTATCTTGCAAGAATTGACCTGCCTTCTTCTTTCATACCCTTTTGTCCAAGATACAGCTAGGGGAATGGGTAGCAGAATGCTCACTGACAGGGTATGATAAAGAAGCAAGGGTGAACAAATTGGTTGTTACCCGATAGTTATGGGAATGTAAAGTGCGGCATAGGAAACAGTCGATAATATCCTAAGAACTACGTGTGGTGTCAGATGTCTACTGGGTTTATCCAGATGATCACTTAGTAAGTTATATAATGTCTCAGCACTGGGGTGTGTGCCTGAAAGTGATGTATTACTGTATGTCAACTATAATTGAAAAGTTAAAAAGTTATTTAAGTATGGAAGAAAGAGAGAGAACGGTGAGAAAAATCCCTGTGATGTAGTATGAGATACAAAAACGCATAGCGTCTCCTGCATTGGTTTCTCCCCTGTTGTAAGTTATATGCATTCTTTCGTGGGAAGAGAGCCACAGTCTCAGCCTTGTTTCCCAGTGATAGTTTCCCAGATCCCTGTGTTCACAGGTGAAGGAAGCATGGTCTACTGATAAATACCCACAAAACCCTCCCAGCCTGCTTTGCAGTATTGCTGACTGCTCTCAATTTCATAATAATAGAGATGTAGATTTATTAATTGTTTTTATTGCATCCAGTATTACAGCTGAGGGTCACCAAATTTTTGTGGAAAAATTACATGCTTTTAATTATCTGAAAATAGATCATTGTAGTGTTCAGGCACTTTTACTGGTTTATGGGAGCAATGTAATTATATATAAGGAAGTCTGACTGTAATCCTTTACAGTTATAAACTGTATAAGCAACACTGTTTACTGTAAAAATCAAATTTTAATTGAATAAATAAATATTTTCTCACTTCTCACCTACCAGCAACTCACTGTTGGACAAACACAAATACATTTTCAACCTAAGAAAATACAATTAGGCAGATATATTTCAGACCAGAAATTCATGTTATACTTTCCAAACCTTAAAAAAATGGTTTTATAGGTATCTGACATTAGCTCTAGTATAATCCTGTTAACATAAATAAATAAAAGCTTGCTGCGTTGGAAAATCAATATGCAGTAAAGGAAACCTAATTATAATCTATGAGTGTGTAGAGACCAGACGCGAGAGAGACTTCCTTCCAGTGGTGATTTGACTCTAGAAATTATCAGTGTCAATTATAAAAATACAGGCAATTAACCTCTCATTGATTATGTTGATTCTTTGATTAGAACCAACAGCCTCTGCTTCAATAGAGAATTAGAAGTTTCATTTCTTTCTTTTTTTCTCTTTTTTTTCCTTTCCCTACTTACTTTAGGATTTGAAACAGCCCATGGCTGAAAGGAAATCTCAGCTGGATGCTCTTGCTTTTGATACTCAGGTGTTTGTCTCCAAGCATGCTCAGGACTTGTCCCCTCAGCAGAGCCGACAGATGCTGAGGCTTCTGAGTGAACTGCAGAGGTCTTTCCAGGACCTTGTGGAGCAGACTGCAGCTCAGATGAATGCCTTGCAGGGTCATCTTCAACAAACGGAGAAGGCAGCCCTGGTCAAGGTCAGACTGAACCAGCCTCTGGGCTCAATTTGTCGTTTGGGATGTCGTGCGTTTGGGTTTTCTGGCTAGAATATATCTACCACGATTCCAGGAGCCTGTGTTTACCAATTTCGAAATTTCATTCAAGCCAGCTTGGTTCTGGTCCAGGAGGCAGCTGTTCTGTTTTTCTTGCCATGTTTTTGGTTTTATGTGTGTGTGAGAGAGAGAATATATGTTGTTTACATGTGTATGCATGTGCAAGTATTTTCTTTTTAATAAGACTCTCCCCTCACTATGTCTCATTGTCTCTGCCTTTCAAATGAAAATCATATCCCCAGCCCTTTTTTGTCCCTTAGCATTCTTTTTAAGGCTCTTAAGAACATTTAGGTACTCTGAGCTCTTGAGAAGAATGGTTTTGAAATCAGTTTTATTCTGGGGCTTTTCAGATGATTAATACTGAAATTCCTTGACAACTTTCCAACAGCCGACAAGGAAATTTTTATCAGAATCATATTAATTTTTAGCACCTCTTAAATCATTATTACTGTGTAGCACCATTCTTCACACTGTAGTGCCCACTGCATATATAATCATAGAAAACCATGTGTTGAAGCAGGAATAATACATTTTCAGGGGGAAAGAACTAACCACCCTACTACCTTCCATTGCAACCCTCTTCTTGCAAAACTCAACATAATTGCATTGATGGTAACATAACCTTAGAATACCAAGAACGCTGCTTAGGCCATTTCTGCTTTTTTAATAATAAGTTGGAATTCAACAAGAAGATATTAGAATTGTCATTATCACTAGCAACTCCATCTCAGGGTCTGCTTTGTTAAATACTGTGCAAAGTAGAATCGAGCTTTTGACAAAAGTCAGGTTTAAAGGAGATCAGGTTAGTCAATTCCATGTCTTTTATTACTGCTTAGTTGTTTCAGCAGGTGATACAACTGCATGTGAACACTCTCTCTGAGCACATAATTAATTTCACAATGTTTATTAACATTGTTATTGTCAGAAATGTTCTGCTTCTCTATATATTTTCCCTGAATGCATGTATATGTCTGTGTGTTAACTTGTTTGCTTTGCTTTTTTCAGATTCAGTCTGCACCCATCCTAACCCATGAAGATCCTGTTTTACAGCTGAAGAGCTCTTAGGAGTTCTCTTCCAGAGCCCTTCTATTTGTCCTAAAGAGGGGGAGAGAGGGCCAGTTTGGGCACCTGTTTGTAAGTGCAGGTGACTAAAATGCCATCAGAAGGTAGAACCTGATGGAAAATGGTTTTAGAAGGATGGTCAGGAGAACACATCATGCTCAATTGCTCAATCAGGTGCTTCAGTGTCAGGCTACTGAGATGAGATCTGGAGCAAGGATCAGGCACAGAAACATATTCCTTCCCTCCCCGTGGGCCTGGCTTTTCTCTTTGATATCCATATAGACACCTGAAGGTCTGAGCCAGTTGCTAATCTTGGGCGGTTTCCTTCTTCTCAAAATAGGCAAGCCTCTCATGCCTGGGAAATACAATCATGCCATTTTAATGGGTGTCTGCATTTGTGAGACATTTGATTTATAAAGTCAACTAAATTATTAAGAAGCTCAATTATGAATTGTTTATGAATTGAGTTTATAAATTGTCCAGTTTCTTAATATTTTACCTCCTAGTCCAATCCTTCTAATTTTCCATATTTTGACTAATCTGTAGCACCTCCTCTGGTTCTGGTAGAGGAATTGATCAGAACCAATAATTTATTATCATCACCATTATCAACTATGGATTTTAAGCATCTGGCTCTCTGTTCCCCATTTCTAAGGATGATAACAGCAGTCTGGCAAAGGAGCTCCCAAACCAAAACCTAGGAGCATTCTCATTTGAAATTAACCCTGATTGTAATCCAGACCGTACACCCAGATCAACAGATTGTCCAGATAAGGGGAGCCTTCTAAATATGATTTCTGTGCTTTTTCCTGTTCTAGTCTCCCACCAACTTTTCCATCCTTGAATTATAACCTTGTCTTATATTTTAGGGAGTTATCTTGTTTTTGTAAAATGAGAATGATTAATAGTCTTTTGGCCCTTTTGCATTTTAATTAGACCCTGCAGAAACAACAAAATACTTGTCACCAGAAACTGGAAGATCTTTGCAGCTGGGTGGGACAGGCGGAAAGAACATTGGTGAGCCACCAAGGTAGAGCCACCCAGCGGGATCTTGCTGCTTTGCAGAAGCACCAAAGTGACTTGAAGGTCAGTATGAGTTCATTTATTTTTTGCATTCCTTCAACAGATATTTATAAAGGCTTGCTTGTGCCAGGTGCAGTGCTTAGTGTTAGCAACCTAATGGTAAATATCCCTGCTCGCATGCTTACATTACAGTCTAGTGAAAGAGAATATTATAGATAATCACAAAAATATACAAATAATGATTAACTATTATATCTACAAGGGGTAAATTACATGGGAACATATAACAGAGAGACCCAGTCTAGTCTAGGATGTCTGAAAAGATTACTTTGAAGAAGTGTCACTTAAACTGAGAAATGAAAGATACATAGGGGTTAAAGCACGAAGGGGCAAAAGGAGGAAGAGCATACGCAGGCAGAGGCCTATATATCTGTTGTGAGGTGGGAATGGGATCCAGCTCTACATATTCCAGAATGGAAAGAAAGCTAATTCAGCTGGACTGAACAGAACAAAAGGAAGATTAGTGTTGATGAGGCTGGAGACTAGGCAGTACCGTACGTATCATGCTGGTTCTTAATAGCCTACAGTAAGGATAAGGAGAGTATAAAGGCCTTGACTCAGCCAGAATCCTGTTGTCAACTCTTCTTTATAGAAGAATGATCTCTTTGAGGATAACTCATTACAAAATAAAAATCTCTGCTATTCACCATGTTTATGGGGCCTCCTTTTTTTGTCTTCTTTAAATATTTTCTCAGAAACTTCAATTTAAATTTTGCTTAGAAAATTAAATATTAGACAATTTCTTAATTTAAAAAAATATTTTTAAGTGTATTATTTGCATTGGTTTAGACCTAAACCTTAAGCAAACTATAGTCAGGGACATATGTCTGTTGCAGGTATGTCATACCAGCCGTTCTACCTTCATACTGTTAGAGGTCTGAGACACGCTAAAGTTAAAGGCTCTGCCATCCCTGTTTTCACGTGTTCAGGATTTACAGGACGACATTCAGAATCATGCCGCCTCGTTTGCCAGTGTTGTCAAAGATGTTGAAGGGTTCCTGGAAGAGAACCAGACCAAGCTGAGCACCCATGAGTTGACAGCTCTTCGGGAAAAACTGCATCAGGCTAAGAAGCAATATGAGGCTCTCCAGGAACGGATGCGGGTGGCCCAGAAGGAGCTGGAGGAAGTAGTGACCTCAGCCTTACAGCAGGAGACTGAAAAGGTAACCAGACTGCTATGGTTCTTGGTATTTTGCAAAAAAGGACATTTTGGTACCTACGCAAATGAAAGATAATGAGGGGAAACTGCCACACAGAGCATAGAATCCTGAAAAAGGACTTATTTCAGGAGCAGGTTGGTGAGCCAATGTTTTCTTTTTATAAGAAACATCCTAAACATCCTGACTTAAACATCTTTAAGTCAGGAACAGTTAGTAGGAAGTTCATATTACCCCCCCCCCACCAAAAAAAAAAAATCCAGCTGTTTGTATACCTAGTATTCTGATTAACTGAAAATGTCCAAAAGAATTTAATGAGGAAGGGTAGTACCCTGGGGAGGAAGATGCAAATGGCATATTTCTTACATGAATCTAGACTGGCAATCCAAGAGGGCTAGGGGAAATAACCGTCCCCCAAGCTGTCACTGTAGTTTCAGCGGGAGTCGTGACACTGGGACCAACCTATGAGAATGTCTTCTGCACCCCACTCTGCACTGGAGACTGAATCAGAATACTTTGTCTGGCTGTGGACTCTAATGCTAACAGGGAGATAGAGAAAAGAGAAATAAGTTACCTGAAGGCGAATTTGAACTACATGTATGTATCACTTGGCATATTCTTTTTAGTTAATTAAAATACTTGACAAGTCAGAAAATAGTTTCAGAACTCAATGCTCTGTTTGGCAGAGAAAGGGTAGGAGAAGTTGGTATTTCCCTTAGGGAAGAGCAGCCAGGTAACTGAGTGTGACTGTGTTATCTCTTACCCTAGCAAGCTGGTGTGTCCCTTTTGCATACCTAGATATGATACCGTGGGGCCGCGCTGGGGTACCAGGACTAAATCACCTCTTAATAAAATAAAACCACTTAAATCCTGGGATTTGCTCCCCCTCCCCATTAAAGCAGTAAGATATAGACAAAATATAGAGGTTATTTTAAATAATTATTTTTCTACATATTTAGATGCTCATTCTTTTTTGTGTGTTCAAAGGCTTATTATACCCAGTCTTAGAGCTTTTCTTTTTCTTTAGCATAAAAATTTCCTTTTTGATTTAACCTGTAACTGCTGAACATCTAAGACCTTCTCACTGAACATCTTCTGGCTTTCAGAGTAAAGCCGCAAAGGAACTGGCAGAGAACAGGAAAAAGATTGATGCTCTCTTGGACTGGGTGGCTTCAGTGGGATCACCTCGTGGACAGATGGAGCAGCCGTCAGAGGCTAGCCTGGAGAAAGGCGCCTTGGATACCCCTGATGGTCACATGGGAGTGAACCAAGCCTCAGAGAAACTGGACAAGCAGTGTGAGAAGATGAAGGTGAGGATGTTAGCTTGTCCTTACCATGCTATGGACTCTCTTCTGCCCTGGGCAAGTCACCATAACCTCCTTGCTCCTAAATCCAGTGAGCACTTCTCAGTTCCTCTTCTTTGATGTCTCAGCAGCTTTGACACTGCAGCACACTTCCCTTGAAATACTCCCTCCTTACTTTACATAGCACTGCTCTGCCCATGATAATCTGTATTCCCTCCCCCGAGACACCTTTACAAATACTGATATGCTTTTAGGTAGTATCATAGGCCTCCTCTCTCATCTTTCAGAATATGCTTTCCTTGTGTAGTCTCATCCATTCATAACACTTCAGTTACCATTTGCACTAAACAATTATACATATATATTTGTCTCCAGCCCAAATATCTACCCTGAGCTTCAAGCTATTGTATAAATCTATCTTTCTTTTGGCAACTTGGAATCAAGCACCTCAAACTGAAAAATAGAATCCCTGTTTACTATAATACCCCTCCCCCAATTAAACATGTTCTTTATTCCGATGTTCCCATTTAATTTTCTGAATTAGACATCATCCTAGATTCCTTCCCCTGTCTCACTTTTTTATATAGAATCAGTCATCAAATCCCATTCACAGTCAGCCAGACTATGTCTCCACTGAGATGTTACTGCAGTTCAGACCACTATCAGGCCCCGCTTGTATTATTCTAGTAGCTTCTACTGGTCTCCTTGCCATTTGGCTTTTATCCTCTCATCCACCCCAACACTAAGTGATCTTTCTAAAATGCTGTATCCTTTTAATGGTTCCCTCTTGCACTCATAAAACCATTTCTTAACTATTTATCTCTACTCGCTTATTTATTCACTTAGCAAATATTGAGTACCTGCTATATATCAGGCATTAGAGGTAAACCAGTGAACCAACCAGATAAACTGTCTCCTGGGACATTGACTCAGGCACATCATATTGCATGTTTAGAAGATGATTATATATTCAAGGCACTTAAGAAATACAAGGATCATATATTTTAGTAGTGATATCTTTCTAGCACAGAAAACTGGGCTTAGCTGGAGTGATTCTGTAGAACAGCTTGTGTGGGCCATTGCCTTACTGTGTATTAACCGGATTTCTGCCTCTGGCATGCCCATCATGCGCTTGGAAGATTCATTGTAGTGTGTCCCCTAAAGCCCTGGCACTCTTGTAGCCGCACAGAGCGGAGATGGCTCTGCTGTCACAGGAACCTTCCTGACACCTCTTGCTGGCAACAGTCAACCTGAAGGAAACTGCCTGGGAAGGAAACTGTGTTACTTCTGGGTGGATGGGTTGGAGGATGAGAAGGGAACACCCACGTGGTGCACAGACAGGTTGTGGTACTAGACGCCCCTGCTATCTACTTGAGCAGTATGCATTTGTCACTGCAGCTTCGCTGAGAGAGTGTGGGACTCTGAGACTATTCGATTACTCTTGATACAGGTTGAACCTGGATGATATTCTGAAGAAAAGTGGGCTATGGTCCCTCTCTAGGTTGTTGCATAAACAATATAGATAATTGGGAACACTGACTGAAATCCTACTTACTTCTGTTAGACTCAGGGAGAACATCATTAAAACAACCACTACTGCCCTTGGTTCACTTATATTCCATCACAGTAGAAAAAAGGTCCACATGGAAACACATGGAGACGGCGCATACAAATTACCTATATTGTCCAGAAACACAGTTCACTCTCACTAATATATACATTGTTTACTTAATGAGTTAATTTCTTAGCTCTTTCCTGTTAGGGACAGTCTTCATAGGTAATTGACTGACACATCTGATAGCTAAGAATTTGCAGTTTTTATATTGTCCCTTGTATGGCTCACGCCGTTTATTCTCTCCTTCCATTAATGTGGTAACTATCAGTTGGCTCTGTGTACCTTCTCTTAGACTTAGGGTGGCTTAGTGAAGAGAGTCATGTCAACAGTTTATCCCATAACTATCTACATGACCTTAGTCTTTTTGGTAATACATCTTTTTGGTAATCACTTAACCACATCTTTAATATGGATATTGTATTGTCTTCCTACGTTACAGATTGTGCCACAAATCAGATGAGCTAATAATATATGTAAAATATCTTTGAAAACTGTAAGATTCTTTATGTGTACGTTCAGCTGGAATTAGCATATGGCATAATTCTTAGAGAGAGACTGGTGATTTCTGAGCAGCTATAAAAGTAGCCTACAGAGGTCTCTCTCTACCTCCAGCTGTAGACATAAGCAAAATATTGTAGTGTCCCTACTGATTTGTTTGGGGGGATTTTTTTTGCCAGGCTCGTCACCAAGAATTGCTATCTCAGCAACAAAATTTCATCCTGGCCACTCAGTCAGCTCAGGCCTTCCTGGACCAGCATGGCCACAATCTCACACCTGAGGAACAACAGATGCTGCAGGAGAAGCTAGGAGAGCTAAAGGAACAGTATGCTTCCTCCCTGGCCCAGTCAGAGGCAGAGCTGAAGCAGGTGCAGACGCTACGGGATGAGCTGCAGAAGTTTCTGCAGGATCATAGAGAGTTTGAGAACTGGCTGGAACGGTCCGAGAGAGAGCTGGAGCACATGTATAAGGGAGGCAGCAGCCCCGAAGCCCTTCCCTCCCTTCTTAAGCGGCAGGGGAGCTTCTCGGAGGATGTAATTTCCCACAAAGGAGACTTGAGATTTGTGACTATCTCAGGACAGAAAGTGTTGGACACTGAAAACAGCTTTGAGGAAGGCAGAGAACCATCAGCAACTGGAACCTTAGTGAAGGACAAGCTAAAGGATGCAACAGAGAGATACACTGCTCTCCATTCAAAGGTATGTATGGAAGAGGCTCCTGGCAGCCTCTGGTGAAATAATCTTGTAGCCCTCACACAACTGTAGATGGTTTCTGAGGCTTAGAAACCTCAGGACACAATGAGTGAGCTAATTTGTATATATGTTGGCCATAGACAGAATGTCTCTATGACCTATGCAAAAATGTAGAAGGTGGAGGCCCACGGCTAATGCCTGGCACTTGCAATATCAGGGGCATATCCCACTCCAGTGGTGAAGGTGGATGAGCTTGCCTTTTGTATCCTGACCAGCAGACATGGGCTCTTGAGAGACATAGCACAGGAGAAACTTAAACCAAGTATACAGTCTGTATTCCTGGACAGAGCATGCAGGGTAAATCCTTGTCTTTCTTCCTATCAAAGAATTCCATTTAGCTCCTAAGGTTTAGAATCTAGTCAGTTCTTCTCGCCTGTCTTCTAGTTTGTGTCAGTACCTCTAACCCCCAAAGAGGAACACCTTTGTACCTCTCAATCCCATTGCTGCCTGCAACCTGTTGTATATTTCTTTGGTGGCTTGTCACACAACTCACTAAATCTTTCCTCGTATGTAATAAAGTTGAGGTGAGTAGTATGGATCAAACGAATAGTATGGATCAAACCCACTCATAAAATGTCGTTGCTACCCATCCTTCAGTGGAGGTCCTGGCACTACCCCTAACTGTAGTTACAGTGAGTTCCCTAACAAAGCTGGGTGTCTCTTTGCACTATGCCTAGGAAGCTGCTGCCTTTGACCTGGCCTTCCTTAAGCTTGCTTTTCGTCCTTTCTTTGGCACAGTGTACACGATTGGGCTCTCACCTGAACATGCTACTAGGCCATTATCAACAGTTCCAGAATGGCACTGACAGCCTGCAGGCCTGGATGAAAGCTTGTGAGACTGCTGTGGAGAAGCTCCTCTCAGATACTGTTGCCTCTGACCCTGGGGTCCTGCAGCAGCAGCTTGCAAGAACAAAGGTAAGCCAGGACACAGGCTATTGTACCGCATGGCTCCACCAACCAAATTAAAGCAAGTACTGGCATTCAGGTTAAAGGCAGTGTTTGGGATGTCTTGGACAAGATCTAATTCCTAACAATTTATTCTCATATCTGTGGCTGTAGATAAGCTGAGAATTATTCTATAAAACAGCATAGTATTTCTAGATTCCTAAAACCAGCTTTGATTACTCATTCAAATGTTTTTCTTTTGTCCTTTTTCATGGACAAGCAGCAGTTGCAGGAAGAACTGGCTGAGCACCAAGTACCTGTAGAAAAGCTCCAAAAAGTAGCTTGTGAACTCATGGAAATTGAAGGGGAGCCAGCCCCAGACCACAAGCGAATTCAAGAAACTACAGGTATGAGGCAGCTCTAGGAATAGTGCTGTCTTAATTCCTAGTATGTATGCCCATTCTGTAATAGATCCCAATTGTTTTGTACAAGCGTCTGGTGCTAGTTGAGATAGAAACATGAATAGCTCATCCTCTCGTGAACTTTATTCTTGTATCTTTGAAGGACCTTTGCGGTCTGGCTTTAACCCCTTTTCCCCTGGCATTCTGCCTTCTAGCCACACCCTCCTTCTTTCCTGTCCCAAGTAAACTAGTCATTTCTTCATTGCTTTACCACTAAAGTTTTTCCTGTTGCTTAGGTGATAACATTAATTGAGTGCTTACCATGCCTGGTGAAATTTTGTTCCTGCTTCAAGGTGTAGCGAACAGGTTACTTCCTTTACAAAGTCCTGACCACCGCCATCACCCCCCAAAAGAAATAAAAGATAAAAAATAATTGTTCTTCTTTCAGGCTTCTCTAGAGCTCTTCATACCATTATAGCAATTAGGATTTTATTTTCCAGTTAGATGTGGGGTGCCTTCCTCTGCCTATGCTCTCTTTTTAGAATCTTTGGTTTGTAGAAGGCAGGGACTTTATTGTGATTATCTTTAGCCCTCAGAATCTAGCATCATTTCTGGCACTTAGTAGGTGCTAAATAAATAATGCTTATGGAATTTGGCTCAAATACTAATGCCTTTTAAGCTTATTCCTTCTATTTTTCTTAATGTCTGTTGTTATTATAATAAATGTGCAATTTAAATACATTTTTTAAAAAAGGAAAACACAAAAATAGTCTCTATTCCCTCTTTTTATGACCTTGATTTTCCAGATTCCATACTTAGCCATTTCCAAAGCCTCTCCTGTAGCCTGGCTGAGCGCTCTGCTGTGCTGCAGAAGGCAATTGCCCAGTCTCAGAGTGTGCAGGAAAGCCTGGACAGCTTGTTGCAGTCCATCAGGGAAGTCGAAAAAAACCTGGAAGAGGAGCAAGTGGCATCCCTATCATCAGAAGTTATCCAAGAAGCCCTGGCCACTAACATGGTGAGACCTCTACCCCAAGAGTTTGCATAGAGGGTATATTTGCCATCTTTCATAATTATATCACTTTGAAAAAGTATCAGGAGAAGAATTCATTTTCATGACTCTTCTGATGATGAGGCTTAGACATGGTGACCAATCCACATGAAGATAATTGCTGCTCAATTTCTAAACTGTAGTTAAACTTGGAGAACAGTAGCAATAGCAAAGTCATTTGGTGGAATGGCTTAGAGAAGTAGGGGGATGAGACACAGGGGATTCTGAAGGCTCAGTTGCAGTCCTCCACCCCTCTTTGAGGAGGTGAGCATGTAGTTATTAGAAGTTTATTAGTTTGTGGCTCAGGTATCCTAGAATAAGTGAGCCAGGAGCTGACAGACATGTCCTTGATGACAGAAATTGAAGCAGGACATTGCTCGGCAAAGGAGCAGCTTGGAGGCCACCCGTGAAATGGTGACGCGATTCATGGAGACAGCAGACGGCACCACAGCAGCAGTGCTGCAGGGCAAACTGGCAGAGGTGAGCCAGCGCTTCCAGAAGCTCTGTCTACAGCAGCAAGAGAAGGAGAGCTCCTTGAAGAAGCTCCTGCCCCAGACAGAGATGTTTGAACATCTCTCTGATAAGCTACAGCAGTTCATGGAAAACAAAAATCGGATGCTGGCCTCTGGAAATCAGCCAGATCAAGATATTGCACATTTCTTCCAGCAGATCCAGGTGAGGATGTACCTGCCAAATTGACAGAATAAAGGGAAAAGAAGGGCAAGGAGGGGACCAACATTTACTCAGTACAGAAGGTGATAGTCATGTACTGGAAAGTTTACTGGCATTATTATCACAGCCATCCTACAAGCTAGATGTTGCTTGTCCCTTTTTAAAAAATACAGCCTAGATTTATTTTTCACTCATCCTACATGTTCAGCCCAGATCAGCAGGATACTTAGATCATCATGGTCACTCAGGGATTCAAGTTGATGGAAAATGGAAACTTCATCCTGACATAAGTCTTTACGATTGTTGCTTCAGCAAGAGGAAAGAATATCCTATACATTTACCTTTTGTTAGTCAAAGCAAGTTTTACTTGACCACACCTGACTGTGGTATACATAATTCTACTATGTAGCTAGAAGGCACAGAGCTAGAAATATCTGGTGAAGAGTATTACCTACCAAGGACATACACATATGTCCAGGAGTGGAATTGCTGGGTCATAGTATATGCATATCCTTAATTTGACCAAGGAGTAGCAGCCCCATTCTGTTTCACCGGTCCATCTAGTCATATACCTTAGCACACTGTTATGCCTCTTAGATATCTTTTTTATCTTTTAGCGTGTATTTATTTATAAGGATCAGAGGATTTAATACATTTCCTATTTGCTTGGCAGGAGCTCAGTTTGGAAATGGAAGACCAACAGGAGAACCTTGATACTCTTGAGCATCTGGTCACTGAACTGAGTTCCTGTGGCTTTGCTCTAGACCTGTCTCAGCACCAGGACAGGATACAGAACCTCAGAAAGGACTTCACAGAGCTACAGAAGATAGTTAAGGAACGGTGAGTTCTTATATGTGTTGGTCAGTGTCAGGGAGCTAATTTTTTTTCATGCCATTGAGTAAAATGATTATCTCATCATTCATCGCTAGAATCTAAAGGTGGCATCAAGATACCATGGCGGGTATGGCTCAGGTGGTTAAAGTGTGATACCATAACAGAAAGGTTTCGGGTTCACCCGACTGGTGTAGCTCAGTGGATTGAGCGCGGGCTTGTCAACCAAAGGATCAGAGGTTCCAGTCCCAGTCAGAGCAAATGCCTAGGTTGCAGGCCAGGTCACCAGGAGAGGGCACAGGAGAGGCAACCACTGTTGATGTTCTCTCCCTCTCCCCTTCCCTTCCCCTCCCTCTAAAAATAAATAAATAAAAATCTTTCAAAAATTTTTTTTAAAAAAGAAAGGTTGCGGGTTTGTTCAGTCCCTGGTCCAGGCACATGTGATCCGTGGTCTGGCCGCGTACAGAGTCAACCAATTGATGCTTCTCTCTTACATCACATTTCTCTCTCTCCTTTCTCTCTCCCTTCCTCCTTCTCTAAAAGCAATGAAAAAAAAAAGCCCTCAGGTGAGGATTAAAAAAATAAATAGAAATAAAGGTGGCATCAAGAATTTTGGAAAAATTTGGAAAGTGCCTCTTTCAACCACAGTACCCAATCTACTTGATGCTTAGTGGTTTTTCTATTACTAAATAATGGACTTTTTCTCAGTAATGGGGCTCAGTTCTCTCTCTGTCCCATCAAAAGCCGAGGTCACCTGGACTAAACAAAACAAATTTGGGTCAGCAAGTAAGATTGTGACAGGATTTTAAATACAGAGAAAATCTGGAGACTTATTAGACATAATTAAGGATTCTCTTGGCATTCACCTTGCTTGTTTTGACCACATTTAAGTTGCTGGGGTTGTTTGTTTTCTTAAGGCAAACACAGATTATGTGACAAAGGTGGCTGGTGTCAGGTTAACAGCTCACTGTTGAAAAGCCGTGATTCCTCCATTAGAAAGCCTCCTGTGGAGTTAAGAGCTTGTTAAGATTTCTTCTCTTGGGTTAGCTGTAAATATACTCTTGATTCAGCAGGTGACAGCCTTAGTGACTAGAGGAAAGTAGTTGCTCAAACCAGTGCAGGTCATTTAGGGGTGGAGAGAGGAGGGAGACAAGGATCAGGAAGGCTCTGTTGGTCTTCCCCTACAATAAGACCTTTTAGCGCAGGCTTGAAGTTGGAATAGATGTGGCCGGCCATTTCCAAAAGTGAACCCCAAATTGATTCCACCCTTCTCCTAGATTTTTATTTTATTCGTGAGTGTACTTACCCTAACTCCTAAGATCCTCTGTTTTAGCATCTTGCTAAAGAACTAGACCTTGAAAGAGTTAAACACCTAAAAAGTAGCAGAGCTGCACTTAAGATCCAAAGCCTGCATTCTTTCCATTGTATCACACTACCTAAATAGCAGGCTCCCTTTAGTTTTTCTCACTTTCACTTTAGCTTAGGGTAAGATTGAAGACTCCTTTCCCCAGAAATGTCTAAACAAGGGCAAGGGATTCCTTAGTTTGATGCTCTCCTACATTATATGTGGTTGTTTAGCCAAAGATGTTGTGGAAAAGATGATGGGAAGGAAAGACCCTGTTAGAAAACTGATGCCTAGAGTCCCAGAATGAACTTAGTTTTAGTTCAACTGACTTCTTTACACTGCTTAGTCTGGCAAGTAACAAAATTTCTTTGCTGACAGAGAGGAAGATGCATCATCTTGCCAGGAACAATTGGATGAATTCCGGAAGCTGGTTAGGACTTTCCAGAAATGGCTGAAGGAAACTGAAGGGAGTATTCCACCCGCAGAGACTTTCATGAGTACTAAAGAGCTGGAAAAGCAGATTGAACACCTTAAGGTGGGTGAAAAAGGTCTCCAAGAGTTGGGCTAGACAGCAGTTTACAACTATTTATGGACTCATTTCCAACTGTGATGGGGAAGTGGTGTGAGAAATCCAATTTATCCATCTACATCAGAATAGAAATTCCCACCTACCCTAACCCCCCACCCAAGCACTAAGGCACAAGAAATCTCCCATTTGAAAGCCAAAAAAAATAATCCAGGAATAACACCTATGAAGCTTTGCCTATTTCTTGGATGCCTCTCATTCTATGGTGGGTCATAGAAAAGATATTTGTAAAAATCCAGTCCTTGAGCATCTTAAATTCTCAATGTATGTTTGAGAATTAGAAAGTTATCTGTGAGCAAGTGACAAAATACATGATCCAGAAATTGAGGAGATAAGAACTAGTACTACAACTCATATAGGAAAAGTTATAATCAGATGATTGGAAGGGAGCTTCAAAGGTAGGTAGCCTTTTTCCCATCCTCTGCAGAACTCCTCTGTACCATTTTTGGTTTGTAGTCATCAGACCTCTGCTTGTTCCTCTAACACATCTCTTCTTTTTGTTGAAACCAGCCTCCAACTAACTCATACATTTGTCCTCATTGTCTTAGTAAAGAGGATTTATCTTGAACAGATAAAAGAAGAGCGTATGATTGGTTTCACAGAGAGAATTATAGGAGCATTTGCTGTAGGGAATTCCCTAGAGCAGAGGTTCCCCAGTTTCTTAGTTCACAATACCCTTAATGTTTCAAAAAATTTTTCATGGCAACACAAGGCCAAAAACATAAATAAAAAACCTCAGTTGCTAAGTGGTCAGATCCAAACAACTTAATAGTAGTTATTCACAGGGTGTCCAACAGGTGTCACTTATTTCCCTCAAAAATTTAAAATATCCTGTGTCAGTACATAGTTTGGGAACTGTGACCCTTCAGAGTCAGGAGTGATTAATAAAAGAACTGACAAGCTGTGACTTGATAAGGTTCAGTCTGAACTAGACAGCATGAGCTTGTTAGATGTTCATGGCTCTTTCTCTGTTCGTTGTCAGGGAAATTTAGTGTGACGGAAGGGATTATAGGCCAGGATGGTGTCCCAGTTTTGAAAGGAGTGCAACCTTACTGCTGCGGCAGGCAGTCACATCTTAGAGACACATGACCTGGTACTTTGGTCGCAGAGTGGATGCCATTGTTTCCTGATGGCTTCCTACTGAAGTGAGAGCTCTGATGTCAAACCTGATATAAAGTTCCCTTGAAAGTACAAAATGTAGCCTATGATTCCATGTATTTCTCTACCTTTCAATGTCTAGCTCCTCATTTTATTCTCCAGTGACCATTTCCTTTTCATTCTTTATATGTATGTTGTTCCCTTTGTCCACCTGACAAACTCGTACCTTAAGTCAAAGCTTTCCTCCCTCCAGTCAGAGTTAAATGTCTCCTTGTTCTCTCAGAGTCTACTGACTACATACTTCTGTAATAGCTTTTCTCACATTATAATGGGATTGATAATCTGAGCTCCTGGTTTTAAGAACTGTGTCGTTATCTTACTGTGTATCCACAGTGTTTAGCATGCTGCCTGCCCTATAGTAAACGCATCCAGTAAATATTGGATGGATGGATGGATGGATGGATGGATGGATGGATGGATGAGAAGGTCCTGAATATTCCATGATGTTCTTCCACACCTTGGCTGGTTAAACCAAGATCTTAAAATGGCTAATTACATGAGGACGGTCTCTTAATTCTTCAAAACTTTAGGACGTATATGTAGAAGAATAGGTATTCCTTCTTATGGGGAGAAAGCTCCCAGATGTTATGTTTAGCTGTTTTGTTCTTCACACAGGGTCTCCTAGATGACTGGGCAAGTAAGGGGACTTTGGTAGAAGAAATCAATTGCAAAGGCACTTCTTTAGAAAATCTCATCATGGATATCACAGCACCCGACTCCCAAGCCAAAACAGGTGAGTTCAGCCTCTTAAAAATGTAGTGAATAAACCTTATTCTTTGCCTTGGTCTTTGTTAATGACCCCTTTTAATAAAAGTCAGAAACAAGGTTGGGGGAAGGTGTATGAAGTTGTCTTCCCCCTCAATCTGGTCTGTTTTCCATTTGCTATATAACATTGCTCCGTTTTGCAGAATTCCTTCCCATGATGGGAAAAAGTAAAGGCACTAGTTGGCCCACTTAGAACTGTCGAACATGCATAGGAGGATTAAAATGGATTTCCTAACTTGAAGATTTTTTGTTTTATACGTGGGAATGGGATGGCTGCACACATGTTTAAATCGGGGTCGGCCCTGGGTGGTGTCAGCTGGTGTCTTGGGAGAAGCGAAATATTTAGGAGTCAGTATCGGTACACCAGGAACTGGCCCATTTCTTGGAAGTAGATACAAAGATTCTGTCCAGATACATGCATAATCTCTGGCTGCAAATTAAGTCTTTTTAAAAAATCCATTATGCACTCATTTTGACTTGCTGGCTGTGGATTGGTACTTCATAGGTTTTGTTACCAGGCTATGTTAATGTACCACTATAGTCACTTAAGGTGTGGGGAAAATTACTTTTTTTCCTCCTGAAAATGGCAACTTTTCATTGTGTGCTAAAGTTCAAAGATCTGTGGGCATTTACCTAGAACTTCAAACTGAATTGAGTTCAATATTGAATTACTAAAAATACTGACAACGTTTCAGGGAATTGGTGATTTTAATATTTTAACACACGAACCTCTCTAAGTTGAGTGGCTTGTTAGTGTGTGACTATATCAGGGATTGGCAGACATTTTCTATAAAGGGCCAAATAGTAAATAGTTTAGGCCTGTGGGCCATATGGTGTCTGTCACAACTGTGTGCCCCGGCCATTGCAGCACCAGAGCAAGCGCGGACAGTACAGACATGTCTGGGGTGCTGTGTTACAAGCCTTGATGTACAGAAACAGGCAGAGGGGCAGATTGGGCTGGTGGGCTCTAGTTTCCTGACCCCTGACTAGACCAGTGGTGTTTCAAACTTCTTAAAGCACTAGATTTTTATTTATTTATTTATTTTTTACTTTAAATCTCATACAGGACTCTACTACATAAAACAAAAATAATATTTTGTTAGCATAAGTTCCCCTTATAATTTACTTTATAGTATTCATTTGTTATGAAATCCATTAATGAAAATATTGAGACTATCTTTATGAATATTAAAATTTGCAAAAGAAGTATTAGATAACAGCTTTATCATCTGATTTATTTCTAAGTTTTGTTTGATTGCATTGTATCCAGAAAATAGGATTCACATAGATAAACAGTTGTAAATGATGACAGCCCTGGCGGGTGTAGCTCAGTGGATTGAGTACCGGCCTGTGAACCAAAGGGTCGCCAGTTCAATTCCCAGTCAGGGCACATGCCTGGGTTGCTGGCCGGGTCCCCAGTATGGGGCACATGAGAGGCAACCACACATTGATGTTTCTCTCCCTCTCTTTCTCCCTCCCTTCCCCTCTCTCTAAAAATATATAAATAAAAGCTTTTTAAAATTAAATGATGACAAATGTTTTTAAACATTCACTTTATAATCACAAGAGTACTCTTCGGTTAAGCTGATCTAGAAGCTTGAAAGGGATGTAGTAAGAAATTCTCTTTCAAGTTAAGTCACCAGGAATAGTCAATGAGGACTCTTTTTTTTTTTTTTTTTCCTTAAACATAGAAAACACCTAAAACTGGTGATGAGGACAAAAACAGTCTATAACCTGACATCGTTATGACCTGAAATGTTAGAAATTCTGTTATTACAGAGTTTTACCCTAATGTGTGTCTGCTCTGAGAAGATGTACCTCACCCTTTTGACACTTTATTTAATGTAGATGTTTTTCTTTGGACATGAGTGGCCATGTGTAAATTTGAATGTTGTAAAGTGCAAATGAAGAGCTACAACCTTTCAATCAGTAACACTCAAAGAGAACCTTAAATGTATGTGTAGAGGTGCAGGAGCTTCTTTATTCTCCTCAGAAAAAGCAGCATACAACTGGCCCTTAGTATTCATGGTTTCCTTTTCTGCGATCCAACCAATTGCAGATCGAAAATATTTTTTTAAAATACTGCATTGTTGCTGACTTGTGCTGTATAGTTAGGCCAAGGGTGGTTGCATCTGTACTGAGTATGTACAAACCTTTGTTTTCATCATCCTTTTCTAAACAATACAGTACAGCAACTATATTTACATAGCATTTGCATTGTGTTAGGTGTTATAAGTAATCTGGAGACGATTTAAAGTATACAGGAAGACACAGATCACATGCAAATACTCTGCCATTTTACATAAGGAACTTGAGCATCCTTGGGTTGTGGTGTGTGTGAGGGGATCCCAGAACCAATCCCCTGTATGTATGGAGGGGTGTCTGTAAATTGGTTGTATGTAGTAAGTTAAGATGTGGTTGAACATAATTGAACATGCATGTTTCATTGCCATTTCTAAGTTTTAGAAATATATTCTGAATATTAAATGGAAGCCAAACATTTACAGAGTCCCGAAAGAGCACCTCCTTAGGCGCTTGAAAATCATTAGCCTGAGTATTCTGAGTTTTCTTCCAACTCTGAAAAATCGTGAATGTCCTAGTTCCTTACGTTCATGTAGCTCTTCTTGTTTCATAACTGCTTTCACATACATTACCTCACGACTTCTCTGTCGTAACCCCATGAGGGTTGACGGGATAAGCAGTGTGAGCTTCATATCCTAGGGAAGAATCTGAGGTCTTCCCATAGATTGAAGCTCACATACCAAGTTAGTGACAGTCTTGGCTAGAACATTCTTCTCCTAATTGTAAGTCCAGTTTCCTTTTGGCCATCACCACACTGCAATGAAATATGATCTTTGTGTTTGATTCATTTTTAATTGAAAATACACTAAAAGCTTTATAATCACTTTTTAATACAATGTTGCACATAATTTTTTCCACAGTGAAATCAGTGCACAGGAGAGGTTTATTCTGTCCTTGTAATGTAACATTATATCGTGAATATTCTTCACATTTCCGAATAATCTTTATAATTACATGGTCTGGTTTTTACTTAACTTGGGAAACTCCTCTGAAATACAAAGAATAAACTCGGGGAGAATATACGTAAGTGAAATTGTGGTAATTAGAAACAGAACCAAAGGCCCAACGCAGAATTCACGGGAATGCTAATGAGCCAAACTTATTGTCACCTAGAATTTCTGTTTTCTGGTGGCAGAAGGGGAGCAGAACGTCATGAAAGAAAAGATAGGGAAATCTTCCTTTCGAAACAGTATAAGAAGGGCTCATTTTAATTCCTTTATTAAAAGAATGCTGCTTTTTATGTCCTTGACTGTACTTAACTGTTCATTTTTATTATGTTGAAGGACATTGATATTTAAGTTCAACCCTTTTGGATTTATTAGAGATAAATAAAGGTACTCAAACCTCATTTCAAAGTATGTCAGATATGATTCTAAAGAATTTAGCCCTGGCTGGTGTGGCTCAGTGGATTGAGTGTAGGCCTGTGAACCAAAGGCTTGCTGGTTTGAATCCCAGTCAGAGCACATGCTTGGCTTGCGGGCCAGGTCCCCAGTGGGCGGGCACGTGAGAGGCAACCACACATTGATGTTTCTCTCCCTCCCTTTCTCCTTCCCTTCCTCTCTCTGTAAAAACAAATAAATAAGTAAAATCTTTTTTTTTTTTAAGAGTTTAATCATTTTACCAATACTTGCTTCACAAAATTAGGGCAGGGTCCAAAGAATTCAAATCGGAGATTGAAGAAGGAAATTTGGATTTCCTCTGGAAAGGATTAGGAATCATTACTGCTAAAGAGCTGAAACACCTTGAGTGACACTTTGTTGCCTGGCAGCGAAAATGATTTGTCTCTTTCCATGAGTATGTTGTCTTGTGCTGTGTTAACTTCCTGATAACCCAAGCTTAAAGTGAGTGCCAAAGAACAAATTCAGTTGCCTCTATGTATTCCTAACACGTTTGTCTCGCCCTGTTTGTCTCTCTGTCCTTCTGCTCAGGTTCCATACTGCCCTCTGTAGGAAGTTCTGTAGGCAGTGTAAACGGATACCACACCTGCAAAGGTGAGAATGCCATTTCAACAGTGCCTCTATGTTGGGTGTTTTAGGACAGTGTTCATGTTTGCATCTGTGTATGTTTCCATATGTGTGGAAGAACTGCTGCCAGGATGGGTGTGAGGGTAGAAGTCTGGGGAGAAGCAAGTGATGCCTTTTTTTGCTAGCTATAGGCCAAACAATTTGGCAGCCAGTGAAATAAAGGAACATACTAAGGAAATAAACTGGACCATTAGATAAGACCATATGCAAAGACCTTGAAGATGATATATGTGAATCTTTGAATTACGAAGAAGCTATACAGGACAGGTAGTCTAGTCTAGCCCTCAACCTCCCAGTTAGGTGTCTCCTCTCTAGTGTAGAGAAAAGGGAGCAAGAGAATGCCCCAAAACAACTTTCATCACTTTCGTTGTTCCCATGTTCATTAAGCATTTTATTTATATAGCTGAGTATATAATGCCAAAATCAGAAAGCAGATTAATGAGAGCTCTTTTGCTTTGTGGATGTAAACAGGAACTTTCCTGTGACTTATCAGGAAGATACTCTCTAGTTCTCTAGAAGGAATAGGAGAGGTGCTTAATCTTGATAAATAATTTAGTAGTTAGGAACCAGTGGGGTTGCGCGGAGACCTGATTTCTGTTTCTATCATATTAGATCTGACGGAGATTCAGTGTGACATGTCAGATGTAAACTTGAAATATGAGAAGCTTGGGGGAGCACTTCGAGAACACCGGGAAAACCTTCAGGCTGTCCTCAGCAGAATGCAGGAAGTTCAGAAGGAGGCAACCTCAGTCCTGCAGTGGCTGGAGTCAAAAGAGGAAATCCTAAAAGGCATGGATGCCTCTTCATCTCCAACCAAGACAGAAACAGTGAGAGCCCAAGCTGAATCTAACAAGGTACTGTGTTTCCGTTGGCTGCACCCCAAACACTAAAGGGTAGGGACTGTTGTTCCTGCGTTCCTGCCCGAGCCCAGAGACCTGAGGTGAGACACGACTAACCGTCCCAGTCGTGATGAGCAGCAGCATGGTTGACTTGCAAATGCTTAATATGCCTAAACCCTCCCAGAGGATTATCTTGCCTATGAAATTAGAAATTGTTACAAGTCAGATTCGGAAGCCAAACCAGGTGTGTTTGCAAAGAGAATAGCCCTCCTCAGATGCATGGGCTCTTTGAAAATGGGATCTCATTTTCTATAATGCTGCAAACCAAGCCATTCTCACCTATGCACCTTTCCAACTCTTGGAGGGCTCAAAATAGCTGTGATTGCAGTTCATTCTTAAGATGATATCTAAGGAAAATATCAGAGGAAAATCGTATAGAAAATCCTGTAAAAAATTTTTACCAAAATTTTTATATTCCAATTGAGCATAGCATGTCACCTCCAATTATATAAACATCATCATCATCCTCATGATTGTATCTTGACACTTTTAGTTTTTCGGGAGTAATAATTTCTTTTTATTGGGTTCTACTAATATGTTGAACATAAAAGAAATTGAGATTCCGCCATTTAGATTTTTGCTTTAAACTAAAAATTGAAGCAGAAAGTTTGAGTGTCTTAAAATCACTGAACAAGTCATGAATAGGATCAGAAGTGCAGCCTAAAATTGCCGCCCTGTCTCCCAGTCATTTCCTCCTTACTCATATCTTTGTTTCTTGCCCAGAAATCTTACGGCATACATGACATTCTTTCTCCTAGGCCTTCCTGACTGAACTGGAACAGAATTCTCCAAAAATCCAAAAAGTAAGGGAAGCCCTGGCTGGATTACTGATAACATATCCCAACTCACAAGAAGCAGAAAACTGGAAGAAAATGCAGGAAGAGCTTAGTAAGTTACCACAGGGATGTTATAAATTCACCTTGTCTAAATTGCTTATCTTCCAAAAAATCCAGAATTTCAACACATTGTATAGACCAGGAATTACTTTTAGTTAATTTTCATAAACAAATAAGAGGCCTAGATAGGGTCAGAGTGTGAACTTGATTAGGGAAAAAATTTAGAGATTCCACTCAAAGTGTCAGAAGTTTGGCTTTCTTGGGTAAGTCAGAGTGACAGTCTGCCGTGATCAAGAACTAAAGAGAGTATTGATGATAAAAATGAAAAATGGGAAATAATATTAAATAGCCAATGAAGGGATTAAATAAATTATGCTGTGTTCATAACATTGAACCATAAATGATGTAGATGAATAGTTATTAGTATGAAAAAACTTATTGGCATCAAAGACGTTTACAATATAGAAAGTTTTAAAAACAGGCTATAAAATAATATCTATATAAAGATATATTCTATGTTTGTATGTAGTCCTGTGCAATGTTATTGCCTGTCTAGTTTCATATAACCAGCACCACAATCAAGAGACAAAACTGTTTGTTATTTTAGTTAAAATTAAATGAAAGTTATTTTTAACTCTAAAAAATATTTAAATAATGCTCCAGGGGTCATTTCCTGTAGTTTATTAGGAACATAATTCAGGGACGGGGCCTGTGGCTGATGAGAGTAAAGGAATACTTTTTCTCATTTCCTCTCTTCAGATTCCCGGTGGGAAAGGGCCACAGAGGTGACAATGGCTCGGCAAAGGCAGCTAGAGAAATCTGCAAGTCACCTGGCCTGCTTCCAGGCTGCAGAGTCCCAGCTCCGGCCCTGGCTGATGGAGAAGGAACTGATGATGGGAGTGTTGGGGCCCTTGTCTATTGACCCCAACATGCTGAATGCACAGAAACAGCAGGTCCAGGTGAGCAATGCAGCTAAATGCTTCAGAGCAAAGAAGGTGGGGTCACATCAACCTGGGTTTGAATGCCGCTCTCACCAAGTAGATTTCACAAGACCTGGTCAAGTCATTTAACCTCTCAGAGTCTCATTTCCTCAGTTTAAGTGTGATATTTCTAATGTCTTAATCATGGTGCCTGTTGCATAGTAAATAGTCAACAACTGTATTAGTATCATCAACAGAGAAGAAGATGAGTGGATGTGAGAATGGGAACTTCTGACTAAATTCTAGGACCATATTTTATTTCTAATCCCCAGTAGTCATCCACATTACTTCATGTAGTATCTTTTATCATCTGGTTTTACTTAAAGACTTTCTGCTGATCAAACCTCACAAAAATTGATTTAAGTGCCAAACATCATGGAACTTTAGGTGGGTCAAATTACGGCATTTCCAGTGAAATTCTGCGTAGCACTTCTCTTTGTTCTACCTTCCCCTTGTTTCGTTTCTTCTCACCTTCCACCACGTCCCCTAAGTTAAGACCGGAGCAGTTTTTGAAGGAACCCTTTCTTGTAGCCCCTGCATTCAATTAATGATCAAGTCCTATTTAGTGTGCTTACAAATATTTTTCTAATCTAGTGGTTTTCAAACTTTTAAGACTCAAAACGCTTTTACACTCTTAAAACTTATTGAAGACTCCAAAGAGCTTCTGTTCATCTAGGGCTGTCTATTGGTAATCTGTTGATATTTATTGTATTAAAGCACCGAGAAATTTTTAAAATGTATTTATTATTTAATTTTACATTGGTAAAACCATACAATTAACATAAGTAATATATTATGAAAAATACATTTTTGAAAATGTGTAGCAAAAAATTTAGTAAGATTGGCATCATTTTATATGTTTGCAATTCTCTGTAATATCTAGTTAATAGAATATTTTCATAGATCTTTTCTGCTTCTACACTTAATCTGTTGTGATCTCAGATGTTATGTAGACTCTGAAAACTCCGCCAAACATTTGTGAGAGAATAAGAATTTTAAAAGGCAAATAACATCTTAGTACTTTGAAAATAGTTTTGACCTTGTGGGTTCCTGGTAGGACTCCTGGATCCTAGTTTGAGAACCACTGCTCTGATCCTTCTCTTCTCCATTCTGAGTGCCTCGGGCAGGCTTAATTCAGGCCCGGATCATTGCAGCAGTCTCATCAGCAAAGATGAAGAGCTTCCTTTGTCTAGTCTCTCCTCTACCCAACTGTCTCCTTAAATCATATATCCGAAGGTATTAAAATACTTTAATGGCTCTTAGCTGCCTTTTGAACAAAGTCCAAATACCTGCTCAGTGTGGTATATAGTATATAAGGCTTTTCACAGTCTGGTCCCAGTTTGTCTTGCCAGCCTCTTTTTTAGCTCTTTCCCCAGACAGCCCCATTTCCACCCACACCAGACAATGTGTTCTTTCCTGAACACACTACACTCATACAGCCCTGTGCCTTTGCTGATCCTCGGGCCTCCCCCTGAACCAGCCTCACTCTCTGCTCACTTGGAGAACTTCAGCATGTTCTTTATTGTGTCACCGGTGAAGCCTTGCCGCATTTCCCTCTTCTACTTTTTTCATCCCCCACAGAATTCATCACCTTAACTCCTTGCTTTCACGGTTCCATGTTCCTATCTGTGTTACATCATTTTTATTTTCGTCATATTCTACTACTACTCATTGTTTACATATCTGTTACTCCTTGAGGTCATGTCTTAATTATTTTTATACAGTGTGAGTACTGAGTACCCTCTTAATCCTTATAACAGCCAATTAAGTACTTGATCATCTCATTTCACAGCTGAGATTTGGAGAACATTTATTTATTTATTTATTTATTTATTTATTTATTTTTAGGTTTTTAAAGTAACATTTTTAAAAAGTTAACAAGTGCATATAATAGGAAACTGAAAAACACAAGAAGCAAACACAAGAACAAGGTCATCCGTGACCTCTAGCACTTTACAGTTCGACATGGGCTAAGTCCCCTGTGTATCTACACAACTAAGCTTCCATTTTTGTGTAATTAAGATCATAAAGTTATGAATCATGCTCTTTCACACATCATGAATATTCACCATTTCAAAGTCTCAAAACTATA
Source organism: Desmodus rotundus (assembly GCF_022682495.2). Taxonomy (NCBI): domain Eukaryota; kingdom Metazoa; phylum Chordata; class Mammalia; order Chiroptera; family Phyllostomidae; genus Desmodus; species Desmodus rotundus. Next base: position 25,436,706 of record NC_071389.1, read on the forward strand.
TGAGTATTCTGATGACCAGGAATACACTACACCAACTCAGTGTGGAAGAAAAAAATGTTGTCCTGCCTTTCTTGGCAACAAAAATTTCATACAGGACAAAATTAGCAACAAACCCCTAGATAAAAATATTGGCAAAGTTACAATTAAAATACTATATTCCCTTAATGTTCAATTAAAAGTGAGACACAAAGCAACAGAGTACATAAAATACAGTGCTTCTAAGAGAATTCATTATGATCTGTACTTCTAAAATATTAGCAAGGAGGCAAGTTTTGACCAAAATACTTTACAGTGTATTCCTGCCATTTGAGAACTTCTAAAAAGTTGTCTAGCCCTGGCCAACATGGCTCAGGTGGTTGGAGCATCATCCTGTAAAACTGGAAGGTCGTGGGTTGATCCCGAGTCAGGGCACATGCCTAGGTTGCTGGTTCGAACCCTGGTCAGGGTGTGTACGGGAGGCAGTCGATTAATATTTCTCTCTCGCATTGATGTTTCTCTCTCCCTTCCTCTCTCTCAAAAAGAGGGGGGGTCAGTTAAGCAATGGGAAAATGTCCTCAGTAAGGATTAAAAAGATAAAAAATAAAAAGTTGCTTAAGTTTATACAGCTAGTGAGTGGTGGAGTCAGGATTTGGACCCAGGCAGTCTAACTCCAGAATCTGTAATCTTAATAACTTCCTTGATGAGTGAAGCAGTGAACAGAAAAGAATAAAAAGACATGATACTTGTTTTAAAGCGGCTCATTATCTAATTGTACTATATTATAGCGTGCAGGTTGTATGTGCTGTTGGAATTCTGAGAAATAAACTAAGAGAAACAGAGGTATTGAGATTTGAAATGTAAGCCCCGCCTGTCATGTCGCTGGCTCTGGAACCCAGGGTTCCCAATTCAGAGGCCTGGGTTTTGCCCGGCAAAGCTGACGAATGCCAACCCAGAAAACAAACTGGTTTCCCAGCCCAGGTCAACCTTAGTAACTAATGTTGAAACAGAGTAGGACAGAGAAGTAAAAGAAATTAAATAGACAATGATCCTTTTAAAACAAGTTATTATTAAGCAGTTGTTGCAAATAATACTGATTTGTCCTAATAACCTGGTGCTTAGAGTTTTCTGGTTTATTTTCAGAAGTTAGCACTACTTGGCAAAATCCAAAATCAGTTTTTGTTTTGACATTGTATTTAGATTTGTCTTTTCTCTTTAAACATCCTGGTGTCGTTTCTATTACAGTTTATGCTAAAGGAATTTGAAGCACGCAGGCAACAGCATGAGCAGCTGAACGAGGCGGCTCAGGGCATCCTAACAGGCCCTGGAGATGTCTCTCCATCCACCAGCCAAGTACAGAAAGAACTCCAGAGCGTCAATCAGAAGTGGATTGAACTGACTGATAAACTCAATTCCCGTTCCAGCCAAATTGACCAAGCTATTGTCAAAAGCACCCAGTACCAGGAACTGCTCCAGGACTTATCAGAGAAGGTGAAGGTGGTTGGACAGCGACTGAGTGGCCAGTCAGCCATCAGCACCCAACCTGAGGCTGTGAAGCAGCAACTGGAGGAGACCAGTGAGATTCGATCTGACCTGGAGCAGTTAGACCGTGAGATTAAGGACGCACAGACACTCTGCGATGAACTCTCAGTGCTCATTGGTGAGCAGTACCTCAAGGATGAGCTGAAGAAGCGTTTGGAGACAGTTGCCCTGCCTCTCCAAGGTTTAGAAGACCTTGCAGGTGAGTTGGGTTGAGGAACACACTGCTGCCATTATTAGTGGCAAGCCAAAAGAAGGAGTGGATTAGCGGTAGTCCTAAAAATCGAGGATGACCTCGAAGTAGCTTTTGGACTCAGAATAGTGTTGTTAACCTACCCCTTCGTCCCGCCACAGTGAGAACTGCTGTGATCATTATATGTTGATTGGGCACTAGCAGTATGTGAAGTGCTACATAGCATAATTCTAGAGGTTCATGTTCATAGATGTACTTACGGGTGGAGTTACACCCCCACTTTCACTGATGCTCACTTATTTTCTTATACCATGAACCTATACACATACACATACAAAATTAGAACATGTTCTGGACTTCTTCGCATGGCTTTGTACAAGAAGAATTTTGTCATTAATTCATTGTCTCTTTTTCTGGAAATATTTATGTGTTTTTACCAATTTAGCACCTAATGTTTATTCTGTTACTCAGATCATCTTACAAGATTGGAGTGAGTATTAAATAAGATATGATAGGTGAAGTTCAGACCATGTATTCTAAGCAGACATTTTAAATGCCATGTTCAGACTTGATTGATTTAAAGCTGATTTTTCTCACTTCAGCTGATCGCATGAACAGACTCCAGGCAGCTCTTGCCAGCACCCAGCAGTTCCAGCAAATGTTTGATGAGCTTAGAACCTGGTTGGATGACAAACAAAGCCAGCAAGCAAAAAACTGCCCAATTTCTGCAAAATTGGAGCGGCTCCAATCTCAGCTACAGGAGAATGAAGAGTTTCAGAAGAGCCTTAACCAACATAGTGGTTCTTATGAGGTGATTGTGGCTGAAGGAGAATCTCTGCTTCTTTCTATACCTCCTGGAGAAGAGAAAAAGACTTTACAGAACCAGTTGGTTGAGCTCAAAAGCCATTGGGAAGAGCTCAGTAAAAAAACTGCAGACAGACAGTCCAGGCTCAAGGACTGTATGCAGAAAGCTCAGAAGTATCAGTGGCATGTGGAAGACCTCGTGCCATGGATAGAAGATTGTAAGGCCAAGATGTCTGATTTGCAGGTCACTCTGGATCCAGTGCAACTGGAATCCAGTCTCCTGAGATCAAAGGCTATGCTGAGTGAAGTGGAAAAGCGCCGCTCCCTGCTGGAAATACTGAACAATGCTGCTGACGTTCTCATCAATTCTTCAGAAACAGATGAGGATGATATCCGGGATGAGAAGGCTGGGATCAATCAGAACATGGATTCCGTTACAGAAGAGCTACAAGCCAAAACCGGAATGCTTGAAGAAATGACTCAGAGACTCAAGGAGTTCCAGGAAAGCTTTAAGAACATTGAAAAGAAGGTTGAAGGGGCCAAACACCAACTTGAGATCTTTGATGCTCTAGGCAGTCAAGCCTGTAGCAACAAGAACCTTGAGAAGCTAAGAGCCCAACAGGAAGTGCTGCAGGCCTTGGAGACCCAGGTAGACTATCTGAGGAACTTGACTTGGGGCCTGGTAGAAGATGCCCCAGATGGATCCGATGCTTCCCAACTTCTACTTCAAGCTGAGGCCACCCAGCAAGGGTTCCTAGAGGTGAAGAAAAGAGTGAACAGTGTTTGCATGGCAATGGAAAACAAGCTAGAAGGGATCAGCCAGTTTCACTGCCGAGTCCGAGAGATGTTTTCTCAGTTGGCAGACCTGGATGACGAGCTGGACAGCATGGGTGCTATCGGCAGGGACACTGACAGCCTCCAGTCCCAAATTGAGGATGTACAGCTGTTTCTTAACAAAATCCAAGCCCTCAAGTTAGACATAGAGGCATCTGAAGCAGAGTGCCGGCAAATGCTGGAGGAAGAGGGGACTCTGGACTTGTTAGGTCTTAAGAGGGAGCTAGAAGCCCTGAACAAACAGTGTGGCAAACTAACAGAGAGGAGTAAAGCTCGTCAGGAGCAGCTAGAGCTGACGCTGGGCCGTGTAGAGGACTTCTATAGAACATTGAAAACACTCAATGACATGACCACCATGGCAGAGGAGGGAGAGGCCCTCCAGTGGGTAGTGGGGACCGAAGTGGATGTCATCAACCAACAGTTAGCAGACTTTAAAGTAAGTCTTGCCCTTGTTTTTTATTCTTTCTCTGTCTAATACGTGTATTTCTTTTCTTGTAACTTGGAAACGGATTGAGTATACATCTTAACTTCTGTCCCCAGTTTCATTATTCTCACTTCCATCACCATGAAAGTGTACTTTTTCTTATACCATGCACCTATACATATATACCTACAAAACTAGAACACGTTCTGGACTTCTTCTCATGGCTTTGTACAAGAAGAATTTTGTCATTAATTCATTGTCTCTTTTTCTGGAAATACTTATTTGGGCACTAAATGGTCTCTTGGACTTCTGAACAACTGGCTTGAACATGTTTCTATTGTAATTTATTTCAGTATAAATACATTGATTAAGGGTATTGAAAGAAATATCCATATCTTATCTCTTACTCTTAGAATCTCCTCTTATGAAATTCTGGAGATTTCAAATTAAGGCAATTTAAAAATAGCAGTGAGCCCCGGCTGATGTGGCTTAGTTGGTTGGAATGTGATCGCATAGACTGAAAAGGTTCAATTCCTAGGTAGGGTGCATCCAAGAAGACAACCAATCAATGTTCTCTCTTACATCCATGTTTCTCTCTCTCTCTCCCCCTCTCTCTTTGCTTCCCTCCCCTTCTAAAGACGTGAGATAATGTCCTCGGTCAGGATAAAAGAAAGAAAATAGCAGTGAATGTTTGTTTCTTCAGGTTTCTTTCTCTTTCTCAAATTGAGATATAAGAAGCCATAGATAAACATGGGCTCATCTTCCTAAAGTGTTGATTTTTTCACAGATTTCAAGGGAAAATTATTGGTGTATTATTGATGTGTTATAGAATGAAATGCAAAATTCTCATGAATTATTAAGATAAAACATGGCAATTCAAAGAAATTTTTCACTCATAGCAAGTAGCTTAAGACTGCACCCCAGACTCTTCAAAAGTACAAGTTCTCTGCCTATAGGGGAGTTTGAGAAGCACTAATTTAATTGAAAAAAAAAAGTCTCAATTCTTTTCCTGAGTCAGAAATACTAATCCTGACATTTTTGTGAGTCTAATTTAACATGACAGGGGAAGGTGAAAGGAGTTGACTCAAAGTATGAGTTTGCTGAGTCTGGGTCTCATTGCTTTAGCCTTTTACCCCAAGAGTTGACCGTGTTGTACGTACCTAAAAGTGTCTCTCTCTGCTGCTCTTTCCTTCTTCATGGAGTAGATTTGGAAAGGATGCTTCCAGCACTTTATTTCCATCACTAGTGTTAATTATCCCCACTTACATAATTAACAGTCCTGCCATCAGTGTTAGGTTGTTCTCTCAAGTCCCTTCCTGTCAGGGTTCTTCCTGTTAAAAACATGGGTGGAGAGTTGATGTGTCACCAGATCAGAGCCACGTGGTCCTGAGAACTATCACAACTTTGTGGAAAGAGCCAAGTTCAGAAAGGTGGCTGTTTCAGAAGGACGCTCTAGGGGTTTGCAGTATGTTCGGCACTAAAGGGAGACATTGGCTATAGGCCCTTTACCGTGTTTGGAAATAGGGCAGTTTGGAGCAACACAAGTTATCATATTTGGGTTTCTCGAAGCACCCAAGTAAGGAAAGGGGAGGCAGAGAACATTCAAACCCATGAGCCCATTTGTTTTCCTCTTAGTAAATACCACACCTCTGTTCCAGTGGCAGAGTGGTATTGCCTGCCTCGCCCTGTGGGATGATTTCCTTTCCTCTTCCATTGGGAGTTCCTCGAAAGCAAAGATTCCCTTCTACAGGCATGCTTCGTTGATTCAATTTACTTGAATTTGGGTTGCTTAGAACTCTCTAACCAACTAAATGGATTTCTTAGAAAACTAAAGCTTATCTCTTTAGGCTTCAAAATAGTTTTATCAACTAGATTCTGGTTTATATGAGAATTATTTCCCATTCTATTTGCCTAATTTTCTAAACACTGTATTGTGTATAATTTTTCTCTATGAGTGCAGGTTAATATTACTAAAAAGTTGATACTATTCTTGTGGTGATATCCTCAAGAATATTAGAGACACTTGGGGCTGCTGTGTATTAAGTGTTCCTACATTACTGTGCAGTTAGAGTTCTGTACTGAAGCTTTTGTTCAAGGCCTCTCCGTCATTGTACTGGTTGGACTGGCCGTTCGTGTGTGTATGTGGGGGCAGTGTGTAGTTTTTGTTTTTTCCCTATTACTGTGATATAAGGTATTCTTACTGCTGTTCTCACTACTGTCACTGGGCTTGCCTTTAGCAATCTTCCCCTTCTCATCTTCAGTGAGAGAGAAAATGAAGTAAACACGCCTGTTAAAATTGTGTTAAATAAGAGAATTTTAAAAAGAATCCACAGGTAGGTGTATATAGCATTTGCATTTGAGAACAAGTAATCATTTCCTTTTCATTTAATCCTTGGTTTCTAGAGATCTGAATTGTGATGATGCTGGAAGATTTTAAGAAATTCCTGGACATTACCATACTTTATTTGTATGTTGCCTAGCAGTGCTCAGATTTCAATAGTGATTTAGTTGCTTGTTGAGGCAGTCTTGTTTCACTGACTTCTAAGAATAAGCCTCCCACCACCAATACTGTGGAAGTGAAGGCTGGGACCAGACACTGATCAGCTGGTCACCTGCAGAGTGTGTGTATTTGCAGGTGGCTGGTGTTGACAGGGCAAAACTGGAAGAAGAGTAAGAGAAGGAGAGTGGTAAAGTTCTGTGCCCTGTGGCTTTCTTTCTCAAGTCAGGGATGGAAATCAGAAACCTGGTTCCATCTTATCAAGTCAAAGGCTTGGGGGAAGGTTTCTGTTTCCTCCCAGGAAAGGTCTTTGGTCCTGAGGGGAGACACACGCTCCTGGCTTACTTCATGTTGAGCTCATGGGAAGTGAAAACAATGAGAGGGGAAAAGCTCTGGGTTAGTCCCCCAATTCCCTAGAGGCTGAGTAAAGGGAAGGTCTTCTTGGACCCATTCTGAGGTCTGAGTCATTTTCATGATTTGAGTGTTAACTTCCTGGGTTAAGAAGGTCCAGCAGTAGATAAACTTCCCTCACCAGCAACACACTACATTCATAACGTGCGACTCTTTCAGATTCAATTTTTTTTTGAAAAGGAAAAAAATAGAAATGAAGATAAATATTAAAAACAGCATTAGCTTTAAGTTTTCGGCTCTTTCTTTTTATAATGGAATCATCCTCTGCTGAAGAGAAGAGGATAGAAATCTGTGGCATAGGCTTTGCTTTGACCTAGCTGACCCCACTGGGGATGGATGGGATGGGCAGATGAGTCTGTGGAGAACCTCGGGCTTACTCGGGACTGTGCAACAGTGATGATAAATGCGTGGAGAGGCAGTTAGCCTGTGGGAAAATTTATTTCCTCCTTAAATGAACATGCAAAACTGAAAGTCATTATTCCTAGGGAAGACTTTCTTTATCTTGATTGCTTCTAAATAATTGATAGAATGTGGCCAGCCGCTGAGGATCTATCAGATGAGAATGGAAGAGAGTCCTTTTCCAATCTAAACAGGCAAAGACCTCAAGGCACTCTACTGGGTTCAGCTCTCTGGTGGAAGTAGAAAGGAAGAAACCATTCTAGAACTCACAAATGAGAATTTCGAGCATGCTTTCAGAAAACTGGAAGGAAAAGACTGGCTAATCTCTTCAGGAAATTCTGTTTTCCTGAACAAGAGAGTCTCTGATTACTGAGGAAGAGGAATTGTAAGTACATAACACAGGCTGACAAAAAAAAAAAGAGGGACCTTTATTTCATAGAAACTTAAGCCAAAGAATTCCCCCTAGGTGAACTTTCTGGGAAGGGTAGAAAAAGGCTTGAAATTTGGAAATGAAATATATTAAGTCTGGAAATAACGAGAGGCTTTCCTCATTTTGAAACCCTCCCTATGTACATTTTGTAGTCAAAAATTGAGATAATTTTGAGTCTTAAATCTCCCCTGCACCCTTTCTGCCTCCCCATGAACCAGCTTGGCCTTTCAGTCTGGAAAGATGTGGTGCTATTGGCATCCTACTGGTGAGCAGTAGCAAGAAACCTGGAAGTACCATCGTGTACTCTGAATTTCATATGTCTTTATACCCACTATGTATTCAAGCCAGGCTTCAGACTTGAGACTCTACCACTTATTCATAAAAAAAAACAAGTGGGAAAAAAAACTTTTTTTTAGGATCTGTAGGTTTCTCGAAAGGTTCGAGTCACCTGATGGTGCATTTGAAGTATCCAAGCCAGTCAGTTTTTTCCCTTCCTTGTCTTTGAGGCTGGGCTGGTGAGACACAGGTGAGGCAGCAGGCTTCCCTAGGACTGTGCTCAGTCCTAATTCAGGCTGGGCCAAGCCCAGGCTCAGTGACTGCGTTCATGTGCAACTTCTGTCTGGAGACCTCAGCATCCTACTATGAAGCCAGAACAAGAAAGCCCTGTAAACCTCTTCATTTTATTATTGTTCTTTTTTAATCTCATGGAAAGCAAGCTTAGGCTTCCCCTGAGCATATGTGAGAACTCTTTGATGACAGAGCCTGACATGGAGCTGAAAGACTGCCAATATGCACAAAGATACTTGCTCCTTCCTTTCAAATAACTACAAAGACAGTATTAGCCCATCTGTGTTTTTGCCAGTTAAATTCACTAGAGAATAAAGCAAGTGAGGTCAGCATTATCTACCTGCCCTTGGAGAGAAAGGAAGTCACACTTGGCATGACCTTTCTGTCGCCTGGAGGTTTGGGTATCTCCAGCTTTACAGCAGCCAAGATAAGTTGAACAAGCACCCCCACCCCCACCTTGTGCAGACCCTTGGCATGGCTTTTCGGGGTTTTTCCCCCTTCCTTAAACAAGGCTACTCCAATAATAACTAGCAGGGTCCAAGGAAGTAAAGAGAATGACCTAGAACAAGGTCTCTCCACCGTGGCACTCACCTGTTAACTTTTTGACTGGATAATCCTCTGTTGTGGGCACTGTGCGCTGTGCACTTTGTCCTGTGCACTGTAGGAAGTTGAGTAGCACCCCTGATCTCCACCCATTAAATGCCAGTAGCCACCTTTCCCCAGTGGGACAACCAAAAATGTCTGTAGACATGGTAAAATCTCCCTCAGCTGAGAACCACTGCCCGAGAAGAACATTGCCATCTCTATGTAGAAAACTTAGAATTCATTTGGAAAAAAGTGCTCGTTGATTAAGTTAAATATTTATGCAGGTGGCAGCCTTTGGATAATCTGATTGTGGCTATGTAGTAGCAACAACTGCCTCTGAGTCTGCCTCTCTTTAGGCCAGGCCCTGACTGGATCCTTTATTTTTGCTGGTATGAATCTGTATCTGATTTAAAACCTCCTAGTCACTTTCCCTGGCATCTGCAGTTTATTTTGTGTTGAGTTGTTGATGCAGGTGTTGTTGATGGTGCATTTCTAAAGAGAAGAGGAACTTCCTTTGTGGAAATATGACTTCAGGGAGCCTCCTTGTTCTGTGCCTTTAAGGGGAGACTACAGTTTGTCTGTTGTTCTCCTCAGCTTGGCTGCTGGTATTTATAACCATGTGTGACTATCCCCATTACCCCTCCCCCAAGAATTCCAATGCTCTGTAATAATCTTCTCCATCCCCACTGTAGGAACTGGGTGGGGAGAAGGTGTGGGAACCTTTAAGGCCTTTCAGTTTGCTTCATGTTGAACTTCTTCCAGCCCCATTTTAAAGTATCATTAGTATTCCAAATATCAGCATCACCAGCAAAATCCCAAGATTGCAGACTTTACATCATCTTAAAGGATCCTCCTTCATGCTTCACTGAAGGTAGGAAAGTCTATGGGAAGGTTGTCAAGAAAGCGTTGATGGATTTCACAAAAATCCGTCTGGAAATTTTGATAGCAAGGTAGGATTTTAAAGCAACGAAAGGAATATATCCTCAACCAAAAGGCAGGGCTGAACAGTTTGATTTACATTTACTGAAATTCTTCACATCTAGTGTCAGCACAGAGCATTTGCAACTAGGGTACATCATATGCTTTTGTACAAGAAGGAAGAAAACTGTGTTTCCAGAAAAACTAGAATTTACCCCATGCAAAACTTATATTTGTTGTTGACTATTCAATGAATAAGCACAGCTGAGATTAGCACAGACTTGGAGAACAGGACGGTTTCTCCCTATGTCTAGAAATGCATGGTAAGTGGTCTCAGCCTTAGCCTAGTCCTGGAGCTTCACTTTCAAGCTAACTAGCTGGAGCAGGAGCTGTAAGCAGTGAGCCTCTAGGAAGTGTGATGAGTTGCTCTGAAGGGCATTTCATTGTTAGAGTAGGTTGGTTCACCAGGAATAAAATGATTCCTACAGGGAGTCGTGTCAGGTCACTACACCCAAGGGCTGTCTCCTGCCAAACAGATTCTTCCCAAGTCTCAGCTGTCCCTGTTGGAAAAACCTAGCTATGGGGAGAATGTGCTCCCTCCCCACCTTCCTTAATACCGTGCCACTGCCACTACCAAGTGTTTTTCAAATACCAGTCTCTGGTATTGGCTGCGGAAGATTAATGGGGTACACTTATTCCCTAGGCCTCACAAGCTATTTTCCTACTGTGATTTGAAATGTGGATCTTTCAGAACTTTGGCCACCCAGGGGCAAGACTATGTGCTACATGGTGATGGTCCATGGATCTCTTTGTAGGGTTAGGAGAAAGGGGATTTGTATTCCTTCCTGTCTGTCCTCACTGAGTACTTGTGCCAGTATTTGTGATGGTGCTGAGGTCTCAGAGAGTCTCTAGTTACCTGGAGACAGACACAAAGAATTGTAGTGGTGGTGATGTAGTGGTAAATGCAGTAAGACAGACCTGTGTCTGAATGGTCTCTAACCCTAACCCCACCCCACCCCCACCGCCTGTAAATCAGACATTTGAAATTCCAGTTGCAGATAAGAAAACAGACTTAAAAATGTTAAATAACTTATTCAAGCCCATAGCACCCAAAGCTTATACTTAACCAGTGGTTTTCAACTGGGGGGACGTTTTTGCCCCTTGGGGTACATTTGACAATATCCAGGGACATTTTTTAATTATGACTGGGGAGGCTGCTACTAGCATCTAGTGGGTGCCGTTGAAACATCCTATAATACACAGGATAGTCCCTTACAGCAAAGAATTATTCTGCCCACTTCTGGAAAGATAAGGGCTTTGATATTTTGCCCTTTTCTGATTCCATGACAAGTAAGAGTTAACTGATGAAATATTATTAATAGTTTTACTGTCTAGGGAAGCTTTGTGGTTTTTCTTCCTTTTTTTTTTTAATTAGTTAAATAATGTTGGTTCTGAGAGTGACTTACACAGTTTTGTTGGATAAAGTCAGGAACTTAGTGAACTAATTTGAGTCAGTGGCTAAAGAATTCTCTCCATGCTTGACCAGTCCCCACCCCACCCTGCCACAGGCTCCTGCTGTGGAAGTCAGTCAGCTGTGTATCTCGAGCTGCTTCCTGTAGGGTGTGTTGTGGAATGGCATCAGCCCCTGCACCAGCTGGGAGTACGGATCTCAGTGTGATTTTATCAGACTCTGTCTCTTTTGAGTCTTGCTGTTGGGAACAAAGGATCTTCTGTTCAGAATGCAGTGAGCTAGTGTGATTGGACAGCCAGCATGCACGCACATGGTTCCCACGGAATAAACACACATAAATTATGCTGTAGCTTTCTAAAACTTGGGCCTCCAAGATGGTTTTCCCTTAGCTCCTGTCTGTATTCACCCTTCTTTCTGTGAGTGCTTATCCTTCCCCCATCAACGCAGGAGACAAGTGATCAGATGAATTCAATAGTGGCATCCTTCAGAACTGGTGTACATCTAAGCCTTCTGTTTTTTCCTTCTCCAGTCTCTTGGAAACTACATTTTAGACCCCTATTATCTTTCCAGTCTTATATCCTATATAGACTATCCACTCCATCTAGTTATCCCAAAAAGTCCTTATATATTTTACCTGTTTGATTTCTACCCATACCTGAAGGCTTAACTCAAGTCCCATATCTCCACAAAGCTGCCTTGATCTCTCCAGCTCACTACTTCCGATCTCCTACATTGCTTAATGTGTCTTTATCATATACTGCCTAATTTTGGCATTTTTTTTATTACACGTATTTGTCCCATCTCTCATCTTAATAAATCAATTTTTATGTCCCTCAAAGTAGTTAGCATATTGTTATACGTGTAGTTGGAGGTGAGTAAATATTCGACTGATTGGATGAATGCTCTCTATTACTCATAAGCCATGTGAGGACTCAAAATGCTGTCTACTGTGCAAGACTTGAGGTATAGCCTTGTGTGTCCTGAGAAATTGCGACCCCAGCCTGAATTCATTACCTCTCCATCTTGCTTCCGGGCTCCCTTCCTGCTAGTTAGCATATGTTAAAGGAACACAGATTCATTTCAGTACTAACCTGAACAAAGCAAAACTAAGAAAGAAATTTCCTACTGCAGATATACTTGAAGAAAGCCAGATTCTGAAATACTGCTTTGTAGTATTTGAGTTATCGTCATTTATTCAACTAATTGGCAGTTAAGAAGAGTCTTTATACTTCAGTCAGTTTGGCGTGTTGAAAAAAAAAATGAATATGAGTTTGAATCAAATATGCAGCTTTGAACACTGGCTCTGTCATTTGCTACCTGGTTACCTTGAGAGAAATCACTTACCCTCTGTATTTACTCTGTAATTACTTACCCTTCAACTATAAAATGGGAACAATGGTAAATCATAACTTTTCAGTTTTTATAAGAATTGAAGTGATATAGAGGAAAGCATTGGGCATATATTAAGTGCTCAGTAAATGATAACATCCTTTTATTTTAAAAAAGTTTATCCAGACCTACAAATGAGAATGTTATAAAATAAGTTTATATTGAAAAATAAGGAAAGTTATGCCCTTTGTGCCTAGGGGTAATCATTCTGCAGAAGACTTGATCTAAGGCCCAGCTGAATATTAGATCCATTCTTTTCTTCTTAGAAAACAGGAAATACGATAAAGTAAAATCACTGAATAGTTTCATGATAACAATGAGACAGCCTCCCTGAGCACTTTTTGTGGGGAGCAGATATGTGGGTTTAGGTCATGACTCTGTAACATAGCTTTAAATATACTGTATGTACACAGGCATACATATTCATGTTTACTTATTCATTAATTTGTTCATTTTTTCATTCATATCAGAACCCCACAGCTAGCAAGTTTTTCTGAGGCATTTTGGCCTTGGCTAATGTGCTCTACAAATCAATGTTATTTTCATATCATTAACCAGAATTCACCAGAAGCCAGTACCAGCTCAGTGACTCCCCCCGTCACAGTTACCCATCAGGTCAGTTTTAATGTTCTCAGGGTCCTTGGCCTGAGGCTTTTTAACATAGACCATGTTCTCTTCCTCTGTTGCCATACAATGTCAACTGCCAGGTCAGCATCTTTGGGAGAAACACTTCTTGACATTAATCAATCAATCATTAAAACGTTGAGATGTGAAGGAAAAAATGTCAGCCTGATATCAGAGGAAAGCAGCTTATAAACAGATACAATTCATTTCTCTGCTAAGCACATATACCATATCAAGATGTTTTACAGAATACCTTTAATTCTTCAAATTTTCATCAAGTACGTGTTTCTAATATTTGGTTATATGTATATATGAGTCAGTGGAAGAAGATTATATGAATTTAAAGAAATTGAACTTCTCTTAGATTATCTCCAACTTGAATTTATTGCATCCATTCAAGGAACCATTTAATATCTCATCTTGCATTTCACTCCCAAAGGAAGAGCTCTGATTTGGGTCTAATTTTTTAAATTTAAACCTGAATTATTTATTTCTGATCAATGATAAGAATTGCTTTAGTATCAAAGTGAAAGAGAGAGTTTCAGAAATCTCTTTCCTCTGTACTATTTATTCTACCCCCTGTAGTGAGATTCCTTAGAGATTCAACCCAGGGACCTGTTGCATAGAAAGAGCCAAGCAAATCTGTGAAGTTACTAATTTGTGGAAGTTGTGAAGTCATGCAGCCCTGTTCCTGGAAGGACTGCTCTCAGCCCCAAGTGAAAGCTCACATGGTCACTTTTTGTGGAACGCCTCCCCTGAACCCTCAGACCACATCGGACCCCTTAACCCATGCTCGCCTAGCACTGTTTGCTTTGTTTCAGAGGACTTTTCACAACTGAATTAAAATGCACATCTGCCTCCCCTAGTAGAATATGGGCTCATGACCCCTTCTTGCTCATCACTGCCCTAAAGTGCCTGGCATAGTAGACCTCAATAAATATTTGTTGAATGAATGAAAAAAGAATCAAGAATATACCTTGTGAAATTACTTGCCTTAAAAGGACAGAAAGAGGAGCCCAAAGAGGCAAAGAAAGACTGGCTGAAAAGTTGGCATCGGGATAGCACAGTGTCATGGAAGCCAAAAGAACAGAGCCTCAAGAAGAAGGGTGGGGAGTGGAGGACCTCTGCTTACTTTCTTACCACTGCTATCTGTAACCCCTATAATCTAATCCCGTCCCTGTCACTGCCCTGAAACTGTTCTCTGGAAACTATTGACTGACTTCCTTGTTGGCAAGTGTAGTGGCCTTGTCCAACTCATTGAACTCCTCGTCTGTTGTGCAGTATTTCTTAATACCCTCCTGTCCACTTACCTTCCTGACAGTGTACTCTCGCCATTCTCTTCTCTGGCTGTTCTGCTTTCTTTTTTGGCTTGTCTTCCTACGTCCCAAGCACGTGCTTCTTGAAATTCTTTCACTTGCTTTGTCTTCTCCACATGCAACCCCTAGGATGTCCGACCCCTTCATTGTTCCGTTGGAGATTTCCAAATCTGTAGCTCTACCCCGAACTTCAGCTTTGTGTATAAGGGGTCTTTCTAGACACCTTTGAGTACTTCACACTCACTATGCTCTAAATTGAATGTGTTACCTTCTTCAAATATTTTCTTCCTCCCTCCTTGTGTTTTATAGTATTAATGTGTAGTAATCCAAGAGTATTACTACAGCATTATTTTAAATTTATTTTCCCCCTAAACTCTTTATCTGATCAGTTGTGAAATCCAAATATTCTGCCTCTGCAATTTCTTTCACAGTCCCCACATCCCATTTTCCCAAGTTCAGGCTTTTGTTACCACTTGCTTAAACTGTAATTCTCCTGATTGCTTCAACTTCAGTCTTCCCATCTACAATTTATTCTATATGTATTGACAGCAGTTGTATATCTGCAGAACTAGGCTCAAACCTTAAGAGTCCAGGAATTTAATAGCTGTTTCACCTTGGAGAAGTAAGTTTACCAGCCCACGTTTCATTTATAAATTAAGGATTTGGATTTTTAAAAATAAGTTAATGTATATTAAATGACAGTTGAATGATCACCCAGTCCCAAATTCTTAGCTAACTTTCCATACACCACTCAATAATTCTCATGAGCCCTGATAAGTTTATTATTATTTTTTTTAACTTTATTTATTTTTACACAGAGGGGAAGGGAGGGAGAAAGAGAGGGAGAGAAATATCAATGTGTAGTTGCCTCTCATGTGTCCCTCATGGGGGACCTGGCCCGCAACCCAGGCACGTGCCCTGACTGGGAATCGAACCCATGACCTTTACATTTAAAGGCTGGTGCTCAGTGCACTGAGCCACACCAGCCAGGGCCTGTAGTATGCCATTTAAAACAAGCTTTACATCTTGCTGTATTGCTTAATGAGCCACTCAGTAGCCACTTTATGTAATAAAACACCAGAGGACTGATGCCCAACAGGTATAGACTTATACTGTGGAGTTTCCACTTGCCACTAAATAAATGCTTGTAAAGTCTAGAGATCCTAAAATGAAAGGCATTTTATAGATTTAAAATGGGCAAGATTCAGCCAGTCTCCTGTGTCTTCCTCTAGTCAGCACTAATCCTCTTGGGCGAGCAGGGGGGAGGTATTATAGAATCTGAGGTAGTGTGCATCAGGGGTCTCCAGATGGTCCCAAGGGTCTGGTCTTTTAAGTCTGAAGCAGCCAAAGGCACAATGCCAAGTCCAAAACTTGGAAAGGGAGCTGCGTTAGGGTATGAAGAGACTACCTGACTGTCTTTAATTAGGAAGACAGCAGGAAGGGCCCAGAGTTTTCTGTCTTCTAAGTTCAGTAAAGGATACTAGGACACCAAATTCCGTTCATAGGAATTTTTAAATGAGTAGAGAATTCTTTGAACTCTGTAATCAACTAACTGGAAACTAATTTGAAATTTGGCTTCAGCACATGTATTTGTGGTTGCAGGAGTGGACGAAGCATCCAAAGTGGTTCTCTGGAGCTCCCTGTACTTCTCCCTTAAAAAGTTTACACACAGTGTGTGAGATGAACAGATGCTTTTTGTTGTTGTTGTTGTTGTTGTTGTTGGAGCTATCAGGGTGACAAGAGGCTGAAAGCTGTATCAGGTATTTATTTCAGTCACTGTGATGGCTCTTGGCAGAGTTACACATACCAAAACTAAGGAAGGCACGAACAGATAAAAAATAAGACACAGAGGAAAGAAGCATTGTGCTTCCTCCCTTGATTTTTTTTCTAATCAGATACTGATGATAAAGAAGGAGCAAAGCAATCTTTGGCTTCTTTTGGAGGGTGGATAGGGCATTGGGCGACTTTCTGTAACCCTTTTAAGGTGGTGTTTGCACTTTGGGGAGGTTTTTCTGTAATACTGCCCTAACACTGCAGTCAGAGAAAGTGTGACTTCAGTTGAAAAGTAATTTTAATCCAAACTTCATAGTTGTCAAAATGCCCCACTTATTTATTTATATTATAATCCGGAGCATTGGTGAGAGTGGTGAGAATAGGGTAGATAGGTGTGGAGAGGGAAAAGACCAGAGGAGACTGAATTGATTGGCACCTGACATGGTGAGGAAATAGGAAAGGAATTTCTGCCTGGGAAGTTTGCAATTCCACATCAAGATCATTCTTTATAATAGAATGTCCACCCACCCCTTAGTCCAGAGCCAGAATTCCACAGATTCTTCGACCAGAGGGGCCCTGGCACACTAACAGTGTTATGATATCTGAATACTTAAGTGAATGTATTTGGCCAGAGAGGTTTGCTAGTGAAATTGATCTTGCCTTCCCTGGGTTTTTCCAGTTGTACTGAATAATTAAAAGAAATTAAAACCTGGATTTCCTGAAATGTTAAGTGTCAGATCTGTAAGTTGATCAAGCCCTAGGAACACAGCGTGTCAGAGTTGGAAGGGGCCTTAAACTTTATTCTAAATGAACTTCCAGAAGATTTGTAAATCCGTTTCCCCAAATCTCTGCCAAGTGATGGCTTGAATTTTTTTGATTGCTTGAATTTCTGCTCAAACACTTCCAGAGTCAGGAATGTCATCACTTTAAGGGACACCCTATTCTTTAAATAGCTGTGAGAAAGCTCTTTGTTGTTTGAAATCTGCCCTTGGTTCTCCGTGTGTCAGCTTACGGAGACATCCAGAACAAGCTTCCTTCCTCCCACATCCCAGTCCTTCGGATACTTCTTGTTGATCACACTGCCTGGAACAAGCAGGTCAAGCAGTTTTGGTTCTTTCTGCTGTTTGTTCCACAGGCAACAAGGTTTCTAATGTCTTGCAGTATAGGACCAGGAGGACTCAGGATTCTGGGGCAGCTTCTTTAAAAGTTTTATAACTAAAGAATATTAAAGTTAGAAAGGCAGTCAAAACACAATCTAGTCTGCACCCCCCTCTTTCATATGGGGAGTTTACATATGGGGAGAAAGTCTTTCAGAATTGACTGAGCTGAATTGATTAGCAGCTTCTTTCGAAGTGAGAAATAAAGTGTAAAACAGTTTGCTGTTGAAAGGTCTTTTAGTTGTTTAATTCTGAGCACAGGCTTCAGCCTACACACCTCATTGTTGCCAAGGACCTCTCTGGTTCCCTAAAAGTAAGCCTAAGGCTCAGCTCAGGATTTCATTGGCAGATCTCCATACACTAACTTTTGGCTTCACTTAGTGTTTGCATAAAGGAAAGAAAGAACCTTCCCATAAGTTTGACTCTGTTGGCCACATGATCCAACAAAGATTTAGAAATTTCAATATTTTTTCCCCTTCAGAAAATGGCCATCACAAAGGGAGCTGCATTTCCCCGTCAAAAATGTAACTGCCTCTGATAGACGTTTTCTGGGTCTCCCTTTGTACTTTCTTTGTTTAACAGTCACCAGGTGACTTAGCTTTTCTGAAAGCCAAAAAGCTGTGGACGGGATTGTGGGCCACCTTCCTATATAGCATTTTCCATCTTGAAGCTTGAAATACAGACCCATGCATTTCAGCTGGCCCCAAGGAGGCTGTTTCCTTGGGTGTGTGCAGCAATAAAGGAGCCCAGGTGTTTGGGCGTGGGGCACTGCCGCCGGCTTCTCCACTGCCCCCTTGCCTCAATCCCCATTCCTCAGTCATTGTCACCACTAGGTCTGTGGGCAGTGAGATCCTGGTGGGAAAACGGACCAAGACCTGATATAAATGAGAAGGGGAAGAGAGAAGGTGCCTTGAGTTTATCCAATAACTTGGTCTCTGAGCGTGACCGAATTCCTTCGGACACCTGGAAAGTGCCGGGTTTAAAGCTGGAGTGTTCTTGAGCCCGGCAGGGGCGTGCTAAAGGTGACATTGGCGAGACTCTGACAGCCTTTGGTGGCAGTGCTGAAGCCGATAGCGAGGCAGGCGGCCCGCAGCAGCCGGCGCGACCCTGCAAGCAGATGGAGCCCCGAGTGGCCCTTGCCAAAGCCTCCAGGCTGGGGGAGGCGGGGGCGCCCCTTCTGGATTAGCTCGCCCTGGGGCTGGGCTCGGGGCCCGGCTCGGTGGGACGCGGCGGGGGCGGCAGGGGGCCGGGCTGGGAGAAGAGGGCGGGGCTTTTCTTTGTCAGGGGATTTGCGCGGTACGGCGGGGACTCGTGCGGCGCAGCTCCCCTCCTCTCGCCCTCTCGGGGGCGGGGCTCTCCTTCCGGGCGGGGGGCGCGGGGGGCGTGGGCTTGCTGAGCCGAGCGGCTGGCGCCCGGGCTCCCTCGCTCCGAACCGCGCAGAAGCCCCTCCTTCGGCGCCTCGGCTTCCAATCTTCGCCGCCGCCGGCCCCTCCCTCTAGACTCGGGTCGCGCTTTTTCCCTGCCCCCGCCCGGGCTCCGCCTCCACCCTCCTTCCCTGGGCGCTCCGCGTTTCGCTCCCTGACTTCCAGGGGGGCTGCCCGGGCGGGGCGGCGCGGCGCGGCGGCGAGGGAAGGGGGAGGAGAGCCGTCCGCCAGCCCGGCACTTCCAGCAGCGGCGGGCGAGCGGCGCGGGGGAGGAGGGCTCGCCCCCGCCCGGCCCGAGCGAAGCCTTTTGTTCCCAGCCAGAAGTTTGCATGCCGGGACCGTGACAGCTGCGGGCAGGGAGGACGGCGGGGCCGCGGGCGGCGGCGGTGGAGAATAGAGGCGGCTGCTTGACATGCAGCCCACCGCGCGGCGGCTCGGGCCGGGGACCGGCGGCAGCGGGGAAGGCGGCACCCACAGCACTCGGGACTTAGCTACCCGAGGGACAAACTAACTTCCTGAGTGCGGGACCTGAGGCCGGTGCGGCCCGGAGCCACCTGCCAGCCTGCGGTGAGGCAACCCTGGCCCTCGGGGCGCGCGGCATGGCGCGGGGGAGTGGGCAGCGCTGAGCGAGCCCTTCCGACAGACCCTTGGCGGCGGCTGTAGCCTGCCGGCCTCTCAAAGGCCCAGCGCCGGGCTCCACTCGCCTTGTTTTGTGGCCACAGAGGAGGGCTGTTCTGGGAGCCACAACAATGCCATGATGTTTTGGAGACAGGAAGCCCCAAACTGGCCCCGAATGAAGGACTTCCTGTGTTTAAAGTTGCTGGAATATCCGCCGACCAGCCCAGTTCAAATGCAAACACCCGAACTAGGGAGGACGAATGGCTAATTCAGACCAGCTGGACTCTCCAAGGGTGGAACTGAGGATAAAACGAGAGGATTCCTTAGGAGCTTGGGCTTTACATGAGGACTAGAGAGGCTGTGCCATTGTTAAAGGACACAATTGGTATAAATCCTCTACTTCCAACTCTGCTTGGATGAGAAGTAAGTGGAACTAGGTATTGAGTAAGACTTGTCAATATCAGGGGTTTTTTATTGACTAAATTAGAAAGAGCAGTGCTCTTTTTTAAAGAAGAAGCCATACAGGGAATTATTTTGTTTGTTGATTAAATTATACCACTTATCTGCAACTATGAGGCTGCTAGCCTGTGAGGAAAAAGCTGTTCCTCTTAGAGCTTCTGTTAGAATGGTTTCAAAGTGGGACTTCCAGGCCTTTCTGGAGGGCAAATCCAGTTGGTGGTTTGGGGTTATGAACGTGTAAAGGGATTTTTAACTTACACAGAATGCATTTTTGGAGAACTCATGGAAAACTTTTAAAAGGTTGATGGTTCATTTTGATTGAAAAAGTATGGGTAAGCCACTCAGCAGGCCAGACTGTTTAAGGCAGAACCCCACTTGCCTGGGGAAAGGAGAGGAAGAGGACGGCTATATAGAGGATTGTTATGTTCCGCAGCGGTCTATATATGATACAATGAGGATAAATGAACAAATCGACCAGGGGTCAAAGCTCAATCAGACTTCTAAAAGCACCATGGAAAAGATGGAAGGAAGTACTATATCCAGTAATGGGACTTTAGGAGCAGCGTCTAATGTTTTTGAGTCTAGAGCACCAGAAGGCAAAAAGCTAGATGAGAGGATAATATTTGATGCACTGAAGCTAAGCAGTGATGTGCAGAAGTCGGCACCTGTGCCACCCAGAAGACGACCAAATGCAGAACGCAAAGACAATGTTAACAGGAGATCATGGAAATCCTTCATGCCACCCAATTTCCCAGAATTTGCAGAAAGGATGGAAGCTTCTCTCAGTGAGGTTTCAGAAGCTGGTGCTTCAAATCCTTCCTTGCAAGAGAAGAAGGAATCTAGTTCTGCATTAACAGAAAGTTCTGGTCATTTGGACCACAGGGAGCCTCAGGCAGAGTCCGTAACTCTGGAACATGTGTCCAAATCTGTAGGTATTCCAGAAGTGCAAGATGTGAAAAACTTAAGTGGAAACTGCCAAGACTTCAGATTTCAGCAGCACAGTGAGAGCTCTCCCCATGAATTCCAGCCTCTAGAATCAGAAGCTGCAGCAGCAAGTGGTAACACGGATGTAATGCAGGAACACAGATTTTCAAGTGCCACCTGGCCAAGAGCCATGAAAAGTTTGGCTAAGGGAGGCTTCAGTGAGAAACACCACCCCCTCGGGGACACAGCCTGCACTGTGGAAATGCCACCTCTCTCGCCTTGCCTGAGTGAAGAGCTGTTGGATCCAGGATTGCATGTTCTCATAACCCCCAGCCTGAGAGAGAAAACAGAGTCGGAACTAAAGTTTGAGGAAGATGAGCGATGGATTATGATGGAGGCTGAGGAGGAGTGGGAGGAAGAAAAACTATCAGAGAGAGAGAAGACTGTCCTAATGGCAGATGAGAAAAAGAATAGCCTAGCAGCTGTTTCTGAAGAAAGAGACCAAGCAAACGCTGTAGCAGTGGTACAGGACGGATCCGATTGCTCGGCTGCTGTCTTGGAGACTTTTGACCACCTTGCTGCTCTGGGTCGAATTTGTTGCTCTGATGACCTACAGCCAGCTGAAAACCATTTGGCTTCTGTTTTCGAGGATGCACCTCTTAATTACAGCTGTAGTCTCACAGGTGAGAGTGCTGTAGGGGAGCTGAAACACAGAACTGCCCGGGAGCTAGAGGGTCTTGTATCCAATTTAGAATGTACTCTTGGTCCTGTCAGTTCAGAGGAGCTCTCTGACACAGATTCAGTGCAGATGTTTCTAGAACTTGAAAAAGAATGTTTGTACGAAGGAGTATCTCCTCTGGTTGAGCTGGAGAACCAAGCTGCTTCTGAAGAGCTGGCCCTATCCCAAGATACAGAAAATTCACTTGTAATTAGTAATTTTCCAGGGGCTGCCTTAGAAAAGGAACATGTAGGCATTTTAAATGAACAAGTGAAAGACAGTGGTGCTGGATTGGATTGTAAATATTTTAATGCCCTGGATTCTTCTCAGGTGCCTAATGCTATGGAACTTACTGCCCATTCTGATACCATGAGGGACCCTTCCACTATTGGTGAGAAGGAGTACGAAAAAGTGCCTTTTAACCCCAAGACTGCAGGGGAACTTAAGTTTAGACGCCCCCCTGATCTGGAGTCACTGGGAAAGCTAGACCCAGGAGGACTGCCCAACTCTGATTGCAAGGCTTCTCCTGAAGAAAACTTATCAGCGTTTGAAGCCGAACTGGCCAAAGAAAATGGCAGTTTGTCCCAGGTAGACTGCAGTCAGATTGAGGGGAATGTTGAGTGTGTTGAGAGGGTTACCCTCAGTTCTGCTTTTAACTATGAACTAACAGATATTACCTCAGGATCTGAAGCAGAGGTGTTATCGTATGGCTCACATTTACTAACAGATGAAATTTATTTGGAAGGGGAGAAAGGAACTATTAATCAAGAAAATAGTCTGACTTCCTTGGGAAATGTGGATCCTTGTGAATCGTCAATGGAGAAAGTTTATGGTGAGGCACAAGAGCTGGGTTATGAAGCCCAGCATTTGGAGGACCAAGGCCCAGCATATTTTTATAGAGACTTCCCAGAGTCAGAGATTCTGAGTCTGCATCTGCTGGATGGAGGACAGAGACATAGCAGTGATGGAGAAGGAACTGTGAGTGACATAAAGCCCAAGCTGAATGTGGCATCACTGAGTGGAGGGGAGACAGATATGAGAAACTCGGAGTCATTGCCAAGTGTCTTTCCAGGGGAACAAGTTACCAAGGTTAGTAATGCTGAACCAGTTTTGGAGAAATGGATACCCATCCCAGAGAAACCTGCCCCAACTGCTGCAGTGCCCACTATAGAAGATGCCCTAGATGCTGCAGTGCCCACCCCAGAGGGAACTGCTACAGTTGCTGTCACAGTGCCCTTTCCAGAGGAGGATGTGCCAGTTGCTTCAGTGGCCACTATAGAAGCACATGTCCCAGCTCTTCCAGTGCCTGCTTCTGAGGGGACTGCTCTGGCTGCTATAGGGCCCACCATAGGGGAGGACATCCCAGAGGGCTCTGTCACCCCAGCTATTGCAATGTCCACTCCAGAGGAGCCTGTAGCCCCAACTGCTGCAATGCCCACCTCAGAGGAACCTGCATCCCCAGTTGATAGAGTGCCCACCCCAGAGGAGCCTGCAGCCCCCACTACTGCAGTGCCCACCCCAGAGGAGCCTGCTGCCCCAGCTGCTGCAGTGCCCACCCCAGAGGAACCTGCAGCCCCCACTACTGCAGTGCCCACCCCAGAGGAGCCTGCAGCCCCCACTACTGCAGTGCCCACCCCAGAGGAGCCTGCTGCCCCAGCTGCTGCAATGCCCACCTCAGAGGAACCTGCATCCCCAGTTGATAGAGTGCCCACCCCAGAGGAGCCTGCAGCCCCCACTACTGCAGTGCCCACCCCAGAGGAGCCTGCTGCCCCAGCTGCTGCAATGCCCACCTCAGAGGAACCTGCATCCCCAGTTGATAGAGTGCCCACCCCAGAGGAGCCTGCAGCCCCCACTACTGCAGTGCCCACCCCAGAGGACCCTGCTGCCCCAGCTGCTGCAGTGCCCACCCCAGAGGAGCCTGCTGCCCCAGCTGCTGCAGTGCCCACCTCAGAGGAGCCTGCAGCCCCAGCTACTGCAGTGCCCACCCCAGGGGAGCCTGCTGCCCCAGCTGCTGCAATGCCCACCTCAGAGGAACCTGCATCCGTAGCTGATAGAGTGCCCACCCCAGAGGAGCCTGCAGCCCCAGATGCTGCAGCGCCCACCTCAGAGGAACCTGCAGCCCCAGCTGGTAAGGTATCCACCCCAGAGGAGCCCCTCACTCCAGCTGCTGTGGAGGAAGTGTTCCCTGCTGGTGTGCCCTTCCTTGGAGATACTGTCCACACTGATTCAGTGCCTGTCTCAGAAGAAGGAACTCCTGTGCTAGAGGAGTCTTCCTCCACTGTAGTGTGGATCACGGAAGACCTTGATTCTCCAGCATTTGGAGTAAAAGAGGTGACTGACGCAGTGTTGCATGGGAAAGTGCCTCTGGCTGCAACTGATGGATTAAATTCAAATGAGGTAATTGTTGCTCATTTTGTTGGGGAAGAATCTGGAGAGTAAAGTGAGGTTTGCGAGTTCTTTGACTTGGTTGTGATTAGCAAGGGCACAGATAGTCCTTTCTTTGGTTCCCTTTAGGGCCCCTGGGCATTTCTGGTCTTTCAATGAGTTTATGGGGGAAAATATGTCTTTATTTTCATCTGGCAAAACTTTATAATTCATATTCCTTTTTTTTTTATTCAGAGATAACAAAAACCTAAGGAAGACAGAGATGTACACAGTTGTTAGTTTACATTTTGAAAAAGTATAAGCAGGAATGGGTGATTCTGCTTTTGAAATTAGAGTAAGCATGTTCTTTGCTAAATCAAGGGACTGCTAATTGATCAGTGATGTCAGCAGTCACATACAGGCTGGAGTATAGGCTTTGGAGTGAGACCTGAGATACTTCTTAACACTCTGGGAAAATTAGGTAGATGTCCCGAGTCTTTAGTTTCATCATTTGTTAAAGCAGAACCTGGGAGGTTTGTGAGGATACAAATGAAATAACCCATTTAAAGCATCAAATGTATGAGATTTCAATCACTGCCAATATCCTCCATCCCCCTTTCCCTTTCAAATAAATATGTTAGTTGAAAGAATTCACCAAAGTATGTTGGGTTAAAGCAATATACAGATATGTGAATTATAGTTTTTAATATAAAAAGCTGTTTATTAAAGGCAGAATAAGGCAGTAATGTTTTTGAAGAAGAGAGGTATTTCAGTCATCTTGTCAAACTCTGTGTCCTGAAGCAAGTTACTCTCCTTTCCTATACCTCTTGTTTCTTAATCTACAAAATAAGGGAGTTAGGCTAAATGTTCTCCGGGGTCTCCCTTAATTCCAGGATTCTGAAATTCCTAGTGTTAGAGAACAGACTATGCTAGGAAGCTGTTGGGGACAATGTTCATGACCTTGAGCACTCCTAGTCAAAGGAGTTTGAGATGGGCAAATTTTACAGTTCACTTGCCCCGGTGTCATTTAGTCAGTGGTAAGCAGTGGAATGAAGGAATTAGAAATTTAACCTAATCTAATAAAGTCAGGGATTACTGAGTGAGGAGGTGGTTTTGGTTTTACACCATCTTCAGGACCCAAAACAATACCTTCCTTGTAGTAGGCATTCACTGTCGACTGGCTGTGGATGAGTAGCAGTGTCCTGAGTATCCGTAGATGCTTCAAGAAAAATGGGTCCTGCCCTGGCTGGGTAGCTCAGTTGATTAGAGCATCATCTTGATACGCCGAGGTTGCAGGTTTGATCCCTGGTCAGGGTACATACAAGGATCAACCAGTGAATGCATAAGTAAGTGGAACAACAAATTGATGTGTTTCTCCCCCCACACACACACTTCCCTTCACTCATCCCGTCTCTCCCTTCCTTCCTCTCTCTAAAATCAATATTAAAGAAAAAAAAGAAAGATGGGTTCTCTCATTCACCCTATTGCAGAGCTTTTCAGGGCAGCCAAGCTGGCTAGAGGACCATTTAAACATGAAGCTACCAGCAACGAAAAATCGTTTTGATGGTGGGTCATAAGCTGTCAGTTTTGCCACAGGTCCTCCTGAGTGGTGGTGGTGTCACCTTGGGCTTCACCAATTATTTTTTAACATATCATTCCATCAAATTAGAATGCATCACCTTTCAGATGGATGGATTTGATACAGTTTTCTGATTTTTAGTGACTTTGGGATTAATACCAAGGTCCCAGTAACCTGTCCAAAGTTACTGGCATTATGAGTTATACAGAATATTTTTAGTATAAAGCCTACAGCAACAAGTGATGATGTACACAAATTAAATTTATAAGGAGCCAATCAAATCTGCATAAAGGAAAAAATTCAGGGAAACCCTTAGTATCAGTCTTGGGATCTCTGTTTCCTCATCTACAGCACAAGCAGCTGCAGCTAGGTAATTTCTAAGGACCCTTCCAGTTACAGTAGGTAGTCATGACACACTGCCTGCTGTAAATGACAGGAGGAAACAGTAGCCCAGCTGCCAGGTAGTTCATCATCTTTGAAGTGTGCTTGCTTTATGGAATGTCTCGAAGCAAGATGCCTACAACTGTACAAAAGGAGAATTCTAATGCATAGCTGTAGCCAGGATTATTAACCAATAAGGATGTAGAGAGGCTATTTTGAAAATATTTGTTGAAACAAAACACATTATTATGGAGGTAACATGAGTATAGAAATTTTGCTAAATTGTTGAAAAATTTTTTTCCAAGATGAGAAATAGATGGATTTCGTATCTTCCAAAAGGGTTTCTAGAGGCAATTGAACCTGCCATTTTATACATAAACACTTATAACTCACCAAGTGATCATACCCAGAATGATTCAGAGTGAACTACTTCAGAGCATGTGTGTGTGTGTGTGTGTGTGTGTGTGTATATATATATACACACTAATGTACACATGTATACATGTTTTAAATAGATACAAGCTTTCTAACAACAACGAGAGTTTCGTAGAAGTAAAATGTCACAATTTGTTTGCTTTCTCTATAGTGGAATCTAGGCCCACTGAGAGCAATCTGTGGTTATTTAAATGCCTTTCTTATTTATGGCCTTCCTTATTCTTATTTCCAATCACTGAGGAAGAGGAAAATCCTTTGTATAAAATAAGGGTTCTATAAAATTAAAATTTCCCCAAAAAGTTTTCAAGCAAAAACTGAAGAGCCTCATAATCTCAGTTCAGTGTTTCAGTGCTTAGCTGATCAGCAAAACCTTCATGGATTTGTTTGCTTTTCCTAACACCATTTCTATACAATGATTCATTTATTCAGTGGATAAATACTTATTGCGCACCTGCTCTGTGCCAGGTAGTACTGGGGATCCTGCAGTGAATAGAACTGACATGGTCCCTGCCTTTGTGGAACTTATACCATAGTGGGGGAGGTGTACACTAAGCAAAAATTATGCAACTACATAGCTACAAGTTGTGGCACATGCTTTAAATAAAAAATAAAGACTATGAAAAGAAATAAGGGTATTTAATTTCAATTGTGGTGTCACAGAAAGGATTTTAAAACTAAGATCTGAAGGATAAATAGTAGCTATTACTTAGGCAAAGAGAGGGAAGAGTATCCCAGACAAAGGAAATGGAAGCTGGGAAAAACTTGTCGTGTTAGAATGAAAAGGCCAAGTGGCTAGACCACAGTGGACATAGATTCTGGAAGAGTGCCTTGAAGTGACTGTAGAGAGGTTGGCAGGGGCCACATGAGGCAGGGACTGAGAAAGACATCCTCAAAAACATCTGTACCTTAAAAACCATGAGAGGTTATTGGGCGATTTTAAGTGAGTGAGTGAAATGACTCATTTACTTTTTTTTCCGCCACCATAATCAGATTTATTACTCCAGTGGCACTAACGCAGCTGGAGGTGCTCATAGTGACGTTGTACAAGGTTTCCTGCCTCTATCTTCCGTCCAAACAGGTGTCTACCTGCTTGTTCCTTCCCTGTTTCTAGCGGGAAATTCACTACAGGCCGTTTACTCAAATAAACTTCTTAATACGTTTAAATTTGGGGGGGGGGGGTGAGTAGGGGGTGGTCGGGACATTTGCGTTTCCCTCAGAAATGGGAATAAGAAGGAAAAAAGTACTGGGTGTCCCACTCCACCTTCCCCACCATCCAAGTAAGTCCCTGCAGCCAGAGCATTTCTGTTGACTCTGGAATCTTCAAATAAATACAGAAAGAAATAGCCTCAAGTGTTCGTGATGTACGATGGCACAGAGTGGCCCCAGAACCTGCCAGGCAAGCAGCCCTGTGTCTGGACAGTCTTGTGGTGTTAGAGAATGAGGGCTTGTTGTGGTTCATCATGAGCCAGTGGGAGGCAGGCTGCAGGAAGGGCAACCTACAATTTGTCCAGGAAGTTGTCCAGGTCTGGGATGCCATCCTTCAGGTCTTTGCACATCGTGTCTCAGCCACCACCTGGCTGGGGCACAAGTGTTGTGGAAGGGGTCTCCAGGCAGGATCTGCCAGTGGTCAAACTGCACCAAGGGAAGGCCTGGCTGCCCACTGTGGACCGCAGCTCAGCAGTGAAGCCAAAGAACTCCCTAACGGGCAAATATGCCTTTACCACAAACCGGGGTACCCGCCACCTGGGACTCGTCAAGGACATGGCCCTGCTTTCTGTTCAGGACACCATAGATACCCCCAACCACTTGCTCTGCAGAAGGTAGATGGGCTCCATGAGCTCATTTACATTTTTTAAAGATTACTCTCTGCATGTTATGACCAGTGTGGCTCAGTAGGTTGAACATCATTTGCTCAAAGCGAAAGGCCGCCGGTTTGATTCCTGGTCAGGGCACCATGCCTGGGTTGCAGGTTTGGTCCTCAGTCAGAGCACATGTGAGAGGAAACCGATTGTTTCTCTCTCACATCAGTGTTTCTCTCCCTCCCTTCCCCTCTCTTTAAAAATAAATAAATAAAATCTTTCAAAAAATGAAAGATTACTCTCAGCTAGATAGAGCAAACCAGTCCACACTAACAGTAAACATTCTCAACATTATTTGGAGTTTATAAATCTCAGATTTCTTTTGTCCTGTATTTTATTAGTTTGTAGTATAGATTATTGGCAAAACTACAGAAAACACTGAATGGTTTGCAATTTTAAAAAATAAAAAATCGCACACTGGCTACAGTGTGTAGAACAGATTTAAGATCAAAGAATAGAGAGACCTGCCAGGCTACTGCAGTTATCCAGCTTGCTTGTACTAGAGAGAGGTAACTAGATTTGAAGACGGTTGGGTGGTGGATTTAAGATATATTTTGGAGGTAGAGTCAGCAAGACCTGAGGAGATACCAAGGATGTTTCTAGGTTCTGGTTTACACAACTGACTAGAGGGGGACAGTAGTAAATTGGTTACTTAGGGAAGAACAGATTTGGTCAGGAGAGGAAAATAGGAAGTGCTGTTCAATTTTAGAATGGTTCAAAATTCCTGTGATTCATTTGTATGGCAATATTAAGGAGTTGTTGGGTAGACAGTTTTAAAGTCATAAGCATTTATCATGGTGAGTTTTTAAAGCCACAGGAATGAGTAGAATTGCCTAGAAGAATATAGAGTGAGAAGAGGCCCAGGACACTAACATTCGGAGGTCTGGAAGAGCATGAAGGACGTCAGAAAGGATTGGTCAGGATGGAAACTGAGAGAATATGGTAGTACCAAAGATCAAAGTGGTTTAAGACGTTCTTTGGGAAATTTTCTGTTTTATGTCCCTGTTGTATCTTACATCCTTGCAATAATTTTTACTAGTGTTTGCTCTGGGAAATGTGTACCCGCCTGGTTAGTTAGTAACATAGCACAGTCCCATTGAAATACTGAGGAATAAGAATTTTAATGTCTGAAAGCACTGGGTTGGCAAAACAGCTTTATTTGGGAGTTTAGAGAAGGGAGCAAGTGTTTTCAAATTTACTTTCTCTAACATCCTGTTCACAAAAAAACAAACAAAACATCCTGTTCATTTGTGTTCAAAATAAGTAGATAGCATTTACTTAGAGGTGCTTTCACATTTTTAACCTTATGAAAAAAGATGAGAAAAATACCCATACCATGTCAACACAATCCATAGAGAGGAGGTGGGAGACAGAGGAAGAAATCTGATGCTTCTATAGAAAATGTTCATGAAGTAAGTTCAAATTTTTTTTTTAAAGAATTAGCTCTCTTATATGGAAGGGGTTAAGACATTTAAATATTTACTTTTCTGTGACATTTACGTTGCTATCCAATAGAGCAGGGGTGTCAGACTCATTTTCACGGGGGGGCCGCACCAGCCTCGCGGTTGCCTTCAAAGGGCTGAAATGTAATTTCAACTCCTTAACAGTTAAGGAGTAGTTACATTTATACAGTCCTAAAATTATCTCAGGCAACCGCGAGGCTGATGTGGCCCCCGGTGAAAATGAGTCCGGCACCCCTGCAATAGAGTTTCTTCCCAGGTGGTTATATTCTCTATCTGTGCTTAGTACAGTCGGCAGTGGCCACATGTGGTGGTGGTTCACGTGAACTGTAGCTAGTGTAGCCGAGGAACTGAATTTTAGTTCATTGAAATAGCCACATGGAATTGCTGGCTACCATATTAGCACAGGAAGAATGTAAATGTCACTCACAGTGTGAGACAGGGTTTGATTGTGAGTGAAGGGGGAGCTCTTGCACTTGACATCTTCCCTCTGTACCTTTGTCATTCTGCTTTCTTTGCTTTTCCATCCCCACCACCATTTTATTGCATTCAGGCAACTTAAAACATGGGAGTTTTGTTTTGTTTTGTTTTCCTCCCTCTGGTTTTTCTTCAGTGAAAACAACTTTAATACAAAATGGAATCATAGCACTTGCTTTTCTGGGAACCATGTTGTTGTGGGGAAATTGTCATTTTTAGCTGAACTGCCTGGTTGTGTTGCCTAACAAAATACGGTGCGATCAAATTACAGTATAAAATGAAGCCCACTGGTAATTACCTTTGTAACCTTCCCTTTTCAGTGTTCCCTGGGGCTTTTCCTCCCTGGTGACTCACTTATCCAACTTTCTTTCTAGAATCAGTTTCCTAATCCTGGTGTGAGCTGTGGTTTCACATAGGCCAAAATTAATCTTAACCAAACTTAAAAAAAAAATTGTACATTTGTTTTTATACTCTTCTATTTTCTCTCATCCTTCCATCTTAATTGACTCACCTGTCTCACTGAAACTGAAGGAACTTTTTATGGAAGAAAAAAGAAAGAAAAAATACCCAGATTAGTGTAATATGACTGGTTTTTATCCTCTGATGATTGAAAGGAATCTGATAGTAGGGACAAATACTTATTTCACTCTTTTCCTTAGAGTGGGAAAAGTAGTAGTCTCTCCTTATTTCCTTTAGAAATGTCTGGGTCACAGCGGAGGTTAACTGCAGTAGAAACACGCACACTGCTTGTTACACTTGTTCACATTGTTTTAAAGTTCTGTTGTTTGTGGTGAACATGGATATATAGTTTCATTTTTAAAAATATTTTATGTATATCTGCATCTTACTCAAGAGTTAGTGTCTGAAGTTGTTAAGGACATTTCCCAGTATTATTGGCCCATTTCCCTTTGTAATCCGAGAATACTGCTTCAGGATTGTTGTGTGTGGTATGTGGCCCTGGAACAGAATGGAGTTAAATAGCCACAGGGGGATTAAGCTATGAGGTTGGCATTTTTCATACTGTTAGTATGTTTTGGCTAATTGAGTTTATTAGTCCTAGTCAGAGAAGAGCATTGCATATATCAGTGGTCACTTAAAGCTATTCCCCAAGGTATTTTTAATCGTAACTAGCAGTCATTTGGTATCATCTTCAGTTTTTGAGTTGATATACATATATTACATTTACTTCTATGATATCTCAAGGTTGATGAGATATCATAGAAGTGATATCTCTGTAGATTTTTGCATTAAAAATTAAGCAAATAGATTTAAAAAAAAAAAAACTAAGTCATCGATTGGGTTAAAGACCTAAGTAGTGCCATAATTCTCTGTAATTAGTAGAGGGCTGTTGAAATATGAAACCACACTTCCTTGAGAGTTCCTTGTAAAAAGGGCTTGTTTTCACCTTTTATTCCTGCCCTTTTTGTTAAATCATAGATCTCCCAAGAATAACCTGTCACTGTGTGGTATAGAAGGTCTGATTGCCTCTAGATTAAATCTTCTCTGGCTTACAATTATCTAGATGTTTCAGAAAGAACAGGTGGATCCTCTTCAGATGAAATTACAGCAGGTGAATGGACTTGGCCAGGGATTGATTCAGAGTGCTGGAAAAAACTGTGATGTGCAGGGTCTGGAACATGACATGGAAGAGATCAATGCTCGATGGAACACACTGAATAAAAAGGTGAGTGGTGAGTGGCGTGGGGAGGCTGCAGGGGATAACAAGCATGCTGGGAATGGAAGGCAAAGAAAGGAGACATCTAAGTCTAAGGTTTTCCTGAATGTAAATGAAAATTTAGCAGTTGCAATCTGTAGTTACTGAAAGGGGTCAGCAGTAATTTAAAAAGCTCTTTGCTTATAATGAGCCTCCGTGTCTGTGATACAGGTTGCACAAAGAATTGCACAACTACAGGAGGCTTTGTTGCATTGTGGGAAGTTTCAAGATGCCTTGGAGCCATTGCTCAGCTGGTTGGCAGACACCGAGGAGCTCATAGCCAATCAGAAACCTCCATCTGCCGAGTATAAAGTGGTGAGAGCACAGATCCAGGAACAGAAGGTAAGTGAGAATGTTGGGACAGTGAACGGTAGCAGCCGCAGGGAATGGCAGACAACACGTTCACGTTCACAGTTTAAGGAGCATGTTCAGGAGTTTTAGTAGAATCCTCACATACTTTGTGTGATCCTGAAAAGACAGATAGGAATTTATTTTTATCATCTTACTTTAATGTACTGACTTACTGTGGCATGTATTAGACTGAACAGTTTTCCTTGGTCATGTATCCTATTTCAATGTTTCAGTCATAGCTTTACTTAAAAGGGTTTTGGTGTTTTAAAGGTCAGCAGTATTCTAAATAATGTATGTATCGTGTATAAGGTTCTATCTAAATACTGGTTTTGGAGCTTAATTTTCATTTCAGTACATTTTTCTCCTGGTTCAAAATAAATTTTCTGTTAGCCATGTAATGGCAATCAATTCTCCGTTTAAAAACAAGTGTATGGCCCTGACTGGTGTGGCTCAGTTGATTGGACATTGTCCTGCAAAGCAAAGGTGGCCAGTTTGATTCCTTGTCAGGGTACATGCTTGGGTCACGGGTTCAGTCCCCAGTTGGGGCACATATGACAGGCCTCAGAGAGGCCAACATTCGATGTTTCTCCCCCTTTCTTTCCGCCTTCCTTCCCCTTCTCTAAAAACAAATAAAATTTTTTAAAAAATGTATATGAAATGTTTATGTGGATGGTAGGAACTATGCTATATATATATCTTATGTTTTGCTTCAAAGTGTAAAAAAAAAACTTCTGTTAATTAGTTAAGCTTAGGATTTGGTAGTGTGGAGATTGGGGTTTTTTCAATTTTGTTTTGTTTTTTTTACCCTTATTTCAAATTTCGAAGTGACCCCATGTTATCACTTTTCGTTCTCTTTGAACATGTGAACAACAGTTGCTCCAGCGACTCCTAGATGATCGAAAGGCCACGGTAGACATGCTTCAAGCAGAAGGAGGCAGAATAGCCCAGTCCGCTGAGCTGGCTGATAGAGAGAAAATCACTGGACAGCTGGAGAGTCTGGAAAGTAGATGGACTGGACTACTCAGCAAGGCAGCAGCCAGGTAAGGCCAAAAGGGTTTTAAGAATGGGTTGGAAAAGGTTAGTTGTGTCCTGTTTTGATTTGCTATGCCTGAGGTGCCCTAAAAGCTCCTGGATGCTTCGTACAGTGCTTTGGAAGGTGTTCAGTGGCTTTTATCTTGAAGAGGGATGCCTTCTTAGAAATGATCCTCATAACCAGAATAACTCCCAGGAAATGAGCCTCAGTTCCTCCATAAATTCCTGAGAACTGGAAGACTCATTGCTCTGTGTTATTCTGCTGCAAAATAATCGTGGTTCCAAACAACAAGACACAGGCTCCTACAATCCAGCCAGTTATTTTCTGAGTGTTTGAAACAGAATTTTTTCCCCTTCATATTTATAAATAATGTTTTTGATAACTTGGGGTTGAAATTTATGCTTCATTTCTGTCCGCCTATTCTAGTATTAGATATTTTTGCATCAAGGAGCTAGTCTGTGGTTCTGTCACATATTTGTGCATTCAGGAAATACACAAACTTTCTTCAATAAATGGCCAAAAGACAGGCGGTATACTTCTGTCCTCCAAGGCAGTGCTTCCTTTTTCCATGGCTGTAAGTTACCCCAGTCTCACTTGAGCTTAGTAAGTCACATGGATATCTTTACTTTTAGCCTAGCTAGCCCCCAGTTTTAATAAATGCTAATCAGAAATCAGTGTGGGAGTAGTAGAGTTGATCACTTACTATTGTAATCCTTCGGTTGTCTAGGTAGCCAATGGCAGTCTTCAGATAACTTCCTCTTCAGTCTCTTTACTTCCACTTGCTCTTGGCTTACTTATTTCTTATCTGAGTTGCAAAGTTCAACTTATTTTTCACTGCTTTTCTTCTCTCTCTGTCCATTTCCAACAATATTGCCATTAACCTTCCAGTTACCGAGGCTTAAAACCCCAGTGCCATTGCTCCCCTTCCCTGCCGCCCCAACTTTGTGTCTCACATCTGTCTACCAGTCTGCTGAATTCTGTACATCGTACTTCTGCAGAGTCTTCCCACTCACGTACTTCAGTTCATGACTTAGGATTCTCACTTGGGTTAGTTCACATGAGGTAGCGCATCTGAGGTCGCTTTCTAACTAATCACTCGTCACTCATCACTCTGTTGCCACCTACCCTCAGGCCTTCGCCGCGTTGCATGCTCAGAGACCAGTTGATGACTCCCTGTTGCCTATAAATAAAATCTAAACTGACAGCATGCAAAGATTTCTACTGTTTGGCCTTAACCTACCTTTCTTAGTTTCCACTATTCTTCTCAGTTCTTACATTAAAAAAGAAAATCATATTTTGTTCTTCAAAATCTTCTGTCAGTTTCCTAATTCTGTCTTTGCTGGTGGTGGTTCATCTTCCATGAAATACTCTTAGCCATCTTCTCTCCTTCTGTGAAGCTTGCCTTTATTCCCCCAGCATAGAGTAACCTCACCTTCCTCCTAACGGCCCCAGCTCTTCAGCAGCAGTACCTTGCGCTGTGGTCATTACTTTATGTAGTACTTACCTCCCAGGTCCGTACGCTTGTTAAAGTCATGATTTGTTTCTCATGTATCTTTTCATGACTTACCCTCTTTGACCCTACCCTGTTCGTCCTCCCAGCCTAACACGGTTTCTAGGCCATTATGTTAAAGAAAAATGCCAAGAGCAATTCAGATTGTTACAGATATTCTAAAGACTTTCATTTAAATTTTTAATACTGGATTTTTGCTGCCTCTAAAGTATTTTAGCTGCTGTATTTTGCCATGTATAATGCACACTCACATCTTTGTCCCAAAAGCTCAGGGAAAAAATCTTTTGTTTTGATTTTTTAACTCAATTTTTTATTTATTTATATTTAGATACTTGTTTTTTGTATTATAAAAGAGTCTTAGCATTTATTTTTGAACATATTATGGTACAAGAAATTTTATGTAACAAATAATCACAAAACATACGAGCAAATACAAGGTGTTTCAGGTACTAACCATACGTAGTGCGCATCCTTTTTTCTCAAAAATATGGGCAAGAAAGTGCACATTTCGCATTATACACAGCCAAATACAGTGTTCCCTTTGCCTACCCCAAGGCCTCTATACATTGAGTCTTCAAACTTTCAGGATCCAAAATTAGAGATGAGTCAGAAAGGCATAGAAATTAG
This sequence comes from Desmodus rotundus, assembly GCF_022682495.2. NCBI lineage: Eukaryota > Metazoa > Chordata > Mammalia > Chiroptera > Phyllostomidae > Desmodus > Desmodus rotundus. The sequence continues at coordinate 25,471,946 of NC_071389.1, forward strand.
GGGTAATTTTTTAAATGAAAGTCTGTTTTAATATTAATCTTTAAAATAATATGTTTCGGTGTATTAATTAAAGATATATTTTGAAGGCTGGCATAACAAAACTAAGAAGGGAAGGAAATTCTATACATTGACGCTTAAAAATGGCATCTAAAAATATTTTCTGTTATATTCAAACACAATTGGATTTCCAGATAATTAAAATGGCAAATCTTTATACTTAGATCATTTCTGAATAAAATAAGTCTTTCCAGGCCCTGGCTGGGTAGCTTAGTCGGTTAGAACATCGCCCTGATACACTGAGGTTATGGGTTTGATCTCTGGTCAGGGCACAGACAAGAAGAAACCAATGAATGCATCAATAAGTGGAACAACAAATCGCTCTCTCCCCCTCCTACTCCCCTACTCTTTCATTCCCTCCCTCCCTTTCTTTTTCTAAGAACCATTTTTTAAAAACGTTTGTCCATAGGGCCTGGTGCAAAGTAGCTGTTCATTTGCTGAAGTAAAGTGCACCCTGTACTCCTGGACCTTTTTAAATGACCTAGCATATAGTCTGTTCTTAATGATTCCAAGTAATCATCATGACCTTTATTATTAATTTGTGTACCAACAGTGTTCTGTGGTTGTTTTTCTTGTTAGACTGCCTCCAACATTCAGGCTTCCTCTCCCCTTTGTAATTTGCTGTATTTAATCTATAGAGAACTTGAAATCCAGGCTTAGTATGGATGCTATAAAGTCTATAGTTCTGCTGTTTGTGCTGGCAAATTTAGCTCTAGTCTGAGGTCATTTTTTTGCCTTAAATATGGATTCAAAGTCATGTTCTGGGGCTTGAAATTACTAGAAGCCTTACTGGATTTAGAGAGATGGTAAGGGAGTTCTAGTTCATAGTCTGCCTATTCTTTTCAAATGCTCTCTTCTCTTCATTCACAAGTGAAGGTGACAGAGAGAAAAAAAAGGACCGATGATTTTTTGATCCCTTTAAACTTTATTTTGGTCTCATGTTCAGATGATGCGTGAGCTACATTCCATAGGAGAAAGAGCATTAGAGAGTCTGATTCTCATCCTCATTGTACTATTTCTACTCACCAGGACCCTTGGACAAACCTTTCTTTTGGCTTTTAGGGTCAGTTATCTTTTGTAATAGTGGGATGATTATTCTGCCTACACTGCAAGGTTATAACAAAATCAAAATAATACAATGCTCATGAAAACCTCTAAAACAGCAAAGTACTATGTATGTGTGTTCTGTTTACTGTTGATACTTAAAATGTACCTGGTTGATAGTGATCTTCCACTGAATATAGTACTGTTGTCTGTCTGTCTTTTGTTTTTAAGATTTTATTTATTTATTTTTAGAGAGGGGAAGGGAAGGAGAAAGAAACATCAATGTGTGGTGGCCTCTCGCGTGCCCCCTAGTGGGGACCCGACCTGCACCCCAGGCTGTGCCCTAGGCTGGGAATCGAACCAGCAACCTTTTGGTTCACAGGCCAGCACTCAATCCACTGAGCCACACTAGCCAGGGCTGTTACCTGTCTTAATAAGACTTTTCACCTAACAGCTTGTTCTGTATATTTGTGTAGGCAAAAACAGCTGGAAGATATCCTGGTTCTGGCCAAACAATTCCATGAGACAGCTGAGCCTATTTCTGACTTCTTATCTGTCACAGAGAAAAAGCTTGCTAACTCAGAGCCTGTCGGCACTCAGACTGCCAAAATACAGCAGCAGATCATTCGGCACAAGGTAGGAAGTGGTTGTGGTAAATGGAAACACAGAACTGAGCTCAGAAATCCTGGAAATTAGAAAACTGCCTGCAACATGCTAGAAGATGTGTTTTGTGGGGGGTTTAAAGTTTAAAGCACGGTCAAATTATTGACTGGAATAGTCGCATCTTTGATAAATATCAACTAATAGACTACCATAAGAAAAATGCTTGGGTTATTTTTGCCCTTTAGTAGGTAAACTTTTCGTATTATTATTTAATTTATTACATCACTTATTATTCATTGTTTCATGTTTACTTTTCATTTATTTTGTTTCTGTTACTCATTTTTTCCATCTGGATTTCCAGGCCCTGGAGGAGGAAATAGAAAGCCATGCAGCAGATGTGCACCAGGCAGTCAGAATTGGGCAGTCCCTCTCCTCCCTGACATGCTCTGCAGAACAGGGTGTGCTCTCAGAAAAGCTAGACTCGCTGCAGGCCCGGTACAGTGAGATTCAAGACCGGTGCTGTCGGAAAGCAGCCCTGCTTGAACACGCCCTGTTTAATGCTAGGCTGTTCGGGGAGGATGAGGTGGAGGTGCTCAACTGGCTGGCTGAGGTTGAGGACAAGCTCAGCTCAGTGTCCGTAAAGGATTACAGACAGGATGTCCTGCAGAAACAGCATGCTGACCACCTGGTATTCATGTTTTCCGTTCTTCCTAGTTACGTTTTGTAGTTTTGTTCACATTTCTCCATTTCTTTTCCTTTTTATTCCTAACATTTCAACTTTATACATAAGTGCATACTTATAAACTTGTTACTGAGAACTGATCTATTTTCTGATGAGTCCTTGGAAATACTTGTACTTACCAAACTGAATCAAAGACGATCCAGAGTGTAGTCAGGGGCCATCTCAATTCCAACTCACGTTTTACAGGACTAGGTAATCTATCACCAGTTTCCATCTGAACAGAAGCTTTCGTAAAACCAGGTCACCTAAATAGTTCCCAGGGTTTGATCATATACCTATAACTTTTAACATATTTCTGGAACTTACATGCTCAAATTCCAGGGGTTCTGCATCATCTTAGAATAATTTGCATTTTCATTTCATCAGATGAAATTCGTTAAATTTCATTTTACAAGATTTCTTCTGGGATGGTAAAAACGTGCAAAGCGGGGCAGTTTTTGTTGGTTTTGGTCATCTGAATTTCTTCTGCTTCATTGATTTCAAATATTGAGAATTTCTAACCGGGATTTAAATCTGCTTGTTTCTTGCTGACTTTCTTCTTTTGAAATTTCTGTCTTATTCTTTGTTTTGGACATAGTAGATATTTTTGCTGAATTCTACTCTGCCTTTCTTGGGTTCAGGTTTGGTACCGATAAATTGGTAAAATTTATTTAATCCTAAAACTTCTCATCCAGTACAAAGGAAAGTTTGCCTGTGAGTATCTGATTTAATTATTTTGTGTAATTGAAGATGTAACCAAAGAGATAACGAAGGAATCAAATATCTGATGTTTAAACTGAACTGGTATTCATCTCCTTAATTTAAATTTCATGACTTAAAGGTCTCATTTCTCTCCTCTTGTCATGCCATAGTTTTAGGGTTAATGGTATTCTTTTCTTTCAGGCTTTAAATGAAGAAATTGTTAATAGAAAGAAGAATGTAGATCAAGCTATTAAAAACGGTCAGGCTCTTCTAAAACAAACCACAGGTACTTCGAAAAGTGCATCTCCTAGCACCTCTATACATGCACAGACAATCGCATATCCAGGGAAATACGCACCCCGCATTAGCCACTTCTCTTTGGATATAGAAGCGTAGTATTCACTGATTATATTACCATGCCTCCCTGCCACCCTCTCCCCCGCCAACAGCCTAGGTCCTATTTCCTGCTAAACCTTTTGAAACTAAGACTGTGTTGTCTCACATCTGGTTATAGATAGTGACTCCCCCTGCCCTCCAATATGTTGGATGCCAGCATTCACTGAAAGGTTCTGGGAACATCTAGAACACCTGTAGTTGAACTCAGATCTTAATCTGAGAAGTAGCTTCTCTTATTGATTAAAAGGTTTATTTCCCTCCTCCCTTAGTGTGGGATGCTAGGTAAAATTACTATCCTAGGATGAGAGCATCTATAAAATGAAAACTATGATTTGAAGAAAGGGGGATTAAGGAAATACTTCATCCCCAAAAGGGGACTTCCTCATGTTCTCTTAAATATGAATAATTGTGAGCGGTCTCTCATAGGTGAAGAGGTTTTGCTTATCCAAGAGAAACTGGATGGAATAAAGACTCGCTATGCAGACATCACAGTCACGAGCTCCAAGGCTCTCCGAACTTTAGAGCAAGCCCGGCAGCTGGCCACCAAGTTCCATTCTACTTACGAGGAACTGACTGGGTGGCTGAGGGAGGTGGAGGAGGAGCTGGCAGCCAGTGGAGGACAGTCTCCCATAGGGGAGCAAATACCCCAGTTTCAGCAAAGACAGAAGGTAAGCTGTCATTTCATAGTGTAAAAGCAAAAAAGTTTTCCTCTTAGTCAGAATTCTTAAGTTTAAATTCTTAAGTTTCATCACTAACTCTCTCTACCTTAAATCTAAACCAAAAATTTCTGCCTGCCCCCTTTCTTGTTTACAATGGACAGTAAGATTTGACATAAAGACAGACCAATATAAAACCACTGTTATGGTCTGAAGAAGAAAAAAGATTGAGTCTCAAATCCCTAGGAACTTTGTATATAACATTTTAGAATTTGCTTCTGTGATTCATTCCCTAAAGAGTACTTCATGTTAATAGGACTTGATTCTCCTGCAGGATCTAGTGCAGTTCTGGATGCATAGAAGTAGGTACTCACTGAGTTAAAGGCCTGAGGGTAAAACACTGTTTATCGTTTCTGTTGAAGTAAGGAGAAAAAAGAAGCACTATTTATTTTACACAGAGACAGTCTCTGGCTGAAGAAGTCTTGCAGCCCTGACTGGTGTGGCTCAGTGGGTTGGGCATTGTCCTGCAAACCAAAGGGTCATCTGTTCGATTCTCAGTCAGGGCACATGCCTGGGTTGCAGGCCAGGTTGCCAGTTGGAGGCGTACAAGAGGCAGCTGATCAGTGTTTCTCTTGCACATTGATGTTTTGCTCCCTCTCTTTCTCCCTCCCTTCCCCTTTCTCTAAAAATAAATAAATAAAATCTTTTAAAGAGTTTTTGCAGGCAGTTCTAAACAGCTAAGCTAAAGTCAGGCTTGAAATGATTTTTTTTTTTTAAATCTAAGGCAAGAAAAAAATAAGTAAAGGAAGGAGGTCAAAGCCCTGCTGGGATATGTGGCAGAGATACCACTTTCCACCCACCATAGCTGCTGATGTGCTTAATTTAGCAGGGTCTGGCCTGAAAACTTTTTTTTCCTCCTTAGGAATTAAAGAAGGAGGTCATGGAGCACAGGCTGGTGTTGGACACAGTGAATGAGGTGAGCCGTGCTCTCTTAGAGCTGGTGCCCTGGAGAGCCAGAGAAGGGCTGGATAAACTCGTGTCTGATGCCAACGAGCAGTACAAGCTGGTCAGTGACACTGTTGGACAAAGGGTGGATGAAATTGATGCTGCTATTCAGAGGTCACAACAGGTAATGTATAAACACCTCTGCATTAATCTTTTTGGCAATGGAGATGTCTGTGTGAGAGAAAAAACTATGACCCACATAAATAATAGGCTCAGGAACAGGAAAAACAAGATCAAGGTAAATCCAGCGCAACAAATTTTTTCAGTGATGAGAAGTGATTGGGTAAAGGTACGTGAGGATGGTTTTGGTTTGACCCAAAATACTTGACCCCTTTGAGCAGAGAACCTGGGAAAGTGTCAGTGAGCCCTCTCCTTAACTAATGCCCTGCTAAGAGGCAGGTGGTGATGAGAGTAGATAACATTTACACCCAGAAGGTCCAAATGCTTATCACAATCTTAGTTTGCCATAATCAACCATTTTAGCATTAGATGGAAGAGGGGAAGAGACCAAGAACTATAATTACTGTCAAATATGCCAACCGAAATAGCAGAGCCATCCAAAATAGAACCTTCCCGGTAAACACAGGTGTCATATTTCCCTCCATGTTTTTTCCTTCCTGCTTTCTTGAAAAAAGGTTTTTGCTTTTCTTTGTAGCAGGATATGCGCCTATTAATGTTTCGTGGTGTAAAAAATAATATAACGTGACTCTTTGAGTTCATAGTGACAAATGCTTTACGAACCACACAGAAGTTTGCTCTGACTCCAAGTGCATTCCAATATGTCTTTATTGATATGTCTAATCTTGGCCAGATAATTGAGTATAAAGTTTATCGTGCTTGGGAGTTTTCTTTTCTCTGTAAATACTAGTTTAGGTTTGCATGGTTGAAGAGGAAGAGGTACAAGATTGAAGGGCCCCGATCAAACAACAGTCGTGTAGAACACGTTCTTAGTTTTTCTGTTACTGTATAACTTAAATCTTCTGTGGTCTTATGCTTCTTCAGCTGAGTGAGTACTTCAAAGTTAACTTGACTCAGCTGTCTGCTGCCATGTTTATATTTAAACATGACTAAAACTATTGTTCAGTGTATGGGTAGAAAAAAGGACTGGCAGAAAGAGCACAGCCTTATTAAAACAGATTAGAAGTATATTTCTTTAAGAATCAATTTCCATTGTTGTTTGTAGGTGTAGGACCACTAATGGGACTCTGTAACTTCTTTCTAAAGAAGGTGAAATAGGATCAACTTGTATTTGTTGATGTATAAGCAATTCTAAAGTGTCCGCATTTTGATTTGAATTCTAAGAAGGAAGACCCTGGCTATATATAATTTGTTCATTTTTCTTCAATGTCTGTTAGTATGAGCAAGCTGCTGATGCAGAACTGGCTTGGGTTGCTGAAACAAAACGGAAACTGATGGCCCTGGGTCCAATTCGCCTGGAGCAGGACCAGACCACAGCTCAGCTGCAAGTACAGAAGGTAAATGTAACACTGGCGTGTCCGTTGTGTCCTGAGCTCGTGAAATCACCTCAGCTTGCAGTGACTGGAGAGAGTTTCTGACTGCGGCCCCAAGTCGAATGGAGCGATGTTATGTCATGATGGTGGAGAGAGACTCATTTTATAAATAGTTGGTTAGGATGAGGAAGAGCTTTTTTGCTCTGTGAAAAGGGAAGAAATAGGCTCATTAATCCAAGAAAGGGTAATAATTTTCTGATGATTTTCATGAGGGAAGATATTTTTGTAAGCTATTTAGAGATAAACATTGAAGATGTATGAATAGGCAAAGTGTCAAACTTGATAAGAAACATTTTTAATGTGGCTTTATTAAAGCAAAGAATTTTTCATAGGCGTGTCTGACTTTTCACTGATACAGGCTTGGGATCCTTTTACTTCTTGACTTAACTGTAGCTTCCTTTCCTCAAAGGCTTTCTCCATTGATATTATTCGACACAAAGATTCAATGGATGAACTCTTCAGTCATCGGGGTGAAATCTTTGGCACATGCGGAGAGGAGCAAAAAGCTGTATTACAGGTGAATTGCATTTATTTATTCACCATATTATTCTTGTATTGATTATGGTGAATTAGAAGGACAGTTGTGAAGTTATAGTTGAAGGGGTTGAAGTTACAGTTTTCTTTCCTCCATTACTAACAATGGTGTTGAAGACTACTTGATGTTCTGGGGAATGCAGACTTCTCACCCTGTGTTCACAAATGCCTAAACAGCCACACTGTATAATGTAAAGTATGTTGCAAATCCATCTTCTTTAAAAAGAGAAATTGCTACTTATCTTCAGTCCAAAATGAGTGACTTGGAGGTTATCATTCAAAACCCCGATAGATTTTTTCAGAACATTATGCAGATACTCATTTTTTCTTCAGATCCTTCTAAAAGGTTCTATCCATCTCTAAAAGCTTGGCCAAGAGTTAGTATGTGCACTAGTTTTGTTTTTTAAATAAAGTGTACAGGTAACCATTATTTTCTTAGAAATATTTCTAAGTTGACTACACTACTCATCTAAACATACAGAGCATAAGTAAATGCAAGGGTAGGGGAGACTTTTTTCCAATTACATTTTACATTCAGTGTTATTTTGTTTTAGCTTCAGGTGTATAGCATAGTGGTTAGAGTAGCATATGCTTTCCCCTCGGTGTTTTCAGAACCCACCTGGTACCATACATAGGTACTACAATATTTTGTATTTTCTATGCTGTACTTTATATTCCCATAACTATTTTGTAACAACCAATCTGTACTTCTCAATCCCTTTACCTTTTTCATCTGGTCCCCTAAACACCCTCCCCTCTGGCAGCCATCAGTCTGTTTTCTGAATCTGTGAGTCTGTTTCTATATTGTTTGCTTGTTTATATTGTTCTTTAGATTGCACATATAAGTGAAACCACTTGGTGTTTGTCTTTCTCTGACTGACTTATTTCACTTAGCATAATACCCTCTAGGTCCATCCATGCTGTTGCAAATGGTAAGATTTCATTCCTTTTTATGACTGAGTAATATTCCATTGTATGTATTTTGACAGCATTTTTATCCACTCACCGATTGGTAGGCACTTGAGCTGCTTTCATATCTTGGCTGTTGCACATACTACTACAGTGAACATAGGGGTACACATATTCTTTCAAATTAGTGTTTTGGGTTTCTTCAGATAAATCCACAAAAGTGGAATTGCTGGGTCATAAGACAGTTCCATCTTAATTTTTTGAGGACCCTCCATACTGTTTGCGGAGACTTTTTTATCAGAGGAAAAAAAGACAAGTGAAACTTGATGGGGAAACTCCATCATAGCCCCTGAGATGTTCAGTCTTAAACTGATCCATTATAATGTTACATCTAAAGAGGTAAAAGGTTATCCACTGAAAGTTTGATTTTGCTGTGTTGTGCTTGTGGTGTTTTACTGTATTTGAAACAACTTTCATATTTAAAAAACTACACAAATAATACATACATGTATAACAGGAAAATTTTTAAATTCCAATAAGGATAAAGAAAATAAAAATCACTTGTACTCTTAATAGGTTAGTTCATATTTTTTAAAGCATTTTAGTATTTATTCCTTTAGACTTTTTAATGTATATAGACCTACTCTTTTTGTTGTTCATAGGAAAAGACGGAGTCTCTGATACAGCAATATGAAGCCATTAGTCTGCTCAATTCAGAGCGTTATGCCCGCCTGGAGCGGGCACAGGTCTTGGTGAACCAGTTTTGGGAGACTTACGAAGAGCTCAGCCCCTGGATTGAGGAAACTCGCGCACTAATAGCACAGCTACCTCCTCCAGCCATTGATCATGAACAGCTCAGGCAACAGCAAGAGGAAATGAGGGTAAGGAGCATGCCAGGTTTTATTCAATTACAGGACTAAACGTGGGCTTCACAATTTATTCAGATTCTATATTATGAAGTTCTTAATCAGTTAGAATTACTTTGCACAACAAAAATAGCTATCTGAATTATTTTGTTTGTTCTTTGGTATGAATCAAGTAAAGAATACATTTATGGAGATACCAGGAACTTGGGTATCGCAGAAGTAAACAAAGAACTAAGTAACTATGAAGGGAATTTAACATCTTCCCAGTGACAGTGGGGGGCTGTCAGACTTGGGAGTGGTTGGGCGGCGCTTTTCATTTGGTTAGACCCCATCTGGAGTGAGAGCCAGGAAGGAACATCAGAGAGCATTTGCTGCATTGTAGGTAAGATGAAAGGGATATTTGTTAGACGTGTCAACAAGTGCTATGACCACTTTAAAAAGATACTTTTTTAATGTTTATTTGGTGTATGGCTTTTGCTTATTCCTCTCTCTGTATTCCTGTAAGTGGAAGGATGGAAACCAGAAGTAGCCAGCAGTAAAGTGAGGGACTAGTTGGGTTACCAGAAATGTTGCTATTTGTAGCTTGTTCTGCTTAGTGTCTCTCAGTGTCACTAGGAAAACAGATACTAAACCATGGAGATTACAATTGGTACATTGAAGTATTTATGAGTATAGGAGATGGTGGGATAAATATGTATTGGAGGGTAAGAGAAGAGGGTATGGCCTGGAAGGGCTTCCTGGATGAGGGGATATTTGAATTGGCCTTTAATACTTAAGAGAATCAGGTAGTATCAGAGCCTAAGGCTTAGGTGTAAAGCCTTAAGGCTAAGGCTTTTCCCTCCATAAATGATGAAATGCTGGGACTTACTGGTATTTAGTAATTCAGTTCATTTTTTTCAGAGTTGGTATGATCTTTGATCAAACTATTTAAGCAGGTAAACTGATATAAAATACTTAATTTTAATCCATACTTTTTTATGTAGCAACTAAGGGAATCCATTGCTGAACACAAACCTCATATTGATAAACTGCTAAAGATAGGCCCTCAACTAAAGGAGTTAAACCCTGAAGAGGGTGAAATGGTGGAAGAAAAATACCAGAAAGCAGAAAACACGTATGCCCAAATTAAAGAGGAGGTGCGCCAGCGGGCCCTGGCTCTGGACGAGGCTGTCTCCCAGTCTGCTCAGGTACGTGGGTATCTTAAACTCCCATAACCTTCAGCTGTCCCTTAGTCTGAGCAAGAAGTTCCTGTAGCGGATACACCTCCATGCTCAGGACTCCTAGACCAGCATGCTGACGATTCATTATAAGAGACTAGGAACCTCTGCTGATCTGCATTTTTATTGCCAGGATCATGGGTTACGCTGGCACCATAAGGAGGGTAAAATGTGTCTTAGTTGGTACATATTGTCTGTTGATAGTTTCCTTGAAAGCTTCCCTTTCAGTTTCCTGAAAACTTTATATTGTGATGATCCTTTAGTAGGGATAGTTCTGGATAAATTCACCTTGAAGCAACAAATACCTAAAGAAAAGTCAGATTCCTACTGGACCTGTTAGTTTTGAGACTTAGAAGACAGCACATTAGCCCTCTTACTCAGGAGGCCACCAGCTAGCTCCTAGTTCAAAGACAGATGCTTGGAGAGGGAGAAGTTAGGAGCCAAAGAGAAATAATCCACCCGCAGTGAAGTTTAAAGCATGTAACTACATACTTATGAACTAATATATTACTGTTAGTGGCACTTTTGTCATGTCTGGGTATTTTATTCCTATGTTTAGTCAATATTCTTGGTTAATACTTGTACTTACTCAAGTTTTCCCCCCACCTTCCGTCCCATCTCTCACTCACATTGTGGAATGTGTTACTTTATGTTGTTGCTGCCTGCTCCTGTCTTCCCCACATCGTCACATTTCATTGTTGTGTTGACCGCGCCCACCATTACAGATTACAGAGGTAAGGTACCCACCCCCACTGGGATTAGGGTATTCTTATGAAGTTGAGAATTAAGGATTACCTGTCGGAAAATTTCCCTTCACTTCAGTGAAAGGAATTTTGTCAGTGCAGTTTATTATGCCAGTTTCATTTGGGGTGGAACCTAGAAGTGAGGGAGTGATGGGAAGTGATTTTGCTAAGGAAATCTCACCATGTGTTTCTTACAGGATACTTAAAATTCTAATTAATCCAGAGTTGCTTTTAGATAGCTTTTTTTAGAGGGGGCAAGCTTACCTATTTTGCCTCTGTTTCTCCTCTCTCTGCTTCAGATTGTAAGTGAAATTTTACAATCATAGTCATGTTATTCAAAGTATCAGGAAAGTAGAAAGGTAATTGTTCTTTCAGAATAAGGTTAGATTTGGCCTTTCTTAATTACCTTTCATCGTGCCAACATTTTCCTCTCTCACTGTTACATACAGTGGTTATTAAATTTGCATGCTATGATAATTTTGAACTCCAAGTCATTTAGCATACTGAGTTCCCCATCCATTTACATAGTTGGTGGAGGGCATCTAACTTGTTGGTCTAATCTGTTGCATGCAACTATCATCTGAGATGTTGACACAGTGACTCTCACCAGTTTCATAGTGTTGTCCCTTTCTCGTCACACTTCTGGCATATTAATATTTTCTTGGTTCTTAAAATAAGTATTTATTTTCTTTTTCTGATGGGCCAGCTGTGGTGTGCTATGCCCAGAACAGTTCCTTAGCCAAACCCAACAGCCATCAGGCTAGGCTATGTGCAGATTATCCTAAACACTAGTGGGTTTATACCTTAGCCTTATTCCCCAGCATTTCCCCCAGACGAGTGATGAAGTAGTGCTGTGATAGCTAATGGTCTGACATTCATTTAGTTCCATGATAAAATCGAACCCATGTTGGAGACTCTGGAGAATCTTTCCTCTCGTCTGCGTATGCCACCACCGATTCCCGCTGAAGTCGACAAGATCAGAGAGTGCATTAGTGACAATAAGAGTGCCACCGTGGAGCTAGAAAAACTTCAGCCTTCCTTTGAGGCCCTAAAGCGCCGTGGAGAAGAGCTCATTGGAAGATCTCAGGGAGCTGACAAGGACCTGGCTGCAAAAGGTGCTTGATGAATCTAACTATTTTTTAAGAGAACCAGTAGAAAATATTCTAGTCTGGGGTTACTTCCAGCATCCCACCAGATGTACTGCATTGAATGTGAAGGCGGTCCCCAAGTAATGAGTATTCCAGAAAAGTCATTTGGAAGTCATTTAGAATTCAGGACACATCTCCCTATTGAAACGAGGTTACAATTGGTAGTTAGATTCCCAGGCCAGGAAACAAATGCTCCTTTAACCCCTAATATGAGTGAACTGTAGTATCAATAGTGTGTGGAACATAACTACCTTTTATAACACTTTCCATGGGAAGCAGCAAGTTCAACACAGAACGCTGGAAGTAGAGCTTTCATCTCAGTCCCTTCGTAAGTTAGGGGTTTGGTATCTGAGCAGTACCTCTATATTAGATGGTAACTCATTCCCAGATTACCTCTGTGAGCTCTTTATGTGGGAAATGTAAATGTAGAAGTAATAACAGCGCTAAGATACATGACTTTTAGCTATTTTTTTTTGAAAAGTTCCGTTTATTACGTCAAATAGATGTATGATTGCACTTGCCGTTCTGCTGACAGAAGGCTGAAATTTAAGAGGATATTTTTCTCCAGTAAAGCTAAGTTTTCATGATCTTTATGTTGAAATTACACAGGCAAAGAAATACATATATTCTTAGAACTTAAAATATAATTTCAGTGGAAATGTGAGAATTAGATGGTATTTCTGATGAGGCTGATTTCAGGTACTTAGAGAAGTCCTGTCCCTATTCCTGTCTCTTCTTTACCCCTTCAGAAATCCAGGACAAATTGGATCAAATGGTATTCTTCTGGGAAGACATCAAAGCTCGGGCTGAAGAGCGAGAAATGAAGTTCCTTGATGTCCTTGAACTAGCAGAGAAGTTTTGGTATGACATGGCCGCTCTCCTCACCACCATCAAAGACACCCAGGACATTGTCCATGACTTAGAAAGTCCCGGCATTGACCCGTCCATCATCAAGCAACAGGTTGAAGCTGCTGAGGTAAAAAACAAAACAAAACAAAAAAACCCCTCGTTCTTGGGTTTTTGCTATCTGAAAAACTACTTTTCCCAAGTGTGTTGTGTTAACTGCTTAGCGTTCCTTAAAAGTTGTGTTTGTTTTTAACTCTAAGAGAATATTTTGCACTCGAAAGAGAATATCTGCTCATTATGGCAGATTTCTTTCTTTGTTATAAATACCAGTTTTACCACTTACAGATTTATACACCTTCCACCAACTGATACAGAAACAGTTCCGTCACACAAAACTAATTTTCTCATCAGTTTTAAATGTAACAATTCAAATTAATAGAATATGCTTAGCAAATTCCGTTTTGCTTTCATTTCTGAATTTAGTCCTCACTATAGTATACATTGTTTCTTGAGTAAATCTCTTTAATGCAGAAAAATAGAAGGTAGGAAAAAATAAATTCTAGGTTCATCATCCAAAGATAATGATTACATTGACTTACACCTTTTTCTAGCCCTTTGGGGGATCCCAGTTTTTATTTTTACTAAATACATTCCTCCCCTCATTTTGTCCACTTAGTGTAAGCCAAGCTTGTCTTGATTTTCTATTTCTTATGTCTTTTATTTCTGCCATTCTCTCCCTCTCCCCAACCCTGTCCTTTTTAGGAGCTAGCAGAGAACTGACTGTGTTCAAGATTATATAGCCTAGCATTCCTATTATGCTAGGCTCTCAGCTCTTAAATTTGTGACTTGTGATGTATTATTTTGTTGATATACTTCTCTGTGGTAGACTTCTGTCTGCAGATTATAATCTCCTTGGAGGCAGAAGGGATGAACCTTTGGTAAATTATTGAAACTCATTGGGCCTTTCTCAGACTGTTTTATATGTATTTTTCTAGGTAGTTTGTGTGTGTATGTGTGTGTGTAATGTGTGTGTTTATGTATGTATTTATGTATAATTATATATAAGTATATTTGATACATATATTTTTGTGCACATACATATAAAAAATAGCCAGAGTCTGAAGCTTCGCTATTTAGATAAGTGAAATATTAACAACATTGAAAGGTTTTTGTGAAATTGACAGGTTCTGTTCAGCATCTGCTATTGATGGGGATATAATTGCATTTGCAAAGTTTGGAAAGTTCTGTTCTGCTTCTGTTTTGGCTTATAATCTGTTCATTTACATGTAGACTATTAAGGAAGAGACAGATGGTCTGCATGAGGAACTGGAGTTTATTCGAATCCTTGGAGCAGATTTGATTTTTGCCTGTGGAGAAACGGAGAAGCCCGAAGTGAAGAAGAGCATTGATGAGGTGAGGAGAAACGGCTGAGTTAGACAAAACATTGGTGGGCCTGGGCTGAACAGTGGTATTAATTGACGAATCTGATGGACTGTTTTCCTCTAGATGAACAATGCCTGGGAGAACTTAAACAAAACGTGGAAAGAGAGGCTGGAAAAACTTGAAGAAGCCATGCAGGCCGCTGTGCAGTATCAGGACACTCTTCAGGTAAGCCGTGACATGACCACCATGGCCGCACAGGGTCTGCGTTGTCATTCCTATTCAGAACCCAGCACAAGAGTGATCACCTTTACGGGACCACGGCATTATCAAATCTGAGACAATGACCTCCTTCTGTATTTCTAGCCAAAGTTTCTCACTTCTAATGTGAAAAGTACTGACTCCTGAATTTTTACTCTTCTTGATGTTTTCATCGTCATGTGTCCACCGTATCTATTCTCATGGTGACTATACAGTGAAGCTGGCCTCACTAAGGCCATTACTTGCTGGAGGTTCCACTCCTAGGTTAACCTAAAGCACAGCTTGGCCCAGTAGCTCCAGTACATCATGAGCTTGCTAGCCAGCCATGAAAACTGGAAACTCTTATTCATATTTAGGTTTGCTAGATCACAGTTTATTCTGGACACCATCCCAATAATATGTTTGCTTTGTTCCTAAATCTCCATATTATTGGAATAAAGATCATCACTCCTTACTTCTGCCTCCCCCCACCTAAAAACCACAAACAGTACTTGGCATTTTGATTTGTCTCTCCCAACTCTTTGTTTTTGACTACATATTTGTATTTATATTTTAGGCTATGTTCGACTGGCTAGATAACACTGTAATTAAACTCTGCACCATGCCCCCTGTCGGCACTGACCTCAACACTGTTAAAGATCAGTTAAATGAAATGAAGGTTTGTATCTGGGCATGGCTTTTAAAGAAGGATTGCTGCTTTTTAGTTTTTAAAGACTTGATTTAATGTTAACATTAAGTATGTCTTTGATAGGAATTCAAAGTGGAAGTTTACCAACAGCAAATTGAGATGGAGAAGCTTAATCACCAGGGTGAACTGATGCTGAAGAAAGCTACCGATGAAACAGACAGAGACATTATACGAGAACCACTGACAGAACTCAAACACCTCTGGGAGAACCTGGGTGAAAAAATCGCCCACAGACAGGTAAGACAAATGGTGGAGTATGTGAACAGACTACTACCTACTGTTTTCTTTTTCCCTAACAATCGTTCCCTTTATATGTTTTTTATGAGTAGCACAAGCTAGAAGGTGCTCTCTTGGCCCTTGGCCAGTTCCAACATGCCTTAGAAGAACTAATGAGTTGGCTGATTCACACTGAAGAGTTGTTAAATGCTCAGAGACCAATAAGTGGAGATCCAAAAGTCATTGAAGTTGAGCTCGCAAAGCACCATGTAAGTATTTTTGTTTTTCGTCTCTAAGTCTATTGATTTCAGACTAAATATTGCCACCAGAAGCCTTTCAATGTTACATGAACCTTAGAGAACCATGTTTGATGTTATCTGTGATATGAAGTGTTGTTTAACATTTTTTAGGTTCTAAAAAATGATGTTTTGGCCCATCAAGCCACAGTGGAAACAGTCAACAAAGCTGGCAATGAACTTCTTGAATCTAGTGCTGGAGATGATGCCAGCAGCTTAAGGAGTCGTTTGGAAACTATGAACCAATGCTGGGAGTCAGTGTTACAGAAAACAGAGGAGAGGGAGCAGCAGCTTCAGTCAACACTGCAGCAGGTACGTGCATCATCCAAGTTAGGCGGGCGGAGCTCTGCATATATTCAGAAGGAAGCCTGTCTAAGTCAAGGAAAGGAAAGCAATTTAGAGTAGAGCCCCTTGTGAGGAAGGTCATTTCTGTGCTGGAACTTGTCTGGAAAAAACAGCTGCGCTTTTTTTTTTTTTAAGATTTTATTTCTTTATTTTGAGAGGGAGAGAAACATCAGTGTGTGCTTGCCTCTTGCGCGCCCCCTGCTGGGGACCTGGCCTGCAGCCCAGGGCTGTGCCCTGACTGGGAATTGAACCGGCAACCCTTTGGTTCACAGGCCAGCGCTCAACCCACTGAGCTACACCAGCCAGGACAAGAACAGCTTTTGTTTCAATGGTTCTTTTTTTTTTTGGACTAGCTTGTAACCCAGTCTCTTTATTTACTATTCAAAGTTAGTAGATCTTTGCTATAATAAACCTCTTAACAGATTCAGTTATTTCTTAGATCAAATCAGGTTCTCCATATTCGTATTCAACAGTACCTCAGTCGGTTAATTCATTAGTCAAATGAGACATTTATAATAAGGGGGTGGGCAAAAGTAGGTCTATGATGGTTTATATGGCAATACAATGATTAATAAGTAATACTGCAAGAATAAACTGTTTCGTGTGCTCACAACTGTAGTTACAATGAGGTCTAAAGGATTCTGCTAGATTCTAAAAATAAATATGTTGGCCCCATGCCAATCCAGCAACAGAAGCGATCTGCCTGAGAGCAGCCCAAAATTCCTTCCTCAAGATAGATTCCTCATATGGTTATTCAGAAAGTTTACTTTTGAAGCTACAGTTGACTACTGACCTTACTAATGAGTCTTTTTCTCGAAAGGCACAAGGTTTCCACAGTGAAATTGAAGATTTCCTCTTGGAACTGACCAAAATGGAGACCCAACTTTCTGCCTCTAAGCCCACAGGAGGACTTCCTGAAACTGCTAGGGAACAGCTTGACACACATATGGTAATCAAGATCTGAAGTTGAGCACGAGCACCCCATGTTCAGTAGCCCCTTTCTGAATTCACAGAGAGAGATGTATCTGGGAGTGTACAAAGTAGTGCCTTTTTACCGACAACATAGTGCAGCCTTGAGGATCGCCGATACTACTTTCATATATACAAATGCATATGTACATAAATATTATATATAAATGCTTTCAATACCCTACCACAGGCAGCAGTAGTGCTGGGGGAATCAGATAGAGATGCATTGGTGAGCCGGCTAATTTTGAGTTGGTCAGTTCAGTAGACACAAAAATACTCACTTGGTGAGAGTATCAGCAAGACAAATACGTAACACAGATATGGTTGTATTTAAGAAAAAGACTACTTCGATGGGATTTAGAGAAACCCAATAGATACTAATAGTATTTCAAGAATGTGGCTGAGAACTAAAGGCATAATTTCCAGGTACATTATTCAAGAAAAGGAAATAAAGTATTGGGGTCTATTTTAGGTTGCTTGCAGGGCTATTCTTGCCACAATAGTTGGCTGTGTCTCAGACAAACAGGGTGCTGGTCTGTTCCCACAAGTCTCTGATCCTTAAATAATTATATTGGTGACAAAATAATTTCAATATTAAGCAAGAATGGTGGGTTTCAGTCCCATAGTTGCTCGGTAGTTGAACTGAATCCGAAAAGGTTTTAATCAAGGTGAGACTTTCCTGGACTTTTCCAAACTGTGCTTATAAATCCGTGTGCGGGTGTCTTTTACAAAATTGGCATTATTAATACTTTTCCTGCCTTTTCTTGTAGGAACTCTATTCCCAACTCAAAGCCAAGGAAGAGACTTACAATCAGCTACTTGACAAGGGCAGGCTCATGCTTCTGAGCCGTGATGACTCTGGGTCTGGCTCAAAGACGGAGCAGAGCGTGGCACTCCTGGAACAGAAGTGGCGTGTGGTCAGCAGTAAGATGGAGGAAAGAAAGGTACCTACCTCCGCAGAGTGCAGGGTGTGATTATGTCCATGGTGTGTTTCTGGGATCTGAGGAGTGTGTGTGGTCATGGTGTGTAATTACCATCTGTTTCTGTGAAGAAGTTGCAGAATTGATATCCTGAGAATTGCCTTTATATTGATTATCTTTTCTGCCATTAAATTTCTGTTTTCCATCCACGTCAAGTTGCATTGATGCTACTAGTTTCTACCAACACATGCTTTTATTACTCATTCCTGTTCTGCATCTACCAGTTAAGACATCACTGCCTGATACTGCTCACTGGTGGACCCTAAATGCATTGTGAATCAGATTTATTTTCCTACTTAAGAACATGTTTATGTTGGAGTTGATGACTTGGGATTGGGAAGGTGGGGGCAGAGCATGCAGGAGTATGACACCTAATGCCACACAAGGATTATAGTGCAAGTACAATATGCAAAAAGTTGTACTAAAAATCAAGAGAGAAATAAATTATATGGCCCCTTCCCACTTTTCCTCAAAAATCAAATTCTCTTCAAAAAAAAAGTGATTAGGGATCAAGGCCCCAGAACACTGGTTTTTATGAGTGCTGAGTCAGAGTGTCTCTCTGCGCAGGGCTTCTGTGCTGGGCAGATCAAATAAAATGAGTGCCTAAACCTGTGGGCCACATGCATTCAACAAATGGTTATTAAGCATGTACGTGCCAGGCACTGTGCTACGTATATAGTGGAAATTATAGAAGCATGATCCTATCAAACTTAATGGGGGGAGGACAAAAATAAATACTTACACATAATTGAACATTTTAAAGAAGCATTAATTTACTAGAATTCTTCTAACGTGGGGTCTGGTCATTTTGTTAGACAAAGAATGTCCAGAGGACCTGAGTATATGGCTGTGTTCCAATTCTTGGGACAGTCTGTTACCTATAATTCCTGCAGAATGCAGAACTAAGTCTAATTAAAGTAACTGAGGCAGATTGTGGCTCATAATCAAGAAGTTTCTAGAGGGTTTTCCCAATAGTGGAGCAGGTTGCCTCAAATATTTAACCTGTCATCAGTGGAACTGGTCAAGCAAAGGGTAGTTGCCAAGGATAGTTATTTTTGGTTTTACAAGAACATTACATTTCACGATCAGTAACATCATTTGTTAAGTGTGTGTGGTGCTATATTAAAGAATGTATCAAAACAATGTGGGAGATTTCCTGCCATCTAGGAACTTGGCACTATATTAATTTCTTTTTTTTAAGAGAGCCATTTATTTTGTTTTTTAAGATTTTATTTTAGAGAGGAGAAAGGAGGGAGAGATGAAGAAAAATATCAATGTGTAGTTGTCTCTTGTGCACCCCCTACTGGGGACCTTGCCCACAACGTAGGCATGTACCCTGACTGGGAATCGAACCTGCAACACTTTGGTTCACAGGCCAGCAATATATTAATCTCTAAATATTTCTTATGATATATTTTATGTAGATTTTATTTTTCTACTTGTGTGCATTACCTACATTTGGCCTGTACATATTTGTAACATTCATTATGGTGGGTTTTTAGGTTACAAAAGTAACCTAAATATCTGTGAACATTTTGGATGTGTTCATTTTTAACAGTCTTTCCTACTTTCCTTATTCTACTTTGCCCGCCTGGTAGATGGGCCGGGGCAGAGGCCATCGCCTGGGTGCTGGGGGTAGAGGTCTCTGCGGGTGGACTTCGGGGACTGTGCAGTTGGGGGGTGTGTACTCATGGGCAGTTGCACGTGTCCTGACTGGACCGTTGCTTCTGCCATCTGATTTAGATAAAATGCATCTAAAAATTTATATCTAGGGTTGTCCAGGTTTTGCTTAGAATATTAGGGCTGTAATTACCTTTTCTGCTTGTAGCATAAGTTTCAGACTTGTATATTTTTAGGTGCCATGTTTTCTGAAAACATGTAAACAGAGGCACTGCAGTGAGCATCAACTTTATAGTAAAGCGTTTTTCATTGGTTGTTTTTGTGTCACAAAAAGTACATTAAAGGAAAAGGAGACTTTACCCAAAGCAGGTTGAAGATCTGAAGCTTATCACCACTAAGCTGTTCACTCGCATTGTGACTGATTTTACTCCTGTTCTTCAATGTCCCGGGAAGGGGGGATAGCAGAGAAGGCAGCTCAGCTGCTGACTGTGCTCTTTCCTTTTTCATATACAGTTGTTTCAGACACGAACATTAAAACGTCTCCTCCTTTGCAAACAAGGCATGTTTGGAGGTTGGTTAAATGAGGCTTCCGTTCTAGAGATCATTTCATTTGGTGTACAATTCAAGCCTTTGTCCTTGAAGCTATAATTCCTTAATTTGGCACTTTTTCTTTTTGTGTGTGTGTTTTAATTAAAATTCAGTCAAAGCTGGAAGAGGCTCTCAGCCTGGCAACAGAATTCCAAAATTCCCTGCAAGAATTTATCAACTGGCTCACGCTGGCAGAACAGAATTTAAACATCGCTTCTCCTCCCAGCCTGATTCTAAACACTGTCCTTTCCCAGATAGAGGAGCACAAGGTAACTCTGAAACTATGATGTTGCCTTCCTTTTGAAAGGACTAGATGAAAGAGATGCTATGTTGTCTTATCTTCAGTTTAAAAACAACAATATTTTTCCCCCAGGTTTTTGCTAATGAAGTAAATGCTCATCGAGACCAGATCATTGAGCTGGATCAAACCGGGAATCAGTTAAAGTTCCTTAGCCAAAAACAGGACGTTGTTCTGATCAAGAATTTGTTGGTTAGTGTCCAGTCTCGATGGGAGAAAGTTGTCCAGCGATCTGTTGAAAGAGGGCGATCACTGGATGATGCCAGGAAGAGGGCAAAACAAGTAAGTTACAAAAGGAAGATACTAATTTACTGAACACCCTTGGGTGGCAAGTTGAGTCTCTGGGTTGGTTCACATAAAAGTGTTGTATAGTTTGCCCATTCTTGCCTGTTATAACTTATTTCTTACATAATTGTAGTTCCACGAAGCTTGGAAAAAACTGATCGACTGGCTAGAAGATGCAGAGAGTCACCTGGATGCAGAGCTGGAGATATCCAATGACCCAGACAAAATTAAACTTCAGCTCTCCAAGCATAAGGTAAAGCAGTTTGCTGCTCTTAGGTCCCGAGCTTGTATCTGGGTAAAAAACTCAAGATGATGAAGCCAGCATTTCATTTTGTCTAGACAGTGTCTAACCGTGACAATTGCTCATTTAAAAAACAGTTCAAACAAAGTGATTGTGGGAGTAAACCAGTTAAAGTGTTGGAAATTCTAGACTTGAGAAATATGCACTTCTGTATAAGACAAACGAAAACTTAGAACTTTCTTAAGGATCTTAAGGATAAGCTCTTACTCCTTTTAGTTAAAAAAAAAAAAAAAAATAGTCACAAACCATGTTGCATCTAATTACCAACTGGGAAACACAAAAATTTTCCCTTGTTCCAAACCAAGGTGCCATCTCACAGCATTGTTTTTTTTTTCTTTTTGGGAACAGGAGTTTCAGAAAACCCTTGGCGGCAAACAGCCTGTGTATGATACCACAATTAGGAGTGGCAGAGCCCTGAAGGAGAAGACTTTGCTTTCTGATGACACTCAGAAACTTGACAACTTACTGGGAGAAGTCAGAGACAAATGGGATACTGTGTGTGGCAAGTCTGTGGAGAGGTGAGCGTGAATGTCCCCTTAATGGGTCTGTATGTTGTCCCAAAACTACTAAGCGACTATTACTGGATTCCATAAAACGGCATTAAAACTTACGCGTCAGTAACAGGTTTTATAGCATTTCAGTATCTCCAGTTAGTTCATCAAGTTATGAAAGTTTTGAATAAAATGTATTAAAATTCTCTCATTTAAACTTCAACTGTACTGTATTAGAAAGAGAGAAGCCCACAGTAATGGGTCAGTCACTCTAAATACAGTGGTGCTTCAGTACCCATGAATCCATTCTGGACCTTGTGATGGGTGCCGAAACCAACAAGTGCCAAACGATGAGGCATTTTCTCTTGTGGGATGGCGTTGTGACTCACACAAGTTCTAGCATGTGCGGTGAGTTCCAAGCAAGTGCCAAGTGCTGGAACAATTTTTTTGTCCCATCAAAATGCAACGATTTGAGGGTTTGATGATTTCTGAAGCTGATGAGTTCCGAGGTATGACTATCTGTAGATTACCAACTTGTAACACCACCAGCTGCGTCACTGAGGTTCTCACCGTGCGTTGGACACTGTACAAAGCCTCTGCAGGTATTACCTCCTTCAGCCATCTTGAGATCTGACTTGTACTGAGCAACAGCCACTGAGTATGAGCATAACAGTGCCTATTAGTCATGTAAGCCTCGTCACCACTGAGGTGGGTGCAGCTACCCCCACCTTACAGGTGAGGAAACCGTTGAGGCTTCGTAACTTCGCCATGGTCACCCAGCTACTAAGCTGCAGAGCTGGGATTTAAAACTCTTGTGTTTGGTTGTAAAAGCTGTGCTTTTATTCACTGGTGCCCACTATGCCACAGTGAGTATTACAATATCCTTTATATAGTTTATACTCCCAAATTTTTGGTGAGCCGACTGAGGCTCAAAGAGGTGAAGAAGAGCCCAGGGTCTCACAGCTGGTATAGAGCTCAGCGTTGAACCCTGACTCCAGGCCATTACCAAAACCGTCACCCTGTGCTGGAGTGGTGTAAAGTGAGCACAGACAGACCTGGCTTCTTAGGGTGTGTCCGTGTGTGTTACCACTTGGCTCTAAGGTGCCGAAAGGCCTCTGTACCTGTATGCCATACTATGATTAAGTCATTTTAAAGAGAGGTTTGATTTAAAATGTCTAGGCATCTCTTCTAGTCACTTCTTGCTGAACTTCTAGCATTCCAGCTTGGAAGTCCCTCTCTATATGGAGTTCAAGCAGTATTTCCTTTCAGCAGTCAGAATCGTGGACCGTTCGTAAATAATAATACCTAAAAACAGCGAGGTTTGTGTACTTTTCTCAGGCAGCACAAGTTGGAGGAGGCCCTGCTGTTTTCAGGCCAGTTCATGGACGCTTTGCAGGCCTTGGTCGACTGGTTATACAAGGTGGAGCCACAGTTGGCTGAGGACCAGCCCGTGCACGGGGACCTCGACCTTGTCATGAACCTCATGGATGCCCATAAGGTGAGGGGTGAGCTCTGGACTGCATGTGGGGCCAAGCCACTGGGGCCTCCACCTTTGTGTGCCTTCTGCTCCTGCTAACTTCTCGGGGAGAAAGGAAGTCTGAAATAGTCTGAATCTCTGCTTGTCAGTGGGGCGGCTCCTTGCTCTGCAAGTTTAAACAAACTGCGGCTGTGATTCTGCATCAGTCCCAAAGAATTTACCAAAATTGGTTAGCTTCAGATTTGACAATGTATAAACTTCACTTTGAGGTTCCCTTGCCCCCTTCCTGTTTGTATCTCTTAAGTCGAGTCACAAAGTGAATTTAAATTCAGGGACCCCTCAGACATCTATTTCCATTGACTCTGTGAAAATGAGTGGTGTTTTTACTGCTTCTGAACCTAATAAGCCCGGTACCACGTTCACCAATATTTAGTATAAACTACACCTGTTATGTTGAGCTGCATAATGTCTTCGGACTTCAACACAAAGCATTCAACTTACCCTGAAATTACATTGTTATGTGCATGACATATGTGTTCTTATCTAACTCCCACAATTCTGGAAATGTTTATATAACATAACTCCCGTTTTACAGATCAGGAAACTGAGACTTCATCTAAGCAACTTACCCAAAGTCACACTGCTCTTATTTTAGAGCCACCTTTTCTGGTTGGTTTCTTATGCATCATCCTGCCTCCCTCTATGATTAAAAGACACATTACTGGAACCTACCAGGGAACATAGTTCAATGTGATGACTTTCTCTGTGGTTTTGCTTCTTGTATTCAAAACATTTCTCAAAACTAATTTTTTCTGTTTCCTTCTCTAGGTTTTCCAGAAGGAACTGGGAAAGCGAACAGGAACCGTTCAGGTTCTGAAGCGGTCGGGCCGAGAGCTCATTGAGAACAGTCGCGATGATACCACGTGGGTTAAAGGGCAGCTCCAGGAACTGAGTACTCGCTGGGACACTGTGTGTAAACTGTCCGTCTCCAAACAAAGCCGACTCGAGCAGGCCTTAAAACAGGTCAGAGACGTTTGCTGGGACAACCCAGGGGCTGGGTCCGAGCGAATTTATTCTAGCTGCCTTATCAGCGTGAGTTCCAGCCAATCTCAAGATGAATATAATGTCTGGCATTGATATTCTGAGTGTTCTACAGTATTTAAATACTGATTTGTATTAGAGAAATAATGAATTCAGTTCACTTTCAAAGACTACAAATGAAAGGTAACCTTTGTGGGACTGTGATAGGGCCATCAGATTCCTGTGATGCACGAAGGAGTTTAGGCCTAGACCCTTTCCCAAGTACTCCCCAGTGTCTAGAGCCTTAGCCGCAGAGAGACGTTCAATCTTCTGTGCCTGATTATTTCAGGCGGAAGAGTTTCGGGACACAGTCCACATGCTGTTGGAGTGGCTTTCTGAAGCAGAGCAAACACTTCGCTTTCGTGGAGCACTTCCTGATGACACAGAGTCCCTGCAGTCTCTCATCGACACCCATAAGGTAATCCAGCCCCAGGGTACAGTGACCCTTGCCACCCACCGCGGTGAGGGCTGCCCCACCACCAAGGGAAAGCAGCCTTGGCTTGTGAACTTCAGACCTTATTATATGCAAAGGAACAGAAACAGAAGGGACCCAGCTTGTCATTTAGCAGGAATAACCAAAATAGCTGGCAATGTTTGTGGCACTTTGAAGATTGTTCATTCATTTGTTTTTACAAACATAATACATGTTGGTGCTAAATAAGTCAGACATCATGGTATTTTATACAGAAAAACATGGATTGTTCCAGCTTCTTTACTCCTGACCCGCACACAGTTTTGTCTCACTTTCCTCGTTGTCACTTGCGTCAGGCCCCCGATCAGCTCGCCCAGAACGTCTCCAAGCTACACAACATGCAGCATCTGGGGCCTCAGCACAACTACCCTGATGAGATGGGAAATGTTTCCTGCTTTCATTTTTGAGTTACCCCCTAGGGGATTTTAATCTTGGTTTTGTTCTTCTGTTTTAGGTATTTTTTTAAATAGTAGTACTTTATCACTGTTATTTGCCCAAGATTGTCTACACACATGGAAGTGAATAAAAAACAGGACTTTTAAAAAGAGAGAAACTAATTCAGAATAGGAAAATAGGCATGCCCAGGTTGGGGAAAGGGGCATACCTCTGTGTCCCTGGTCCTTGTCATCTATAGCAGAGAAAAGTCATTCTTGGGTAGACTCCTGACCTTTTTATGTCTTTTAGAACTAGAAAGAAAATGCCGGAGACTCCTGACAGACCAGTAGAGGCATTTAGAGGTCTATGTCAATAAACACACGCAGAAAAAAAAGTACACTGTTTTTTTAAAATATGTCTTTTCGTATTTAAAAAAATATGAAATTTTCCCCCCCTCAGTGTAAACTAACAGTGCTGGTAGCCTAGTTTTTTTGTGTTTTGGTTTTTTTAAATTTTTTTAAGGTTTGTTTTCCCTTTTTTTTTTTTTTGTTTAGGAATTCATGAAGAAAGTGGAAGAAAAGCGAGTGGATGTGAACACAGGGGTGACAATGGGAGAAGTCATCTTGGCCGTCTGCCACCCAGACTGCATCACTACCATCAAACACTGGATCACCATCATCCGGGCTCGCTTTGAGGAGGTAGGTCCCTGGCTTTAGAGGAAGACTACACGCTCCCGATAAAATGAGTTCACAGCAATAAAATACAACAGAACACCCCCCATAAGAAGTTTTTCACTCACTGGAAGTATCCCCACAAGATTAAGTTAGCGTTTTAGTAATGACTGCTTTCTTGCAATGTGCTGGAATCTGGAAGACTAGCGCTAGTGCGGTGTGATGTGCTGGCCGATGGCTTCCAGCGGCACACTGTGTGTTCTCAGCAGTCCTGCATTGAATAGGACGTCTGATTTCCCATGCCAGCTCTTAACCCAGGTCTGTCCCTGGAGTAAGAGCTGAGTCTCAGAACTGTTCGGGTGGTCTTTGCCCTAAAGAGTCATTGTTAGGATCACAAAAAAGGGGACTTTGAAAACAAAAGGATTTGCTTCATTGAAAGGGGCCATGATTTCTCTCCCCAAGGTCCTGACATGGGCTAAGCAACACCAGCAGCGTCTTGAAACAGCTCTGTCAGAACTGGTGGCTAATGCTGAGCTCTTGGAAGAACTTCTGGCATGGATCCAATGGGCTGA
Source organism: Desmodus rotundus (assembly GCF_022682495.2). NCBI lineage: Eukaryota > Metazoa > Chordata > Mammalia > Chiroptera > Phyllostomidae > Desmodus > Desmodus rotundus. The sequence continues at coordinate 25,498,269 of NC_071389.1, forward strand.
GACCACCCTCATTCAGCGGGATCAGGAGCCAATCCCTCAGAACATTGACCGAGTTAAAGCCCTTATCGCTGAGCATCAGGTATTTTAATTGCGTCATGTGGTCATTGGTATTGGAGTTGCTCGTGGAGTCCATTTCCTTTGCCCTGTTATTCTATTTAAACCACTGCTTAACTTATTTCTACAGACTTCGCAGCTTAAAACATCACACGTGTATCTCACGGTTTCTGTGGGGCCAGGAGTCTGGGCATGACTTTGCTGGGTCCTCCTCTTAGGGTCTTACTGGGCTGAAATTCAGTTAGCCAGCCAGGGCAACAGTTCTCTTTTCAAGCATATTCAAGTTGTTGGCAGAATTCACTTCCTGTGGTTGTAGGACTAAGGTCTCTGTTTTCATTTTCTTTTTTTTTTAATTGAATTTATCATGGTGGCATTGGTTAAAACTCTGTAGGTTCAAGTGTACAGTTCTGTACTATATCATCTGTATATTGTACTGTTTGCCACCCAAAATCAAGTTTCCTTCTGTCACCATTTATTCCCCCCTTTATCCTCTTCTACCTGCCCCCACCCCCTTTCCCTCTGGTAATCACCATGCTGTTGTCTGTGTCTATGAGTTTTTGTTTTATTTTTGCTTAATTCCTCTACTTGTTTCACCCAGCTCCCTTCCATTTTCTTTTCTTTTCTTTTTAATCCTCACCTGAGGATATGTTTTGATTTGAAAGAGAGAGGAAGGGGGGAGAGAGAGAGAGAGAGAGAAAGAGAAACATCTATGTGAGAAAGAAACATCAATTGGTTGCCTCTTATACACACCCCAACTGGGAATCGAACCTGCAACCTTTTGGTGTACAGGACATTGCTCCAACCAACTGAGCCACCCGGCTAAGGTCCCCCTTTCATTTCCTTACTGTCAACCAGGAGTTACTATTAGCTCCTAGAGGCTTCCCTCGGGTCTTAGCTACACATGTTATAGAACAGACAATTCATCTACCTGCTGCTAGGTGCTGTCCTAGGTCTTCCTTTGGCACCAAGGATGGCACTCATTTCTCTAATTTTGCAGCTTTCCTCACTCACCTGTGAGTCCCTTGAAGTGAAAACCTGTGTCTTATTCTTCCAGGCCTCTAGCACCTGGTGAAGTGCCTTGCTCGATTATGTTTATTGAAATGAGTGACAAAGGCATCTACCTATCAATTGGTCTGTCATGGACTTGACCTTTGTTAATAAGAAGTCTCCTGGTTTCATCTTAGTCCAGGAAAACTCTCAACTCTCTTTTTTCTGTTGTTTGTGTTTAACAGATATTCATGGAAGAAATGACTCGAAAACAGCCTGACATGGACCGGGTCACGAAGACATACAAGAGGAAGAATGTAGAGCCTGCCCATGGGCCTTTCATCGATAAGCCCCGCGGTGCCAGCAGTATGTGTCCCGCCACTGTGTTAGGGCGCTTCATTCCTGCTTGTTCAAGACGAGCACTCTCCAAATACCCATCAACAATGTCCTTTCCCTTTTTAAAAACCATTGGACTTGAACTAAAATTCCTTGTTGAAACTCATTTTTTTTATTAACACTGACATGCAGTAACTAGACCCCATTTTTTTTGGATTGGTATGAAATATCAAAATAGTAAAGCAAATTTTTTTTGCTGTGGCCTTCCCATTGTTTTGGTCATTGGTGCTAGCTGTTTACATTTGGTTTACACTAATTTAATTGTAAATTAAATGAGCTTCTCTAGAACCATTGCTGTTGTAGTTGATTTGACGTTGCCTCAGTTCACTAAGATAGGACAGAATTGATTGAAAATATGAGACAAGTACCTGTAGGCTCAGGAGAACCAGCAGTTTTGAAATTAATAATTTTTTGTACTAAGTAGTGCCAGGTTCCACGCTTCTTTTCTGTTACTGATTGGATGTCATTATAAAGATCTTCTAAGTCATACATGTGACAGTGTTTCTATGTGTGAACTGACAGAACCAGCTTTTCTAATCTCGTGCTTATTTTTCCTTTTAGGGAAGTCCTTAAGTCAGCCCACACCTCCTCCCATGCCAATCCTTTCACAGTCTGAAGCAAAAAACCCACGGATCAACCAGCTCTCCGCCCGCTGGCAGCAGGTGTGGCTGTTAGCGCTGGAGCGCCAGCGGAAGCTGAATGATGCCTTGGATAGACTGGAGGAGGTAAGGCCTTGCCAAGCAGCCGTCCCTGGAGGGAGGTGACTTCTATTAAAGACAGCCTTTCTGAGGCCCTCTGAATACGACCTGTGTGCTTTGATCTACTTCCTCAGACGTAGAAACAGACCAGTTTGAGCCAGTACCCTGTCCTTCAGGACCCCTAGGAGAAAAGACACATGTGCGCCTTGGCTAGTTGTGGCTCAGTGGATTGAGTGCCGGCCTACGAACTGAAAGGTCGCCAGTTTGATTCCCAGTCGGGGCACAAGCCTGGGTTGTAAGCCAGGTCCCCAGTAGGGGACGTACGAGAGGCAACCAATCAATGTATCTCTAGCACATTGATACTCCTCTCCCTCTCTTTCTCCCTCCCTTCCTCTCTCTCTAAAAATAGACAAATAAAATCTAAAAAAAGTATGAGAGATTGGGGGGCACAGGGAAAGACACGTGTGAGTAAACCACTCAAAACAGAGTAGGCCAGAAAACAAGCAACCAGCCAGTCCCTGAGAGCCTGTGACCTGGCCCTTAGCACTTGGCTGCGATCAAGAATCAGGAGTGTAACTTGGCAAAATTACCTCCGGGGGTGTGGCTTATCACAAAAATGACTATTATTGAGCCCTTTAAGTAACGATATAAGCTACTCAATTATGAAATAAGAGTAATTTTTTAAAGATTTTATTTATTTTTATAGGAAGGGAGGGAGAAAGAGAGGGAGCAGAACACTGATTGGTTGCCTCTTGTATGCACCCCAACCGGGGGATCAAACCTGCAACCCAGGCATGTACCCTGACCAGGAATCGAACCAGTGACCTTTCACTTTGCGGGACAATGCCCAACCAAGCCACACTGGTCAGGGCAAGAGTAATTTTTTATGATCTTTGTTTGCTATTCTGTTACTCTTCACTAGATTATGAAAACCAAGTCTGTTTTGAAGTATCAACACCAGTCTAAAAAATATAGTACCACCATTCTAAAATAAACTTCTAATATCGCCTGTATTTTTTTATTTGTGCATATCAAAGCAGCTATGCCCAGAAGTGAGTGTTCTGTGTTTTTTGTTGTTATTTTTGTAATAGGTGAGCTTTAAGCATATTTGGTTTTGGCTTTTTCTTTTTTCCCCCATTCCTTCTGACTCTGAAGTTTGAAAGACCAGGGGGAAACTGCTGTACTGTTTAAGTCATTCCGCGTCCATATCACGAACATGGTCCAAGTAGCTAAACATCACCTTGCCCGCTTCATGGCCTGCTCTTGTCTGTCAGAGCCAAACGTTTCACATGGAAGTCAGACAGGCAGTTTGCCCCCTCCGGTGACATTCCAAAGAACCGTGCTTCTGTGCAAGGTTGGATTCTTAATGCTTCCAGCCAGAACTCAAATTATCTCATCTCAGAAAATGGTGGGAAACATGAGTCTCCTGATGTGGGCCTCTGTGTGATCGTGATCATAGTTTCTTTCAAAACCCGCTTAAGTTAGGAGTGATGAAAAGCCCTTCTCTTCCAAGGTAGAATTCATCCCTTTACATCTAAGAGGATGATCCTTTGAAAAAGGGCAAAGGGAAAACAAGACTGGCTCCACCCATTCTTGTTCTCCTTGCACTGCATTTCCCATGGTGGTGGCTCAGTCACTTTCTTTTGCTGCTCCATTATGCCACAGCTCGTGGAAGTAACCATGGCTTTACGTGAAGGAGCCAGATGGTGCCTTCACAAAAGAGGCGGCACGAATATCATTGTCAGTGCTCCTCCGGAAGGCCTGCATGGCTTTACTGAGTGTCTGGAAGTTTCGGTGTGCTCTGGGCAGGTGTAAAGGCCAACATATAGGTCTCCTAACACTTCCGATTTCTGTGTAGTTGAAGGAATTTGCCAACTTCGACTTTGATGTCTGGAGGAAAAAGTATATGCGTTGGATGAATCACAAAAAGTCACGCGTTATGGATTTCTTCCGGCGAATTGACAAGGACCAGGATGGGAAGATAACGCGTCAGGAATTTATCGATGGCATTCTAGCATCCAGTGAGTCCAGTCATAATTCCAGACATGGTCACACCTGGATTCCTTACTATGTCAAAGCAGATGATAATATGGCTAAACAGTCCTTCTGAAGTTAAAGCCATAGTCTTAGGGAAGAAATGTAACTAACTGCTTACTAAAATTGGTCTATCGTTTTCATGGGAAAAAGAACCTCATTCTGCTGGGAATAAAAAAGCAGGAATGTTTGACACATTAGGGCAAGCAAAATGTGTTTGAGTTATGGATAAGGAGCTAACTTTTTGAGTGATACGATTCTGAGCAAAATGTTTGAAAAAATAAGTTTTTCATTACATCAGTTTCTGACATCTATGTAACAGCTTACAAAATGTATGATCTCATTTATTTTTAGGGAAATAAATAATTGAGGCATAAGTAGTAAGTGACTTGCCAGGATCACTGCTGGAAAGCAGGAGGGCAGGAGATAACGTTGGAAGGGCAGGCGCCGGCTAGTTAATGCAGGGCCTCGTGGGCCATGGTGGAGAGATGAGATTTTATTCTGGAAGCAGTGGGACAGGGGACAGCCACCAGAGACAATACAATCTGACTGATGTTTTCATAAATCACGCTGCTACTGTAAATAGTCACCTCCTTTGGAAAGCAGCGTTTCAGGAATTTAAGGCAATCATATAAACAGAAGAAATTTTATCCTCTCAATTCCAAATTTCCACTACTCTGAAATAATCTAAATATCTAATAATAGTGGAGTGAATAAATAAATTCTTAAGTTGATGGTCTGTCCCTGGGTGGTTATAATATTCTGTTTATGCTTTTTGTGTATCTGAAATACCGCTTTTTTAAAAATTGCATGGGAGGCAGAGTAGTTTAAGCAAACACTTAACAAGTAAGTAGCCTGTCTTCTGGGTTTTCTAAAGTTGAGCGTCTATTGCTTTTCTGGAAGAAAATCAAGACATAAATGGGGGGGGGTTGTAATATTTATATACTCTCCACCCAAGTTAGCCCTCTTAGTTATTGTTCCAAACGTGATTAACTTTCTCCAGAGTTCCCTACTACCAAGTTGGAGATGACAGCTGTTGCTGACATTTTTGACCGAGATGGGGATGGCTACATTGATTACTATGAATTCGTGGCCGCTCTTCATCCCAATAAGGACGCTTATCGACCAACAACTGATGCAGATAAAATTGAAGATGAGGTATGGGAACTAAATTGTATCTTGAGTACATGTCTAACCACAGTTTTCTACTCTGCTGAGTTTGATTGGGTACAGTTGCCATATTAGCCCTGAGACTTGTCTGTTGAGAAGTGATTATTGGGTTGGAATTCTTTTTAGGGACCCCCTTTGGATGACGTCACCCCAGAAGCTCTCTGGCTAGCGCACTGTAGCTCAGTCTAAAGCAGGGTGTCAAACTCATTTTCACTGGGGGCCACATCAGCCTTGCAGTTGCCTTCAAAGGGCCGAGTGTAATTTTTAGGACTGTATAAATGCAACTACTCCTTAACCAGGGGCAAGGAGGCTCTACATTCGGTCCTTTGAGGGCAACCACAAGGCTGATGTGGCCCCCTGGTGAAAATGAGTTTGACACCCCTGGTCTAGATGACTTCTTACTCAAGCAGGTCCCATCTGTGTGGTGCTCTAAAGGTTTACGGAAAACCTTACTTGGTTCACAGATACTGTGTTGCTTAGAACGTCTTCAGATGCAGCATTTAAGAGTGAAATGTGAAGTAGTGTTTAAGAACGCGTATCCCCATCAAGCTCTCTGCCTGGTTAAGAACCGTGGCACACTGAAATAGCAAATAGATTAGTAGCACATAGACATCCCGGGATATGCTGATCCTGGGGGGGGAGGGCGGGAGGGGCAGTGGGGCCTGTCTTGGGAGTGGCCTGGGACTCCCCAGGACCAACTTCTGGGGAATCTCGGGCTCCTAGGCTGAAATTCGGATCAGTTCATAATTTGCTTTGTTAGTTGATTTTGATGCATGTGTATTAGCACATTTCTCTGAAGTAATTTTGGAACAGGGTGGAAGAATGCTTTTTATAGTTACTTGGGAATTTCTCATACTTTTCTCTCTCAATGTCTAAAGTATCCCATATGTAAGAACAATGTGTTGTAATTTGGAATAGAAGACAAATGTGTCTTTTAAATCCTGAAATGCCTTAAAAGTACATAATGAATAGCTTCTCTGTTCACATGTAAAACTCTTTGTTTCTCTGAAGAGGAAGTGGTGGTGTTTTAGCTAACTTCACACTTTTCTTTTTTTTGCTGTTGTTCACAACCAATAGGTCACAAGACAAGTGGCTCAGTGCAAATGTGCAAAAAGGTTTCAGGTGGAGCAGATCGGAGAGAATAAATACCGGGTAAGGAGGAGAAAAGCAGTCCTTCGTGGTGGTGGTTTGTCCTGCATGGTCCTTATAGGTGAAAGCAGCCTGACACGCGGCAGACTCGATGGTCTCCCCTTCCCACTGCCAGCGCTTGGAGGACCAGAGCCAGTGGGACCTGAGCGGTGTCTCCTCATAGATTCCAAATGTCAGGTGTCCTTTTGGGCTAAGCCCTTTGTAGTGCCATCTGAAAAACAGTGCCATATCTGGCTTACAGTACCGTGTACTTCAGTGTAGGAGACATTTCGGAGCCCCCTCTTTACTGTTCATTCACCAAGGGCTTCAGGGAGATGAAGACACCTCTACTGTAGAACAAGGAAGCAATTATCTAATGGCTGACCAGTCACCAAGAGCTGGTCATTGTGAGCCTTAGTGGCTCCTGGACTCAGGGACAGCTGGAGGAACTGTGTCAAGGCCCCAGGGGGTACGCTCTCCCTGCCCTGAGCTGGGCAACAAATAGGGCCTGGGTGCCCTGGGTGATGCCAGGCTCCGTAGTCTTCCCTGGAAAGCCATGCTGAGTGTGGCCACACTGACAGAGGACTGTGCTGTGTTTTAGCTGCTTTCAGGACCAGAGTCTGAAACAGGGCTCCTAAAATATAATCAGCAGCTTGTCAGGAATTCTCTAACGTCCTAAGCAAAATCTAGGATTGGCCAAGAGGATTTAAGATGGCTTTGTCAAATTACAGTTACATGCGCTGAGTAAAAACAGTAAAAAAACAAAGTCTAGGTTCCATTAATAGTGTATAAAAATGTCTTCTAAGTACACCGAAAGCACGCTGTGCTGCTCTTAGCCAGGGGGGTTGGGTGGCTCTGCTTTGGACCAGCCCAGCGCACTTAGTTAGAAAAACTGCAGGCATTCTTATGCTTGCTTTTGGGGTTTTGCTTTCTTTTAAATTATCTATGAGAGAAATGAGTTACGAGAACACCACAGTGTGAAAAGTTAGGTCTTCTTAATTCGTAAAACCACAAGCTAGGTAAGAATGTTTTAACATGTCACTGTGCTTAAAGATTGGTAACATGATTACATGATTTTTATTCCTTAGTGTTAATTTGATAAAATGTGTTTGTTTTGTTTTGTTTTTTTTTCTTCCATTTCCTTCATCCTTTACACTTACTCTCTGTAGTTCTTCCTCGGCAACCAGGTACAGTGTGCCTTGCAACGTTCTCCTTCTCGGGGGAAATGGTCTGTGTAGTTAATGCTGCCTGCTCTTTGCTGTGGGGAGAGCACATGGTCTGAAGCATGCCTCTGTCACATCTAGTTGTCTTACCAAGTGGAGAAACTGCGAAGAAACTGCTAACAGGCCTGCTATTGTAGAGCTGTCTCAGAAGCAAAATGTTACTAAGTCTATATTTTGTAAAAAGGAGGTGAAATTTTCCATTCAAAATTCGCTTGGCTGAAGGTGATATAATGCTGGGCCGAGTTAACAGTAGTGCGGCTCAGGGAAGTTGGACCTGTGATATCGGTGCCTTCCTCTAAAAGGAGCCTGGCCTTGTACTTCTGTGGTGGAAGTCAGAGTACCAGACAGCACCGTTCTGACTTGCACCAAAGTCTTTTGACAGTAAACACAAATTTTATAATGTACACTAAGCCAAAAAGTCTTGGGATATTTAAATATTCTGTTTAAGTACCTTATGAATAGTTATAGTTACTTGCACTTAGATTTTATCATTATAAGGTTCCTGAGAAGTATAGTATGGAAATCATAACTGGCCATAGCCTGAAGTTTGCCAATTATGGCCAACCAGCCAAAATCTAATGGGATCAAATCAGACTGGCCAGGAAGATTGAATGCTTTTGACTCCACTTGGTAACACTAACCTTTTCGTTCTGTTCGAGGGCTCTGGGGTCCTGTGTCTTCAAATGGAAGGAAGTTGCATGGGTAAAATCTGTCTCGTGAAATGAAATCAGAAACAGTTAATTTGAGCCCCTCTATCAATGTTAAATTCCAGGCACTGCAATAATCACAAACTATAGTGACCTTTTGGGCCAGTGGGAAGAACAGATGAAAGAAAGAAAAAGACAAGAACGTCAAACTTGTTTAAATAAATCATTCCGTAAGAGTGCCTGCCAAGCAGTTCCTTCCTAAGGGGTGTGACTGTTAGCTGCAGACTGCATGCGGGCACCAGGGGCCCCTTTGAAGACTGACGTCCTCCTCTCTGCTCCATTGACCAGCAAAGGGTCGGATGAGTTCATTTTAATGTTGGGATCAGAATTATGAAGTTCGTTTTATACATGAATCACCTGAGGCCTAAAGGATCACATGCTGACAGTCACACAGCTAAGTCATAGCCATTGCAAGAACCCATGTCGCTGTAAAGCATTTTCCATTTAAGAATGGGAAACAGAATTTACTGTTGCCTCTAAGCTCTGGTCTGAGGTTTTGCCTCACTGATACCCAGGTCTGTCAGGAGCAGGACCCTCCTCCCTTTTTTTTTTTTTGTATCCTCACCTGAGGATATGTTTAGTGATTTTAAAGAGAGGGAAGGGAGAGAGAGAGAAACGTTGATTGGTTGACTTTTTATACGGGCCCCAACCAGGGATTGAACCCGCAACCTCCTGGTGTATGGGATGTCGCTCCAACCAGCTGAGCAACCCTGCCATCAGAGGTCCCCATTTTTAGAGCTGCCATAACCCCATCCACCACTCAGCACTCCACCCTCAGCTTCCCCAGACACTTCGGCTACTGGCTGGGTTCAAACCTTTCCCCATAGCTCAGCAGAAACAAGTTAGTGTCTTTCAGAGGGAGCTTTAGTAAGAAAGAGAAAAGGAATGATATAAAGAATAAAGGTCTGTAAATAAATTGCAGGACACAATCATGTAAGAATAAAGTACATCTTGGGATAGGCCCTTGTTTCCTTCCTCTCCTCACCTGCCTGGAGAGAACCCCCAATTGTGACTCAGGTTGTCACTGCTCTTGAAGCTGGTGGAATCCTCAGTTCCTCCCTAAGGGCTTCCCCGTTCTCCCTCATTGGGCCAGCTTGTGAGGGCGGCTCCGGCAGAGGCCCAAGGGCACCTTCCCTCCCTGGACAGGATGTCTGTTCCCTCACATCTCTGGGTGCCCACTTCAGTGCTCCTGGCACACTCCACCGTGCTGTTGCTGTGGTCACTCTGTATAAGAACTTTAAAACTCTGTGGAATGAAAGATACAGGACTCTTTTTTATTTTCAAAGTAAAGGGCTGGGGCGTGGGGTGATAACACTTTTTTTCCGCCACCTTGCCTGTATAAACGGTGCGCTTGAGTCAGTGCCAAGTAATACAGTACAGACAATTACTACAAATACATTAATTTTGAGGGAGGTTGGTTTTGTTTCCGGCATTTTCAGCTGCCGTGCCTAGTTTCAAAGTTACAGTTCTCCTTTATAACTTTGAAAATCCTAATGGATTAAATAGTCCCTTCTCCCATCTCCCCCCTGTTTCCTTGATTTAAATCATTTCAGGAATGCTTTTTCTTTAGCCTGTTGATTCTTGTTTTGGGATCTCAGCATGACTCTCTTCTGTCGTCTCTTAGTTTACTTTGAGAAGAGGGTAATTTATGCAATGGGAAACTTCAGAATGTTAACAGCACTGAGAAGTAGAAATGTTAGGTAAGAAATAAATACCAGAAAGTCAAACATCCCAAAACGATTGTTGAATATAATCGACATGGTAAATTAAAAATTTGATTTCTTCAACTAAATTTTCATATAAATACTAGCTAATCATTTGTTCAGCTAAAGAAACTTTTCTGCTGGTAACATCACAATTAGAGAATTCTTTGGGTTTATTTCTGAAAACCTGATGTGGAGAATCAAATTTTTTCTAAGCTTGTAATAATAATGATGCTTTGCAAGGGTTTCCTTGAGGCTTGAAATACTTGCCGTTCTCCATTTAACTTGAGCACACTGTATTCAGAAGTTGACATCCACCTTACCTTCTAGGAAAACCAACTAGCATAATAAAGCATTTCATTATTGCATTTAAATTGGGGCAGAATGTTTAAAAGAATCCATTGAGGTAACGATTTATCTTTCCTCCTCCCTCCACCTTTGGTCAGAGGTGTGACCATCAGAAGTTAATTTTATTCCAATACACCAGTCTTTAGCTTTACATTTCAGCATTTCTGTATTATAACTTCTTTGGTGAAAAATGCAACATAGAGTTAAAATTCTCCCCAAACTCACCAAATTGTCATTGCATCTGAATACAGTCTGCTTTGGAAAGGCCTGCTCTGAGGCACATGCACTCACCAGTTTCCCCTTGGTCCCGCAGTTTGGGGACTCCCAGCAGCTGCGGCTGGTCCGCATCCTGCGCAGCACAGTGATGGTTCGCGTTGGCGGAGGATGGATGGCCCTGGATGAATTTTTAGTGAAAAATGACCCCTGCCGAGGTAAGGAACCATCCTAAGTATGAATTACATATTAGTACAGCCTTACCACTGATCTTCATGCTTACGCAAAGTGTTGGGGGTCTGTTAATTTGTTTCGTTGTTAAGCTGCCCAGATGTTGTCTTACTAGCACAGATCAGAACTTGGAGGTGACAGAGTAGACCAAGGAGAGAAAGCAGAAGAGGTTGGTGCTGTCAGGGAGACAGTAATGAGAATTGGGCATTTATTGGTGTCATTGAATATTTCCACTAGAGGTGTTAAATAAACACTAGCTTTGAAAGAAGCCTTTTAGGCTCCCCTTTAGTGCTCCAAATCCCTTTGCCCAAAACTCGGGGAGCATATTGGGCCCCTCCCACACAGGAAGGACTGGGGTGCTCCTTTGACCAGGAGGCAGGATAAAGAACACCTAGCAGTGAGCCTCGTCACTCCTAAGACACATGATCACCTAAACAAGATCATGGGGTATCTGGTAAACATGAAAAGGCTGGTGTTGCCAGCCCAGAGGCGGAAGGAAAGGGTAGATGTAATAAGGAGCAGTGGCACCTGCAGCTGGTGCACATGAGGGCTGCAGCAAGGGGGGAGTGATCAAATTCCAGTTGCTAAATCCTCTCCAGCTGCGTCCTTTCTTTTTCTCCTATTTGCCAAGCTGCATGGGGTATACAGGAGGTTCCCCCACTGTCTGCCAATGTGTCTTTCCTGACCAGTTTCTGCATTTCCTGCTCTGTCTGTTTCTTTGTGTTTATATATTTTTTTATTCTAGTTCACCATCCTGGGAGTAAAATAAAGCGCTCTGATTCCAGCTCTTCGATTTCCAGTCAGTCTCCCATAGGTTGGCTTTTGAGCTTTGTCCCTCTTCCCTATATCCCAGCCTGTTGAGAATGGCTTTGCTTCTTAAACTGTAGCATCTCTTGTCTCTGTGGTAACTGCTGCCTTTATGAATGCTTTCAAATAGCCAAACCATAGCTTTTCCATTGTAAGCTAACAGCGCAAAAACTGTTGAGATGGAACCCATAGAATTTGTTGAGTTTCTACTTATTTAACAAATACTCATGTATTTATATACGCCGCACACCATTATAAGCACTTGACAAATAATAACATTTCCACCTCCGTGAGACGTAGATACTATTATTATCTCCATTTTACACAATAGGCATTGAAGCATAGAAAAGTTAAATAACTTGCCTGAGGACGGAGAACTCATAAATGGCAAAGACGGGATTCAAATCCAAGATAATCTGGCTCGAGAGTGTACACTGCTGACCACCATGCAGTGCTCGTCCAAGGCTGACATCCCAGCACCCCTTTCTGTGGGCGTATGACTGGTTGAGCCTGCATAATTGGATGCTTAAGGCTTATTTGTAAACCTAGCAGAAATGTTTACAGTACAGTCACGTAACCTTTTTTGGAAGTGTGAACTGTAGTCATATTCTGAAGCATTTAGAGCTAACGGATACAATTTTCGCATAGTTCCTCTTATTTTAACTCATTTTGCATTTACTCCAATAAATGAGACTAATAATTTTCATCAGGAGGTTCTCTTTTTTAGAAACCGGTTAATTTTGAAAATATCTATTCTTGTCAAAACGGAAAAAGGTATAATCAGTTTTAGAATTTAATTATATTGCAAACCAATTTCTTTGATGTAAAAGTCCTTTCATTGTTTTAAATGAGGAATAGAACAATGTATTTTAACTTTAACTCAGTAAACAACATTAATCCTTTCTAAGTCTATTAATAAAGGTTTTATTTGTTGTGTCATGTACGATTGGACTAAACAAACAGAGAGAAACTGCATGTGGCATTCTGGGATCTTTGGTTGCCTGTCTGCTGCCTGCTCTACTTGCTCATTTACAATAACACGCTGCTGGCCAAGAAGAACACTGCCTGCTTTGTCCTTCTCTTATTAGCCGAAAGTTGTAATCCCAAGGAAATTTGGGAGGGCCATCTAATAGGTATTTTCTATGGAACATAGTAGCCTTTTTCAGCTTCCTTGGAGCACACAAGGTAAGGCTTTCCTCCTAGAGCTGGCTAATCATCGCGACTGCACTGACTGCAGAGTCAAGAACTCCCCAGCAGTCTTAGATATCATGACTCTGCCAGCGGTGAACACGATGAGCTACTTCTAGTCAAATAAAAATCGTGCTAGGAGGTGAACAGTTACGGGCTGGGGTGGATATAATAAATGACTTGGAAAAAGCACGAACATCACAAAAAGAAAAGTTCGTTGGAACTGTCTGGGATCCTGTAGGGATTACTGTGGCTTCTGGAAGCCACTGGAGGTAGATTTTGTATTTGTTTCTGCTGCATTTCCTTGGCGCTCTGGGCCATAGACTCTCATGCTGAGGACAGCATCAAATGAATGACTTTTGTAGTACCGATGGGCATGATCATTTGTTACCTCCTTTTACATATCTGTTTAAAAGGATGGACAACATCTCAGCACATTGCTTTAGCGAAATGTAAAAAGTGAAAATACTCAACGAGGTAGGTTACTGGTATTGCCGGAATGGGAGGCTTCAGTTTCTAAACCTGACTGTGACAGAGGTTACCATGATGTTTTGGGTGGAGGTTAAAAACAGTGCCCCTGCCTAACAAATTGGTAGACTGTTACCGATTTTTGAGCATTAGACAAATTAGTTACCCCAAATTTTAGTGAAAATCTAGAACTTTATGAAGATTTAAATAGTATAATTTGCCTTAGAACTGTTTTGTTTTTAATTATGGTAAAACACACATAAAATTTACTGTCTCAACCATTCTGAACTGAATGTGGGACCTTCACTCATCCATGAAGCTCTTTTCATCTTGTCAAACTAAAACTACCCATTAACGCAGCAGCTTAGAACTGAACTTTAACTAGCAGGCCTGCTCCAGCCAACATCAGGTGGCCAGCTTAAGTCCCTTAGAAAATGATGGCCTCTTTGGTGGTCGAAAAACTGAACTTGAAAAGGCTGTGTTCATGGTCTGGTCCCCAAGATGTGATCTTCAAAAAAAAAAAATTTAAAAATCATGGTCAAATGCGTATTTCTTCACTGTAGGACTCCCAGAGTTTACAGAATGATGATGATTGCATTAGGGCTCTCCAGGAGTCAGGGACTGGGGGGAGGTAGCACAGAGAGTTAACTAAACTCCTTTTTGTAGGAAACTTCTCAAAAACCTCAGTTTGGGCCCTGACTGGTGTGGTTCAGTGGGTTGGGCACAGTCCTGCAAACGAAAGGTCGCCAGTTCCATCACCAGTCAGGACACATGCCTGGGTCGCAGGCCAGGTCCCCAGTTGGGGGTGTTTGAGAGGCAACCAATGAATGTTTCTCTCACACATCCATGTTTATCTTCCTCTCTTTCTCCTTCCCTTGCCCTCTAAAAATCTTTTTTAAAAAAACACCTCAGTCTGGGAAATTCTGCCATTAAGCAGTAAAAGACCATGGAAGGATTTTGAGCTGTTTACAGGTAGGAAATGTTTATGAGAAATACAGTCTGAGGAGTGAGGAAGGGGTGGGAACAAGATGAGAACCAAGGAGGCCCGCTGGAGTCCCATTACAGCTGTCCTGGGTGGAGAAGATGCGGTGTGAACCATGTAGTGCAGGAGGGTGTGGAAAGGCTCAGGGGGTTACGAAGCTTTAGAAAGTGGAGTGGTAGACCAAACTGCCCTCACAGGGAGGGATCTGGCTTTGATCATGTCTAATCAGTGATTGGATGTAACTTCTGACCTGCAGGAGTGGAGACAGCACTGGCATGTATTTGGGAGTCAGAAATACTTACGGCACTGAAGTCTCAGGTGGATGAGGGCATTACTAGGTTGAAAGTCTTAAGAGGGAGAACAGAACTGCGGGCAGAACCCGGGGGTGTGAGTGTTAAAACGTGGGCAGGAAGGAAGAAAGCAGAGATCCAAGGGACGGGGAATGTTTCAAGAAGGGAACAGTTAGTAACCCGCATCCCACCACGCACCTCACAGCAGCAGAGAGCTGTTTTTACCTGTCATGTTGGCAGATTTTCATTTGCACACGTATTTGTGTGTGCTTGTTCTCTCCCTCCCTTCCTCCCCCTCCTCCCTCATGCAGAGAGCACTGGCCAGAGTGAAGTAAATTGAGTATACTCATACATTACTTGGGATTGTATACTTGGGTCTTAAATTTTAGAGATCAGTTGCGTGGGCACAATTACCCGTAGTCTTCTAAACTTGCAGTTTCTGGCCAAAGTAAAAAGTCTAACATAAAAAAGAGCGCAGGTGTTTCATTTATAATAGTTCCCTTTCCCCTGGCTTCACCAGCAGTCCCGTTTGTTTAGATCTGTCTAGTACATTCTGCAAAGCAAATGAGGAGGTAGAAGGTTATTGCAGGATAACCCCTTTCGGTGAGAAAAGGTCTAAGAACATATTCCAGAGGAATTACTTACTTTAAATTGGTGGTAGTTTTCACATTTAACATTCGTCTTGACCATACTTGGTATCTTCTGACTGAATCCAAAAGCCATGGGACAGCACTTTGAGTGCTGTTTCCAGGTTTTTCCCACCTTGACGTTCCTCCCCCATTCACGGACATCCTTCAGCTTCTTACCGAGCCAAGGTTTTGACTTACCAGTACCTCACTGGCAGGTTTTGTGCATGGTTCGAGCTTTCTCTCCTCCCGTGTTTACTTCGTAATGATTCTGTCCTCATCTTTTTTACTGTTCCCAAGTTCCTGGACCCCTTTCTTTAGGATTGCTATGGACTGAATTCAAACAGGAGGGTCTGGACCATGTCGTTTTCAACTGTCTGTTTTTCTCCACTATTTTGTCAACAAGTATCTCTCAAAAGCTTAGCAGAAGTACACATCCTGTGAGAGAGGAAGAGGGGTTTGATTTCATCTCAGAGGTCTGAACTGCTGCATCTGCTCTCCTTGACCAGCCATAGTGTGCTTACCCCTGGGGACAGTGGCCTGGCATGCTCGTGACAGCAGAATACAATGGCACTTTGCATACAAAGATTTTTTTATTGTAGCATATCAAAGGGCTTTATTAGTTCGTGTGCCTGTTACGGGTAAGAATCATGACCAAGCCGCTAGCTCGTGAATTTATCTCTATTTTACAAGAATCCAGATGTGGTACTAAGTGTAATTTATGTAACTTTTCATGGGGTCAAGTGGGTATATGACCATCAAGACATATTCTTTGAGATTAACTGCTGTTGGGCATGCGTGTGTTTGTTCCCTTTCTAGCACGAGGTAGAACTAACATTGAACTTAGAGAGAAATTCATCCTACCTGAGGGAGCATCCCAGGGAATGACCCCTTTCCGATCACGGGGTCGAAGGTCCAAACCATCTTCCAGAGCAGCTTCCCCTACCCGCTCCAGCTCAAGTGCTAGTCAGAGCAACCACAGCTGCACGTCCATGCCGTCTTCTCCAGCCACCCCAGCCAGTGGTACCAAGGTACGTACTGACCGCCTTATGGCCTCCTCGCCGTCCTTGCAGATGTTCATTGTTCAGTGTGGCCTCTGAAAGGCTCCAGTGAGAAGAGGACCGTGAAGATAAATGGACCAAGCTCTAGACCAGGCTGACCAGGCCTAACAGTGCAGCTACAGGGACTTTAAGATGACAAAGGATGTTTATTAAAATATGTACTCAGGCCCTGGCCCACGTGACTCAGTTGGAGCATCGTCCCACAACCAGAAAGGTTCCCAGGTTGATTCCTGGTCAGGCCACATACCTAGGTTGCAGGTTTGATCTCTAGCTTGGGCGCGTACTGGAGGCAACCAATTGATGTTTCTCTATTACATCAATGTTTTTTCTCTCTCAAAAGCATTGGAAAAATGTCCTCGGGTGAGGATAAAAGTAAATAAATATGTGTCCGCGGGTCATTAAGTCAGACGCGCGTTTTTCCACATATCCCCAGTGTGAAGTTGAGCTCAGAGAAATGCACACACTCTCTGTGCAGCTGGTGGTAACAGGTTTTGTGTTGAGACAGGTTATGTACGAAGAATGCTGTTGCCTTTCTACCTGGTCCCTCCCCTCCTGTCAGGCTGATATGCATTTTATTTTGTTTTCTGTTTAAAATTTAGTGTATTTTGTTTATTTATTTTCTTTATGTTTCCAATTTGCCCCCTTCCTGTTCCATTTTCACTTGTCCCCGTCCTCCCCTCTGCATTTCCGTTCCGCAGACGCCACTTCAGTTTTCTCGCTGTTATGACAAACCCTGGTTGGTAAACAGTAAAGCTGGCGCCCCAGTCAGGGACAGCCATTGTCCTGACCTCCAGCTGCCCAGTCCCGAGGTAGAGTATGGCTTTGCTGACTGAGGACACAGTCAAGGCAAGGCCCTCGCTGATGCCAAGAACTTGACCAGTTACTCTCTGACACGAGTTCGTGCTCTCTTCCGTCTCTGTGGCGCTTGCTCTCACAGCTGATTCATCTAGTGGAGTGTTTTCCAGGTGTTTCTAACTCAGCGTCACCACAATTGGAGATAAATAAGAGATGCCTAAAACTGGGTTGTTTAACAACTTTCTGTCTTTAGAGTGATATTTGTTCAGGGTGATAAACATGGGTCATTCCTAGTGATTTGTTTATTAATATTATTTATAATCAGGCCTCTTGGAGTCTCTAATTATAAGATACACAGATGAGTTATGAACACTTGAAATTCACCTGTGATGCATGTTCAACAGTTTCCTTTCTTTGCTGAGAACAGAAGAGTGGCTGGTGCCCCTGCCCAGAGCCCCATCCCCGGGGTGGCTGGCACTGCCAGTGCTGGTTCGAGGCATGGGTGCTGCTCACTTCAGCCTAGCACAGTGTCAGCAAATGATGCTCTGAGGCCCAGGGTTGAGCTTCTGGGTTTTCCGGCCTGGCACTTGGTTTCTGTAGCCTTGATTTGACCACGCATGAACAACGAAGCCTGCTCATGTGTAGTCATTAAACTGCCCGAGCACTTTTGGAAGAGTGGTGTTTCAGAAACAAAACACGGACCAGTGGCTTATCAGATAGCAGGACAATTTGTATTCTAGCTTCTCAAGGAAAACACCGGGTTCTTGTGCCTCAAAAGATAGCACTGCCTTCAGTCATGCAGCGCATCAGCCAGAGAAACCAGGAGGTACACGAAGCCAATAGCTGTGAATGGACTGCTGCTTTGGGATTCACCCCGCGCCAAGCTAAAACTTCAGTTTAGAAATAGATCTAGTTTAGAACGTGATCGGGAGATCTATGGCCACTAAAACCGTAAGGGTCAGCCTGCTAGGCTTCTCTTCTTCCTTAGTGGCTCAGCTTCATGGGAGTTTTAAAAGTTCTAAAATTATAAATGTTTTAATTATGCGGTACAAATTCTCATGGGATTCTGATAGAACAGCCTTTTTGTTTGTCTTAAGGTTTCACCTTGTTTCGTTTCGAGGTTTCATCTTTCCTTACCTGTTGGTGTTCTGCAGCCAGGCCACACCCTGATGCGACTCCCAGCCCAGGTCTCCGGGGCGTGTCTTCCTAGCAGCAGTGTTCACCAGCGATAGCTTCTGAAACTGGTGCTCTTCCTCCTGTGTGGGCCCGGAGGGCTGGTGCTCGAATGTTCATCACTTTCTGTCGCTTCTGCTGCTGCTTTACAGATTAAAGAAATACAAGAATCACAATGAAATGGGTTGCTTTCCTCTTCTGTTGGTATAAACATCTTAAAGGTCCTGGAAAACAATTTACCCAGCTGATTTCAAAGAAACATTATAGAACAGTATGCTCTGGCATGAAAGGATGCTGGGGGGGTGGGGAACCACACTTAAGAAGTGCTTCTGCACATGATTTATTCATTCAACAAGTTTTTATTGAGCCCTTCTTCTGTGCCAGACACTGTTGTAGGTTCTGAGGGTATGACAGTGAACAAAACAAAGCTCCTGCTTTTATGGAGTTCACACTTCAATGCAGGAAAGACAGATAACAGGAAAGCACCTCCCTCCACCTGGGCTGTGGGAGGAACAGCAGAGACGGCAGTGTGGTTGGGATGGATTGAGCAAGATGGGGTACAGTGGGAATGAAGTCAGAGAGGCCGGACCAGCCTTGGTTTCCTGAGAGAGACGTGAAGTCAGAGCCCAGACCCAGGTCCAGGTCTTCAGGTTCCTCGTGCAGGGCCTTGCTCCTGATATCACAGCCCCACCCCGTATACTTCTAATCATTTATTTGATCCGCAAGTTGAGTAATTTTATCTGCATTTTTACCAGTGAGGCAAAAACTAAAAGATCTTA
This sequence comes from Desmodus rotundus, assembly GCF_022682495.2. Taxonomy (NCBI): domain Eukaryota; kingdom Metazoa; phylum Chordata; class Mammalia; order Chiroptera; family Phyllostomidae; genus Desmodus; species Desmodus rotundus. The sequence goes on from NC_071389.1 coordinate 25,517,330, forward strand.
ATTTGACTGAAGTTGCTGCGCCTACCTAGTGAGAGAGACTGGAATAGCAGCATCCGGCTCTCCATATTAAATATTTGAAGCTAGAATTCATATTTCTCCTAACCCCCAAACTTTGATACTTGGGATTACTTGGATATTTTTCCCTTTACTTATTCACCATATTTCTATTGCTTACAAGTATTACACTTTTACTATTTATGGGTTTTCCCCCATGTATAGTGGAAAAATATCAGTAAGTTAAAAGGTATTGGAAGCATGTTGAAATTTTAAATTGAAACATAAAACCTTTATTTTGGGAATCATCAAAATACATCACGTAGAACACTTTCAAAATAAATCTTTGTTTTCCTGGACTTTTAACTTGCTTTTCAATCAGTTAGACATAAGGAAAGCCTTTAAGTTTTAAAATTCAGTTTCTATCAAAGATTTCACCAAGTAAATATAACCCTTTTATTTTTCAAGGTTATTCCATCATCTGCCAGCAAGTTGAAACGGCCAACACCAACTTTCCATTCTAGTCGAACATCCCTTGCTGGTGATACTAGCAATAGTTCTTCCCCAGCCTCCACAGGTGCCAAAACTAATCGGGCAGGTATGTACCTGTGCACTGGGATGGGGGGTGGGGGTGGCCCAGCTAGAAATTTGGAAACAGCAGCCCATCAGCAGTGTTCCGCTGCTCCCTGAGGAGCAGGTCGTGAGAGTAGTAGCACTTAGGTGTGATGCCCAGAGGGACAGACCTTCAGGCTTTCTGCTGCCTTTTACTTTTTCTCCTGTCACTGCAGCTGTCTCAGGCTTGCCTTCTGAGAACAGACGCTTCCACAGCCAAAACCATATATGAGACTTTGTAAAAGGAAGAAAGGGTCTCCTGAAGCGCGGGGCCTTCTCAGAAACCCATACAGTGTTGGGATAGGCACTTTCTAGTAATTTTTTCCAGCCCCATATTTTTTATTGCTGCTGGTGAGCTGAGAAAGTCAGGGAAAGATCACATTTACTTGCCATCACTTTGCCCCCATTCTCAATCTCCCCATGTGTTACCCCAGCTGCCACCCTGCTCAGCTCCACCTTGGGGATATATTATCAGGTAACAGTACTGCTGATAGAAGCTGGTTTCTGATCCTCAGGAGGCAGGCTTCTTAAGCAGAGTCACAGAGCCAGAAATGGTTTTAGTAACTTCTGCGTAGATGAGGAGAATGGGGTCCAGAAAGGCTCTGATTTGCCCAAAGTCGCACACTGGTACATAGGTTCAGACATCTCTGTTAAGGCTGCTGCTTTATTCTTAAATTCCAGACCCTAAGAAGTCAGCCAGTCGCCCTGGGAGCCGGGCCGGGAGTCGAGCCGGAAGTCGAGCCAGCAGCCGGAGAGGAAGTGATGCCTCTGACTTTGACCTTTTAGAGACGCAGTCTGCTTGTTCAGATACTTCAGAAAGCAGTGCCGCAGGGGGCCAGGGCAACTCCAGGAGAGGGCTAAGCAAGCCTTCCAAAATCCCAACCATGTCTAAGACCACCACTGCCTCCCCCAGGACTCCGGGTCCCAAGCGATAACACTGTATAAGCACCCCCAGGCCTCTCTCTCCACTTTGAATCCTGCTCCATATATTGGGTGTATATTTATTCTGAACGGGAGAAGTTATATTGTTAAAAGTGTAAAAGAATAATTGTGTTATGAAGCTGCCTTATTTTTTTTCTTTTTGTAAGTTACTATTTTCATGTGAATATTTATGTAGATAAAATTTGCCTCCTGGTAACCCTGTAATGGATGGGGCCCAGAAATGAAATATTTGAAAAAAAACATGAAAAGGTCAAGATGCGAATATGTATTTAAAAAGAGAAAAAAGCCTCTAAATAGGGTTTCTGTGTGGCGCAGGGTTATAAACCTGCTTTATCTTTTAGGATTATTCCTAAATGCATCTTCTTTATAAACTTGACTTGCTGTCTCAGCAAGATAAATTATATTAAAAAATAAGAATCCTGCAGTGTTTAAGGAACTCTTTTTTTGTAAATCACAGACACCTCAATTAGCAAGAACTGAGGGGAGGGTACTTCTAATTGCTTTTTCCATTGTTTTTAATGTTGTGTGATTTTAGCTGAAGAGGGGGAACCTCACGTAGGTGACATTTGCACATGATACAGCAAAAGGACTTCATTGCAATACTGTCTCTGAGTACTGTCTCAGTACTGGGTGTTTTAAGGACAAATAGCTGCTAGAATTCAGGGGTGAATGTAACTAACTGTTCAGAAAACGTCAGAACATTGGGGTTTTTAAGAGTCCTTGGTTTGTAACTTCTAATCAGCCCAGCCACCAATAACTCCTGTGCTCACCAGGAACCAGGCCCTTGGCAAAGGGAGAGTCCTAGGTGGCATTGTGAATTATAGATTTGTTTATCTGTATTTTTTGCTATTTAAATGGTCAACTTCCCACAAACTGAGGAATGAATTCCACGAGCCTATTCTGAAAATGTGGACATAAGACAAACATTGCTCGTCCTTTAAAGGAGTTCACCAGCACACTTGTTAACAAGTCCCGTTTGCTTCCGTCTTTTTTTGTGCGTAATAAAGTCAACTGACCAAGTGACCATGAAGAGGGGCTTCTGGGGCTCCTGTTTGTAGCTGCTGTTCCTCTTCAGCTCCGACCATGTTGCTGTGTGATTATCTCAATTGGTTTTAATTGAGGCAGAAACTGAAGCTCTACCAATGAACTGTTTAAAAACAAGACACTTTTGTATTAAAATTGCTTGCAGTAACAAACATTTTGTATTTCCTGATTTTCTCCTCAGCCATTCCCTTATATATAACATGTTCCTCTGAGATATGATTGTGTTTTAGGTAACTTGAATGCATTATTGAAATCAAAATGTCTTTGATGGATAAATTACAGAGCTTATTAATAGATTTTTTCCTTGTTTATTTTATCCTCGTTAACTTTATTTAACAAGGCAACAAAGAAACAATCAAGCTATTAACATGCATCTGTAGGGAATCTACCCTACTTACGTTTTTAAACAAATACCAGGATGTAATGTAAGAAGACTTCCATATTAGAAATCACAGAGGTCCTGGGATTTGAGAAAATGGGGCTAATTTCCCACAGTACACTGAAATTTCTGGTTAAATGATAGAATTTCAGAGGTGGAAGCAAAATTGGTCATCAAATCTAGCTCCTTTTTTTATGTAGGGAGAAACATGAATGAGAGTGATTTGCCTGAGATCACAGGGTGAGTAAGTGGCAAACATGGCTGGGAATCTAATCTTTGACCCATTCAAGTCTGGCAGCTCTGTTTCATCCAGCCCCTCGTTGGCTACATAACTAGAACGACCAAATGCTAATTCTAACACCAGGAATGAGGCTAGGGAATAAGCAAGAGAACTTGAGGGGTTCAAACTCAGCTGCCTGTATTTACTCACTAGGCTGTACTCCTCTTGTGATGGGAGAATTTGGAAAGTGGACCGTGTTTGCCAAAGCTGAGGCCAAATACTCAGATTAAAGCGAACCTGCAGCCTGAAGGCTTCTGAGGGAAGTGCTTACTCTAATCTCTGTGGAACTGAGTGACTTTAAGATGCCAGAACCTTGTGTAGGGTAGCATTTTCATCCAAACAGGCCTTCCTCTCTAGGCTTCCTGGCTGCAGAAGCATGCTGAAAACAGCTTGACCTCCATCTTTCTCAGTCTGGACCGTGGTCACTTGTTCTTACCAAGTCATTCAGGTTTCACCTCAGTTGTTGAGACAAAGCTCAACTAGTCATGGAATCTTTAGAAAGTATATTTCCATTCAACAAACACCTGTATGCAAGGCCATGAGGGAAATTAAAGGATGCCAGAAAAGGGGTTAAAATAAAATTACAGTTCTGGGGCAAGGGCTGAAGCAGTCATGTAAATTTGGTCTTTGGGTAGAGGATGAAGGGGGGTTACTGGGGCCTTGAATGACAGTAGCAAACACTTGAGTGTATTACTGCATGCCAGTCACTGTTTTAAGTGCTCTAGGTACATTTTCGTTTAATCCCCATCACAATCCTACAGTTGGGAGCCCCACTTACAGATAAGAAAATGAGCCTGAGAGGTTAAGTAATGACCAAGATCACAAAGTTGCCAGGGAGACACTCTTGTTTGATACCACTTTGTCCAAGAAGTCTTCCCCACCTAGTTCCCTTGCAATTCAGGATTCCACTCAGCCCACCCCAATTTCTTCCCTTCCAGGCGCTTGCCTGCTGATCTCTCAGAGCCCAACCTTCATCTGCCTTCAGAAAAGACTATGCTCACCTGTCATCCTTGTTAGAGTTGGGACTGCTGGGGCCAGGGTGCTGGTCAGCTTCATCTCTGATTCAGGGGACAGCCCATTTATGGGAATCTGAGGCTGTCGTTTAAAGAACACAGCCATCTCTATTCAAACTAAATTGGGATGAATGACTGCTGCTACAAGAATCAGCCCAGCCCTGGCCAGTTGGTTAGAGCCTCGTCCTGATGGGCCAAGGTTGCAGGTTTGATCCCCAGTCAGGGCACATACAGAAATTAACCAAAAAATATATAAGTGGAACAACTAATCTCTCTCTTGCTCTCAAAACAATTTTTTTTTTTTTTTTAAGATCGACCTTTGTAAAATCAAGGAAACCACAGGACTAGCTAGGATGTGACTACACACCATACCAGGTTTCGGTTAGGAGTTTTTATGTCCAGACCATCCTGTTGGTTACTTTCAGTCTCTGAGTTTGTAAGTCTTACCATGCGGGCCTCCCCTGACCTTTGACGTCAGGTTCAGTATGTGGCTCCTTTTTTGTCCATGCTAGTCAGTCCAGGAGTTTCCGACTTGAGGAGCCTCCTCTTGCAAGCTGCTGAGTGCCTTGACAATTAAAATTCGCAAGACGGTTCCCAGGCTCTGAGGAACAGTCCCAGAGCTCCTTGGCAGTCTTGGAGCTGGGTGCACGACTCCGGCGCAGGCCTACATTGTCACCAGTGTCGACAGCGGGCACAGCGAGAGCTGGCGGTTGTCGCTGCAGTTGGCTCCCGGAGGATTTGGACCCATAAGTAGGTGGTGGGCGGGTTGGGCGAGAGGTTGGCGGCCAGCAGCGCTGGCCGGGAGCACGCAGTAGCCAGGAGGGTGGGCGCCTCTGCAGCGACAGAGCAGGTGTCTGGGAAGAAGACTGCCTAAGCAGTGCACCCGAAAGGACGCCCGGAAGGCCGGCGAGGAGCTCCGGTGGCGAGGAGCTCCAGCCCAGATGCTGGTGGCAGAGGAAGGCGCCCACTCTCTGGGCCTGGCTGGCACCTGCGGGGCCCTTCCAGACCCTGTTTCGGGTCTTGGGGGATACAGCGCACCAAGGCAGAGCTGTCGGCTCACTCGCTGGCCAGACCAAGACTTGAGATTCCCGCCAGGCAAGGGCGCTTAAAGACACGCCCCGCGGAAGCGCGGGTTCTTGCTTTCTTCTCACCCGGCCGCCACCCTGAAGTCTCTGAACACGCCCGCCGGCGTGGCCAGCGGCTGTGTGGGCAGCCCAGAACGACCCAGGCGACCCTGTCGGCTGGTCTGTGGAGCCCTCGCTGGGTCCGCCCACCACCCACTAGCAGGTCGAATCTCCCGGGCGCCACCACCCACGACAGCAATTACAACTCAGAGCTCTCCGAAGGCGGACGGGTTCTGCGGCGTTGGCCCCGCCCCGCGCCCCCATTGGTCAGGGCCGGAGGGGGCGGGACCCGGAGGCTGAGCCCGGACCCAAGGCTGCCAAAGCTGGGACGCGGGGCAGAGACCGCCCTGGTCCCGCTGAGCAGGAGCTCGTGGGTCCCCACCTTCCCGAGCGCCTGGACCGCGCGGGCCTCGGCAGCAGCCGGACTGGAGGGCGCAGCGGCGGCAGAGAAATTGGCCGACGGTGTGCTGTCCCTGAAGTAGTCTCTGCCCCAGGTGTTGGCGGCCACAGCCACCCAACCCAGAGCCGCGACAGGTGCCGCGCGCGGGTCTCTCCAGGGACGGCGCTGCAGCCGCGGTCAACTCCCGCCCCATCCCGCAGAGCCCATCTCGGCCCGCCGCTCGCCGTCGGGCGTCCCCCGGCCCCGGGCCCGCGGCGAAGCGGATGAACGCCGAGTGAGCGCCGGCCAGTCCCGCCCGCCATGGCCGCGCGTCCCGGGCCGCTGTGGCTCCTTGGCCTGGCGCTGTGCGCCCTCAGCGGTGGCGGCCCCGGCCCTCACCCCCCGGCTGGCTGCCCGCAGCGCCGCCTGGGTCCGCGCGAGCGCCGCGACCTGCAGCGCGAGATCCTGGCGGTGCTCGGGCTGCCCCGGCGACCCCGGCCCCGTGCGCCCCCTGCCGCCTCCCGGCTGCCCATATCCGCGCCGCTCTTCATGTTGGACCTCTACCACGCCATGGCCGGCGACGACGACGAGGACGGTGGCCCCCGAGAGCGGGGCCTGGGCCGCGCCGACCTGGTCATGAGCTTCGTGAACATGGGTGAGTGCGGGCCCCGGGGATGGGCGTCAATGACTCAATGACAGTGCGATCTCCGCGAGAATGAGCGTGAGCGGACAGCGAGCGAGTGTCCGGACGCCCCCACAGTGGCTCCTTGGGGAGGACATGCAGTGAGTGTCCAGGTCTGTGGAGAGAAGCACCGATGTGAGAGAAAAACATTGACAGGTTGCTTTTTGCACCCACTCCCACTGGGGACTGAACCCACAACCTAGGTATGTGCCCTGACCTAGAAAAAACCTGCAAAATTTCGGTCTGTGGGGTGATGCCCAACCAACTGAGCCACACCAGCCTGGGCTGCACTACTCTTGTTTCCCTAAACAACCCAGTTAACAGCCAGGCTGTTCATTCGCATCTCCCAGATGAGGACAGTGAGGATGGGGGAGGCAATGTCACACCCAGGATAGCTCAGCCTCTGTGTGGCCGAGCCAGCACAGGCCCAGGTTGTGTGGCCCTACATCTGGTTCTCCAGGACATTTCTGCTGATGGGAGGGCAGGCTTTCAGGGTGCAGGGAGCCTTCAGAGGGTTTAGGCAGAGGAGCCCAGGCACTGGAGCAGCAGCAGGTAGTGTGGGGTCTCAGCCATTTGCTTCCTACACGAGGGCAGGAAGAGGGAACAGCCAAAGAGGTCTCTGTCCCTCTCAACCCAGAGCTGGTGGTGGGCTGAGGTGGGGGAGTGAGCAGCAGGAGCAGCTCTTAACCTCTGCTGAGAGCCCGATGCCAGGCTGCCTTCCTGGTTCGAGGGCAGGGTGGGGACTAGGGACAGAGAGTATGTGGAACTGAGACTGGAGTTCTGTCCTTGGGACAAGCTGACCCAGGGCTTAGAACCAAGAAGAGCTGTGGATGGAGTCACCCGGAAAATGCCCCCAAGGGAGCCATCTGTTACAGTGAGTCACCGCCCAGCCCATGTCCTGCTTCCCCAGCATCCCCTGGGTCAAGGCGTGCACAGCCCTAGTGGGAGCGGCGGCTGTGAACCAAGCAGTGCCCTGAGCTCAGGAAGACCTGGTTCCCCTCCTGGCTCCGCTGTGTGAGTTTAGGCAAGTCCCTCCCCGATCTGAACTTCAGGTCCCTCCTTGTTAGATGCGGCTCCGAGTGAGCAGTGCATTATCCTCGGAGCTGTTGTGTGATGGTTGATGCATGGGAGGAGCAGAAAGCCAGCCCCTCCCTTAGGATGAACCTGGGCCTCATCACTGCAGACTCCGGTTCCTCCCAGCTGCTGCCCAGCCCTGGGATGGACGTGACAGGAATGTCCCCATGCATCTCATACACATGTGCAACCCAGAAAAGATTTAAAAAGCCAACCAGAGGTGTTTCCACCCATTTTTAGAATAAAAACTAGCAGTTGAAGTTCCATAGCTTTGTAAGTCCTCATTTCATCCAGCCTCATTTCATGGGCTCAGAGAGGCAGAATGGCCAGCCCGGGGCCACACAGCAAGTACATGACATCATCCAGGCAGTGGTTTCCAGCCCCAGCTTCTTCCCCCACCATCTCTGCATGTTTCATTAAGATCTAAGGCCCGTGGGATCAACAAGCCTGTCCTAGTTCAGTGGAAGCCCAGTTGTGGGTGGGCCCTGCCGGCTGTCAGAGGGCCTTCTTTATTCTGACGTACTAATTGCATAGTAGAAATCTCAGGGAGAGTGGTTTTAACTGGTGTAAGGGATCAGACACATAGCAGGACTCTTCCCTTGTTTGGAGGCCCAGAACCCCGGGCCCCTGGACCTCCATGGAGTCTAATAGCAGAGTCGCTGTTCTATCAGCACCATGCCCGCTGCCTCTTGTTCTGCCTCCCTTATCGGCCACATCTGGCTCCTGAGAAGCCAGGCCTGGTGCCAGCCAGGTCCTGGACCCTCAGTGGCAGCCTGTGGGACCCAGAGGCCATGGACCTCTCTCAGGCCACCAGGGCATGGGCCAGGCCTTGTGTCTGAGCAGATGCTTTAGGGGCTTGTGCCATGATGAACAGTGCCTGTGTTGGGTCAGGGCTGTGGTCAGAGCTGGCAGCCCTGCCTGGCCTGTCTGTCAACCAGCCTTATAGAATCTTGGCTTCCTGTGGCCAGAACATAGTAACGGGGGCCGATCAATGCCGACATGGAGCAGACAGAGCCTCTCCCTGGTGCTGCCTGTGCTCAGGGAGAAGATAGGAGACACCACCAGGGACTTGTCCTGTCGGAGCTTCATTGATTCCTTCATGTCCTGAGTCGTGTCCTTTCCCTGCTCTCGGCCTCCAGTTTCCCCTCCAGTCTATAGTGATAGTGTCAGAAAAACGAGGGGCCTCCCAGCTCTGACCCTGCAGCTCTGTTGGAGGTACATACTTACAACACCATCCCTGCCCTGGGCGCCTCAGGCCATCCCAGCCCCTCCTAGGTGGAGAACAGACAGAAAGGAACAACTCTGCTTATTTCTCCTGAATCCTCCACCTCATGTCGACATGGTGACAGGTGCTTGAAATCCAGATTAAGAAACTGAGGCACGAACACCAGCGCAGGCAGAAACGCAGCCAGGAATGAATGAACCATCTTCGCTATTGTCCTGAGCCTTCCCTGCACCAGGCTAGTTTATTCTGGGGTCTCAGGTGACTGGGGACAGAGCTGTTGACAGACAGGCTGTTGGATGTGGGAGAGGCAGGGCTCAGTGGGAATGAGGGATGTGGCCCAGGTCCTCCATGAGCCTCAGGGTCATTTTCTTTGGTTCTTCACTGGGGAATTCCTTCATTTTCCCCACCAATTCACTCAATAAATAGTCGTGTGGTATGGTACCCACCCTGTGGGGCTGCTCAGGGGTTGTGTGAGATGACACTGAGATGACCCCATGCCCAGACCCCACATCTGTTTCTTCATTTCCATCTCACACTTACTGTCACATCTTGGCTTTAAAGAGAAGAACGAGGCTCAGAGAAGTTAGGTAGTTTTCCCAAGGCCACACAGCAGGTGGTCTCTCTGCTTGCACGTCCTCCACTCTTCTCCTACACAGAAGCTGCCTCTCCACCACCCCGAGGCCTGGGCCATCCTCGGTCCAGTAAGTGCTGCTGAATCGGACAGTACTGAACGTACGTTATAAGCTGAGTCCTGTTTGGCTTTTTTTAAAGATTTTATTTATTTATTTTTAGACAGAGGGGAAGGGTGGGAGAAAGAGAGGGAGAGAAACATCAACGTGTGGTTGCCTCTCACATACCCCCTCCTGGGGACCTGGCCCACAACCCAGGCACATGCACTACGCTGGGATTGAACCAGTGACCCTTTGGTTCACAGGCCAGCACTCAATCCACTGAGACAGACCAGCCAGGGCCTGTCTCAGAATCCTGTTTTTAAAAGTGTCTATCGTTTGGGGATTTACAGAACTACCACGTATTCATTACATAAAATTCAGACCTCACAGGAACATATAACATGCGTGCCCCTCGGAGTCCCAGTAGACGGTCACGGCAGGCAGCCAGTCTCGTTTCTGTCACCACACGTCCTTTTGGCCGGTTCTTTGGATTTCATGTGAATGGAATCATACAGCGCATACTCTTGTGGCTGGTTTTTCACTCCACATAATATTTTTGGGATTAATCTGCAATGTTGTCTCTGTAGTTCTTTTTTGTAAGTGAGTTGCATTGCGTTGCATGGCTACACCCCATTTATCCATTCTCACTCTTGGACACGTGGCTTGTTTCCGGTTTGGGGTTATGAATAAGCTGCTCTGAGCATCTTCGTCCTCTTCCCTCTGTGCTTATGTGAAACCTGGACGTTCATCCCGCCTCTGCCGGTTGGGAGCTGTGAGACAGTGCACAGGTTCCTTCTAAAGTCTCTGACTCTCATTTCCTCACTTTTAAGATGCCTTTCAGGTGCGTGAGGCCTACCTTCCTGGGTGGTGTAGGACTAAGCGAAACGGGCATCGAGGCCGGCGGGCTGTGCACCACGCAGCAGGAACTTCATAAATGGAAGCCGATTGACTCAGTACTTCCCACTTCAGTGCCTTTGCTCATGTTATACCCTCTGCATAGACTGTCCTCTCCTCCATCTCTGTCTTTAGAAGAGATTGGCAGGGGTTTCTGTAAACCTGACTCCTCCCACCCCCTACTCCTCCCAAAGAGATGGCTCCTTCCATTGTTCCGGCCCCTGCGCGGCATGGTGCCTGTTACACACTTTCTGCCTACAGATTCAGAGGTATGTCACCTCTTTGTCCTCCTCCCCAGGAAACCACCTGGGAACAGGGGCCAAATGTCACTCTTCACACTCCTCCCCCTGCCGTGCACCCTGGTCTCTGTGAGTCAGGTGCTCAGGGCCTTTGGGCAAAGTTGAAGAAAAGAGGAATTCAGTGGAAGGCAGGGCCAGGACCTTGTGAAGGAGTCTGGCCTGGCCAGTGAGGCCAGCCCTCTCTGTCATTTTGGAAGGTGACAATGGGTGCAGCATGTCCCTGGTTCCTCCCCTGGGACCCCGAGTCCCTGCAGGGTCCTGCCTGGAGGAAGGTGGCTTCAGCAGGCATTCTCAGGGCACCTGCTGACAGACGAACCTTGAAGACAGGTGACCCCCATCCCAGTATTGCCACCCAGAGGAACTCTAGGGCCACTTGTTTTACATCGGCTCCAAGCCTGAAAGTCCACATGAAGAACCTCTAACTGGCCCTGCGACCCCTGGCAAGTCTCTGCCCCTTCTGGGTCTCAGTTTCCCCTTCTAGGCAGGGTCACCCTGAAGGCCTTTCCAGCTCTGACCAAAGAATGCGCCCACCCCCTGCCTCCTGATGGGGGCTCCTCCAGGGGGGAGACCCCGAGTGGAGGCCCATCCCTCACGGCCCACCGCCTCACGGGAACACACTCCCCACGGGAGAGAGGGATGTGTCAGCGAGGCCACATCTTTCTGGAAAACGCCCACGGTTCAGTTCTCTCCTGGGTTTTTACGGGAGGAATCGCATCCTCCTTGCTCACATCTCCTTGGATCTATTTTTGGCTTTGGTGGGCTTGATGTGGTGGAGTGTGCGGGTGTTCCCTTTTAATTTGGGGTCTGAAGCCGTCTGAGGCCAGGACCGGTAATTATGAGTGCAGAGCCATTTATGGAGAGAGCTCTGAAAACAGTCGGTAATGAGGACTGACTAAAAATACCTCGGCAATGAAACCTTGGGCCTGCTCTCGGGCAGCGCTGAGATTTCTGGAGGGAGGAAGCCATTCAGGGTGCAGAATCCACAGGTGATCGATTCTGCGGCTCCCCTGTGGGCCTGCACAGGCCATGGGGACCCGGGTCTTGTTTTAGCTCTGAATGGGCCCCTTGGCCTCTGTTACCAGCAGGACCAGCCAGACGGGCCCAGCCGTTTGCCTGTGGGGCCCTAGGGGAGGCTGCCCTCCACCTCAGGGCCGGCAAGGCCCACAGGAAAGTGAGAAACATGAGTGGCCTCTGATGGAGGCACACACAGTGATGTGGAAGCCACTCCCAGACCCACGGCGAGGGCTGGACACAGCTGAGCCACTGTCCTGGGGACCAGCAGCCCTTGGAAGAAGGGGATGGAGCCTCCCTCTTCCACTTCACACTGTTGGGTCCCTGCCCTCAACCTGCTTTCCAGCCTTGGGGGCAGATGAAGCAGGGTCAGGGCCCCGGGGTGGGGAAAGGGGGGGCCCCGGCAGGCTGATCTGTGTGGGGTCAGAGGAGGATGAGGGGCTTTCATAGCTGGACTGAGAGGAAAGAGGCCTTCAGACATGGGATGGGGACCACCCAGTGGAGGACGTTGGTAGCCAGAAGGCCCAGGACGAGTGGAGGGGCTGGGCCAGCTCAGGGGGGTCCTGGAATGCAGAGCCCAGCTTAGGCCCCTCCTGGGGTGCCGCAGGGCTGGGGAACGGTTTGAGGGCAGGAAGGACAGATGGACAGGTCAGAAGATTCTATTCTCTTAACAGTCACTCTGGGCTGGAGGAAAAGGGGTTCTTCTGCAGTCTTACTTTTTGGACAGAAACAAGGTAGACTCGGGTCATCTGGGTGACTCTAAATTTTGTCCAGGGCACAAAAATAGCCGAAGGCTTTGATGGTGTCGGGCTGGTGGACACGGGGTGTGGCCTCTGGAGGTGCAGCCTGTGAGTGGTGGGTGCAGGGCCTCAGAGGCCACCTCCTGCCCACAGGGGCCCTGCCCGCACATGTGGGACCTGGAGGGTATTTAATCAGGCTGGGGGAGAAGGACCTATGATTCTTTATTTTCCTGGAGCCAAGGAAGGGGGTTAAGAAAGTAAACCCTTTGAGAGTTTCCCCAAGTGGAGTTTGTGGAAACAGCAGTGTCATTACCTGTCCCCAACCCTGGATCCATATCCCACCTGCCCTGGTGTCCATGGAGCTGACTGCAAGTCTCCATTGGCCACAGGAAACTCCAGGGGGCTTCCAACCCCCCTCACAGCGTCAGGGGCCGTCACAGCATCAGCAGTGGCTGGGCTTCATCACATTGTTCCTGAGTCACAGAGATCTCCGGGTCACTGTGCTGAGTTCTGAAGAGCTGATAAACAGAACTGTGAACTGGCCTTGCTTGTCACTCCAGCCTCATCTTGGACACCTCATCCCTGGACCACTAGGTTCCAGCCCCACTGGATGTTTCTGGAACATGCAAGGCTTTTGTTCCTTCTGCCTGGGTCCTTTCCTCCTCCAGAGGAATTGATTCCTAGCAGGAACCAAACACAGTGGTTCTCAGTCTCCAAGGAGACACTGGCACTACTATCTGGAGACAGTTTCAGAAGTAAAGGTGAGGAGGTGAAGGCAAAGCCACTTTTTTTGGGGGGGGTGAGATTTTTAGAGAGAGGAAAGGAGGAAGAGAGGGAGAGAAACATCGATGTGTAAGAGATACATTGATCGGTTGCCTCTCTCATGCCCCCAACTGGGGACCTGGCCTGCAACCCAGGTATGTGCCCTGACTGGGAATTGAACCAACGACAATTGAACCAGCAACCTTTGGGTTCTCAGGCTGATAATCAATCCAAGTGAGGGGACCCCTGGCAGGACATATCTCAGATGGCCAGGATCCAGAACACATGCCGGGAAGGGAGTGACCATCCCACTCCACCCTGCTCAGCCTGTATGAATCTGCCAGGGGACCTGGAAATGAACTTCCCAACCCCACAACCGGGAGCGAAATTTTACTGGGAAAACCCAAGAAATCACATTGTACAGTCCTTGGCTTTTCCCATAAATTCCCTCTGAGGACCATCAAACAATAGCAGCAGGATGGGGAGCAGCAACAGGCCAAGTCCAGCTCGTATTTCACACCATCATTTCAGCATTATGTGGTGGGGGGGCCGCTGCAGTGGAAGGGGCCCGCACAGGGTGCGGACTCCCGGGTCCCGTCTCCAGGTGCGTGGAAACACGGGAGGAGAGTGCACGTGGTGATCTGTCCTTAGAACTTGAAGTTTTGGAATCTTCGGCACTTTCACGAAGAAAGGGCCAGTTTCTGCTTTGTGCCCGAGCCAGAACTCCAGCAATGGCCCCCGTGGCGCTGCTGAGGGGCTGCCTCTCTGAGCCCAGGCATCTTTGGGAGATTCCAGGCTGAGGTGATAGGGAAGGGGGAGGCTGGGCATGCAGGGGCCCAGCAAAGGAAATGCTCCTGAAACGTGTGGTAGCACTTGCTGGACCATAACCAAGTACTGGCCACAACAGCAAACATGCATTTTACAATTTCCTTTATCCTGGTAGCAAGTGGTCATTCTGCAGATGTGCATAGAGACCCAGAGGATCAAGAGCCTTGAAAAAGGAGGCACCGAGATCCAAGATGGCGGCGTAGGTAGACACACTGCGCCTCCTCGCACAACCAGAACTGACAGAAAATCGAATGGCAAGGAAGTCCGACACCAAGGAAATAAAAAATAAACATTCATCCAGACCGGTAGGAGGGGCGGAGACGGGCACCAGGGCGGAGTGGACTTGCGTGGCCATGGCGGGACCGAGACTGGTGGAGTGTGGGACCAACAGGGCAGGCAGTCTGACCACTAGCGGCCCCTGCAGCCCCACATTCGCGCACAGATAAACCAGACAAACGGCGGGGAGCAAAGCAGACCACGCAACCCAGGGCTCCAGCGTGGGGAAATAAAGCCTCAAACCTCTGATTGAAAACGCCCGTGGGGGTTGGGGCGGCAGCAGGAGAGACTCCCAGCCTCACAGGAGAGGTTGTTGGAGAGACCCACAGGGGCCTAGAGCGTGCACAAGCCCACCCACTCGGGAACCAGCACCAGAGGGGCCCAGTTTGATTGTGGGTAGCGGAGTGAAAGACTGAAATCCGGTGGAGAGGGGAGCGGGCGCCATTGCTCCCTCTCTGCCCCTCCCCCACGTACAGCGTCACAGCGCAGCCACCAGCATTACCCCGCCGGGGAACACCTAAGGCACCGCCCCTTTAAGTAACAGATGCACCAAGACCAAAAAAAAAAAAAAAAAAAAAAAGGCCCAAATGACAGAACACTTCAAAGCTCCAGAAAAAATACAACTAAGCGAGGAAGAGATAGCCAACCTATCAGATGCACAGTTCAAAACACTGGTTATCAAGACGCTCACAGAATTGGTTGAATCTGTTCGAAAGCCAGATGAAAAAATGAAGCCTATGCTAAGAGAAACAAAGGAAAATGTACAGGGAACTAATAGTGATGCAACGGAAACTGGGACTCAGATCAACGGTGTGGACCAGAAGGAAGAAAGAAACATCCAACCAGAAAAGAATAAAGAAACAAGAATTCGGAAAAATGAGGAGAGGCTTAGGAACCTCCAGGACACCTTGAAACATTCCAACATCCGAATTATAGGGGTGCCAGAAGGAGAAGAGGAAGAACAAAAAATTGAAAACTTATTTGAACAAATAACGAAGGAGAACTTCCCTCATCTGGCAAAGGAAATAGACTTCCAGGAAGTCCAGGAAGCTCAGAGAGTCCCAAAGAAGCTGGACCCAAGGAGGAACACACTAAGGCACATCATAATTACATTACCTAAGATGAAACAGAAGGAGAGAATCTTAGAAGCAGCAAGAGAAAAGGACACAGTTACCTACAAAGGACTTCCCATAAGACTGTCAGCTGATTTCTCCAAAGAGACCTTACAGGCAAGAAGGGACTGGAAAGAAGTATTCAAAGTCATGAAAGGCAAGGGCCTACATCCAAGATTACTGTATCCAGCAAAGCTATCATTTAGAATAGAAGGGAAGATAAAGTGTTTCTCAGATAAGGTCAAGTTAAAGAAGTTCATCATCACCAAGCCCTTATTATATGAAATGTTAAAGGGAGTTACCTAAGAAAAAGAAGATCAAAAATAGGAACAGTAAAAATGACAGCAAACTCACAGTTATTAACGACCACACCTAAAACAAAAACAAGAGCAAACTAGGCAAACAAGTAGAACAGGAACAGAACCATAGAGATGGAGATCACATGGAGGGTTGTCAATAGGGGAGTGGGAGGGGGAGAGGGGGGGAAAGGTACAAAGAATAAGTAGCATAGATGATAGGTGGAAAATAGACAGGGGGAGGGTAAGAATAGTGTAGGAAATGTAGAAGCCAAAGAACTTATAAGTATGACCCATGGACATGAACTATAGGGGGGGAATGTGGGAGGGAGGGGGTGGGCAGGATGGAGTGGAGTGAGGGGGGGAAATGGGACAACTGTAATAGCATAATCAATAAATATATTAAAAGTTAAAAAAGAAAAGAAAAAGCAGGTACCTTGATGCCATCCAAATGCCTTTCTGCTGAATTGATACATTTGATGTTCTATTATCTTTTATTTTATGCTTTTATTCAGAAAAAGAAATCAACTAACTCACTTCCCCCCCCACCCACGGCTCTTCAGTTTCACACATGAATCTCCTAATGGGGCTGGCAGGAGGTCATCGCTTCGATACATCGATTAAGGTCAGAAGTTAGAGGTCAGCAGCCATCCTGACTCCTAAGGAGTAGCCATCACTCCTATCTCATAATCTCTGCCCTGTACAAAGCCCTTTCAGCCCCATATGGAAAGGCTCCTTGGATCCCCACTTCACAGATGAGACTGAGCCCACACAGGGAGAGTACTGGGCAGGGCTGGGACCCGGAGCTCGGGCTGCAGGCCGGAGCAGCTACCCTTCTCAGGGCTGTTTTAGTGGCTTATAGCAGGGCACCTGCCAGCAACTCCACGGGGGAAACTCCAGGTCCCTACAAATGCCGTTCCTCACTCAGCTTTTGAGAAGAAATATCTTCCTTAACCCAAAGGAACAACCTCCGAAAAGTTATACATCCACAGTTCCAGCAAAGAGAGGGAGAACTCCCTTTGGCCACTTACTGAAAGTTTTATCAGTTTCTGATTAAAAGCATTATTTTCTGAAAAATGTCCCATCTTTCAGAGCTTGCCTGGAACAGACAGGATGGGTGGTTTCCTGTGCTGGAGCTACTGGGCGGTTTATCAGAACACACAGAACGGAGGTTTGGAACTAGAGTCAGTTCAGGTGAACAAGGCGCCCTTGACCCAGCAGAGGAGGGAGGCCCCACGGTTTGGTGCCCGCGTGGCAGTGGCAGGTCTGTGGGTTGTCCCCTCAGTCCCCGGATCCGTCAGGAAAATCAGCGTCAGGCCTGCAGAGATTCCCAGTGACCCACCCGTCAGCTCCCGCTGCACCTGGGGACGGGGACGGATACACCTAATGCTGCTTTGAAGGGGTCTGGTGAAGGAGTGACATTCCTTTACTCTCTGCGACATACCCTGTGACAGGCAACAGCCTGGACCCATTTCATGCAGGTGTGGTCTGTGTGGTCCCTGAATCCACAGGAATTGTCACCAAAGTTGTGTATGTGTGTCTGTCTGTCTGTCCAGAACCCTGACCTCCACGCTCGCTGCCTGTGCGGGAGGACCCAACGCCACCCTGTGTGTCTGAGACAGCCTAGCTCCCGTGGGCATTTGCTACGTGTCCAGCCTCTGTCTAACAATGGGCATTTTTTAAGTGTTTATGTATGTATGTATGTATGTATGTATGTATGTATGTATTAGAGGGGAAGGAAGGGAAAAAGGGAGAGAAACATCGATTTGCAAGAGAAACATAGATTGGTTACTTCCCTCACACCCACAACCAGGGACCCGACCCGCCACCCAGGCGTGTGCCCTGACCAGGAGTCCAACGGTAACCTCTTGGTTTGCAGGCCGTCACTCAATCCACTAAGCCACACCAGTTAGGGCATGATGGACATTTTATTTCCTCCTGTCCCCAGTCTGGGGATGGAACACTCATCTCCTCCTGCCCAAACATGTGTGTCCGCTGGCCCCACGCAGCACAGCTGTGTGCCCCGTCCATCACCGGACCAGGCTCCCACCGCGAGGACAGGAAGTGCTCCCCACATCCACCTCCGCCACCCGCCTGGTGACTTGTGGTCACTGAGCCCAGGAACCAGAGAGAGAATTTTAAAAAAGACTCACAGACATAATTAAAATCTCAGTGTTGGGTTTTGGGGAAGGTGCTGGGCGGCTCCCGCCCCCACTTTCCGGAAACACAGATTGTTTGAAAGTGACAGAGGGCTCGCTGTGGCTGCTGTGACTCTGTGGGTTGAGAGTGAGCCTGTGAGCCAAAAGGTCGCCTGTTCAATTCTTAGGGCACATGCCTGGGTTGTAGGCCAGGTCCCCAGCTGGGGGCGTGCAAGGGGCAGCTGATCAATGATTCTCTTACACAGTAATGTTTCTCTGCCTCACTTTCTTTCTCCCTCCCATTCTCTCTAAAAATAAATAAATGAGATTTTTTTTTTTAAAGAAAGTGACAGAAAACTAAAGTGAGACAGCCCTAAATATACTGTCCTGGGCATTCCCAGCAGCTGGGGATTTATTCTGCACCCACCACGGGTCCCCTTCCAGCCTGTGCCTCACCCCCACCTCCACACATAGCTTCCACTCCACACCAGCCACCTGCTGCCGGAACCCTGGCCCCACAGGCCAGAGGCACAGTGCATGCTCCTAGGAGGGAACTCCAGCCCTCTGCAGTCAGGCCACAGCCAGACTCACACCCCGTACCCAACCCTGCTGATGTGTGGGTGGCCTTGGACCATTCATCCTGTGCATTCGATGTCCCCTCTGCCTAGAATGCCCTCCCTGCCACCTCTCCACCTGCCAAGACTCCATCCATCTTCCAAGTCCAGTTCAGATGTCACCTCTTCCAGGAAGCCTTCTCTGATTGCACCACACCATGGGACTTCCCCAGCACTTGACAGGGCCTCTCCAGCAGCTGTCACTCCTGCCTTGCTTCTCCTTGTTCCTTTCCACCTCCCTCTGGCTGTCCCTCATCCTTGTTCCAAAAGTATCTGCCATCCTTTGGCCCTTTGCTGTGTTTTATGGCTGTTTTCCTGCCTGTGCTATCAGTCCCTCAGCTCTAGGCCTTTGCTTATGCTGGTCCCTTCCTCTACAGCATCCTTTTCCCATGACCTCCTGGAAAGTTCACTGTCACCCCTCAAGGCCCAGTGTCAGCCATGAGCGCTCACTGTCCCTCACATCCCATCCACACACATTGGTAGCCTCTTAAATGCACTCCGTGCCCACCACGTGGCCGATTCTGCCTTGGGGCTGAAGTCCAGCACTCCAGAGGAGGGAACTGTCCTCTCTGCCTCATCTGTGGGTCCCAGAGCCAGCGGGGACTGAGCAGGGCCCTGCTGGGTTTGGGGATCAGGGGCCAGAAAGCTGCCCTTGTTGGCCCCGACGGTGTGGCACGTGCTGTGCTGGGCACCTTACTACGGGGCTCGTGGGGCCTGTCAGCATGACGGAGTCAAGCCCGTTCCCCAAGGAGGAAATGCCTCCCCCCAGGTCCCCAGCTCCCACCAGGCCCTGCCACCCAGGAGCCTGAGGCCAAACCCAGGCGTGAACACCAGCCTACTGTGTCTTGCAGTGGAGCTCGACCGCGCCCTGGGCCACCAGGAACCCCACTGGAAGGAGTTCCACTTTGACCTGACCCAGATCCCGGCAGGGGAGACGGTCACAGCCGCTGAGTTCCGGATTTACAAGCTGCCCAGCACCCACCCGCTCAACAGGACCCTGCACGTCAGCATGTTCGAGGTGGTCAGGGAGCGAGCCAACAGGTGCCTGCCCCGCCCAGCGTCCCAGTCAGGCCTCTGTCGGTGTGTCTGGCCCAGCCTTGTGGGGAACATTTCCCAGAGGACAGAGTGGGGCTTCCTGGGAGCACACCCCTCTGATGAAGGATGCTTGTCCCAAGGCCCTGGCGCCCTGGCTTCAAGCCATCTCCCTGCTGTCCTGGCTGTGGGACCTTGGACGGGTCGCTGAGCTCCCGAGTCTCAGTTTCCCCGCTGTCTACAGGGGCAGTGGCACTTTTCTATGGTAGATGCAGTGAGATAAGGCAGAAGGTGCCCAGCTCAGAGCCAGGAGGGTCAACGCCCTATGAGGGTCCCCCAGGTGGGCGCTGGAAACACGGAGGCAGCTGTGCCGGCTTCGGTTAATTGTTCTTTCGTATCCACAGGGAGTCTGACTTGTTCTTTTTGGATCTTCAGACGCTCCGAGCTGAGGACGAAGGCTGGCTGGTGTTGGACGTGACAGCAGCCAGTGACCGCTGGTTGTTGAACCGTAACAAGGACCTGGGACTCCGCCTCTATATGGAAACAGAGGACGGTAAGACGCCAGGGTCAGGCAGTGCACCTTCCCCTGGGGGCTCCGATCAGAGAGGCCTGGGTTGAACCCCAGCTCTGCAGCTTGCCGGCTGTCACCTTGGCAGGTTACTTTCCCTTTCAAGCCTTGTTTCCTCGTCTGTGGGAAACAACACTCACTCATTCACCAGGTATTTGGGGGCAGAGCCTCCTCTGTCCTGGGCAGTGGGGACAGAGAGCCCGAAGGTGGGTCCCAGATTGGCGTGTGTGACCACAGCAAGGGACTGCCATGGCTGGAGCAGAGCGGGTCAGGGAGAGGTTGGGCGGAGAGGAGACTGAGAGAGGCAGGCAGGGGCGTTCTGAGTTGGGGTAAACCCAGGTGAGGGGCTGGAGTTTTCAGGGAGCTTTGTGAATTTACTAGCAGCGGATGATGCAGGATCTGATTCAGCTTTTCACAGAAGGTCCCGCCAGGAGGTGTGGCTTCACTCCCACCCCTTCAGTGTGGGCTGCCCTTAGTGACCCGCTTCCCAGAGGACAGAGTGTGGGGGAGGGAAGGGAACTTGACAGTGGACAAGCTGGCCAGCACCACCGCAGCCAGGTGACCCAGGCCCCCAGGAGTAAGTCATGTGGCTCCTGTGCACCCCGGATATGAGCGGGTGAGATCCCCAAACCTGTAACCCCAGTGTAACTGTGAAAAAACATCAGACAGACCCACGTTGGAGGACAGCCTGCAGAATGCTGGACAAGTACTTCTCAGAACTGTCACCAAACACAAGGAAAGCCTGAGAAATTGTCACAGCCCAGAGGTGCCTGAGGATGGGGACCTGGGAGAGAAAAAGGACACTGGGGAAAGCGAACGAAATTGGAATAAGCGGTGCTGTTTAGAAAATAAGAAGACATTGATGGTGGTCCATTCGTTGTGACAAGTGTAACACAGTAACTGAAGTGTTAGCATTTCCCAGGGAGCACTGGGTCTGGGTGTATGGCAAGTCCCTATACCGACTCTGCAACTTTTCTGTAGTCTCAGCCAGTGTAAAGTAAGAACTTTATGTGTCGTATGCATAAAACAAACACCCCCTGACCTCAGTGGGCCGAGCAAACGGTGGGGGACAAGAGTGATGTGAAGCCAGAGCGGCCCCGGGAGCCACAGTGTCCAGGTGAGGGCTGTGGGGGGCTGGGAGCAGCAGAAACAGAGAAAAGAGGGCAGAGGAATCAGGGGTAAAGTGGACGGGCCGGTGGATTTGTTTTTAATTACAGCCTACAGTCAGTACATTTCGTGTTAGTTTCAGGTGTGCAGTGTAGCGCTTAGACAGTGGTGTCCTTCACCCAGGGCTCCCCGGACATTTCCAGCCCCCACCTGACGCTACGTGTGGTCATGACGGTGTTACTGACTATATTCCCATGCGGTTCTTTACCCCTGTGCCGCTTCTGTAACTGCCAATTTGTGCTTCTCAGTCCCTTCACCTTTCCACCCAGCTCCCCACCCCCTCCCCTCTGACAACCTTCAGTCTGTTCTCTGTGTGCCAGTGGATTTAAATATATATGTAGACATACTATATATATTTAAATAAATATATGTATAGTATATGTTTTATATATTTTATGTGTTATATATCAATTATATATATATTCCATATACGTTTTATACACTTTATATATATTACACATATGTTAAATATAATTTAAATGTATATTATATATTTAAATACATGATTTAACTATACATTTATTTATATTGTATACATTCATATGTTTATAAAATATGTTGAAATATATAATTTTTATATTATATATATGTTATATATTACATATATATTGTATGTATTTGAAATATATAATTTAAATATGTGTGTGTGTGTGTGTGTGTGTGTGTATATACTTTTTTTCCCTTGCCTGTTGGGGAAAAGTAGAGGAGGCGCAGGTTTGAGGTAGGGAGTGAAGACTTCCATCCGGACCGACACCACTGATAGCCCTGGCAGAGGTCCATAACCACGTCATTCCGGGACAGGTGTGTGCTGGAGACACAGGCGTGGGAACCACTGACCTAAAAGTGGGTTGAGAATCCTGAGATCGGAGCAGGCTGCCTGGGGAAGGAGCTCCGCAATGGACCCTGAAGGGGACTTGCCACTGAGTCTTCCTCTGAGTGGTGCCGCTGGGGAAGCCCAATCAGGGTGGGCTTTGTGGGTGTGTAACCCCCCCCCCCACCGTCAGAGTGGACAGTCCAGGGCCAGGTCTCCTCCCCCATCTCGCTGTCTGCTGTTCCAGAGAGGAGAGGCTGAGCGCCTGGCTTGCCCCTTGAGTGGGAGGCATGGCTGGGCAACCTGGGGGCGCCAGCAGGCTGGCACATCCCCAGCTGGGTGTCCTCCCTGCTCAGTTATGCTCGACCCAGGGGGCCTGGAGCATCTGCAGAAGATGGCCTTTCTGCTGCTCCTGGAGACATCACCCCCCTGCCGCTTGGGCTGAGAGGCAGCGCCTGCCGCTTCCTCACCAGCGCTTGTGCCCGCACCAAGTTCCGCACAGACCCGGTGGAGGCTGTGAAGGACATCTCCGATGGAGCGAAGATCATGGTCGACGGCTTTGGGGTCTGCGGGATTCCTGAGAACCTGATAGGGGTGCTACTCAAGACCCGTGTGAGGGACTTGACCGTGGTCAGCAGCAACGTGGGCATGGACACCTTCCGGCTGGGCCTTTTACTGGGGACCAAGCAGATCACCCTCATCATCTGCTCCAACGTGGGCGAGAACGTGCTCTGTGAGCAGCAGTTCTTGGCTGGAGAGCTGGAGCTGGAGATGACGCCCCAGGGCACCCTGGCAGAGCGCATCCACGCGGGCGGGGCCGGGGTGCCCGCTTCCTACACGCCCACGGCCTATGGAACCCTGGTCCAGGAAGGAGGCGCCCCCATCAGGTACGACCATGACGGCCACATCGCCATCATGAGTCAGCCCAGAGAGGTGAGGGAGTTTCACGGGCAACACTACCTCTTGGAGCACGCCATCACGGCGGATTATGCGTTGGTGAAAGGGTGGAAGGCCGACCGTGCGGGAAACGTCATCTTCAGGAGGAGCGCCAGGAATTTCAACGTGCCCATGTGCAAGGCCGCGGAAACCTCCGTGGTGGAGGTGGAAGAAATTGTGGATGTGGGGTCGTTTGCCCCGGAAGACATTCATGTTCCTCACATCTATGTAGATCGCGTGATACAAGGGGAGAAGTATAAGAAAGTAATTGAGCACTTAAGGACCCGGCAAGACGAAGGTGGAAAAGCTGGATCTTCGGATGACATAAGAACACGAATCATCAAACGGGCAGCTCTTGAATTTGAGGATGGCATGTATGCCAACCTGGGCATAGGAATCCCCCTTCTGGCCAGCAACTACATCAGCCCCAATTTAACTGTTCACCTTCACAGTGAAAATGGAATCCTGGGCTTGGGTCCGTTCCCATTGAAAGAGGACGAGGCGGATGCAGATCTCATCAATGCGGGCAAGCAAACAGTCACCGTGCTGCCCGGGGGCTGCTTTTTCTCCAGCGACGACTCGTTTGCCATGATCCGAGGGGGACACCTCCACCTGACCATGCTGGGAGCCATGCAGGTTTCCAGGTACGGTGACCTGGCCAACTGGATGATCCCCGGGAAGAAGGTGAAGGGGATGGGGGGTGCGATGGATTTGGTGTCCAGTGTCAAGACCAGAGTAGTGGTCACCATGGAACACTGCAACAAGGCCAACAAACCGAAAATCTTGGAGAAATGCACCATGCTGCTGACGGGGAAGCGGTGCGTGGACCGAATCATCACGGAAAAGGCCGTGTTTGACGTGCACAAGAAGAAAGGCCTGACGCTGGTTGAGCTCTGGAAAGGCCTGACTGTGGAGGACATCAGAAAGAGCACGGGGAGCACCTTCACTGTCTCGCCCGATGTCAGGCCCATGCAGCAGGTGACACCCTAGCCGGGAAGGAGGCCTTGCTCTCAGAGGCTGTGGTTTTCGGTTTAACTCAGGATGTCACTGAAGGAAGTCAGGAATCACCTTTCTCCATTTCATAAGCAGTCCCACCAGGTTTCTCCCGGCATCTCAGGCTAGAAAGACTCTTCTCTCAAGAGGGAGATGACTTTAAATAAAACAAAAGGAGAACAGAGGCGTTTCTCTTGTGTGTTCTGTGAGTGCCCAGAAAGCTCTGCTACAGGCGACGAGGACACGGGCTACCCTATTCCCTGCGATGTTTACATCAAATCTGTGCAGCCTGAGATGGCCCCAGAGGAAGGGTTTCTCCCTCGTGAACGAATGAATGAAAAGTGTAGGGAAGATGACGAGGGAGGGAGCAGCTCCACCCAGGGTGGCGCTGGGGCCCTGCTTCACTAGCCCCATGAAAAACATACGGACGTGGAAGTCCGTCTGTGGTCCGAAGACTTGCTGTTTGAATGAGAGATTCTTTCCTTTGCCATCCTTTTTTATTTTTAGTTCTCTCAACTTTATTTTTTTAATGCTTTATTTATTTATTTTTAGAGAGAGGAGAGGGAGGAAGAAAGAGAGGGAGATGACCGAGAATCAAACCGACCTTCTGGGTCGCAGGCCAGCACTCAGTCCACTGAGCCCCAACAGCCAGGGCCTCTTTTGACCCTTCTGGGTTTTCTTTCATGGCCTTTCATTTTGTGGCAAAGTCTGCTTCCCTGCAGCCTCACCTTCTCCAGCCCCACTTGTCTCCTCCTCGTTGCTAAATAGGTGTCTCTGGAAGGAAGGCAGGAAGGACCTGCTGAGAGGGACAGTGACTGGGTAATGGGGGGTACTGAAGGGGGAGGGACGGTAGGCCTGACAAGCCACCATGAAGTCTCCTCCATAAATCGTCCACCTGTGTGTTGCCAAAGGCTGTGGCGTGTGATGGGAGGAGTTCTAGAAATCTAAGCAATGGACCGAGATGGGTTTGCTTGTCTTAACCCACGGTGTTCCTGCGTCAGCCTGAACAGACACGTAGATCCTTCCTCTCTGCTGTGCAGCCCAATCTGGATGCTCGTTAATGTTATTTTGTATCCAAGAGCAGCTGTGAGGTATTTTATCCTGAATCCTTAGTGTCAAAGACAAGAAAGAAAAAAGTGAGTTTATATGTGTGTGTTTGGGGGGTGGAGGGCTGTTAAACCTGACATGGAGCTCGCATTTCCTAAGCATAGCTCTAGGGGGCGCACGACCAACATGAGCCCCTTAGGTAAGAGCAGAAAATTCCAGCTGGACAAGGAATTTTTCAGGGAGGCCTCACTGGGACCTCAGCCCCAAGGAAGGGACGGATCCTGGGATGGAGAGGTGGGAGACAGTGCTCACTGTGGGGACAGTTTGAGGATGTGGGGGGAGTGGCCAGGGACCATGACCAGATAGGGATGAGTGGACAGAGGCACCTGTGGGGGCTTCTGGGCAGAGGTGCCCCGGGTGTCAGGAGAACTTCCCACCAGCAGCGTGGAGCAGGCAGAGGCCCCAGGGCAGGCCAGTTGCAGGGCTGCTAAGCACTAGAAAGAAGGAAAAGGACTGAGTTTCCCGTCCTCAGGCAATGAAGTCACACCTGCGGCACAAAAACAGACCAGGTTAACAGCTGGGATTCCCGTCAGGTGTCAGCCATGCACCCTGAGTGCCCTGCAACGTGGCAGCAGGGTCACACCCATGACAGAGGCAGCAGCTGCAGGAAAGGGGCTGGTGCCACCCAGAGCCTAGGGGAGAGATGGCAGCCATCTGGGCCTGGCATATTTGGGGAGGGGTATGAATGAGGGCTCGACACCTGCCCTGGGACAGGAGAGGGCTAGTGAGCTGCCAAGACACCTGGGCCGTGATGGGGCAGCCTCTGACATGGGGTGAAGGTGGAAGTTGCATGGGGCCCACCTGGCTCAGAGGAGCAGCCTGTGTATCTGGGCCTCGGGGGACACCCTGTGTGTCCCACACCTCCAGGCAGGGCCTCACATACCCAATGCCTGCCAGCACCCTCACATGGTGAGGTCTGGAGGCAGGGACCTGGGGCTCCGGAGTCCCCTAAGCTCCCACCACTGCCTTTCTGGAAAGGGACCTGCCAGAGCTGGTGTGTTTGTGTACAGCTAGCACCGCCCCCCCCCCCCCCCCATGACAGTCAGGAGAAGGCGGGGAGCCCTGCTCAAGATGTGGTGGGCAGAGAGCAGAGCCCTTTGGGAGGGAGCCCTGGGCTCTGGGAAGAGGGCCCAGGGGTCCTTTCCCAGGCCTCCCAGAGTAGGCCTTCTGAAAGACCAGGGGTCTGTCCCCTGCCCCGCCCTGGCCAGGCCTCTGCACAGCGTGCTGGTGAAAGGGCAGGGCAGTCCTGGCTGGGCTGCAGCTTGCTTTGGACCTTGCACAGGTGCTGATCTCACGGGCCTAGTCTCTGCTTCTGTGAGGTGGGAACTAGGGGTCAGCTGTGTCAGGATCTCGGTGAGGTCCCCCTGGGCCCCCGCAGGCCTGCCTCGGTGGCCTGCTGCCTCCCTGGCACTGCCCAATTGCTCCACTCTGTCGTTCTCTCCACACCCAGGAGACCCCAGCAAAACCCTCAAACGGACATTTGCACAAAGAAAAGCAAACAGTGAACACAGCCTCAGGGCACCGGTCAGTCCCAAGGCCCCTCAGTGGACAGGGCTGTCCAAGCAACAGGGACCGGGCAGCGGCACACACAGGCCCAGAGGGCTGCCTGGGCCCGAGGCTGTCCCCATGTGTCAGCCAGGCCGTGGAGCTCCACTCCAGTGCCGTGGTGATGGCGGTCACCCGGACGCTCCTGTCTGCACTGTTGCCTCCCCGTCGTGGCCTCACTGGCCTTTCCCAGGCCTTTCATGCCTCTCTGGCGGCCTGTGTCTTCATGGTTCCACTGCTTCC
This sequence comes from Desmodus rotundus, assembly GCF_022682495.2. Taxonomy (NCBI): domain Eukaryota; kingdom Metazoa; phylum Chordata; class Mammalia; order Chiroptera; family Phyllostomidae; genus Desmodus; species Desmodus rotundus. The sequence goes on from NC_071389.1 coordinate 25,544,121, forward strand.
TCATGACTGCGACTTGCCACGACCCAAACTCTCCCAAATGGCTTCTGTCCAGGCCCCTTTCAGCAACAGCTCCTGCAGCCGCAACCCCCGTCTTAGCAGGCCCCGTCCTGAGTGGAGCCTCTGATGGGCCCGGCGCGTGGCTTTGTGGCAGGCGAAGGCATAGGTCAGAGGCTGGTCTCAGGACTAATTAGCTGTTCGATGCACTAAGGCCCATGGGCACAGTCTAAAGCCCAGCTATTTAAGAGCCGACCTTTGAGCAGGATTGTGGGCGGGGCAGGCTACGTCCTTGACCTGTAGTGTATGATGCAGGATCACATCAGACCTGCTGATGGAACAAATATATGTACACGCGCATGTGTATGCATGCACACTGTGTACACACACACTGTGTATGCAAATGTGTGTGTGTTATGTACAGGCACACGTGCATGTGTGTGTGTGTGTCAGTGAGGCAGCGCTGAGGAAATGCACACGGAAGTGGGACAGTTGGCCCTGTGTTTCAGGAAACAGAAAAATGAGTTAGTGATCACGCCCCTGTTGTCAAAATCCCACAGGAAAAGAAAATTAAGAGGTTCTATCTCATTCTCTTCTTTATAGGAAAGCCAGGAAGGATCCTAAATGTATAACGATAAACTCATCTCCGAGTAAATGATGGTGTATGAGTTTTTCTCAGAAGCCTTTTTATAGTTGTTACTATATTGCTTTGACAAGGAAAACACCAGGCGCTCATTTGGGAAGACAAAGAGGCCCAGGAAGACGGTTTCCGTGGCGGAGCCGACACTTGCAGGCTAATGAGTGTTCCTCACGGCGGCCTCAGTCTTTAAGCAGCTGTGGGTGAAATCCCGTTTTTATAGACCTCACTCTTCCCAGGGCTGAGGTGCCAAGCAGGTCCCTGCCCGCAGCCCTCTCTTTCTTTCTTTTTTAAACCACTGCCCGGGTCTCGTGGATAAGAACTTGGGCTCTGGATTTAGGCTGATGTCGGTTAAAGCCCGGCTCTGGGACTTTGGTCCAGTCCTTGCCCCTCTGAGCCTGGAGTCGGTCTGTGGCATCAGGGAAGAGTGAGCGCCCCGCTCTTGGGCGCTGCTCGGCAGGGCAAGCACGGGCCCAGCCCTGGCCCTGGCAGCTGATCCAATCGGCTGGGTGTCATCCATCCCACATTAACACCCCCAGAAATGGGGGGGCCAGGAGTCCTCAGACAGAGGTGGGTCCCTGGCCGTGGGGTCTGGGAGACCATGGAGTGACTGTGAAGGTTCCCAGTGACACGTGAGGTCCAGCATTACTGTACAGACGAGTGAGACCCTCAGTGCGAAATGACACTGAAAGCTGTGAAATGCCCCATGAACGGCGGTGTACGCGACTGTCACCCTTGCTGACCCTGTGGTTCAGGAGGCCCTCCTCCCTCCCTCTCCTTCAGACCTGCCTGCTGGGGGCCTGGGGCTGGACTGGGGGCTCCCGTCTTCAGGTGAGGAAGCCAAGGCCCTCAGCTTTCGTGCTCTGGGCCCGCCCAGGCCCTGGCAGAGGTCCCGGCTGTGTCCCCATGCAGAGCCACCGCCCTCAAGTGACCGCTCTCTTTCCTCTCTCTGTCTCAGGGCGCAGCGTGGATCCTGGCCTGGCCGGTCTGCTGGGGCGACGGGCGCCGCACTCCAAACAGCCTTTCATGGTCACTTTTTTCAGGGAGAGCCCCAACCCCACCCGAGTCCCTCGGGCAGTGAGGTCCCTGAGGAGGAGGCTGCCGAAAAAAACCAACGAGCTGCCGCAGCCCCACAAGCTCCCGGGGATCTTTGGTGAGGCCTGGCAGCTGGGGTCTGAGGCCCACAGGCTTCTGGCCTGGGGCCAGTGGTGGTGACAGAGTCTTCTGGCCCTCAGAAGGGCTCAGGCCAATGGTCACCCCTCCAGCCGCCTTTCCTGACACCCTCCTTTGCCCCAAACCCCTGTGGGCCAGCCATTGCACTGTGTCTCAGGCCCCCTGCTACAGAGAAGTCCCTTCTCTGCCCTCCCCCTGCTCACCAGACCTCCCCAGATGCCCCCCGTCAGCATCAGGGGTCCTCCCTCTGGGCAGCACCGCCCTGTGGCCCTCGGCTCTTTCCCAGGCAACTTGCAGGACACGTGGTTGTTGAGGCAAAGGTCTCCCTACCAGGCCAAGACCCTCCAGGCTGGGGACGGGCCTGCCCTGCCCATGTGCCTTCCTTTCCTTCATGGGAGTCGGCCCTTTGGCTGGCTCACGTTGAGCCACTGACCTGTGGGATGGGTGTGGCAGGACAGGTGGGGTGAGGGTGGGATGTGTCTCAGGAGGAACACAGGAGGCGCCCCAGCCTGATGGCACAAAGGCACCTGGGGCTGTTTCGGGAGCATCAGGAGGCCCACAGGCTGACGTTAGGGGGCTGGGCTGTGTGTGCGGTGACTCTGGAGCCATCTGGAGCCACGGAGGCTCTGGAGTTGGGTCATGGCACCAGCAGCGCTGCAGGGATGGGCCCTATGAGATCAAAGGGTTTGGCTTCCCGTCATGTATTTATCCCACAAGTGTGCCCACCAGGGCATCCCCGCCCTGGGAGCCCCCGTGGTAGCTGCACAGAGCAGGACCCCAGAAAAGACCTTGCACCCCCTGTCCCCTGCAGATGACGTCCACGGCTCCCACGGCCGGCAGGTGTGCCGTCGGCACGAGCTCCATGTCAGCTTCCAGGATCTCGGCTGGCTGGTAATTGCTGGTTTTCTCTCACTTTGGTTTTTTTTAAGGCTTTTTAGAAAAAAGATTTTATTTATTTTCAGGGGGAAGGGAAGGAGAAAGAGAGGGAGAGAAACATCAATGTGTGGTTGCCTCTCATGTGCCCCCTACTGGGGACCTGACCCACAACCCAGGCCTGTGCCCTGACTGGAACCTAAGAGGCGACACTTTGGTTCGCAGGCCGGTGCTCAGTCACTGAGCCCACCAGCCGGGGCTCCCCTCGCTTTCTCAAATGGCAATCCCCGCCTCAGCTCTGTACGTGGCTCCAGGAGGAGGTGGAATTGTAGGAGATTTTATTTTCTCATGTATTATTTTCTGTGTTTTCCAAGTTTTCGAAAAGGCAAATGTGTTGCTCTTATTGTGAAAAAGTGCTTTTCAGTAAAATTATGAAAATGGAGATCGTCTGAATCCTGAGCCATAAAACGTCAGAGTTTCAACAGGGAAACCAAAGCCCGGCGGCAGTGCCTCCGCCTTTGCTGCGATGGCAGCTGCAGGACACACGGCCGTGGGGGACAGGCTGGGAGGGCGGTGCTGAGTGCTGAGAGCAGGTGACAGGGACAGAGCTTGTTTCCAGTCCTGTCTGCCGAGGGTCCTGGGGTGGATGTCAGGTTTGTGGGGGGCCTGCCCCAGGAGGGGCTCAAGGGTGGGTTGACAGGTCCCCGAGACTGAGGGAGGGGCAGCCCTGAATCTTCCTGTGACAGGTGCTGAGTAGAGGGGTTGGGAGGGGCCACATGGTGGGACTCACCTTCTTCCTTCTGCCCACCCAGGATTGGGTCATCGCCCCCCAAGGCTACTCAGCCTATTACTGTGAGGGGGAGTGCTCCTTCCCGCTGGACTCCTGCATGAACGCCACCAACCACGCCATCGTGCAGTCCCTGGTCAGTACCCAACCTGTCCTGCCTGGACCCCAGGGGAGGGGGCCCTGCAGAGAGGGGCGCAGACAGCAGGGGGTGAATGAGCCCCTGCTGGGGTCTCAGGGAGGTTTCTCCACATGGCACCTCGGCTGTGCGCAGGTGCAGTTGAGTTCCCACACCTGTGCAGGTGCTGGTCTCTGTGGGGCCACGCTGTGTCTGTAGACTCACTGCTGGCGTGCTCACCTGTGCACCCACGTGCAGGCACGTGTGGTGGGACCCAGACTCCTCCAGGGGGCCTGCTTGTGGTTCCATGCACACCCCCCAAACAGACAGGCATCCCACCTGGGCACCCGTGTGCTCTGAACACGCGTGCCTGGCACACCGGCATGTTCGAGCTCCCGGGACATGTGCATATGGGGCAGGCGTGTGGGTCCACCCACCCTCTTCACGGTGAGTGTGGAGAGTCACCCGTGAGCCCTTGTGCACAGGGCTCTTCTGGGCTCGGGCTCCCCCTTCCGGTCACTCCCCATGGCCCTTTCTCCTGGCCCTCCCCACTCCTGTTCCCACAGATGGTGTGGCCTTTGATGTGCTGACATCTGGGGTAACTTTACTGCTGAACATTAATTTCTATGAGGACGATCGCTGCCGCTTATTGCTCAGTGTTTTACATGGTGTGTGTGTGTGTGTTGAGACTTCTTTCTAGAATGTTCACCTAGACTCCTAGTTCCTGGTACGCCCGAGCCTTATGTTTACATAGTAAGAGGTAGGCAAGGTGGTGCTTTAGGGCGAGAGGAAACGGGTGTAAGGAAAGCTGCTTTGACCCCGTACAGACTCTTTTCTCAACGTCAGATGGGATTTGCTGGACTCCAGGGGCTGCCTCCCTTGGTGAAACTCAGGGGTGACAGGCCGTGTGTGACAGCCACCCAGGCCTCCCGTCCTTCCCTATCTCCCACACCTCTGTCCGGGCTCCAGGTCCCCACTGTGGGTAGGCAGGAGTGAGTGCTCAGGCTGTCGTGGGTGCAGACAGGACAGCAGCTGCCTTCTGGGGGGCTGTCGTTGACACACGAGCCAGGTCCTGTGAGAAGGGAAGCCCGGGCCTCCGCACGAGGAGGAAGAACGTTCCGTGCAGAGACCCACCCACGGTACCTCCCCCCCCGCCCCCCACAGGAGCAGCTGGGAGAGGAGTGAAGGAAGGCCCAGGGAGGCGATACAGGGTGGGCAGGGCCCCTAACACAGGCCTTGAGATGAGAGCAGGGACCACGGCTGGGACGCTCCTGCGTTCCCCTCCTGGCACTGCGGCTGCAGGGCATGTGTGAAGACGTGAGAAGAGCGCCGGTCACTCATTCCGCAGAAGGAACACACGGGCCCACGGTGACTGGGATGCGCCCGCAGTAACAGAACCTCTGATTTGGTCTCCCTGCGGCTCAGAAGCAACTTGAATGGAATGGCCCGTTAGACTCTGCAGATCGGTCTGTTTGGTGTCACGTGGAACCCTACAAGGCAGTTTCTCTTTCTGTCGCTGATCCGATAAACGAGCCATTTCTGAGCGGAATGACACAACGGCAGCGTCCCTGCCTTTCTGGGGACTCTCCAGTGTCCCGCGTCAGGAAAGGCCTTACCCAGTTTTTAGCCACTAAGAGCCTGTGACTGGCACACCAGGGCATGTTGCCTGGTTCCTTTCACGTGGGCCTGGGATGCCAAGGCCTGACACCACATGTGGAGGCTGGGAAGTCTGGGAGCAATGGCCCCCGTGTCCCAGTCTGGTTGGACATCCCCTCAGAGGCCTCCCCCAATGGGCTGCAGAGAGGCTCTGGGCCCCAAGCCAGCCCACTGCCCAGCTGACAGTCCTCCTGGCCGGCGGGCTCAGAGCTGGGGCTTTGGGGACAAGGCTGGGCATTGGGGAACAGGGCCAGGCTGCTGGACAGGTCCCCCCATCAGACAGCTGTGTCAGGGTCCTGTTGTGCAGCCTCCCTGAGGTCTGGGTGGTGCTGGGCGCTGGGAGCAGCTACACACACACACACACACACACACACGGAGGGGAGCGGGTTGCCTTTACTCTCCTGCCCCCGATAGCCATCAGCTTGGGGCCCTGACGAGGAGTCCAGAGTAGACTCAGCTCAAGCTGCCAAGCCTCAGGACAAATATTTGTACGGAGGCTGAAATAGCTCCTCAGTCAGGCTCTTTTTGGTGGGTGAAGCTGTTTCAGAGGAGGGAGCAGGGTCACTGCACCAGGGCCCAAGTCCCCCTGGGCCACAGCGCACGGGGCCTGCGGGGCCTCAGGTTCTTCACCTGCCGGAGTGACGCTTGCCTTAGAAGCTGCTAGAGGGTGAAAGTGCTCCCAGAAATAACAGTGTTGGACACCCCAGGGCGGACCTAGAAGCCTAGGCTTTATCCAGTTGGTCTGTGAACACTCGCCGGGTCACAGGAGGGGGAGACAGACGGTGAACAGCGAAGGTGGCCAAGACATGATCAGGGACATGAGGGAGGCACAGAGAGGAGGGAGGAGTGGAGGGGACCCCGGAGGGACGGTGCTCCTGGGGCCTCAGGCAGAGGGACCCACCACCAGGTGCATTGTGTGCTGGGGACCAGCAGGGGCCTCGGGTCTGAGGGGTGTGGTTGTGGCAGGGAGCAGGCAGGTGCCCAGGCTGTGCCCTAAGGGCCTCGGGGCAGGGAAGGGCAGGGGTCAAGTAGGGTCAAGCGGGGCTGCAGGTCAATGGAACAGGGGAGGGGCGAGCAGCTGGAGACCTGGGGCAGATGGGAGCTGGGGGCAGGGGCTGGGCGGGCCTGGGAGAAATCCACGGTGCTCACACCTCTGCGTGCCACCTCCTCCCTGGCCAGGTGCACCTGATGAAGCCAGATGCTGTCCCCAAGGCGTGCTGCGCGCCCACCAAACTGAGTGCCACCTCTGTACTCTACTATGACAGCAGCAACAATGTCATCCTGCGCAAACACCGCAACATGGTGGTCAAGGCCTGTGGCTGCCACTGAGGCCCCGCCCCTGGCCGCTGCAGCTCCTCCCACCAGGACCAGCCCCTCTCCAGAGGCTGAGACCCTCAAATGCCACCGCAGCTCTGGTTCGGTGGAAGGTAGGGCTCTGGCGTCTCTGCACACATACCGACAGCATCTGATCAGCCCTCTCCAGGCCCCTCCGCCCCTTTCCCGGTGTCTGTGGTTTGTCCCACCCCACCCTGTAGGGTGTGCCGGCTGTGCTGGCTGCGGTCAGCACAGAAGACCTAGCTCAGGACCTGCTCTTGGCCACCCTGACCCATCCTGCGGGCAGCCCATGCCAGTCTGAGAACCTGGATTCTTAGGCTGGCTGGTTGGCTTTGCATCACTCACCACAGGGTTCAGGTGTGGGAGCAGAGTCTGCCCCTCCCTGGGGCAATGCTGGGCATTTCCTGGGCTTAGCTGGGCGCACACATGCCCTCAGGACAGTCTTACTGGGCTCCTACTTGGCCCGCCAGCAGTTAGCACATTAGGAAGAGAACCGGCTGGCTGGCTTCATGCCCTGGGCCTTCCTCCTGCCTGAGGAAGAGGTGGGACCGCCGAGGCTCGGCCTGAGACACAGGTGACTCTTAGCAGAGGCAAGGGCAGAATGTGCAGAGGGTGGTCCTGCAGACGCGCAGCACAGGCGTCGCCACCGCCTGGCCTCTTGCCCACGGCCACCAGTAACCACCGGGGTGCTTTTCCCAGTAAACCTCGACAGGGTCTTAAAGACCTTCAACGCAAAACTTTCACAGCCACCAGCTGTTCAGAGTTGAAATGAACTGGTTTCCTGCTCCTCCCCGCTAAGGAGCAATTGGTCCTGCCAGAGCAGAGTGCCGGGGCCACCTCTGGCCAGGCGTGGGGCAAGGGTGGCCACTGTCAATGTCCGCTAAGAGTCTAGAAAGTAAGAACAGACTGGCCACCCTTTGTGCCCGAGTCCTGTCCTCCTTCTTGGAGCCTCAGCCAAAAGAAAAGGCCCCTGTCCCAGGGGAGTGACAGGCAGTAATTAGGATGAGCTGGGTGGGGAGGTTTCCGGAAACCACTGTTCTCCTTGGAGCAGCGGAGGCAGTTGGAGTGTTTATTTGATTTCTGACTCGCTAAACCTGTGATTTCCCTGCTGGAGCAGACAGAGTCCAGCTGCCCGAACCCTGAAATACTGTGTCATTAATAGCAGACCCTGGGCCCGCCCCAACCCACAGGCATGGCCCACAGAGGCAGAACGACCCGTGTGCGTAAGGTCGCGCATCCCTGGGGCTCACTTTGCGCCCTGAGGACTGGGTCCAGGAGAGCAGGCCTGAAGCAGGTGGGGCTGGAGGCTGGGGCCATGCTGCAGGACACCAGCCTCCACACCTGGACCTGGACCTGGGAGGGGTGCTGGGAGCGAATGCAGAGAAGACAGCCTCCCTGTGTATACAGAGGACAGGCCCAGACTGTCTAGAAGATGGGGAGTCCCCATTAGCCTGGGGCTTCGAGCTCAGGCTGGCTGGGACTGGACCAGGCACCAGCGGGAATGTCAGGAATTCATAAACCGGACCAGCCCGCTTCCTGATTTAGGCTTCAGTTTGCACCTGTGACACGAACACACAGGACTCTCTCATCTCCAAAGGCCATTTGAGCCAGAGGACGCGCTGCCCTGACGCTTCTCTCAGAGCCAAGTGCCCAGCTGCCATTTCAGGACCTCATTTAACAGCTCTCTTCTGCCAACGTCAGGGCAGTGGAGGCCGGAAACTTCCAACAGATGTCAGTGTTTGTCTCTCCCGTGCCCAGCAGGTAGCCAGCATGGTTTGGGGGTGCCAGGAAAGTGTGAGAGATGTTTTAAGGATGCAGAATGCCTCGCCCACTGGTGGGCAGTAAAGCTGAAAGTACAGCGGTCTCGGCCTTCCCGAGACTTCCAGCCCCTTCAGCCATGCAGGCAGCCACTGTATGAAATCCAATAGAAAAGGCCTTGAGAAGAGAGACCCTTAAGGCTGCAAAGCCGACGAAGTGGCACTGTGCAGTTACCAAGGCTGCCTCATTTACCTGGTTGCCCCTGGCAGCCCAGGTGACATTCAAGGCTGCACAGCAGAAGCATGAATAAGGGTGGTCAACTCAGGGCCACTGACAGCAAAGTAAACACTGACACCGATGGGGGACGAGAAGGAGCTGGTGAGTCTGCAGCCATTCAGTGTGGAGCCAACTGCCCCGCCCCTAGCAGCCCCACCATTCTTCACAAACGCAGCCCTGGCCCTGATGCCCGCGCATCAGGCAAGCCCCATGCTTTTGTCTCTCTAGGATGGGAAGCGGGTAATATGCCCCCAAGAAATTCCCTATGACTTCACAGGGGAGAAGGCTGTGACCGAGAGAGAGCAGGCTTTGCAGCCAGCAGACCTGGCATCAAGTCCCAGCTCTGCCTTTTGTTAATTTGACTGAATGATGTAACCTGACTTAGAAGGTCCTACCCTTGTAGAAAGGGGCATTGCCTCCGCCCTTGCAAAGCCAAGATGGGGATCAAGTCTGTCCACACAGCACTTAGTGCTGTGCCTGAACATGTGTGTGGACTGAGTAGCAGCTCTCAGTGGCTGTACTTTAAACAGTTTGCAAATGCAGCGCCCCCCCCCCCCCCCCCCCCCCGCCCACCCGGCTGGCCTGTGTGTGGCTGGTGTGACCCGCAGGGGCCGCTGCTCGTGGAAGCCGAAGGGAGAAATGCGGGTTTCTCTTCTTCCTGGGAGCCTTGAGCAACCATGTGACTCTGGTTTTTCCTCACTTAAGACAACTGCATGTATAGTGCAAACTTTTGAAAATAAAAAACACAGACACATGTAATCCCACCACAGACAGATCCACTGTTAATGATTCCTTCGGGCTTCTTTCTCAGCACGCGTGGCTTCATACACAACACATGGGTGTTTTACAGAGTTAGGATCACACTACGCGCTGCTTGGTGATCTTACTCAATTTATTCTGAAAATTGTTATTAAACATTCTTTGAAAACAACTTGTAGCAGCATTCCATGCCTGGAATTTTGCCTTAGTGTCTCACAAACCAGGTCCCCCTTTCCTCTCCCGAGGGCGGGGTGGGGCCCCCCTCCCCAAGACCCTACCATACGAGCCCCACCCAACACCTGCGTGGCCATTAGCCTGGAATGCCGGGACCTGGCACCTCCCCTCTGAGTCTCAGGTCACCGCCTGTACAAGGGTCATGGGTGGACACAGGGGCAAGTTCAGGGGAAGCCCTGGCACAGCACAGGGTGGGCAGTCGTCACCCCATGCTCCCCACCCGGCAGCCTCCTGGCCAGTCTGCAGGCCCTGCACTCCCGGGACAACCAGGGAAGCACAGTAAGTGACAAAGTCCCCCCACAACCTCTCCCCTTGTTTCACAGCGTTATGAGAGCAGCCCTCTCTCCTGGGGCCTCCGGCCAGCCTGCTCCATGTCCCCACATGTCATATCCAGATGGCACGCTCAGTACTTCACGCACATCTTCTCCTCCCTTGGACCTCACACTGGCCCCAAATGGCTGCCATTCCCCTGGCCTCACTGCTGCCCGTCCTGACAGCCGTGACCGAACCCTCGTGAGAGGGACACGGAGGTTAAGAAGTGAGGGTCTCTGCTCGGGAGAAGTCCCACCTGAAGCCCACCCCTGATGCTGGCTCCAGATGCCAGAGGCTGGGCTGGCACCCACCCCTCTGCAGGAGCTGGCTGGGATCACTGGGCCCGGAGGCCAGCAGGCACCTCCCCTCCCCTCCCCTCCCCTCTGGGCTCAACCTGACCTCAACCCCACGCGAGAACCAGCTCTGCCCAGTCCAGCATTTTCTAAATGTCACGATTTGATTCCAAGCAACTAGTGGGGAGCAGGCAGCCATGCTGGAGGAGGTTTCTGGGGGCCGATGGTTTCCGGTGCTCAGCCTCAGCACGTGAGAGATACCATGAGGTGACTCGGGGCCAGCAGGTGTGAGGGCACAGTCTGGCTTACGCCATTCACGCGCCTGGTACCAGGAGCGAGAGAGGACAGAGGCACCCTGTACCTGCTCCAACCTCCACAGCTCTGGAGTGGCCCCGCGCGCTGCGCCCTCAGGGACAGCCCGGGAAGGGAAGGGCGAGTGGCAGGGGAGGAGCTCTGGTCTTTCCCAGCAGCAGCAGTGCTGGAGCCGGAGCCAGGATTTTCTTCACCAGAGGAAACGTCTGGCAGCAGCACCATTGGGCCCAGGGGAGGCCCCGGAGGCAAAGGCCTATGAAGGCTACGCCCAGCCACCACGGCGGGGGGGACGGTGGCGCCTGTACAGGCTCCCGGGCACTGACACGCCTGGGAAAGAGCCAGGGGAAGCCCAGGCCGGCCTGCAGGGGAGCTGCTCCAAGCTGACCCCGGGAAGGGCCGAGTCACCGACCCCTGCTTAACAAGTGCTGGGTCCCTGGGGAGAACGATCCCGGACCCGGGTGCAGCACCTCTCACACGTACTCCCCGCAGTCGGAGATGATCACCTTCTCCTTCGGCTTCCCGTCCTTGCTGCCCTGGGCCTTTGTGGGCGGGACAGGAGGGGAGAAAGCGGACAGGGAGGGTGAAGATTAAAGGGGGTCTCGGGGACACCCAGCCCACCTCCCACTCCCAGCCTAAGCACAGCAGCCTCCCCCACGAGCCGCTGCACCCCTCCCTCCAGGCCGCAGGGCGCCACTCCCGCTGCCCCTCGGGGCGTCAGTCACCCACCTCGATCTTTCGCAGGACATCCAGGCCTTCTGTGAGCTCCCCAAATACCACGTGCTTGCCGTCCAGCCAATCCATCTTGTCACACGTCAGGAAGAACTGGGAGCCGCTGGTGTTGGGGCCGGAGTTGGCCATGGAGAGCAGGCCTGGGGGAGGGATGTGCGGATCAGCCCCCTCCCCCGGCCAGGCCGACTCTGGGACGCACCGACCAGCACGTGCCTGTCCTCCACTCAACAGACAGTCCACCAACCGGGAGCAGGGTTGTTTCGGTCACTTTATACTGGTTTGTCCTTCCTGTCACTCCCTCAACAAACACTGTCTGCGCTGTGACCAGATCCCTGTCGAGCCCTGAGGACCCGTCCCCGCTCTGGTGGAGCTCAGTCTAGTGCAAGTCACTCAAAAGACAACTGTGCTGTGACAGCCATGGCAGACAGCTGCGCAGGGCAGTCACACAGGGATTGTGTCACGTGTGCTGGTGCCACCATCACGGGGGCTCTCAGGATGGAGGGGGACGTCTGAGTTTAGTCTAAGGGCCCAGGTTTGGGGGCGGAGGGGGCAGCAGGAGCAGCTGCAGCCCATCTGTGGGGGTGAGAAAGCCACTCTTCACAGCAGGGCCCCGGCACCATCTGTCCCCAGGGGGTGGGGCTGTGTCCCCTTCCATGCTCAGTGCCACAGCAGAGCAGGGCGTCTGACACAGGACAGACCAGCCCCGTGAGCACTGTTTCCAATGGTTCAAAGTTTACTGTGGGTTTCCTGTGTCAGACGCTGACACGAGAGTGAAAAAATCCTGCGCCCTGTGCTCACGAGGCTGCCATTCTCAGGGGGAGACAGGAAATAAGTAGAAAAATAAACTTAGTTTCAGGTACTAAGGGTGTGGCAAAAAATGAAGGTGACTCAGAAACATGAGATGGTAGGAAAGCCCACTGGAGAGGGAGGCCAGGGCAGGCCCCTCTGACGAGGTGACACGTGCGCGACACCTGAAGGCAGGGGGGTTGACCCTGCAGAAACCAGAGGAAGGCGGCTCCAGGGAGGAATAGGGATCTGCTGAGGCCCCGAGAGGAGTGAGCTCTCATCTGAGAACAGCAAGATGCAGTGGGGACACAGAGGACGGAGCAGCGGGTCAGTGGGCGTGAGGAGGTGCCAGGCCCAGGTCCGTCAGCCCTGTCGGACCGGATCCTGCGGGCAATGTGGCCCCAGGAGGAGTGTCCGCAGAACGATGGGACTGGGTGTCCATCTGGAAGGACCGCTCTGACTTCCTCGACATTAGACTATGAAGGGGAAGAGGCCAGAGTGGAGCTGGAGGTGAACTCAGAAGGCCCTGGTGATGGAGGAGGGTGCAGAGCAGCTGGGCCAGGCGGCAACTGGACACAAAGGGCTCTGTTGTGCGGGTGACCGAGGAGAGGGCCCAAGGGTGGGTTCCAAGGGTCTGACTTCTAGGCCAGGTGGACTGTGGTGTCACTGACTTAAGCAGGAAGTGGGGAGGAAGAGTGTGGGTGAAGAGCATGAGCTGTCAGGCGTGTGAAGCCATGGGGGGTGCGAAGGGAGAGGACTGGGAGAGAGGGGCCTGGAGACTGACTGTGGCGGAGCAGCAGCAACATGGCTGCCAGCCCAGTGACAGGAAGTGTGCCTGGGCTGGTGGTTCTCAGTGGGGTCGTCCTACCCCTAGGGGTCCTTCGGAAATTTAAGTGTTTTTGATCATCAGAAATGTTATGGGGTGCTACTGGCATTAGTGGGGGAGGGCCCTGAAATGCTAGGTGTTCTGCTACATCCCACTTAATGAAAAACTGTCCCATCCCTCTGAGACTCTCAAACATCCTGCCAGACAAGAGTGTGGAAGATCTGTTTATGATTATCTGCCCCTCCGACCTCATTCCATTATGCATGTAGGCCCAAAGTTGAAGGGATGGGATTGCCTAGGGCAGGGGTTATATGCAAGGTAACACTGCCCCCTGGAGGCTACTTGGAGACTTCAAGGTATGTTTTTGGTCCGTAATACTGGGGGCGCCACTGGCATGAGTGGGAAGGAGCAGGGAATTGAGACGTCCTGCAACGTTCCACCCAGTGAAGAATTATTCTAAGTCCACGTAGACTTTATGCCTGGGCAAACTTATTCATGTATGCAGATGAGAAAAAAATTTTCCCCTCAGTACCTGCAGTCCATTTCCCAGGGGTTAACTACTACTGACAGTTGTGTTTCAGATTTTCATAAAGATTCATAATGACCCTTTTACCCATAATCCTTTTTGTTTGTCTAGTCTTTTTAATTTTTTTAAAGCATATTGATTATGCTATTACAGCTGTCCCATTTTTCCCTCCCCTTTATCCACCACACCACCCTGTACCCTTCCTTCCCTCTAGCATTCCCTCCCCCTTAGTTCATGTCCATGGGTTGTACATGTAAGTTCTTTGGCTTCTCCATTTCCTGTACTATTCTTAACCTCCTTCTGTGTATTTTGTGCCTACCATTTATGCTTCTTCTTCTCTGTACCTTTTCCCCCATTCTGCCCCATCTCCTCCCCACTGATAACTCTCCATGTGATCGCTATTTCCGTGATTCTGTTCCTGTTCTAGTTGTTTGCTTAGTTTTTGTCTTTTAGGTTCAGTTGTTGGTGGTTTGAGTTTGTCATTTTATTGTTCATAGTTTTGATCATCATCTTTTTCTTACCTAAGTTCCTTTAACATTTTATAAAATAAGGGCTGGGTGATGATGAACTCCTTTAACTTGACCTTATCTGGGAAGCACTTTACCTGCCCTTTCATTCTAAATGAAAGCTTTGCTGGATAGAGCAATCTTGGATGTAGGTCCTTGCCTTTCATGACTTTCAATACTTCTTTCCAGCCCCTTCTTGCCTGTAAGGTCTCTTTTGATAAATCAGCTGACAATCTTATGGGAACTCCTTTGTGTAGGTATCTGTCTGCTTTTCTCTTGCTGCTATTAAGATTCTCTCCTTATCCTTAATCTTGGGTGATGTAATTAAGATGTGCCTTGGTGTGTTCCTCCTTGGGTCCAACCTCTTTGGGACTCTGAGCTTCCTATTTCCTTTGCCAGGCTGGGGAAGTTTTCCTCCATTATCTTTTCAAGTAAGTTTGCCACTTCTTGCTCTTCCTATTCTCTTTCTGGAACCCCTGTAATTCAGATGTTGGAATGTTTAAAGTTATCCCAGAGGTTCCTAAGCCTCTCCTCATTTCTTTGAATTTTTGTTTCTTCATTCTATTCCAGTTGAATATTTACTTCGTCCTTTTGTTCCAAACCATTGATTTGAGGCCTGGTTTCCTTCCCTTCACCGTTGGTTCCCTGTATATTTTTCTTTATTCCACTTTGCATAGCCTTCACTTCTTCCTTTAACTTGCAGCTGTACTCAGTCATTTCTGTGAGCAACCTGATTATCAGTGTTTTGAACTCTGCATTTGATAGATTGGTTCTCTCCTTGTTGCTTAGCTCTTTTTCTGGAGTTTTGATCTGTTCTTTCATAGAGCTGTATTTCTTTGTCTCTGCGTACCTGTTGCATTGTAAGGGGAGGAGCCTTAGGTGTTCACCAGTACAGGGCAACCCAATTTGCTGCATTGTGGTGCTGTCTGTGGGGGAGGGGCCGAGAGGGAACAGTAACACTTGCCTGGCTCTCACCAGCTTTCAGTCACTTCCCTCACTGCTTGCAAGAGGACTATGTCCTTTCAGGTGCTGATTACTGGGTGGGCAGGCTTGTGTACGTTCTATGATTCTGTAGGCCGCTCCAATGGACTCTCCTGTGAAGCCGGGAGTTTCTCCTGCTGCTGTAACTTCCACAGGTTTTACAGCCAGAGGTTGTGAGGTTTTACTTTCCCGCACTGGAACCCTGGGTTGTGTGGTCTGTCTTGCTCCCCGGTTGTTCCTGCTGGCTCATCTGCATGTGAATGTGGGATATCCCAGTCTGTCAGCTGCCGCCTCACCCACTCTGGTCTGCCAGCCACAGCCTTGCTGCTCATCCTTGCCTCCCCAGCTTCCCATCTTGCCTGGCTGCCTGTCTCTGCCCTCCTACCAGTCTAGATGAATCAATCTTTAACTCCTTGGTTGTCGGACTTCCATACAGCTTGATTTTCTGGCAGTTCTGGTTGTTTTCCTTCTTTTCGTTGTGCAAGGAAGCAACATCCATCTACCTACACCTCTATCTTGGCCGGACTCAGTCCAGCCTTTTTAAAATGCTTATTACAGCCATAATTGTACATAGTTTTTAAAAAATCATTCCATGAAATTTGAATTCTTCTGCTCCCCCAATACCATTTTTCTGCCCTGCCAGAGGTAACATTTATTTCTTTCAGGTGATTATTTTGGTGATTATACTCAGAACAAAACATTCATATTACTGCTACTTCATTTTTTCCCCAGTTTTTGGCTATTTTAGGTCAGTTTTTCTGGGAAACAGACTCATGGGAATTTGCATGAAGTTAGGATAGGTGATGAAATGTGAATATGGCCTAAAGATTAGTTTCAATTAGTGTTGTATGGATGTTAAATTTCCTGATTTTGATAGCTGTAATGTGATTAGTATGGGCATATTTTTGTTCTCAGGAAATATTTGAAATATTTGTAGTCTAAGGACATGTCTTCAACTTCCTCTCAACTGGTACAGAAGGGGGGAAATATATGTATATAAATACATGATAAAGAATAGGGGCCCTGGCTGGTGTGGCTCAGTGGACTGAGTGCTGGCCTGCAAATCAAAGGGTCTCCAGTTTGATTCCCAGTCAGGGCACATGCCTGGGTCGTGGGCCCGGTCCCCAGTAGGGGGCGTGTGAGAGGCAACCACACACTGATGTCTCTCTCCCTCTTTTTCTCCCTCCCTTCCCCTCTCTCTTAAACTAACTAAATAAAATCTTTAAAAAACAAAATAAAATAAAACCCAACTGGACAGTAATTGAAATATTTTATAACTTTCAACTGCTTATTCTTTCTAATGGTCCTAACTCTTTACAGAGCTTCAAAAATACATGCTCTGCCTCATTTGCTACTAGTTTCTGGGATCCAAGATGCCTCAGGCAGACTCAGGTAGAAATAGTGTCAAGGGTGCAGCAGCTTCCTCCTCGGCTTGATTAGCCACCAGCCTCCCAGCCGTCCTGCTGGGCATCCTACTCACCTGCTGTCATGGGAACGACATCTGAAAGCAGGAGCATCTGGGTGTGGCCGGCTGGCTTGTTCCCAATCTTGATGTCCATGTACACCTGAGGATTGCAGCGGGCCTTTTTTATGCAGCAGGCTCTCCCTGAGTGAAGAAATCGCTCGGTTAGAGAGAACTCCCTGACTCCCTGAGTGGGAGAGCGAGGATTCTTCTGAAACCACACCCAGAACCCAACTGCAGTGAGCAGGCTGCAAGGTGCCAACAGTAGAGGCCTTGGGCCCCAGCGGAACTGCAGGAGGCAGAGGCCACGGACACCTAGTGACAGTAGACCTCAGCACTATCTAACCCCAGCCCCATCCTGCAGGCATTAACTCATCACACTTGTCCTCAGACACGTCAGCTTGCTTCACCTCCCTGCAGTCACAGAAAGACAGAATGACACTGTTCTGGGCACTTTCAAGCCCCAGCTGAAGTCCGCCCACCTTACTCCAGTTAAATGGACCCTAACCCTCTCCCTCTACGCCTATCCCGGCATACTCGCAGGATGGCTGCAATGCAGCCAAGGAGAGCAGCCGTCTTTCTTGGGCTCTAGTGCTCGTAAGACAAAGGAGGAGGCTGGGCCTTGCTTTATGCTCCAAATGGACTAGGCTGACTGGATAAATAGAGCATTCACTACAAATCCTCCATTTGTGTGATACAGAAAACTCTACAGTCGCTGACGTCCTTCTAGTGTGGATAGGTCAACGTATAGGTATTGAACTCTGAGGCCAAGCACTGGGGTTATTCAGTGAGAGATACGGCTCCTGCCCTTGAAGAACTGGCTACCCAGCGGGGAAAGGATATTCTCAACTACGTGAGGCACACAGATCCTACAGCGATACAGTCTTGCTTCCAATCTTAGCTCCACAACTTGTAGGCTGTGTCATGTTCGACAAGTTATTTGACCTTAGTGTGCCCCAGTTTTATCACCCAGAATTGCAGATAATAATAGTACTTATCTCAAAGGATTGTCAACAGAAGTAAGCATTTGTAAAGCACCCAGAGCAGTGTCTGGCATAGATGAAGCAACACGTAAACATCTGTTAAATGAGGAATGCCACCACAACGCAGCAAGTGCTCGGAGAGAGGGTTCCATGGAGTCCAGAGGCTGCAGAAGCCCAGAAAGACACTAACGCAACTGGAGGATTCACGTAGTTTCCTGGAGAAGGTGGCAAGTGAGCTCAGCTATGAAAGGTCAGTAGGAGTTAGCTAAGTAAGATTAAGTTGGAGAGATCATTTTAGGCAAAGGAACTGCTTGTGCAAAAACATGGGAGATTTACAGGTAACTACCCTCTTGTTTTCTAGAATAGAAATGGGGATACAATTGGAGAAAAGAGCCGGGTCAGAACACGGGGATCCTCCTACCCCTCTGAGGGAGCTAGCACTTAGCCCTATAGGTGCGGGATGCCTAGAACACTGAAGGGCAAATCATCAGAGCTGTGCTTTAGGAAGCTCCCACTGGCTTCTCACGACAGGGGGACACAGGCCTGGGGCGCAGAGACCAGGGATCTCATCACTCTGGTGAGAGAGGAGAGGCTCAGCCAAGGTGTGGCAGCAGCGAAAGGCACGGAGAGACTCAGGAAGACTCAGCAGACACGATCGGCAGGCTGTGGAAGTGCACTAGGTATAAATTACAAGGGGGTGAAGGATGGCACCGAGGTTCCTGGTTTGGGTGACTACGTGGAAGACAGCAACACTGAGTAAGTTTGCGTACCTGGAAGACCAGAGCGAAAGAAGAGGGAATTTACTTGGGATATGCTTTGCTTATTTATGCTGACAGTGCAACATTCAGGCAGAAATATGTGGAACTCAGGAGAGTGGTCAGGGTTGGGACTAGAGACCAAACACCGAGCGGTTGTGATAACCTCAGATGGGACAAAAGTGGCTGAAACTCCCCAAGGACAGTGTGGAGAGGAGCTGAGGCCTCGGGAAGGAACTCAAAGAGACCCCACTGTCCAAAGGGTGGAGAGAAGAGAAGCAAAGGTCAGGATGGTGTATCAACAGCCTTCAGAAGAAAGTGCCTTGGCAGGAGTGGCCGCAGCCTGGAGCAGACTGATGGGACAGGGTTCTCTGAAACCAGGACAGGAACAGAAGACAGCGTGAGCCTGGCACCGAAGTCTTCAGGGAGGGGGTGGGAAAGATAAGAAGGATGGCAGGTGCTGGTGATGAGGGACACCCACTGTCCTTTCTTATCCAGACACTCCCCTCGCTCCACAGCAACACAAACCCCTAAGCACACCTTGAGCCCTACAAGGACGAGAAGCCCAAAGCTCCCTCATTCAGTTCCCCCAACACCACCGACATCAGATGCTCGTGCCTTCAATCTCGCCGCCTGCATTTCCGCTTTGGGAGGGTCTGACCCCTCTTCTTCTTTATGCGCTTCCAGAGTCTCCCCAGAGAACTTCTCTGACTAGTCATCACCTGACCAAACCGAAGGGAAAGAATCAAACAGTGTCATGAGAGTCCAGCTATCAGCCAACTGCTAATTAGCTGCTTGGGTCCGCCAGGTGCACATTCTGTGTGCCTTTGGTCACAGGGAGAAGTTACCTCTGAGGAAGTACCGGGGCAAGGACAGTTGTCACCGGGCAGAGTCAAGCCTTCAAGTCCAGGTCTTAGCAGAGGCGGATAAGAATAAAGAGGGACCAAGGTGAGCAAAAGGGAAGTCCTACCCTTGTCAAGGAGGGAAGGACACAGTCCATGTCTGTGTCCCAAAGCAAGACTTTCACGTCTCTGGCTTTGCCTCTGGCTTTGCTGAGAATCTGCTCTCCCCACTCTAAACCACCCTACTGGTGTACATACTATCCCCAGAGGAAGAGGAAGTGACTACAAGCCGGCAGAGAACTGAGGAAGCAGCATTGTTCCTTCTTGGACCCGCCCCCCATAGACAGCACCACAATGCAGCAAAGTGGGTGGCCCCACCCTGGTGAATCCCTAAGGCTCCTCCCCTTACTAGGTAACAGCTGCAGGGAGACAAAAAATATAGCCCTAATGAAAGAACAGATCAAAGCTCCAAAAACAGAACTAAGTGATGAAGAGATAGCCAACCTATCAGATGCACAGTTCAAAACACTGGTAATCAGGATGCTCACAGAAATGGCTGAGTATGGTCACAAATAGAGGAAAAAGTAAAGGCTATGCAAAATGAAATGAAGAGAAATGTACAGGGAACTAACAGTGAAGGGAAGGAAACTGGGACTCAAATCAATGCTTTGGACCAGAAGAAAAAGAAACATTCAACCAGAACAGAATGAAGAAATAAGAATTCAAAAAAATGAGGAGAGGCTTAGGAACCTCTGGGATAACTTTAAACATTCCAACATCCAAATCATAGGGGTGCCAGAAGGAGAAGAGGAAGAGCAAGAAATGGAAAACTTATTTGAAAAAATAATGGAGGAAAACTCCCCCAATCTGGTGAAGGAAATAGAATTGCAGGAAGTCCAGAAAGCTCAGAGAGTCCCAAAGAAGTTGGAACCCAGGAAACATACACCAAGAAACATAATTATATTACCCCAAATTAAAGAGAATCTTAAAAGCAGCAAGAGAAAAGGAGAGAGTTACCTACAAAGGAGTTCCCATAGGACTATCAGCTGATTTTTCAAAAGAAACCTTGCAGGCAATAAGGGGCTGGACAGAAGTAGTCAAAAGTCATGAAAGGCAAAGACCTACATCCAAGATTGCTCTATCCAGCAAAGCTTTCATTTAGAATGGAAGGGCAGGTAAAGTGCTTCCCAGATAAGGTCAAGTCAAAGGAGTTCATCATCACCAAGCCCTTATTCTATGGAATGTTAAAGGGTCTTATGTATGAAAAAGATGATGATCAAAACTATGAACAGGTAGTTAGCCCTGAATGCTATAGGTCAGTGGATTGAGCGCTGGCATGCAAATCAAAGGATCGCCTGTTTGATTTCCAGTCGGGACACACAACTGAGTTGGAGACCGGGTCCCCAACAAGGGGCACATAAGAGGCAACTGCACATTGATGTTTCTCTCCCTTTCTTTCTCCCTTCCTTCCCCTCTCTAAAATAAATAAATAAAATCTTTAAAAAAACCCACTATGAACAGTTAAATGACAACAAACTCACAACTATCAACAACTGAACCTAAAATAAAACTGAAAACAAAAATAAACTAGCAAACAACTAGAACAGGGACAGAATCACAGAAATGGAGATCACATGGAGGGTTATCAGTGGGGAGGAGGAAGGGGGAGAATGGGGGGAAAGGTACAGGGAATAAGAAGCATAAATGGTAGGTATAAAATAGGGGAGATTAAGAATAGTACAGGACAAGAAGAAGCCAAAGAACTTATATTTACGACCCATGGGTATGAACTGATGAGGGGGAATGCAGGTGGGAGGGGGTTTGCAGGGCAAAGGAGAATAAGGGGGGGACACTTGTAATAGCATAATCAATAAAATATAGTTTTTTAAAAAGTCAAGATCAGCACTGAACTGGAGAAAAATGAGGTTGCTAACTGCTGAGACACATATTTCACAGAAGAGTGACGGAGAATACGGAATGAAGTATGGGATATTTCACTGTCCGAGAATAAGTGATACCAAAGCCCCCCAGACGGCAGCAGCCGGGAAAGACGAGTTACTGCTGCCGCAGCTCCCCAAGCTGTTCGATAACAGCAAGCAGCTTCCGGACGAAGTGGAAGTTGCGGCTGAGCCCGCCGGTTCCTGGGGAAATCTAAGAGGAGGTAGAAAGGACCACACGTCCTTAAGAAAGTGCTGAAACGTTCTCACAGCTCAACCTGCTCAGCCAAAATGAAGATATGAAGAGACTGTTTGCAACCACCTGAAGTACTCGACGGTGCCGGCATCTGACGGGGCTCACCATGGAACAAGGCAACCCTAGTGATACTAGGGAGAGATAGAAAGGTTTTTTTTGAAAGGTTTGCTTTAGACCTTTTCATGAAAATCTAAAAACACATGAAATAAGATTCCTTAATTTAGTAAGATTTAGGTTACATTTATAACTATGCCCTTGTTCTCAGAAACAAAGATGGATAACGTACTATTTTTATTTCCAGCAATTAAAAAAAATTGAAAGACAGCATGAAATGACTTTCTTTCTTCATACTTAGTCATGAAGACTGATTACAAAGGTTTTTTTTTCTAAACAGCCAAACATTTAAGGGTTTTGTGGTAGGCAAAATTATGCCCCCTCCCCCAAGATGTCCACATTCTGCTCCTTGGAGTCTGTGAACATGCTTATTATATGGCAAGAAGGAATTAAGTTTACAGATGGAATTAAGGATAGCCAGCTGATCTTAAAGTAAGAATATCATCCGGAATTACTTGGACGCGCCCAACATAATCATAAGGATGTTTTGCATGTGCAAAGGGAAGCCGGAGAGTGAGCTTCAGAGTGACATAGTGTGAGAAAGACACGCCTGGTCATCGCTGGCTTGAGGATGGAAGAGGCCAAGAGTCAAGGAGCGTGACCAGTCTGTAGAAGGTGGAAAAGGTAAAGAAACAGATTTTCCGCTGGAGCCCCCAGAAGGAACACACCTTGATTTTAAGTTGGTGACATCCATTTTGCACTTTTAATGTCTCAAACTGTAAGATAACACATTTGCATTGTACAAGCCACCAAATTTGTGGTGATTTGTTATAGCAGCAATAGGAATTCAAATAGTTTTCTTTTAAAGCACCCAACCTGTCATATAGGGTTTCTCCTCCTACTCAGTTGTTAATTGGTTTAACTTTCCAAGAGCCTCACTTTTTAAACTAGAACCAAAAACAGCAGTTGTCCATAATCACTTTCAGGTACTTCATGAAACCTTGCCTCTTATGCAAGATTCGCAATTTTACTTTGCAACCAATTTACACTCTATTTGCAGCATATTGTCCTAGACTAGAAGTCAACAAACTTTCCAAAAAAGGTTAGAGAGGAAGTATTTTAAGCTTTGCAGGCCACATACAATCTCTGCTGCATATTCTTTTTTCCCCACAGCCCTTTAAAAATACAAACACCACTTAGTACACAGGCCACACAAAAGCAGGCTGCAGGACGGCTCTGGCCCGTGAACTGCAGCTTCCTGACCTCTGTTGTAGACGTGGAACAGTCAGGGGAAGACTGGCCAACACAGACAGACGGCTGGTATTTATTCAAATGTTAAGTGGGGAGAATATCTAGGTAAGAATTAGTTTTATAGTTGGTTCATAGTTAATACTTTCAAATAATGACAGCTTTAGTAAAAAGCAGAGATTCTCAGCCATATCATGTTGTCAGTAGCTGCTGCAGTATTCTGTCCTCCCTCCAAAAAAGTTCATGCCTACAGTTTAATTCTTCTTGTAGTAAGTACTTAAATACTCAGTAGCACAAGCACAGGAAAAAAGACGTATTTTTCCTTTCTAACTACCTAGCCTATACGTACCTACTTAACAAAGAACACGTACTAACTGCTTGTTAGAGCTGGTGGTACACCATCGCCAGGTGCCCAGCCATGGAGACAGAAAGCAGGACCTGGCTTCCACACTCTGACTACAGGAGGCGAACTCTGAACCGGAACTTCCTATCTCTTGGTAACTGCCAACACCAAGCCATTGTACAGGGTTGAACAGTATCCCCCGAATTTCACATCTACCCAAACAGGGTCTTTACAGAAGTCATTAGTTAAGACGAGGTCATGCTGGATTAGGGTGGGCCCTAAATCCAATGAGTGGTGTCCTTAAAAGAAGAGAAGTCACAGAGAGACACGCGCAGGGAGGAAGGCCATGTGAAGACAGGGGCAGAGACTGGAGTGATGCAGTCACAAGCCAAGGACTGCCAGGAGCCACCAGAAGCCATGAAGGAAAGGATTCTTTCTAGAGTACTCAGAAGGAGCGAGACCTTCCCAACACCTTGACTTTGGATTTCCAGCCTCCAGAGCTGTGAGAATAAATTTCTTTTAAGTCACTAAGTTTGTGGTAATTGTTATGGTAGCCCCAGGAATCTCCTATCCCCACCCAGATGGAGAGCGGCTCCTTTTGTAACCAATGACAACAGTAACACTAGTCAAACAGTAAGCACTGAAAACTTACCTCTGCAAACTCCGATTCAGCGAAAGTACTCTCTACAATAGCAGAAATGGGTAGTTAATTATGTGGGCAATGGGAGGAAGCAGGGCATATCCCAATGCCATTTAAAAAGTAAAAATCTAATTTTTAGATTTTTCTTGGTTTAGTTAACAATGCTTCCAGAAATATTAAAATCATTGTTTAATATAGCTAAATAGTGACTAAAATTTTAAACTTTGTATTATCCGGTTCTACTATTACACAATTTAAACCTTGAGTTAGTTTCCAAGCATTTTGATAACCTTTGTTTACAAGACTTATAGAAAGTAGAATAAAAAAATGTTGATCTAGCCACCACCGAGCATTAACTACACACAGAGCACTGACCTCACTGCTGAGTTAGGTACGCACTAGAGACTGGAGCACAGACATTTTAGTTGGCGGAATAAGAGCAGTAAGAGTTACTCATTTACAGAATGCAGGGATAGAAGGGCCCCCAAAGGCCAGTCTTACCATTTTATTTAAGAACTGAAGAACTTGTGCCCTCACTGGTGTAGCTCAATTGGTTGGACGTCGTACTGCAAAGCATAAAAGGTCACTGGTTCGATTCCTGGTCAGGGTACATGCCTGGGTTGCAGATTCGGTTCCTGGTCAAGGTGTGTATAAGAGGCAGCCAATTGGTGTTTCTCTCCCTCTCTTTCTTCTTCCTTTCCTCTCTCTCTAAAAAACAAAAAATAAATATTTTTTTAAAATTGAAGAACATAAGGCTCAGAGTTTGTCACACACAAAGTTAGTAGCAGAGCTGGGTCTAAAACTCCTATCTTAAAAATAGAACCAAGCATTATACCAACTTAAGGAAAACTCACACAGGTAAGCGGAGGCCAACATGCCACTGTCAAGACTAAGTTTCCCTTTGACCTCTGCTTTTTAAAAGCAGAGCTGCCAAGAAGGGAGGTCTGGTCAGCAGATGTGGTGGGGGTTCAGTAACCCAGCAGGTGGTGTGAAACAATTACGAGACCTTTCAAGATTTTTCAGACTATCTTCTTACTGATTCTTACTACAGTTTATATATTACATGAACAGAAATCAAAGCCCCCAAATGGTTCCAACGTGGAGAAAGCCTTTCTTCAAACCCAACAAACTGTCCATCTCTGTCAATTTCAGCCCATAACCATACCACCATCTTGGCCTCATTATCCTCTAAACATTCCTTTTCCATCACCAGGAGTAGTGATGTTGACCTACACAGACGTCCTCCTTAACTTCATTACGTACCAAACATATACAGAATGCACACGACTTAATGTTTTTTTCCGAGTTCTTTCCCTGGCATTAGGAATCTAAACATGAGAGACAGTGAAAAGACTGATCTGTTCCATAATCCAGTGGAATCTAAGCATCTGTGATATCTCCGAAAAGCAGCGTAAAGAACTTTGTTGTCCACCTCCTCTGCCAGCCCACCAAGCTCTTTCTGCACTAACGTCCTCCACTCTTGAAGACAGCCACAGGGAGGAAAAGGAGGGGTCTCTACAGTCTTTTGGGTATACAAAATGACTTCTCCCCATCCTCTTCAGGCCTATATCTAGCCCCTGTGATGGCTACCTAAACGGGCTCACCATCTCCAGTCTCTCTCCCTTCCATACAGACACTAGAATAATGCCCAAAAAATACAAATCTGATCACAACACTGCCCTCCTTAATAACGCCCAAAAGATCACCAGCGCCCACGGGACGAGTCCAAATTCCTTAGCATGGCATATAAGACCTTCATAACCTGAGCCCTGTCCACCTCTCGGGCCTCTTTTGCCCCTTGCTTCCCCAGTGCCAACTATTTGACTCCAAATGCTAGACTTCTTTACACCTCTGGGCTTTTGCTCTCCATTCAGTCCAGCACCTTGGATGCCTAACTCCTGGCCTTTCAAACCTAGCTCTGGCCTGAGCACACCCGGGATGTTTGCCCTTATCTTTCCAGGTGGAGTGGTCACTCCCTGAAACCCCTAGCCCGACCCTATTCAAAAGGCGAACATACAACGGCATCACAGTGGTCACCAACCAGCGCGGTGAAGCTGTTTCCACAATTCCCCAGCTATTCTGGGAATGCCTTCATCTAAGGAGCTAGGGATGAGGTCCGAGTCCCAACATCTCACCACCTGTCTGGGTACAGCGCCGGAGGAAAATGGGCTTTGGGCAGCGCTAGGACCAGCAGAGCCATCAGGTCGCGAACACCAGTCACAGACCGCGGGATGACCAATTAACAGACTGGGGCCTAGTCGCTGCATGCCGCTGCCGCGTGAATACGTGCCTACGTGCCGCTGCCGCGTGCCTGCGTGCCGCCGTGGGCCAACCCCAATCACAATCCAACCAAGGCCTGGCCAGTGAAAATCCTGTGTCGCCCCATGCCGCCGCCTCTAGGTGGCAGCCATATTGCTGCCTGGCTCTTCCGCCGGAAGTGCGCTCCAGCGCTGCGCCACGCCGCGCCACGCCACGCCCCTTCATAGCTAGCGCAGATGTTGCACCAACCAGGTCCTGCCGCTGGTAGGTGTGGAGGCGTAGTCAGATAATAGAAAACACGTACGCACAGCCGCATTAACCACGGTCGTCAGAAAATGGAGGAATCAATTGTAGATCCGGCCAATCCGTAAGGAAAAGGGGAGTCGGCCAAAATGAAGAGCGTTCCAAATAAAGGGACTATGAGGGTAAGACCTTAAGGACAGCCTGGCAAGCTTGAGAGAGAAAAGGGTTCCTGGAGGGCAAATAGACTGTTTGACCTTGGCCAGGTTTTAGTCGTTTAGAGAACTAAAGGAACCACGAAACACGTAGGACTTGAGCAATTATTTGCTGCTGTCACTCACACCTATCTCCCAAGCCCTTTTCCCACTGCCAGGGAAACCCCCAGTTGCAGAATCTGGGCAACTGGACCTGCTGAGCGGCAGGCAAAACTGTCGTAGGAGATAAAAGACACTGACAACCCACAACCAGCACGTCCCGGAGGGAGGGGCCAGGATCTACAAATCTCTTCGTATGTCCCTCAGAAATGTGCCAACCTTGTATCAGATCCAAGGCCCGTTCCGATCAGACTCCTACCCCCTTAAGTTAAATGGGAGTCTCAATACAAAGTCCTCCCACAACAGAATGCCAATGGACAGTTCTGCACACCTAGATAATCCAGCCAGGAAGGGATAAAGTATACAGAACTTCATTTGACCCTATTTACATCCTAAAATTACTTCCAGTGAAAGATTTATGGAATAAAACTGTGTGGTCAGAGTAAAACATAAGACAGAGGCAGTTTTATGGAGAAGTCAGGCAGTTTTATGGAGATTTTTTTCTTTATTCAGAAACTTAAGACCTGGGTACATCAAATAAAACCAATTTCGGGGGGGGGGGGAACAAAACCCACAATAGAGAGAAAAAAAAAAGTCAACACTGTCTGAGCCATTGCAGGGAACCCAGAGAATATATTCTTTTAATTGAAAAATTCTAGGTGCCTCATAATTGACCTTTTGATACAAAATGACCTATTAAATTTGCAATTTGTGGTTCTTGATGTTGAAGTCCATAGGACAAGCTAGGAAGTCTTCAAACCTTAAGCTGAATTTCATGAGGGGTTATTTGGCTTTTGAATCCTGAAAAGAAAAGCACCAACATAAACAATCAAAAGAACCTGAGATTCACTGAAATCTCAGTCTCAGTGCTGACATTTTGGCCGGGACAGAATGCTGCTGGGGCTGTCCCACGCAGTGGAGGATGTTGAGCTGCATCCCTGGCCTCTGCCCACTAGATGCCAGCGACACATTCCCAGTTGTGAGAACCAAAAATGTCTCCTGACATTGGCAAATGTCCTCTGAAGGGGCATACCTAGTTGAGACCATTTACTTTGAGGATAGCTACAGTCTACGAAGACTCACCCCCTACCCTTCCAGGCCATCCCGTACTCAAGTTTCTACAGTTTTATGGTCCTCTTGCTTAAACTCCAGATGACAAGCCAAGGGGGCATCCACGACCATGTCAAGTCAACCCTAACCTCCACACCAGCTCTGGCCCATACCACCTGCACTTTTCCCTGGACTGTGCCTCTGTCTGTTCATTCGGTTGTCTCCTTTCTTCATCAGTCCTTGTCAGGGGTCCTAGTTGAGTTGCACTCACCCAAATCCCCTGAAGAGAGAGGGGCCATGGCCCCCCATGTCCAGAAGTCGACTGCAGCACACGCTGTAGCTGTAGTTGGGTGTGTGTGTCTCTCTCCCACTTTGACACAAAGGCTTGTGTCTACCGTGTTCCCAGAGTTAAACAGTGCCTATACACACAGCTGACCTCACCAGTGTCAAATCAAACCAGGGAGATGTTCATAGAAATGAGGCTGTGGCATCTGATTATGACACACCTGTATATTCATGATTCCAGACCAAATATGGGATTCTTGAGAAAGTCTGGTTATAACCATCAGGAAAGAATAAGCTATATAGAACTGCTAACCAGGTACTCTTTATTGAGAAAACTGTTGTTTGCTCCTTACAATTTATGGCCTGTACTCTTTTCTTCATATTAACGTCCAGATGACAGAAAAAAACCCAGAAGATGGCATGCCCAAGTTATCAGGTTAAATGGCAAAAAGCATGGCTCTATATATTGTCCCTAATCTTTTAGGAAGATATTATTCATGAGTGAAAACCACTGCAGAAAACAAAAACAGCCAAACGTACAGTTTTTCCTTGTCTAAGAGGTAGCAGCAGCAACAGCGCCCACCTTCTGGGCAGCTTCTTTCTTGGCATGATGAGCCTGTAGTACCGCCACAGCTTCATCCACCTGTGAGAAATCTCTAGGTTGTCAGTGACATCGAAGGAGAGCACCCAGCACTCTTCCCTGACGCCCAGGCCCAATGACGGCTTCTCCTGGTGCTGACTGCTTTCTCAAACACCCACACCACAGCAGCTCCTCCTCTGTGCCATGCCTGAGGGTCCAAGACCAGCCATCCTCCTCGCCAGCTGAGCCCACCCATTTACCTTGGAGCGGAGAGACTCGGGGGACTCCAGCATGTGCAGCAGCTCGGAGTTGTCGATCTCCAGCAGCATTCCTGTGATCTTGCCAGCCAGGTTCGAATGCATGGTTTGGATGAGCGGGAACAAACGTTCTCCTGCAGGAAGACACTCAAGTAAAAACCAGGGAAGAATGGACACTGGTGTCATGTCCAGGTCAGTACCAGGCTCTGGCCCCCTTTTCTGCAAGCACGTGAGTCACTCACCCAGCATCTGCTTCTGTTCCTGGGGCGGTGCTGCGGCCAGCATGGAGGCAGTCAGGGGCTCCTGCCCCTGCACGTGAACTGCAGGCTGGGATGCCTGGGAACCAGGAGAGGCAGCTGGTTAGCACCAAGGAAAGGACTCTTGATGGTGATCAAGAGCCTGACTGTTCAACATCTGAAAGTCTACTGTGTGAAAGAGGAGGCGGAGGTAGCTGCCCCTGCTGTCAAGGAACTAACTGCGGCCTTGAGGGGTGGAGAGAACGAGGTAAGGAACAGTGGTGTGGGCGGAGAAACACAGCCAGCTACAAGCAGAAGGAAAGGGAAATAAGAAAACAAACCTACAATGCTTGGCAATCATCTATCAAATTACTGTAATTTATTCAAGGTTAAGTTACCCAAAGTTACCCAAGAATTTGAAACCTTATTAATAAATAACGTACAGTGAGCATCTCTATATAGAACCTTTTCCTGAAAATTCCAGTTTTCCTTCAGGGTGAATTCCTAGCAGAGACTGGGTCAAAGGGTATGAATATCAAACCATTTGTAATTAACTACATCCCACATTACCTTTATTGTACCAAGTTTTTACTGTATCAAATGCTTGAGGACTGTCAACATGCAATGTCTGTGCCTGTCACAGCCCTGAAAGTAGGGCCTTAGAGGCAAAAAGTATTCCACATAACATCAAGTTCTGGGAAATATTCAACTTAGCACAGAGCAGAGGAAGCAGCTCACAGATCACAAGGCTGAGTGTGGCTCCTCCAAGCAAAGTGCTGCTGAGCTTTTCAACAAACCACATGCCATCGTGGCTTGCCTGGGGTTGGGGGGTGGGCGGGCACAGCTCCAGAAACAGCAAGTTCCAGCTCAGAAAATCTGAGATCTGGGCCCAACTGCCCACTCCAGTTTTCCTGTGACATGAAGTTCTCTCCTGCCTTAATGTACTGATTATCTTGCAGAGCAGGCTAAGGATCGACTAGACCAGGGAAGGTGAAAAAGAAATGCAAGCTCCAAGAGCTGGATGAGCGCATATGTATTACTTTGTATAAAGGAAAGCAGGAAGCACCAGCTGTCTCCTCTGGGGCATTTGAGTGAACTGTGTGTCATCAGGAAGAACACTTCTAAGCCCCTTCTCGCCCACTAGAGAGCCCTTCCAGGGCAGTATCACCACACAGGACACGTCATCCTCACACAGAGCAGGCAATTAATACCTGCCGAAGGAATCAAAGCAAGGCATCTTTTAAATCACGCAGAAACGGGGGAAATCCTTTTAGTGTTGTCTGGCAGCCCTCACCTGCAGAGGCGGTATGGCAGGATGAGGGCTGCGGACACTGGAGGCGTACTTGTAAGGTGCGACAGCCCGCGGAGCAGCAGCAGCCACGGCAGCACGAGGGGCTAAGTTCTGCACAGCTGTGGGAACACCTTAGGAAAAGAACAAGTAAAATTAAAGCCCATCAGTCTGGGCAAAGACCCGTCAAATCCCAGCTTTCCCCATTCTGTGTGCATCCAATACCACCTCCAGACTGGCAGCTGTCAGTCAGCCCTTGCTGGGCGGCACCAGCCCCACCAAAGTCCATAGCCAAGCGGTCCGGGCACTCAGACCCTACAACAGACCAGCAAACGCACATCAGTGTTGGCAGATGTCCAACTGGCCACGCCCCGTGGAAGGAGAAATTCCAAAGCATGTTCACACAACACATCACACATGGGGCCTCTAGTGCTACTCTTAAGGAACAGCCAACCGATAACATACAACTCTTTTCACCTCTCAGAATGCAGGACATACTCTGTAAAAAAAAAAGTTTCCTTAATTGTCCCAACTCCACCCAAAAGAATGGGCTGCCTCTAGTCATCCAGCTAACGATCTTCTATAATTAACCTTTTCATAGGTCACCAATGAGCAGAGACTCTTAAAAAAAAAGTATCCAACACTCCTAGAATGAACTGTCTCTCTGCCCCTTAGTACCTACCTAAGCACACAGCTAAGATTATAGAACCAGGACTTGAAAATGAGGCAACAAACTGACCAACCCTGGGCACAGCCTAGTCATCCTGACTCCCTCCTCCCCAGGCCACACTTCTCAAGGCCAGTTTGCTCACCGACTCTCTGAGCAGTAGTAGGGAGGCCACGAGAGGCCGGAGCATTACCAGTTGGAGCCAGATGGCGAAGAGTTGGACGAGGCCCAGCCTGGCGTATAGCACTTGGCATTCCCTGGAAGCCTGGCGGAAAGACAAGAATTGCACATCATAGATGAATGATGTGGACCAGAATAATGCTGTACCTCACATGGGGCAGGCAGGAGAGGCAGGGAATCCACAGTGATCAAATCCCTGTTCCCCACCACCTACCTTGAGGTCTCCCACCTTGCTGCCAGCGTGGATTAGGTCTCATCTGTGCTAACTGGTTGGGTGTGTAATATGGAGGCCTTCCCTGAGCCTGTAAGAAAGAGCATCCAAACCCTTTTATTTTAAGGACCCAAGTCCACACTAGAGAACTATCTCATCTCATCTCACTACCAGGCTTTGGCTAATTCAGGTGGAGGCACTCTCTACTCAAAAGCTTGGGGTAAGAAAGGTCAGTTTATGGGGATTCTTTTACTCTACCCCTGCCACTCTGGGTATGCCCATGGATAAGTCCCTCCTCCTTTTACCTGAAGGGCCCTTATACCCGTACATTCTGAACTCTGATATCCCAGACTCCCCTCTCCCAACCACTATAGAAGTCACTGTTAGTGGGCAGGCTCCTTAGCCACGAACATACAGCAGACCCACCTGAGGAACTGCAGGCACAAAGTAGCCACCAGCTGCAGGCTGGAACTGATTTAAGATGGCGTTGGCAGGGAGCGCTCTCATTCCAGCCACCCGCTGCATATACTGGTTGGTCAGGTGGGCCTTTCGCTCTTCCTTCCTTTGGGCCAGAGCGACATACAGGGGCTTGGAGCCCACGATGCGTCCGTTCATCTCAGTCACTGCTTTGGTTGCCTCTTCAGGAGATGAGAAGCAGACAAAACCAAACCCTTTGCTTCTCCCATCCTCCAGCATTACCTACAACAGGAGACCAGCCTAAGAAAAAGGTGTTCTGTGTTCTGGCACCAGCTGTTCACCACCAGAAAAATTGGGTTCTGCCGAAAGAGTCACCGTGTCTAGGAGAGGGGCTCTCTGCCCTGTCCCAGGATGTATCCTAGACCAAATGAGTCACAACTTCTAAGGGCAGAACACAGACATTTCCGTGGCTAAATTCTAAAGTTCCCAAACACTACGATACGACCAATGCTTAAACAAGGAACTGGAAGATGTTTCCTGATACCTAGCAGCATAGCTACCTCTGGGTACTCACACAAGAGACCTGGACAGCAGTGTCAGACAATTTAATCGTAAAACTTTTCTGCACAAGACCATGGTGAACGAAACTTTAATAAGCTCTTAGCACAGTCAGGATATGCTTTTGAAATACACATGTGAGAAAAGAGTTAAAACCAATGACTCTCACCATTAATTCAATGGAAGTAACCGCAGAACAATGACTAGCTGGGAGACAGTTGGATTCTAGTCCCAGCCCTGCAATTTCTAAGCTCTCCAACATCAACAAAACACTTACTTGCCCTCTCAGAGCCTGGGGTCCACGAGGCAAAGAGCTACAAAGCACAGTCTACTGGTTCAGGTGGTGTTTTCTATAGTTAGTCATTCACAAATGGCTCTTTCCTCACCTGAAAATATTACTCATTACTTTCCCTAGCCTATCTCTTCAGAATCATTGGTAACAATGAGTGCATGCCTGAGTCCCTTTGGTGTCTTAGCTCACTGCCGGGAAAGCCTCCTGAAGTAGAGGATGTGGAAGTAAAGATATGTATCAACCCAACAACCCCCTACCAGTGAGGTGGGCCAGTAAGGTAAGAACAAGACACCCTGATCATGAAAACGATGCCTATGTGGAGGGATTGAGCCGAAAAGGAAAAAGGACTCATGGACATGGACAACAGCGTGGTGATTGCTGGGAGGAGGAGGTATGGGGGACTAAATGGTAATGGAAAAAAATACAATGGATTAAATTTTTAAAAAAAGAAAGAGAAAATGATGCCTACGAAACATCAAGATGTGTTTCTTTTGCACCCTTCTTGCAAATGCCAACCGCGCTGCTGCGCAAGTAAGCAAGGAGAGACTGGCACCCCTTGCACTGATGGAGGCCAGTCAAGGGGGTGAGAGGAGGGAAGCAGCGAGCAACTGGACAACCCCCACAGGCTGGCCTCTGGCCGACAACTGCTATGATGATGACACCCCCAGTTTGTGGGTGACTTAAGCCAACGGCCAGGGCAGGGTCACCTGGAGTCTTTACTTGCCCAGATGGCCTCCTTTCTCATAACCTAAAGGACTTTGCGACATCTGCTGCATCTCTGCTGAATACGGCTGGTGTCTGCAACAGGTTATGACCGAAACTTTCAGATCCTGTCACACTCCCCAAGTGCCAAGGACACGCAGCACAGCCTCCTCATGTAACCAGCATTCTCTTGCTCAAGGACTCAAATTCCTTGGCTTTAAAATGGGGTTCATACTTAACTCACCCTTCTAACTCAGTTGATTTGACTATCAAAGCAAACCAAGCAAATGACACATATGGCAAAACATGGAAAAATGAACTTCCTGTTCTTTCTTCCTTTTACCAGGATGGAAGTTCCCGTCCCAGTTCTAAAATCCTCAAAATCCCTTTCGTTTAGGGAGTGTGGCAGAGTTGTAGAGACAGGCCCCAGGACAAATGGAAAACAACCCGTCTGGATTTCCTCTGCTCTTACTGTGGCACCATCTGTCCCCACACCAGCACGAAGCAGCAAAGAATGGGAAAGATTCAGGTGCTCTGGGGGCTGTCAGTGAGGGGCTGGGTCCAATTTGTCTCCACACCCCAGGCCTTAGGAGACAGCGCCGTAATGACCTAACAAATTGTCACTCTCCAGAGCACGCACTCAGAGGGCTAACTGAACACCAGGAACTGGCGAGATTAATGTGGCAGCTATCGTCAGAAATGAACACAACTTAGATCCCACTCTGTTGATGAAACAAATGCCGATAACCTGCTAGAAGATCACGACTTCTGCTTTCAATCCCAGAATCTCAGCATGAAATACCTTAGCACTGGTGATAGATCCAAAAGGAGAAAACTCCTTCCTTAACTTCTCATCATCAATGGTGTCATCCAGGTTCTTAATGTAGAGATTCACCCCCTACAGCAGAAGGGTCACTGTTAGTTGCTCTTTTATACCCCATATATTCTTTAAGACACTGGTTCTCAAAGTGTGGGTCCCAGACCAGCAGCACCAGCATCTCTGGGTACTTGTTTGAAATGCAAATTTCTCAGGCCAGATTCCAAACCTCATGAATCAGGAACTCTGGGGACCAGCAATCCGTGTTTTAACAGGCCCTGCGTGGGATTCTGATGCATCTCCAAGTTGAGAAACCGCTGCCCTGAGGTTCTGATAGGAGTATCAATGCAGTCGCATGCTTCTACCCTCTTCCCTCGCAGCTGCTGTGGCTGACCACTCTCCCCCGCAGGGCTCTTCTGGCCACCATTCCAAACAAATGGGCATCACTTAAATAAAAGGAACCCATAGGACTGAAAAAAGACTGAGGCTTCTAGAACAGTCTCTAAATGAATAAACTAATCTCTTTGGGCCCTGGTAGGCATATCCTCTTAAACCTGGTGATGGTGAACAGACCCCAAGTCCCCAACGAGAAAGCCTGCTAAGCATGTGGGTGCTTTGCCAACACATCACAGTAAATTCCCTGTTGGCAGGCTGTGCCAAGACCACCTCTCACCTGGTATCGACTAATTCTCTCTTGTTTCAGCTGTTCAAATTTCCGTTTTAACTCAGCCTGCCGTTCCACTTTCTTCTGTGCACGGCCTACAAAAATGACTTTCCCACTGATCTCTTTTCCATTCATCTCTTCCACGGCCTAAAGAGGAAATAAATACGCATCTTTAAAACAAGATGCAGAAGCAGGGGCCTTGCTCTGGAGGTCTCTAAGTCTCACCAAATATTCTGAGAAAGAAATCTTCCCTCTAGTGCTAAAAACTAACATCACGCAGTCTCTGAAGCCAGCTAAGCAAATCCAAACTTCCTCATCAATAAAACGGGGCTAATGTTTAGGTGAGCTACCGACCCAGACAACATAGGAAAAAAAATACCAGCTGTATAAATATACACATAGTAGACATGAGTGTACCTTGATTATCTGGCTGTCACTACATTTCTCAGGTTCGTTTGCGGGTATTAAGTGATACATTTAAGGGCCTAGCACAAGGCTTCCCCCACAAGTGGCTGTTCTCTTGTTATCAAATCAACAACTCTGGCCCTTATTTCCTTAACCTATGGATGGGAACAAACACCTGTCCTATTTTCAACCTACAAGGCTGAACAGCTAAGGTGAGAGGTCTGTGCCAAGTGCTTTGAGAACAGTTAACTGATACATTAACATGCAAAACCCCATAAGAAGGCAATTCCGTAATACAGTAACTGTGCATTGCTACTAGACACCCAGGTGTTTAGTCCAGCTCCACTGTGTTATCCAGGCCCTGCCCATACTCTGGGGCCACTTCCTACAAAAATTTTCCCAGTCCACGTGGTACTCTCACCTTATTGGCATCCTCGTGTTTTTCGTAACTCACAAAGCCAAAGCCTTTGGATTTCCCATTGGGATCTCTCATCACCTTGACACTTAGGGTCTTACCTATTACCAAAGAACAGAACTATTAGTAACACCACCTCCACCACAGCTTAAGCAGAGAGGCTTCTCCAAGAGCCCACTTGAAGCAACCTCCTGCCGAACCCAGATGCACTATTGAGAGAGAGGTACCGTGCCTGGCCTTCTCATCCTGACCAGGCTGCTGAGATGGCCTTGGAGCTTGGATGAGGCAGGGTAAAGCCAAGAGCCAAGGCCTGGAGGCTATTCTTATCTACCCTGCGACCTTTGTCATGCAAGGTATTTTACTTCTGGGTCTAGGTGTCCTCTTCTCTTAAGTAAAAAGAGGAATTCCAGGTATGGTGGACTGTGCAGGAGGACAGATGGGACAAAGGACCTGACTTACCAAACTGGCTGAACAGCTCTTTCAGACTCTCATCGTCCATCTCTTCCCCAAAGTTTTTGATATACACATTGGTGAACTCCTTGGCTTTGGCTCCAAGCTCGGCTTCTCGCTCTTTTCGAGACTTGAATCTGCCCACGAACCTAAGAAGAAACCATGAAAAGCAGTGATCACCCAGAGGAACAAAACATGATTTCCAGGGGCTCAAAGGAATGCAGGTTGAAGGCTGACAGAAGAGCTTAAAACACGAGTCCCAATCCAACCACCGAGAGAGCAAGCTCAGAGACGCCCCACTCCCCACAGGAAAGAGAAAGAGGCAGGACCGTCCTGCAGGAACCAGCCCCAGGGCTCCTGGCTCAGGCCAGGCTGCTCCTACCACATCACACTGCCTTCGTGAAGAAACCTGACGACCACGTTTTTTAAACGTTCATTTCTGTGCATCTATGTAAATGCATAGAAAAGGTCTGGAAGAATACAAACCAAACTGTTAACAGTGGTTAATCTGAGGAAAGAAATTGCTAGAGTGCACCACCTTTAATTTTTTCACTTTATTCACTGCGGTGTTGTTTACACCAATGGGAATGTATCCCTACATTGAATATCTTTAGATTTCTTTCTAGTGATACCTTTGGGAGACTCGACAACTGGGCACATACATGTTATTAATGTAGGCCATCTACTGGTCTGTTCAACAACACAAAGGACAGAAAGGGTTTTTCCTTGTAACAGCCAAGACTCAGTGTCCCTTCTCCCCTCCCTGCATGGCTCAGCTACGGTCCCCATCTGGCCACTGTGCAATGACCACTGCAAAGTAACAAGGGGGTGTTATGAACAGTGTCTTCTGCAATGGGATGAGATTTCTCACGGTAACCAAATTAAGTATTACTGTGGAGCCAGCCTTGTGTTAGAGAGCCAACAAGCCGTAAGTTAGGTAAGTGGAGGTCTGGGGACAATTTGGCATTAACCCCTACTGAGTGACCGCACGGACAGACCAAGGTCACGTGGCTAGTATACAGCTCCTTTAAGTCCAGGGCCCTCTCCACTCTGCCACTGGCCAAGACCCCTGCTCAGAGTGGGCTTAGAGCCACCTTCCAGCCAGCCCCAGTTGCCAATGCTCAAAAACCCAGAGACATATGCTTTTAAGGGAGAGGCGGCAGGCAGGCCATGGCTTGGGCAGGAAGCCCACCTTGGCGAGTCAAAAGGGCTGCCATGGCTCGGCAGGGAGACTCACCAGCCCTGGAGTGGAGAGGTAGGAGCAGGCCACACTTGGGCCGAGAGAGCCAGTAGCCGCCTTGTGTGTGCCCGTTAATACCGAGGTGGGGCCAGACTGGCTCATGCGATGGCTGTCGCTCCGGACTGGGACACTCACACTTTGCGGTCATTGAGGAGCATGCCGTTCATCTTCTCGATGGCCTTGTCTGCAGCCTCTTGGGTCTCGAAGTGAACAAAGGCATAACCCTTAGAGCCGTTCTCATCACACACCACCTGTCAAAGACAAGGCCGGCCCCTTTAGTGCCACCGGGCAGCCCCCGAGATTCAAGAACCATGCGGTCTCTCACTCAGGGCCTCCACTGGCTGAGGCCTCTACCCTACCCATGCTCAAGCAGCAGGGACTGCGGCAGGTAAGGTTTTTCTAACACTAAGCACAGTGCAAGGCACCCAGTAATGCTGCATGTACAAATGGTGGCCACTATTAGGCTGCTTCTATTCCAAACGTTTTCTTCATTAAAAACAGAGATACAGGCACAAAACCATGGTGCTACAGACAGACAAAGCATTCTCCAAGTCCACAACAGAGCTGCAGTCTCGTGTG
This sequence comes from Desmodus rotundus, assembly GCF_022682495.2. NCBI lineage: Eukaryota > Metazoa > Chordata > Mammalia > Chiroptera > Phyllostomidae > Desmodus > Desmodus rotundus. Next base: position 25,581,615 of record NC_071389.1, read on the forward strand.
CAGCCAGACACGTAGACCACCACCCGAGCTGTGTACAATTCTCCACATAAACAAGAGCACAGAAAAGGAAGAGGGGGAATTTATGCTTCTAAAATGACTACATGCAGCTTCCTGGAAACCAGAAGCACTGGGTCTCCACCCCCAAGAGAAACCTTTTCTAGCTTTCCAAAGTTAGGAGACAGGAAGGATATTTCACACAGAGGGAAGAACAAACAAAGACACAAAAGCACCGGCTAGTTATACTAGGTTGTGGTACAAGATTATCTACAGGGACCTACTTGGCTTAAGAGCCATTTCCAGAATTTTGAAAATTATCATACCCTGTCACTCAATTCCAAGGCAGTTCCCCATTTAATATTTATTTTGATTTCAGGACGTGGTAATTACTCTGCTGAAATCATTTGATCGGTGTTTACCTTGCAGGACAGAATGTTTCCAAAAGCGGAAAAAGTATCATAAAGTGCCTTGTTATCTATAGATTTGTCCAGGTTCTTGATGAAGACGTTGCCCACACCAGATTTCCTCAAAGAGGGATCCCTCTGAGACCACATGATGCGGATTGGCTTCCCCTTAATCACATCGAAGTTCATGGTATCCAAGGCCCGCTCAGCTGCAAGAGAGAAGCACATTTCAGTTAAGGATGTGAAACACCTGCCCTGGCTCCTGTGGCTCAGTGGCCTGAGTGCCAGTCCGTGAACTAAAATAAAAGGTTGCTGGTTCAATTCCCAGTGGGGGCATATGCCTGAGTTGCAGGCCAGGTCCCTGGTAGGAGGCGTGTGAGAGGCAGCCAATGGATATTTCTCTCTCTCTTTCTCCCTCCCTTCTCCTCTCTCCTAAAGTAAATAAAATCTTTAAAATAAAATTAAAAAGGATATAAAACACCTCACATAGGTGACTGCCACCATCATAGGAATAAGTCACTCTGGGACTTTTCAATGTAATCACTGATAAAAGGCAACGCTTGGGAGTGGTGGGGGAAAATGGAGACAACTGTACTTGAACAACAACAATAAAATAAATAAATAAAAAGCAACTCTTGAAATTAAAGGGCATCAGATTCCTCCAGCCTGCATTGCTACCGAGGGTAGAAAATGTTCTATCAAATTAATCCACTTCATGGCCGAAGCCTCAGCCCCTCTGGGTCTGCAACCTCGTTGCATAAGGAGGTCAGGAAAGATCATCTAAGAAGCCTTATGGCACCAGGATGAAATGATAATTTGGGGGGGGGGGGTACGTTCCAAGACCTCAGTGGACACCACAATTGTACCAACTGTATATATATAGTTCTTTTCCTTATACAGACATACCCATGATAAAATTTAATTTATAGGTTAGGCACAGTAAGAGATTAACAACAATAATAATAAAATGGAACAATTACCACAATGTACTATAATGAAAGTTGTAAGAACGTGGTCTGTCTCAAAATTGTACTGTACTGTACTCAACTTTTCACGTAAATGAAGTACTTCCAGGTTCTCCCTGGCTTCTCTGCATTGCCCACATCCCTACTCTTGTGCTTCGGGGCCACTGTGAAGGGAAGTAAGGGGAAGCAGGACACACGCTGCGATCCCACAGCTGGTCTGAACCAAGACGGCTACTCAGTGACTTGACCGACTGGCGGGCAGTGCGTAGAGCACAGATATGCTGGACAAAGGATGACTCGTCCCAGGCAGCGCGGTGGGAGACTGCATCACGCTAACCAGAATGGCATGCAATATAAAACTTACAAATGGCTGATTTCTGGAATTTTCTACTTAATATTTTTGGGGCTATGGTTGACCACAGGTTAACTAAAACCGCAAAAAGCAAATCAGCAAATAAAGGGGGACTACTGTACCTCCTATTTGACTAAGGTTGTATTTATTTTTATTTTTTTCATAACAATCACTAGCTGCCCAGATACCAGAAAATTCTGCTTCTGAAAGCTCTTGACATCCATTCCCCACGTAGAGCAACAAGCTGCCCTGCGTGCTGCTCACAACAGGAGCCCTTTTTCATTTTTTGACTGAGCTTTTAAAGTCATTTTTTAAAAAAGGTTTTTTATTTTTAGAGAGGGGGGAAGGACCATGTAGTCTACACTACAACTATGACACAAATGACAAAACCGAACTGTGAGCAAATGGTTGGGATTGAGAATGTGCTAGCCCTGAATTCAGCCCAGCTTATGTTTTTAGTTTCTGAGAACAGAAATTGATTCAGACAAAAACCCTCAATCATCAAAACGATAAAATACTAACGGTCACACATGGGAATGTTCTTTGTATTATGAGACAAGGAGGATAAAACTGCCACACCTCTCTGCCTAAGGAGACAGTGCAGGCAGGCCCTGCACCTGCTGGTGTCTACGCCGTCAAATGCCTTGCTGTCCACCCAAGTTCTCCCAACCAAATCCCTGTGTGCACCATGGAGACCATTTAAAGGGCCAGAAGCTAAAATACATCATCACCTGTAGTCAGGAGCAATTCCCTTCACTGGTAGGAACAAGGACCCAGAGCTGGTGGCCACCTACCCGGACTTATGAAATGAGAAATCACCCAGAATGCCCTCCCTGAAGGGATGGGGGGTGGGGCAGGTTTTCCTACCTCCAGGCACCACCTCTGCTTAAAAGGGGGACGAAGCCCTGGCTGGTGTGGCTCAGTGGATTGGGCCGGGCTGCGAACCAAAGGGTCACCAGTTCAATTCCCAGTCAGGGCACGTGCCTGGGTGCCTGAGTTGCGGGACAGGTCCCCAGTGCTGGGCACATGAGAGGCAACCACTTATATTTCTCTCCCTCCCTTTCTCCTTCTCTTCCCCTCTCTCTAAAAATAAATAAAATCTTTATAAAAATAGAAATTAAAAAAAAGAGGGGGGCAAAATTCCCTTATTGGCCCTCCACAAGCTTAGCTGCCCAGCCAGCCAAGGGAGTACCTATCTCCACCCACCTTTCCCACCTTCCTCAGGTGGGCCCCTCAGTGTGGGAGGGGAGGAGGCCAGGAAATGGGAAACAGGACAGATCTACGTAAGGAAAAGTCCAGGCATAGGACAGTTTGCTTGTGGTTGCCAGCTGAGACCGAAAGCCTGGGACCCCAACCTGTGTTTCATCAATTAGCAGCGAAGGAACTCATTTCAACACGGCTGCTCTTCTATTTCCAGACGGTGCTGCAGAAGGCAAGTCAGCTTAGTCTGACAAATCGGGCTGCACTTATTTATAGCAGGGAGAGGTCCTGCAGAGGTATGTGTTGGCAGACACACTGACCAGTGGTTTCTGCTCCTATCTCTAAGTGACAGGACTTTTGTTCAGAAGAGTCAAGAAGGCAGGCAACAGCCAACGTACCCACGACTCCCACCTAAAATGGTCACACTCGGCAAGCTTCTCTGTGCCTGTGGCCAAACACACGTCGGCTCAGAGCACAATGAACTGATGGGAGCAGCGCCTTGGGAATCTCAGTAAATCCAATGCTATGGTCGCAGCTGCATCCTGGGCAAGTGACATTCTATGTGCTAGCAAATAAAGTGGAGACAAAAATAGGGACCTGGCGATCCTTCGCCACAGAATGGCTTGTTTCTCCCAGTAATGATCTCTACAGTTGTTCCTTTTTAATCTGGAGTCACGTGCAGCCCCTGATTAGGTTTCTTCTGGCCTGCCTCCTGCCACCACGCCTGCAGCCTACCTCTCCACTCCCTGGCTCCAAGCTAAGGCCCAGTGTGGGCTCACACAGCACTGCACTGCCAGTCCCAGCACAGCCTCCCACCTCCTGCAGCCGCTTTTCCTTCGCAGGAGTCCCATTTTCTCCAGATAGGATGTAGTAAAAGGGCTCTGACAAGTGTAAAGCACTGTTCACAAGTGAGACAATAATCCCCACCAGCCAGCCCAGCAGAGTGGGCGCTTCCCCAGGCTACCTCTCACAGCCCAGGGCTTCCTCCAGAGTGAAGAACTCCTTCAGCCCAGTGGCAAACACCCAGACCAGGGAGCTGGCCTGGCACACGAAGCTCTGGTAGTGCTAACACCAGTGCCTGCTCAAGTTTAATGCACAGAATTATTCCCCTGCTTCCTACCTGCCCTGAAAGACCTTTATCAGCATTAAATCAAACAGACTCCCAGTCCAGGGTAAAGGTAGGGGAAGGGACACCAGCTTGGCAATCTAAAATTTTTTTCAGGAATTGTCTCAACTGTCCTTTGTGGCAGGCCCGTGAGGGGCACCAGCCTATGCCCACTCACCAGCAAAGGTCTCTCTAATAGACCAGCGCCACGGGAGCAGGACCACACACACCACAGAATGACCATGACTTCCCTCTCAAACCGTTGTTTTAGTCTCTCTGGGTTCCAACCGCACTGCCACCACTGATTAGCCCAAGGTCACCCAGTTAGCAAGTGGTGGAAACAAGACTGAAACTCTGGTCATCTGATGCCAGGATCCCGTGTTCCCAACCCCTGCATCCTGTTCCCCACTATGGCTTCTGTGGCAACGTGCTGTCGTGAAGCCTCCTCCATGCGGGCAGGGACCTGCCCGGTGGATGGCTCCTAGGGCCCCCTGGGATACCGAAAATTTGTGGACACCTACTCACCGTCAGCCGGCTGCTGGAAGTTGACGTAGGCATAACCCAGGGAGCGGCGGGTGATCATATCGCGGCAGACCCGGATGGACAGTACAGGCCCCGCAGGACTGAACTTTTCATACAGCATGGCCTCGGTGACGTCCGAGTGCAGGTCACCCACGTAGAGGGAGGCCATGGGGTAGCTGCTGGCGGCAGCGTTCATCTCCCCAGCCCCCACCACCCCAAGCCCCGCCAGGACTTCTTACAGGGACCACACAGGACAAAAGGGGGCTCTTCTCGGAGCCGGGGCCGCGCCGCGGCTCACAGGTGGCAGAGTGCAGCTGAGAAGCTGGAGCAGGCTCAGAAACAGAAGGGGGACAGAGGAGTTCGGGGGCGGCTCGCCGGAGACTGCAAGACCGCAGACAAAAGGCTCTCAAAAACAATATGGCCCACCCTGGGAGTTTGTAATTTCCAGCTGTTCTGGTCTGAAGCTCCAAATCTCAAAAACGAATCTGTTAAAATGGGGATTTCCCTCCAAATTATAAAAATTCTTGAAGAGACAACCAAATGGTGCCCACGCGGCCTCCGGGACACGCGTTTCTCTATAAATATAGGCCTTGGGCTCCTGGCGGTTTAAGATTACAGCAGCCAGGGAAGAGGGATACAAAATATCTGTCTGTACCGGCTCGGCGAGCCCCGGGGACCGAGCGCGCAGCCGCCTCCACGCCGGGCCGCGAAGGGCAGCGCGGACACGTGGTGCGCGGGGAGGCAGGGGGCGGGGGCGCGGGGCTGCCACGCGGCGCAGACGGGCGGCAGGAGCGGAGGCGCGTGGACGCGGGCGGCTCACCACCAGACCGACAGACCGGGGCCGACAGACGACCAGGTGCGGTGGCGGCGGCGGCGCTGTTAGCGGCGGCGGCGGCGAGCGCGGGCAGGCCGGAAGCGTGCAAAAGTGACTTCCCCGCGGGTTCTCCGAGGAGGATTCGCTTTTTCTTTCTCTCTTTCTTTTTCTTTTTTTTTTTCAGATTTTAAAGCGTTTTCGGGTTTTTTTTTATCTTTTTCTCTTTTTTTCTTCAGGCTGCAGGGCCCGAAAGCAGCACAAGCTGCGGCGACCCGGGGCGGAGAGAGGCGGCTGGAGGAGCCACCGCTCCATTTATACCCGCCCCGGGCGCTGCTGGTCGAAGGGCGCCTCGCGACCTGGGCGCAGTCTTGCCCGCCCACTCGGCCCGGGGGCCCGAGGCGGGGCGGCCACGCGAGAGCGACCTGGCGCGGCCGCGCGGCGCCACAGCGACCCCTGGCGTGCGGAGGACCGCTCTACGGCGGAAGGGGGTGCTGTGCAGACGTAAGAGCCTTTGGCCACTCCAATGGTCTTGCAAACAGCTGGCCTCCCAGGAATAAAACCCATAGACAATCTAACACACCCACACACATAATGTGTACAAACAATATATTGCCTAATTGTAACAAAAAAAGATGGCACGTAATAAATTATAATGATATAATAGGTGTTGCAACATGTAAATGTCTGGGCCCAAATACAGAAGGAAACATTCTGAAGTTTTCACAATACTGGGACATCGCGGTGGAATTATCAGGCATGGACAGCGACAGCTGCGGTAATATCTATAAATGATGGGATTTTCCATAAAGGTGAGCAAATTTTGGTAAAGTTACATAAAACGAAGTACAATCATCCCTCTATTTACAGGTAGTGGCATTTCTGGAAAGTTAGTGTCTAGGCTCTGTAGGGGAGAAAAAAAACTTTATTTCAGTGATCTAACAGTTAAATTGACATGAGACAGATTAACAAGAGAAAATAATAAATGTAATGATATGTATAGAAACTCCACATACATGAGAGGTTCAGAGACAGAAAGTTAAAATAAAAAGGTGTATATGACATTCTGAGCTAAGGGTGAGGTAAGGTACCTAGGGGCTTCAAAGGGGAAGAGGGTCATTTGCAGGACAATACAAAGAGCAGATGTTCAGTAATTAGGTGTTTGCCTACCCTACAGGTAGGTTGTAAAATGTTACTTCTGGCAGTAACTCTCGTTATGGTCCAGGCCTCCAATTTATATTCTTTAAGGGAGAAGGGTAAAAGTTTCTCCTGAGCCCACAGGGTCTCGATTACTTTCAGCTCAAAATAATTCCTGTGCCACCATGGCCTATCTTGGAGAAGCCAGGTCTGACCAACTTTAGTCCTGCATTGTAAACTTCCTGAGAAGTTCCATAATCCAGAGCTTGGGTTTGATAGGTTGTTCCATATCTCACTAAACCAGTCTCAGTCTTGAGACTAGGTCAGTTCAGTTAAACAGTTGTGTCTCATTTCAGGAGGCACCGATGCAGGTGGGCTTCCAAAGCAAGGCCTCGCGTGCAAGCAATCAAGTATTTAATAAGAGGCATCTCCTGTAAACAAAAGAAAAACAATGGTTAATGATTAGAGCAGACTATCACCCCATATCTGAGTTCTCAGAGCAGCCAGTCGAGAAGATTTCTAGATGTCCGTCTGGAATCACCTTTCGATGGAGTGAAGGCAGGCAGTTACGGTGTGATGAATTTTCCTGGTCTGCAGTGTGCGTGTGTTAGGTGATCAGTCTGCAACAGGCACAAAGGTTGTCCATACGTGAGCTGCTGTGGTGATTTCTCTGAAGTGTATATTAAGTTGTCACACTTCAGCTTGCATGGATTTGGGAAAAGGGGAGTGTTAGTTCTCAATGATTACAAGTTGGAAAGGGGGCAGAAAAATTGGAAACATGAGTTTGCAGAGTCATAGCCAGATATTGGAGGAAATGAGAAGAATTCAGCATCCGGTCCGGTTTATGGGTAGAAAACAAAAACCTCAAAAGACAACGAACAGCACTGGAATCTAATATCCATGAAGGTGTATTAATGAAACATAGTTTCCTCTCTAAAATCATTTCCATTTTTTACCAGATAGCTAAATTAAGACTAATTTGTTTGCAAATTAAATCTAGTTTCATAAGCTTGGCCTGTTATTTGTATAATTACAACAAGAATAGCAATTGATCATATAGGCTCATTTAAACCTGCTTTTTCTGGAATTTTTCATAAACAATCTACAGATTGAACTTAAAATGGCCTCTCAAGGCCAGAAGAACCAAGCCAAGGATTTGCCATCAGACTTTGCCTGCAATACCTTTAGACTGTGTTAATTCTTCTCTTCCTGAGGTCCTCAAAATATCCTGAGGTTCCTGCATCTGTAATATACCCGGTTTCCAATTGTGCCCTGTTGCCAGGAGAACAGATTCTTATTGAACTTAGGCAAATAACAGTAGTGCTGTGAAAATAAGAATACTCACTGAACTCACTGAGAATTTCTGAATTCTGAAGGGATCAAGTAGGGGGAAAAAGATGTTTCAATTCTGCTTACAAAGGTATAATTTACCAAATTGTTATAAGTCATAATTTCAGAGGAAAGTTTTCCTTCTATCTGGAAAAACAAAAAAATTAAAGAGCTAGCAGTGTCTCAAACAAAAAGTCATAAAAATTTTAATCATCCTCATCAGTTCATTCAGTCTCATGTAATTACAACTCATTCTGCTTGACTCCAGTTTTTCCATTAGTTTTCTAGACGTAGCCTGTTGATTGGGCGGGGGAGGGTCAGTGACAATGTCAAGAAGTTTGTAAGACTTCCTGTCAAGGCTTGTATTGTATGACTTGCGCGGTGAAGTGGGTGCCTCGATCACTATAGATTGTGGAAGGTGTACCCCACACGGGAAACACATTTTTCTAAGTTTCTTTGCCACTGTGAAGGTATCAGCCTTGTGGCAGGGGAAGTCTTCAATCCATCTGGTAGACATACCTACAACAACAAGAACATATTGATAACCCATACTAAGCGGCAGTTGAGTGAAGGCCAGTTTTAATGCACCGTGGTAGATGAAGAGATGCAAAAACCAAAAAAATGGATTTTGCCAGGGAGCCTATAGAATCCCATTGCCCCAACTATTCACTTATTTTACAGGCACTGTTTACCCATCTTGGCTTCTCTGATTCCGGATCAGACTGTTGTGTTTTTACCTGGGCATGAAGATGGCAAAAGTTTGGCATTGAGGTACCATTACCTATTGATTTTCTTTTAGAGAGAGAGAGGAAGGGAGAGAAAAACACCGGTTTGTTTTCCACTTATGTATGCACTTATGCATTCATTAGTGCTTCTTGTACGTGCCCTGACCAGGGACCAAACCTGCAACTGTGGGGTATCAGGACGATGCTCTAACCAACTGAGCTGCCTGGCCAGGGCTGAAGGGTCATTTTTTCAGAAGCAGAATGGACTCCATCCGCACGTGCCACAGTCTTTGTAGATTTTGTTGCTGCTGCCTTCGTGTGAAAGTCAGCTAGGGAATCTCAAATACAGAAAGTCCAGTTTTCTTAAGTAATCAAAGACCTGATTAGGACAACATAAAACAAAATTATTTTGGTAAAACACAAAATCTTTGCTTCTTCAGCAGAAAACTTTTCATAGTATCTTTTCAGGAGCAGACCAGTAGTCCAAGAAAAGTTCCTTCTTTCAGCAGATGAGAGACTATTAAGTTTTAGTACACTGTGGATATTTCAGCTCTTTTTGTTTTATTAAAAAAACATTTCTAGTAAGTGTGTTCAATCTTATCCAGCTTGGTCACGCGTAAAATTTCTGTCTCAGGATTTCTTTTTACAAAACTGCTACAACTTTCCTTGTTCCTTTTAATTTGTCTCTTGTTCTCTTACCCATTCAGAAATAACCAACTTATTTTAGGACAAACTATTTTCTTTTAATTCCCTCAAAAATGTATTTTCATACTTATGTTTTCTATTACTGAAAATATATGTTATTTCCTTCTATATTTATTATAATTTTAGCCCTTAGAAATCTTAATTTCTAGTGAAAACTAAGAAGTAATTGTAAACTGTTACACCAGTATTCTTTAGATCAATAAACTCATAAATACATTCCATAACTTCTAGAAAGATATGCTTTTTCATAGTACAATCTTTCAGTGAAGTACAAGACACATTTACTAACAGGCCCAAATTTCTTTAGTTTTTCTGTAATAGGAAGCCAAAACTAGGCAAATCTATGTTTAGTAATTGATATTTCGTTGTTTTATCTTATTTGGAAATTATCTGGATAGTGAAATGAATTTCCATCACCTAATTTAATTTAGCAAAACGTTAAAGTTTCAAGTTATCAAAGGCATTTAGGAAACCATTTTCAAGTACATACAAAGATTGTTCAAGAGTACACCTAAAAACCTTTTACTCTATTTACATCTATTTAATTTTTTTTTCTTAACTATGTTTAGATTACTTATGAAAACTTCAACACCTTGACCTGTTTTTCTTGCTGACAAATTTTGCAAAAGTTATAATATGAATCCCTAGTCTATTTGACTGGCTGTCAAATGCACACTGAAATGGGCACATTCTAACAGCAGAGACCAAAGAGGAAGTCAAAACCAAGCTCTCAAAACATAGAACAAGGTGCCCTGGCTGGTGTGGCTCAGTGGATTGAGCGCTGGTCTGCGACCCAAAGGGTCACCAGTTCAATTCCCAGTCAGGGCATATGACTGGGTTGTGGGCCAGGTCCCCAGTGGTGGGCACAGGAGAGGCAACCACACATGGATGTTTCTCTCCCTCTCTTTCTCCCTCCCTTCCCCTCTCTCTAAAAATAAATAAATAACATAAAAAAGAAACCATAGAACAAGGCAAGTGACATAACAGACAACAACTGTGCCCATCTCTGGAAGGAAAGGATCCGAGAAAACCGAGAGTACTCGTACCTAATAACAAAAGTCACTAAGCCCAAGGAACTAGCTGCACGAATATTTCCTCCTGCTAATCTAAATTTAGAAAAGGAAAAATAGAAGGACTCTCACCACTCTGCTTCCACTGAACTCTACGGGTTGAGATCTGCATCTTACTGGGCAAAAATTCCCACCTATCTTTGCCAGCACAGGTTTGAGGTCCCAGGCCCTTTGTTCTGTAGCAGTTCAGGGGGGCAAGCGTGGCCAGCCAGTGCGGTATCCTGCTCATAGCACCAGCTCTGAGGGAGGAAGACAATCTCCTCTACCCTTCCAGGCTTTTTTGGCTGATCTAATGATCAAATCAACATGAGACAGATTAACAAATGAAAATAAACACATTTAGTTTTATACATACAGACAGACAGAAACCCCATACACATGAGTCAGAGATGGGGGAAATTAGGTATACATGGTACTGTGAGCTCTGGATGAGGTAAGGCACCTAGGGGCTTCTCAGGGGAGCAAGGTCATTAGCAAGATGATAAGAGCAGATGTTCAGTAATTAGAAGTTTGCCCTGCCCTACAGATAGGTCCTAAGAAGTTATTTCTGGTGATACCTCTTATTATGGGTAGGCACCCAAATTAAATTTTTTAAGGGAGGGGGTAAAATTTCTTGTGAGCCCACAGAATATCAATTGCTCTTGGCTCAAAATAATTCATGTGCCATGCCAAACTGGCACATTTTGGGTGTTCTGAACACCTTCAATAGCATTCTGACTACTTGTCTTCAGGGCTCTTACTACCACCTGACATTGTGGTGTTCACACATGTGTTTACCTGTTTGGTGTCTCTCTTTTCCCCACTGTATACACACACATGCTTCATGAGAGCAGGAGTCTAGAAAGGTGCCTAACACGGTACATACTACATGTTCGATAAATACTCATTAAATAGACAAATGAATACTAGGCCCCCATGAGCAGAGCCCACACGGTCCCTGTCCTCAAACAGGCAGCAAGCTCCCCTGCTGGACCTTGAGCAAGTCTCTGCCTGTCAGATTTCCCTTCTAGAATTGAATGAATGAAGGTCCTCATTCAGTAGGCTCATGGTGAGAAAAAGCTAAGGCGCCTGTGTGTGAATTGTTTGTGTGAACGTGGATTGTTATTGTTACCAAGCTACATTTGTAGCAAGAAAGGAGAGTGACCTAAGTGAAAATGAAGAAGACAAGGAGAAGGCGGCAGGTGTGAAGGCCCTGAGCACCAGCGGGCCAGAGCTGAGAACTCCCACAGCCTGCGTGCGGGAGGTGGAAAAGACAGCCTGCTCTCAGAGACTGGAAACGGTTTGGACTTTATCCTGGGATCAAAGGGCAGAGCTGAAGGATTTCAAGAGGGAAATGCCTCGTCTCAAATTACATTAAAAAAATAAAAAGAGGAAAAAACCCTCTCTGGCTGTAGAATACAAAAGTATGGGATGGTGAGTGCAAGGAAAGCTGGGAGGTGATGGCTACTAAGGTGGTGGCCATGGAAATGGAGGAAGTGGCTTGATTTGTAAAAATTTATTATCATTTGTCATTAACTGGGTGTGGGAAGTGAGGGAGTGGGAGTCAAAGATGGTTCCCAAGTTTCTCAGAAATGAAGGAAAAAAGTTAGATTGCCCACATCTGAACACAGGATTATCACTTAGTCTTAGAAAGGAGAGAGATGCAAAGCCACCAAAGTAGCCACCTGGACTCCAGGACTGCCAAACCCAAACAGGACTTGGGCGGGGCTAAAGGCAGGGTGGGCAGAGGCTGGACAAATTACCGGGCCAGGGATCTGGAAGGAGGCCTGAGCACATCATTACAAATCCACCTTTACTGGGGACGGGAGAGGTGTGATATTTTGTTCCACGGGGGCAGAATCCACTCTCTTCGGGTCTGTACTTGACAGACGAATCAGACGAATCTGATGTGTCAGGAGAAAGAATGTGTCCAGGCTTGGGAAGAGGAAGAAGAAAAACCTTTAAAGTGAGGCAATGGGCGCAGGTGTAGGCCTCTGCAGCTGAGGATTTTGCCATGCAGCAGAAAGGTAAAGCCATTGCCTTCCGGATTCATTCGTCAGGCAACACACCTTATGTGGCATTCCTAAGAGCCAGGCTCTCTCTGCTCTGGGGAGTGCTGGGGACAGAACTGTGAGCTAAACATTCACAGAACGACCTGCCCTTATTGAGGAGCGAGATAAGAAGCAAGTAAATGTGTGTGTGTCTCTGTGTGTAAGTAAACCTTGTAGAAAGTGCTTTGAATCCAGAGACTTTTGAAGGGAAGGGCAGGGGAAACCCAGCCCCATCCTCCCAGCAGGAGGCCAGTTCTTCTAATTCTTCCTACCAGAGCTCAGTTTCCTATAAGTAACAATGGTCCTGCCCCATCAGGACGGAAGAGCCTTCTTCCAGAGTCTTTGAGATGTTAGAGATTTGGTACAGACACCAAGACAGGTCTCACACTTTGAACAGCGGCCATCGCACCCCTGGCCCTCCCCCATCTGTGGGGTGGCCTCAGTAAACCCTCTGAGGAAGAGGGACCGAGTGCCTGCCCACTGGAGAGAGGACACCGTTCCCTTCCTGTCTGCCCTGCCCACGCTGAGAGCTGCGAATCTGCCTGACATCTTGTTGGCCAGTACAGTTAATCAGAAAATGCTAAGAACAAACCACCATTTGATGAGCACCTACTGTGTGTCGGACATCAATCATCTTGAGACCTCAAACCAGTACTAAACATGTGTGTGACATGACCAAAGACCAGGGTGTTAAAAGCTGGAACTGACTTTAAAAAACTCATGTGTAGAGGTCAAGGGAATCAATAAGGAGATTCATTACCGCTGTCTTTGAGTTCGGGTCCCAGGCTGGATGCTGGCTCCAAAGACCGAGCTTTCCCTGGAACAGGTCACAGTCTGGTGTGAACATCTGACTTCCAGATCAGCTATTACAACCCCCCCCAGGCACTGAGGGAGCAATTATCTGTATCAAGGGTGAGGACCTAGGAAGGGTTCCTGAAGGAAGCCTGGAGCTGGACTTTTAAAAGGAGATAGTGTTTTTTTGGAAGGTAGAAATGGAGTGCAGGCAGGTAGCGTATTCTACAAACAGAAGTCCAGAGATGGATACACCAATTATTAGCTTGGGTAAGTCCTTTCACATTCCTGGGCCTCAGTTTCCTCGTTGGCAGAATAGAAATGATACGACATATGTAAACCTTCACACAGTGCCAGGCAAACAATAATAAGCACTTGACGGACCGTGGATAATCTACTGCTGTATTAGCACAATATGATATCTTCCAGACCCTCCTTGGGCCTAGAACTTAGGGGGGGGGGTGTGTGTGTGCGTGAGTTAGGGAAGGAAACTGCAAAGTAGAGTTGAGATCTTGCAGAGGTCCGTGAATGCCATTCTAGAGTGTGGCGTTTCTCAGAAGTAATTGATCCAACACTGTTATTTGGAAATAATGACATTCATAGCTAACACTGCACAGGGCTTCCTACGGGCCAGGCACTGTTCTAAGCTCTGTGAGGTAATTGGCCAAGATCACAGAGCTGGCAAGAGTGGGTTGAGACTTAAGGGTTTTTTTGTGTGCTCTGAGTCTCATGCTGTCTGAAATAATACGAATAATAATGGTAACTAACCTTTACTGAGGCTAACACACATCATTTCATTCAATACTCACAACAATCGTGGAAAGTCAGTGCAATCGTCACTTTGCAAAGGAGGACACTGAGGCTTGGGAGGTTGAGTGACATTGTGGCCTGACCCCTGGTAGTTGGTGGAAAACGGGGAGCCATGGAAGCACGCTGCTCCTAGCTCCTTTAAGACAGCCTGCTGTGGGGGGTGTACTTGATCGACAGCTGTGGCCCCTTTGGCTCCACCACCTTGTTCACCCAAGGGCTGCACTTCCCCAGGCTGCTCCTGCCAATGATGCGCACAGAGGAGGTTCGGGTGCTGGCCTACTCTGCCTGGCACGGAACTCTTCTAATGGATATCCCACTGGGACTCCCCAGCTACCTGGGCAATATTTTCTCAAAACTGCCCTGCAATCTGAAGCTCTTCCTGCCCAGTGCTTCCTTCCCGTTTTCCTAGCACAGGTGTCAGACCTCCATCGTGCTCTAAAAGCACTCCCTGCCTACTTCTGGTCTCGGCCCCTTCATTCTTCACAGGTATTTCCCCAATAAATCTCTTGCCCACCTAATCCCTTCTTGGTGTCTGCTTCTTGGAAGACCCAAAGTAACACACAGGCCAAGAACCACAGGCTCAACAATCCTGCCTCTTGTGGATGGCCCTTGAAATTGACAAAGCAGTTCATGCCCACTAATTCACGTCATGTGGACAGGAAGCAGGGTCGGCCACCTAGTGTCTGAGCACCCGGGAACAGAAGCCTGTCATGAACGTCTCATGGCCACAAGCAGAGAGAGGGGCACCCAAGAGGCATGGGGGGTGTGCATGTTGCCCAAGGTAGCTCTGCACGCTGGCAGTTCAGCTTCCTGATCCATGGTCTGGCTCTGGCACAGAAACGGGCTCAGAGAACAGAAAGGAGGGTTCAGCAGTCTCCATTCATAGCTGGACCAAATCATCCCCCCAAATTAGCCAGCTACTCTTGTTCTAATTCATACTCACCATGCTGACTTCTCATTTGAAATCGGATGTCGGGAAAGAACTCACTCCCCCTAGGGGAGGTGGCCTTGTTAGCTGGCAGGGTTAAAGGCAAGGTCGTCTGCTTCAGTGTGGGTGAGTTCCAAATTCCCTGCCTTTCTGGTGGAGATCCTCTGCATTCCCCACTATAACCCGGGAGCTTCTTAGCCATGCAGCGCCTCAGGCCCACCCCTTGCCTACTGAAATCAAATCTGCACCCCAATAAGGTGTAAGATCCCCACTCTGCCCTGCCCAGGTGCCAGGTAATTGTGATGTCCATACAATGCAGTATTATTCAGCAGCAACGACGAAGGCGAACGTGCTGCTACGTGCTGCAACGAATCTTGAAAACATCATGCTAAGTCAGTGATTTTCAACCTTTTTCATCTCACGGCACACATAAACTAATTACTAAAACTCTGCGGCACACCAAAAAATGTTATATTTTTTGCCAATCAGACAAAAAATAGTAGGTATAATTTTGACTCATTCACACCGGGTGGCCATCGTTGTGTTGGCTATTGTTATTATTATTTTTTATTTGACCATCTAAGAGAAAAGAGGGCAGCGCCCCTGACTAAATAATCAGGTACTGCATGTTTTAAAAACTCTTCTGGCACACTGGTTGAAAATCGCTGTGCTAAGTGAAAGAAGCCGGTCACCAAAGACAATGAATTGTAAGATTCCATTCACGTGGACTGTCCAGAAGAGGCCAGTCCATAGAGCTAGACAGTATAGTGGTGGTTCCTAGGGCTGGGGGTGGGAGGAGAATGGGAGGAAAGTGGGAGTGCCTGCTAGTGCATAGCGTTTCATTTTGGGGTGACAGCAATGTTCTAAAGTTGACTGTGATCCTGGTTGTACAGCTCTGTGAAAACACTAAAAACCATTGATTTGCACACCTTAAATGGGGGAAGATGAACTGTATGGTATGTGAATTACATCTCAGTGAAGTTGGTGTATATACTAAAGAGTGTCAGCCTCAAAGAATTATGAGCATCCAATAAAACCACATGTGCCCTGGCTGGTGTGGTTCAGGGGATTGAGTGCTGGCCTGGGAACCAAAAGGTCGCCGGTTCACTTCCCAGTCAGGGCACATGCCTGGGTTGCAGGCCAGGTTCCCAGTTGGGGGCGTCAGAGGCAGCCCCTCGATATTTCCCTTGCCCAGCAATGTTTCTTTCCCCCTCTTTCTCCCTCTCTTCCCCTCTCTCTAAACATAAATAAATAAAATCTTAAAAAAAAACAACCCCACATGTGTAAAGCCTTGGCTCTGAAGGAGTAGCTACCATAGAGCAGATATAAACCTTGCCCTTGAGCAGCTCACAGTCTAGGGAAAGACATAGCACAGGCATAAGAAAGAACAAATCCAAAATGAAGGAGCGATGATCTCTAAGTGAGGTACAGATAATGCGCTGGGCAAATCACAAGAGAGAAAAGTAACTCCCCTGTGCATCCATCCATCCACCCACCCACCCAATAATTTCCTGACACCCTTTGCATGCTGGATGTGGGGAGCAGAGACGAATACCGTGGGAGGAAGGCCTGCAAACAACCAAGCTCTGTGGATGAAATAGGGGCCACGTACTAAACCTGACCAGCTCAGGGGAGGCCTGCATGGTGACCTTACAAACCCAGAGACCTAAAGTAACCTCTCGGGACAGTCCGAAATTAAAGCTTTCTGACTAAAAACAGGCCGTGCGGGTAGTCACGTCCTAAGCTGGTATTTTTTCCTAACAAAGGTCAGTCTTTACCTTACCCGAGTCTGTCTGTTGTCTTTCCACACTGACGATAACATACCTGATACCAGTAACTTTGGAATGTCAAGGTAATTTTTTCTTCTGGACTCGTTAAAGCACAGCCACCACAAATCCTCCCCTTGTTGTTGTTATCTTTAATTGCTCACTTGTTAACTCGCCTATACCCGCCTTTGTAAAAGAAGTCTGTGTCTGTTCCTTTTATTTTTCATCCAGTCCCAGAGATCCCCCCACCTTTGCTTTCTCCCACCTCCCTCATCTATCACCAATGAATTTCATGTAATCCCCTTACGCCTCCTCCTTCGATTGTAATGCATAAAATAAGCTGTAAAACTGCCATTCTCTGGAGCATTTTCTTAAGCTGCTGAGATTCTGCTTCCTGGCAATTATTGTCAGTTTGGCTCAAATAAACTCATACAACTTCTTACAGGTTTGGATGTTTCTTACATGGACAATTCCACTGCAGCGGGATAAATGCCTTGAAGAGGACGTACTGTAAGCGCGAGAGGACTAATTAACTCACTGGACAGGCCAGAAAAGGGCTTCCCAAAAGCAGATTTCTCTTTGTCTTGGTATAATTTACTTTTCCTTTCAAACTAAAAAGCAATACTTGCTTATTGGAATAAGCCAAACTCTAAGGAAGAAAATAAAGATACAGGCAAATCCCCTCTCCCTCCACTACCACCACTGAATCCCTGTTTTGTGGAATCCTTCCATACTTTTCTCTGTGATCATACAAACACATAGCTACTTGGCACCCCATGATGTGTAACCTGGCATGCACTCGGGTCGACCCAGCTCGTTCCTGCTAATACCCTCGGCAATAAGGGTGAACCATTTGTCACTCAACTGTTCTCCATTCATGGACACTCACACCGTTTCCAGGTTGGGGCCATGACTAAATCCTGCCAGACACATCTGACCTTAATTACCGGGCCTTTACTTTGGTTGGATAGAAATTTCAAAAGTGGGGCAATGAGTACATGTAAAATATTTTAAATTTTAAGAAGCACTGCCAGGAATTTTTCGAAAGTTTGTTGGTATTCAGTCTCCCAGGAAAAATGTGTGAAAAGACCCATTTTTCTTCATCTTTGCCAGCTCTGAATGTTACCAGCTTTAAACAAGTTCCTCGATCTGAAGGCAGAAAATGGTACCTCTCTGTAGTGTTGATGCCCTGTTAGGGGGGTGGCCTTTTCATATGCACTTTGGACATTTCCATTCTGTCATCTTTGAGCTGAGTAAGCTTGGCGTTCAAAGAAGAGGCATTCACTGAGCAAATAGGACCCTTGGGGAAGACATCCCAGGCTAAGATTCTGCAAATAACCCCAAGTGGGAAATCTGTTAAAAGAATTAAAAGTGGTTTAATGTTGGTAACTTTGCAGAATGGTAGGAAATCCAACTCAGGGTGTGGATAGAGGGCCAGATCTTGAAGTGTCTTCCACGCCATATTCCTAGGGACGTCAGACTTTATTTCCCGGGCGGTGGAACCGTTGAAAGTTCTCTCGGGTGGCTGGCGTGGAATTGCAAACGGTGAGTGTGTTCATTTCCTAGGGCTGCCATGAGAAACTACCACAAATTGGGCGCTTAAAAAAAACAGAAAGTTATTGTCTCATAGTTCTGGGGGCTGGAAGTGCAATACCAAGTTGTCAACGTGACACACTCCCTCTGAACCTGTAGGGGAAGCCCTCTTATCTTCCTGGCTTCTGGTGGTTTGCCAGCAGCCTTCAGCGTTCCTTGACTCACAGATGCATCCCTCCAGTCCTCCATCTTCCCATAGCGTTTCTCCCTGTCTTCACATTGCCTTCCCTCCTCTTATAAGGACACTAATTATATTGGATTAGCAGCCCACCCTAGTCTAGTATGACCTCATCTTAAATAATTCCATAGGCAATGACCCTATTTCCAAACAAGGTCACATTCTGAAATACTGGGGATTATGACTTATGATTTCAAAATTGCTTTTGGTGGGGGGTGGGGACGGGCACAATTCAACCCATAAAAATGAGGAAGAGAGTATGTAGTGTAAGCCCTGACCAGTTAATTTTTTTTTCTTCTCTGTAATGCAGGTACCTGATTTAAGCTTTGATTTCCCAGGCATTCGCTTCAAAGACACATCCACTTCCAAGACGGTTATCTCAAATAAGCCCACGGCCAGCCACGTGACTAAAGAGCCAGGCTGCCTCCCCCATGACTCTTCTTTGCTTGTCACTAAGACTTCGGTGGATTTCAATGACTGGTCATTTGACACAGTCTTTTGATTTTAGAGAGAGAGAGAGAGGAAGGGAGAGAGAGACAGAGAGAGCAAGAGGAAAAAAAATCGATGTGTTATTCCACTCATTTATGCATTCATTGGTTGACTCTTGTATGTGCCCTGACTGGGGATTGAACCCACAACCTTGGTGTATCAGAACAACTCTCGAACCAACTGAGCTACCCAGCCAGCCAGAGCAATAACTGACCATCTGTTTCTTTCTCTTTAAATTCCACTCTTATGTTTTAAATTCACTAATGACAAGTGAGCCTGTGAGCCCCAGGCCCATCCACACGCGCACGGCCAACCGCGCTGTATGGCCCAGGTGGGCCAGGTAATTTCCAGGTCCTATTAGTAATAAACACTTATTTTTCCAACATTTCCTGATGGTTACTGCTGAAAGGCATCTTGCGATCAGAATAAGAACCTCGAGGACTGATCCAACCACACCATTGTTCATTGATAGGCTGAGACTGACATAAAACAGCATCCTCAAGAAAAGGTGATTTAATGGAGTCTGAACGAGGACAATGGCAGCAGGGACAGGCGAAAAAGGATGCTGAGAGAAACTGAAGAAGTAGAGTCAGCGGGAGGTGGTGGCTGAATGGGAAGGGTAACAGAATACGCCACTTTGACATACTGGTTATTTTGAACCTTAGGCACTTGAAAAACAGCAAAGGCAGGCAGAGGCTTTCTCTGAACTCCCCTTATCTGCCTGAAGACAGATCTCCAAGAGGAATTAAGTTGTCATAAATCTCCTCCCAGGAGTTTCATCACCCAGGGAAGATTGACTCATCACAGGAGAGGAGAAGAGGAGTCAACACCCTGTCCAGATAAACTTTGTCACAAATAACTTCCATCCATTCTCCTAAGGGCCCATTTATCTTTCCTAAAGGTCATTTACTCTCCCCTACGAGGCCTAGACCCCTTCTCCCTTTCCCCTGTTAATATGATATTTAACTCTGAGATCAAAGCCCCTTCAGGGAGTTACTATTTTTTCCTGGCTATCTTTCATGTGTACATGAGGTACAGGTGCTAAGAAACTTCTATTTGTTTTTTCCTTGTTTAATCTGTCTTTTACGACAGGGGTCTCAGCCAAAAACTCAAAAAGGTAGAGAAACATTATTTTTCCTCCCCTACAAAGGCAATGGAGGCTGAGGGAAAAAAAGATACTCCCAGGTTTCTAGCTTAGGGCATTGGGAGATGATGATGCCTCTGTGGACAATGGGGACTTGGGAGGGAGGGTGTCCAGTGAAGAGCTGGGAATACAAGCCTAGGTGGTCTGCAGAAGAGAGGTTGCAGGTCAATATTTCTCACCTGGGCCAATGCAATAGCTTTTAAGTTGGCCACCTGCTTCAGCGTTTGTTGCTTTGCAACCCACTTGTCACACAGGAGCAGGAGCAGACTTTTTAAAAATATATTTTATTGATTATGCTATTGCAGATGTCCTGATTTTGCTCCCTTTACCCCCCTCCACCCAGCACCCCCCACCCCCTCAGGCAATCCTTCCACCCTTGCTCATGACCACAGGTCATGTGTGTAAGATCTTTGGCTACTCCTTTTCCTATACTGTACTTTACATTCCCATGGCTATTCTGTAACTTTCTATTTGTACTTCTTAATCCCCTCACCTCTCAGCCATTCTCCCACACCTCCCTCCCATCTCTTTATCTTTAACCTGAGGCATTTTAATTATGATGGGTCTTAGAGTGAGCCTCTTTGAATCCATCTTGTTTGGGGCTCTCTGTGCTTCCTGGACTTGCATGTCTATGTCCTTCACCAAATTAGGGAAGATTTCTTTCATTATTTTTTCAAATAGATTTCCAATTTCTTGCTTTTTCTCTTCTCCTCTGGCACCCCTATGAAGCAAATGTTGGATTGCTCAAAGTTGTCCCACAGGCTGCTTATACTGTCCTCATTTTTTTGGATTCTCTTTTCTTCTTGTTGTTCTGATTAGTTGTTTTTTGCATCCTTATGTTCCAAATCATTGATTTGATTCTCGGCTTCATCCACTCTACTGTTGTGTCCCTATAAATCATTCTTTATTTCAATTAGTGTATCCTTCGTTTCTGACTGGATCTTCTTTATGCTGTTAAGGCCTCACTAAGTTCCTTGAGCATCCTTATAACCAGTGTTTTTAACTCTGCATCTGATAGATTGCTTGTCTCCATTTTTCCTTTACCCAGCAAAGCTGCCATTTTTTAAAGATTTTATTTATTTATTTTTAGACAGAGGAGAAGGAAGAAAGAGAGGGAGAGAAACATCAGTGTGTGGTTGCCTCTAGCACACCCCCAACTGGGGACCTGAGCAGCAACCCTGGCATGTGCCCTGACTAGGAATCGAACTGGCAACCCTTTGGTTCACAGGCCAGTGCTCAATCCACTGAGCCACACCAGCCAGAGCTGCTTATCTCCATTTTGTTTAGTTCTTTTTCTAGAATTTTGATCAGTTCTTTCATTTGGGCCATGTTTCTTTGTCTCCTCATTTTGGCAGCCTCTCTGTGTTTGTTTCTATATATTAGGTAGAGCTGCTTTAACTCTGTGTCCTGTAGGGTCCAGTGGCACAGCCTCCCCTATGACCCAAGCTGGGCACTTGAGGTGCACCCTAAGTAAGGGCTGAGTACACCCT
The DNA here is from genome assembly GCF_022682495.2 of Desmodus rotundus. Classification (NCBI taxonomy): domain Eukaryota; kingdom Metazoa; phylum Chordata; class Mammalia; order Chiroptera; family Phyllostomidae; genus Desmodus; species Desmodus rotundus. The sequence goes on from NC_071389.1 coordinate 25,603,157, forward strand.
CCTCTTGTAGTTGAGCCTTGGTTGCTGTTGGCAGGTCAATGGAAGAGATTTACCCAGGCCAGTCAGCTGCAAGGATGGGCTGTAACCACTTACCTCCAACCTCCACCCTCTGTGGAGGATCAGCTATGCAGGGACAGGATGGTGGTGCTCCAACATGGTCTGTAGCTGTCCATTGGGTGCTTTGGCTCTGGCATTTCCAGGGTAATGCAGGCCAATATCAGCCCTCACCTGTGTTTTGCCCAGGACCAACCTGCCTGAGTTATAAAGCAATCTGAGATGGCTGCTACTTGTGCTGGGCTTGGAGATTTCCAGGTGAAGCCAAGCTGTGATTCTTGGCTGCTAATTTTGGGTCTGGGGCTCACTGAGGCCAGTTGCTGTTTGTTTAAGAGGATTTAGGATGTAGTGCAGCATGAGCCAAGACCAGCTATTCATATGGAAAAGCAGCTTGGGTGGGCCTGTAAATTGGGTGGGCACGGAATCTCTAGGGATCTCCAAGGTGGACCAAACAGTGTTAGGTTGATGGAACCTTAGATACAGCATCAGTCTGCTGGCTCTGTGAGGGGAGGCCCGGAAAAAGGACAATGGCCTCTGCTCACCTTGATGCCAGAAACCTCAGCCTCCCACTGCACGCCACAGTTGCCCCTCAGGCCTCCACCCTGGCACTGGAGGGAGTGAGTCTGAATATGAATCTGTGTGTGGGTTCTTTAAGAGGAACTACTTGGGGCTCCAGAAGTTTCTTCCACCGACTCAATCTCTGCTGGTTTTTGCAGCCAGAAGTTGTGGGGACATATCTTCCTGGCACTGGCACTGGGCTGGGGGGCCTGGTGTGGGGCTGGGACTCTTTGCTCCCAAGACCAGCCCGTTCCGCGTCTGCACGCCTGCTACCAGTGTGGATGGACATGGTTTCTTTAATTCCATAGTTGTCAGACTTCCATTTAATTCGATTTCTGTCGGTTCTGCGTGATGGTTGCTCTATATTTTAGCTGTAATTTTGTTTGGTTGTGCAAAGAGGCAAGCCATGTCTGCCTGTGCCACCACCTTGACCGGAATTCAGAGTAGACTTTTAAAGGTCCTTTACCACTCAGCTGGTTAGAGCATCGTCCCAACACCCCATGGTTACAGGTTTGATCTCTGATCAGACCACATACAAGAAGCAACCAATGAATGCACAAATAAATGGAACAACAAACCTATGTCTTTCTGTCTCTGTCTTTCTCAAGTCAATAAATTTAAAAAATATAAAAGTCCTTCCCCTTGTGTAAAACCCTTCAAGGTATCTCATTGGTCTTAAAATGATGTCCAGGCTATTTACTGACTTACAGGGCCCTGCACTAACTGGTGCCTTTCTCTGCAGTCTCAGTCCACTCTATGCCTTGTTTATGTTGCTCCAGCCACACTGCCCTTCTCTCTTCCTTGAACCCTTCCCATTTCAGGGCCTGTGTGCTTGCTCTCCCCTCTGCTTGGAAGGCTCTTCCTCGGCTGCTGCCTGCCTGACTCATTCACATTGTTTACGTGCCCCCTCAAATACCACCTTCTCCCAAAGGCCTTTCATGACTATCCTGTTGAAGGCAGCATCACCCCCCCTTTGCCACTTTCCTTCACAGCTCAGATCATTGTCTGTCCACTTGAGTTTGTCCAATTTACAAGCCTATTAACTGCACTGAGTCAAGGGACAATGTCTGTCTTGTTGCCATGGTATCCCCACTACCCAGCACAATGTGTGGCATAGAGTAGGTGTTCCATAAGCTTTGGCTGAATGAACAAATGACCACCTAGGTTCGTGAGTCATCAGCATCAGTGTGATGGAAGAAATCAGTGCAGGGGAGGAGGGAGCACATTGGAGCCCCGGGGAATGACCACGCTGAAGGAGCCTGAGGAGCCTCTGGATGGAGAGCTGGGAGCAGTGACAGTGGCATTAGCTGGAGGGGCTTTCACACCAGAAATGCATCCAGGGCCTTTAAAGATGGTGGTGACTAGGGGTGTTCCGATAGAAGAGATGGAGTGAAGATGAGCCGGTAGGAGAGATGCAGTGAAGATACCAAATGGAGTGAAGAATTGTGAGACAGTGGAGGAGTGAGGAGGGGTTGAGATCTGGGGCTCTACAGGAGGGATTAAGCTGTGATGGAGGAATGGGATCTCCTCCATTGCCCCTCCCTCAGAGGAGAGAGAGGAGTCCCTAGTCAGCATCTCCACACTCTTCTGAAAGCCCCCCAACCCTGCCTCCCCCAACTTCTCCCTACCCCCTCCCGGCTCACCACACAAACTCCAGCTGCACTGGCCCTTGCACCCTTCAGGACCTTTGCATTAGCTGGAGCCTTTCCTGGGACTCGCCTTCCCTGGCTGGTGCCTTTCTCATTCTCCAGGTCTCAGTTCAAGTACCTCCTCCACCCCTGACAGGCCACCTTCCCTAGTAGGTGCCTCTGTGATTCTCCGTCACGGCACTCTGCTTATTACCCTTGCAGAATGCGTGAACATCTAGAGTGCACTCATATATTTGGGATGGTAACTCTATGAGGGTAGGTCTTTCTTATGTTTCAGTTCCTAACACAGAGCAGGTGCTCACCAACCTTTCCCCCTCACCCAGTTGCCTGAACCAGAATGTGGGCATCATCAGTTTCTCTTCTCACTCAGCTCCCCCAGCCGCATCCAACCAATGACCAAGTCAAAAATCCCGATTCCCCCTCTCCACACCTACCCCAACTCTCCCACTCCAACTGGTCTCTCAGCCTGGGTTTCCTCCCCACTCCCATTCTGGGCACAGCAGCTGGAGTTATCTTTCCTTAGTGCAAATTTGGTCCTGCCACATCCCTATTAAATCCTTCAGCCACTCTTCTGTGCCTTCACACTAAACATGAAATGTATTAGCAAAGGCTTCTCAAACGCCTTGCCTGGTTTCCCTCCTCCCTGTCCATAGCCCTGCCACCCCACCTTCCCCAGCCTGTTTCGAATCTTCAGCTCCAAAGTCTGCTCTAGAGAGACATCCTTCTCTTCCTCGTGTGGACATGTGGACGTGCTGGAAATGGCCCCTCCCCCACCACAGAGAGGTACCAGGTTGTGTCAGTCTTGTTCACTCACCATTGTATTCCTGGAATTTAGCACGCAGGGTGACATTTGGAAATCCTCCCTCCCCAAGTCCTTCATCAAATAGCTAGTGAACTGGAGGCGTGGAGGGCAGTTTTGTTGTTTTGCAGGCAAAAGGAGGGGTAATGGTTTAGCAGCGGGGATGGGGATGGACCACCTCCAGTGGGGGAAGGGAGAATGAGCAAACAGGCTTCAGGGAAGTAATGTCAGAGGGAGCCCAGTCTTTCTGAAGGTCGAAGGTTTGAGAGCGAGCAGGCTGCGGAGAATGGGTCACGAGGATTAACAAAACCCTGCGGTCTAGTGGTAAGGGGTTTGGGGTTCAGGCCACATAGGTTTACGATGCAACACAGGGGTGACAGAAACCATATAACCCACTTTGTTCCTGAACACGCGCAGAGTGGTCAGCCTTGGGAGCCTTGTTGGAATGGAGACCATAGCACCTGACTGGACATGACGCAGAAGTCCTGCCTGGGATTAGGCGGACCTCTCTCCTGGGTGCACAAGATGGCAAGGCCTGGAATCCAGAAAGTCCTGGGGCTCACACTGAGATGGGAAGATAACAGAAGAATTCGCTTGTCTGGAAAGGCTTTGAATCAGCACAGGGCGGGGCTTGGGTGAGCACTGGTGGGGAGGCCAGCTGCCCTTCCCCACGGACTCACACCGGCACCGTCCGGGATGCCTGCAGGAGCCTGCTCATCTCCCTCTGGCATTTCTGCTATCCACTCTGCCTGTCGCAGCCGGGATTGCTCTTCAAAAATGTAAATACGACCGCGTCCCTGGCCTCACCCAGACAAAACCCTGTCACAGGTTTCTCCATGGCTGTTAAGATCAGAGCTGGCCATGGTCTTTTCCAAACTGAGGTGGTCAGGGGGCTGATTTTAGGTGGGACAGGGAGGAACATTATTACATTTCAGCTGTGTATTAGGAAAAGTATGAGTGGTATGTCAATCCTTTGAGTTCGTGAACATTCTTGCTGAGGGAGCCAATTTAAAGGAAAAATGTAAGGGAATTCGAGTACAAGTGGAGTCCTGTGAAGGGGGTACTCAAATGCTTGAGGCCCTTTTTCAGCCTCACCTGAGCCTCTCCGTCCCTCCCTCTCTGGCTCCAGCTATACTGGCCTGCAAATCCTTGAAGATGCCCCTGCTCATCTGCCAGGAATGTTCTGAAATGTTCTCTCCTTACTCCTCTACCACTTTCCCCATCGTTTGCTCAGATAATGCCCCCTCACCCTTCAGAGCTCCACTCCAGCCTCACTCTCTCCTGGGGGTGGGGATGGGATATCTGGTACTCGCCCCTCCTGTACTTTGGGATGAGCCATTTTGTATCTGGGATTAAATCCACGGCCCCCACTAGAATGTAAACTTCTTGAAGCTGTTCTGTGTCTTGCTCAACATTGTATGCCTGGCAGCTAGCACAGTGCCAGGCGCGTAGTAAGCGTTAGGGCTGACAAAGAGCAGAAAGTGCAGAAAGCAAAGGTTTTATGTTTACCTTCCCAAGGGAGGGAAAGAGCTGGGTGTGGAAATGTACCAGCACCCACCGGCACCAAGGGGTGGGGGCTTTGACTTTTTATCTGGTAAAGGGGCCGTTGCAGAACAGGATGTTTCAGCTGGGCTGCAACTTGTTTCGATGTTACCTTTGGGTGCAGGATCCAGTGGTCCTTGTGGTCTGGTATGTCCTGTTCTATAAGTTCCCGGAGCTGCTGAGCCTTCAGGGTGCTTCCAGTAATTTTCTAGCCCTGAGGATAAAGGCTCATAAAACAATCAAGGTCAGCCATGCTCAGGGGTCTAGCCAGCTCTGGGAAAGAGGGCCTGAGAAAGTGGCTTTTGTCCTATTAGTAAGCACTCATTCAAATGAATGAATGAATGACTGAATGAGTGCACGCCTGCATGAGCAAATGAATGAATTCAGTGACTTGCCCTAGAGGCTCCTGCACGTTGATACCACCCAGCTTGCAGATGCCCCTGCGGAATTAGGAATTGCCTTTGTGCCAGCCTTTGGAAAAGAGGCCCACATTTTCATGTTGCATCAGGCCTCACAAATTATAAAGCTGGTCCTGAGCAGGGGGCTGAGGGAGTTGTGAAGTGAGGACAATGGGGGTGGGGTGGGAGAGTAGATGACCCCTTCCAGAGGCATGGCTGAGGAGGAAGGAGAGATGGGGTCTCAGCTTCTCCCTTTTCCTCTGATACCGATTCTGCCTCCAGGGGTCATGGAGGTCAGATCTGGGCCCCCTTCCTGGAGGTGCTCAGGAGGGACATGCAGGCTGAGTCAGGGGCTTCTGTCCTGGGTTTCAAGGGCCTCCAGCCACTCGTGCTGGCCCGAAGTGTGGCCTCTTCTTCCTGGCCTCTCCCCACACCTCGGCGTTTGCTCTTCCCAGACACCCTGGCCTCTTAATGCCAGACCTTTGCTACAGGAAGGTTTCGGTCCAGAATATATGTTTTAATTTAAAATTTAAATATACATATATATTTAAAATATGTTATTTATTTATTTTTAGAGAGGGGAATGGAGGGAGAAAAAGAGGGAGAGAAACATTGATCAGTTGCCTCTCACACACCCCGTACTGGGGTGCAACTTACACGTGTGCCCTGACTGGGAATGAAATCGCACCGCACCAGCCAGGGCTAAAAAAATATTTTAGAAAGCCCACAGAACAATAACAAACACCCACATGCTCATTACCCAGCATAATCAGTGTTAACATCTTTGCTCCACACATATTTTTTATGTAAAATAAACAGAACATCACAGATAAGGCTGAAGGTTATTTTGTTTCTCTCCTCAGTCCAATTCCTTTCCTCCCTTTCATTCCCAGGCACAGTTGTTATATTAATCTGATGTGTATTCTTTTCATCCATTTCTATGCACAAAACAGAACGTGTGTTCTAGTAGCATTATTTGTAACGGCCAAACTGTGGAAACAACCCAAATGTCCATAACTGATCAATGAAAAACCAAGTGAGGTATATCCGTATAATGGAATACTAATAAGCAATAAAGAGAAATGCAGGGCTACTCCATGCTAACATGGACCAGCCTTGAAAACACTGTAAGTGAAAGAAGCCAGGCACAAAAAGGCCACACACTGTATGGTTCCATACACGCAGACTTGGCACATCCCTAAAACCAGGAAAGAGATTAGGGGTTGTCAGAGGGTGGGTAGGGAGGAAGGAGGAATGACCAGTGACTTCTTAGTAAACAAGGGCTTCTTTGGGGGTAATAAAAATGTTCTAAATTAATTGGTGGTGATGGTTGTATAACTCTGTAAATATAATAAAAACCACTGAGGGTGTACTTTAAAATGGTTAAACTGGTGGATTTTATTATGTGAATTTTATCTCAATAATTGTAATAAAAAAACAATGTGATTTTAAAATATTTTCCTACCTTTCTACATGCTGGCGATGTATTTCTGGGCTTTATTTACTCACTCTGTGTTTATTGATGCGTGTAGATCTGGTTCATTTATGGTAGCTGCTCAGGTGTCTTTCATCGGAGGGACGTGCCGTAGTTAGTTTTCCTATTGCAGGCCTCACGGGTGACGCAGCTTTTCTCTGCGAGCTGGGCTGCCTCCGACAGCCTCCACCTCCTGGGGCACATCTGGGGAGAATTGTTCTCGGGTGATTGCTGGGTGGTAGGGAAGACAACTTTTCAAAACACTGTCCAATTGCTCTCTGAATGGCGGTATCAGTTACACTCCGAGAGTCCTTACCACCAACCCTTGTCATTAACACACTTCGATTTTGCACAGTTTTAATTTACATTGGTATTTCCTTTCTTCCTAGTTACTGCCTTTTTGTTTCTCCTCCCTCCCTTCCTGCCGTCTCCTTTTTGCTATTTTCTTGGCTGTTCTTGGACCTTCACACTCCCATATGGATTTGGAATCAGTTAGTCTAGTTCCTTTTTAGATTTTTCAGTGGAATAGTTCTGAAATCATAGATTTATTTGCAGGGTACCTGGCATCATTACATATTGAGTATTCCCACCCATGAACGAACGGTACATTTACTTTTGTTTAGGTCTCCCATTACTTTTTAAAATAGACTTTACATTTTAGAGAAGTTTTAGGTTCCCTGCAAAACTGAGTGGAGAGTTCCGAGTTCCCCTGCGCCCACTGACCCTGCAGGCACAGCTTCCTCCACTATCAGCAGCCTGCACACTCCCCACCAGAACCGATCCTGTGCTATACTCGACGGACCTCCACCGGCACGTCGTCATCCCCCGAATTCATAGTTCACATTAGGGTTCACTCCCAGTGTTGTATGTTGAGTAGGCCCACCTCTACCATGGCATCTAGAACGGTTTCCCTGCTGTAAAACCCTCTGTGCTCTGCCTGTCCCTGTCCCCTGCTCCCTGAAACCCTGGCAACCGCTGATCTTTCTCCTGTCTTCATAGTTTCACTTTTTCCAGAATGTCACATAGTTGGAATCATACAGTAGGTAGCCTTTTCAGATTGATTTCTCACTTGGTAATGCGCATTGAAGTTTCCTCCCTGTCCTTTTAGGGCGTGCTAGCTCATTGCTGTTTAGAGCTGAATAACGTTCCACTGTCCGGAGGTATCACGGTTTTCCATTCACCCACCGAAGGACCGCTCGGTTGTTTCCAAGTTTTGGCAACAGGGAATAAATCTGCCATAAACATCTGTGTGCAGGTTTTCAAAGGGACACAAATTCTCATCTCATCTGGGTAAATACCAAGGAGCATGAATGCTGAATCATATGGTAAGACATGTTTAGTTTTATGTGCCTTTGTATTAAAAACTTTTATAGTTTTCTGAGAAAACATCCAGCAATTTTTTGTTAAATATATTTCTAGGTGCTTTATCATTTTTCTGTTGCTATTGGAAATAGTATCATTTTATTGTATTTTCCTGTTTCTTGTTGCTAATCCAATAAGAATTCAGTAAGAATGGTCTTGATTTGTGTAGGATTTTCTAGCATTCAGCAATCGTGCCAAATATTCTTATTAGTTTTAATACCCTGCAGGTAGAGTCCTTTATATTCCAAGTAGACAATAAATCATATGCATTAAGGATGGTGTTAACTCTTCTTTTCTATTTCTTAAATAGTTTTTTTTCTATTATTTTATTACATTAGCTGGAAACGCCAGTAAAATTGTGAACAGAGAGCATTCTTATGTTTTGTTTTTACAGGAATGCTAGTTTCGCCCGCAAGTATGATGTCTAGGTATTTGGTAAATAGCCTTATCAGGTTGATGTATTACCAGACTAATCTTTATTTGCCATGATTAAGAAAAAGAATGAGTCTTTAATTTCATCAGATGATTCTTATGCATTTATTAAAGTGATCCTATGCTTTTTTTGAATTTATTTTTTTTAATTAATTTATTTATTTCTATTCAGTTACAAGTGTCTGCATTTTCTCCCCTTCCCTCCACCCCCTATGTTTTTTTAATCTTTGAATGTATTAAGGTTCAGAATATAGGAATTGTTTTCCTGGTATTAAACTATCCTTGCCTTTTTGGCTAAACTCTACTATATTTTTCTATAATAGGCACTTTGTATTCTGTTTTATTATTTTGGAGTTTTGCATCTATAGTCATAACTAAGCTTGCTCTATAATGTTCTCTTCTATAATTGCACTGGCCCGGGCTTGATGTCAAGGTTCTACTAGCTATTAAAAATTAACTATTAGAAAATAAGTGAAGTAGCTTTCTTTCTCTCTTGTTTTAATTCCCTAAAACAGTCTGTATAAAACAGGTTGTATTAGTCAGGGTTCTCCAGAGAAACAGAACCAATAGGATGTGAGGTGTGTGTGGAGAGAGAGGCAGGAGAGAGCGGAGAAGAGAAGACGGGAGAGAAGAGACTTTTTATAAGCAGTTGGCTCACAAAATTTTGGAGGCCGAGAAGTCCCAAGACTTGCAGTTGGCAAGCTGAAGACTCAGGAGAGCTGATGATGTTCCACTCCGAGTCTGAGGCCTCTGAACCAGAAGGACTGATGGTGTAAGTTCCAGTCCAAAAGTCAGAGGTCTTGAGACCCGGAAAGATCAGATGTCTCAGCTTGAGTGAGGAGGCCGGAAAAGACCATGTTTCAGCCCAAACAGCGGCAGGCCCAGTTCCCTCTTAGCCTTTTGGCTCTATTCAGGACTTCAGCTGATTGGATGAGGCCTATCCACATTACAGAAAGCAATCTGCTTATTTAACCAACCAATTCAAATGTTAATGTCGTCCAAAAACACTCTCACAGACATACCCAGAATAATGTCTGAGCAAATAGCTGGGCACCCCATGGCCTGGTCAAGTTGACAATACATTAGCCATCACATAGTGAGAGCATGTTCTCTGAAGGTCTGGAAAACTCAACTATGTAATCTATGGAGCCTGTTAACACTTTCATGTGTAATTGTTTGGTGGGGGTTCGGCTAACTTATTTTTCACGAGGACCATTTCTGTGGAGCCATTCTGTCCTGCAGGGACCCATGTGGGTTAGTCATTCCTGTTTTCCTTTGAGGAAGACTGATCTTCACTTGGTTGGTGAGACTAGTAAAATCCAGGAGATTAAAGGAACCAAGAACCATACACACCCCATTCAGGGGTGTGGATTTAGCATAGCAGTAACGAAGTGGTTGTTCTAACCGACCACGAGAGGGCAGTAATGGATCAAGAATGGATACAATATAATGGGGTTAGCCCAGCCAGCATTTGGCAGATAAAAGGTAGGTTTTTTCCTGTTTTTCCCATAGGGACTCTGAGATTTAGAGAAGCTGAGAAACTTGTGCAAATCATGTATTTCAATACATAGGAAATCTGGAATTTATACCTAGATCTGTCTGACTCCAAAATTCATTGCTTCTGGTATGAGTACAACATACAATTCTTCCATTCACTTTTTTTCATTCACTTACCTAGAGCAACACAGCAGAGTGGCTAAGAATTCAGTCTCTGGAGCCAGACCATGTGGATTAAAACTCGGGGCCCATCACATACTAGCTAGCAGCGTGAGAGATCCACGCCTCCGTTTCCTCATCGGTCTACACAGATGTTAGGGTTTACCACATAAAACTACTGAAGGAATGAAATGAAGTGATACATAAAATGTGTTTGGAGTAGCATCGATAGAATCATAACTAAGTTTATTCTATAATGTTCACACCTAGAATTGCACTTATTAAGTACTTAATAAACTTGAGCTATTGTTAACTCAACCAATATTTGTAAGTGACCTGCATGGTCTAATACCACTGTTTCAGGTACAGGGGATGGATGGACCACACACACACACACACACACACCCCACGGACATCCCTGCTTCCTGCAGCTTACATTCTAAGGAGGGAGATCAACAATACACAAAATTACAATAGTTTTGTATTTTGTTCAGTAAGAATAATGAAGATGACCAAAAATGGAGCGTGAAAGCAGGGGGAGGATTGCTGGGCTGGGAGTGCAGAGATTCCCTGGGGGGGATTAATTGCTGCTTCGCTTCTCAGACAGTGTCCACCCTTTTCATCCTCGCAGGTTGGGGTCCGAGTGGAAATTGATCTGGATCAGGAAAGTAATCCTGGCCCTTATTCATACCTCCTTATGGAGCCCCACCGCACGCAGTTTACACCATCATCTCGGGGGCCTGGGCACTAATATTTTTTAAAAGCATTTAGGTATTTCCAATGAAGAGGTGGACTTGAGTCTGAATACTCCCTCTCCCAGGCAGCCGTCCGCCCCAGCCTGAGCAGGGGTTTCTTACACATTTGACAGGATTTGGCATTCACCTGGCAAACCTGCTGGAGCTCCCATTGCCTGCAGGTTGGAGCCCAAACTCTGCATGGCACCGAGGCCTTTCACAACTTGGGTCCAGCCTCTTTCCACTAATGACACGAATGACTACCATTGGCTGAATGTTTCATGTGACCCAGGCATAGTTCTGAGGCTTTGTATGTGTCAGCCTGTTCACTTTTCACCTAACCTTAGGAGATGGTGCCTCGGCTCAGTTTCCTCATCTACAAAATGGGGACATTCCAAGAAAAGCATTTAGCACAATGTCAGGTACATAGTTACCTCTCAGTTAACAGTAGCCATTCCTGGATCATCTCTGTTTTATAGGTGAAAAGGCTGAGGTTTGGGGGCTAAGTAACTTGCCCAGGGCCATAGCCCTGATAAGTGAAGGAGCTGGAGCCTGAACCCAGGAAGTCCAGCTTCAACGGCCAACTTCAGACTAGCCTGACCTTTCACTCTGTCGCCGCAGGCCTGTGTTCAACTTAGAGCCAGCTTCCAGAGCTCACCTTAAGAGGTCTCTGGGTCTTTGCACACAGGTGCCCTGGTTCCCTCTGCTGGTAGAATGCCTCACTTTGTCCTCCTCCAGGAAGCCTTCCTCCCTGCGCTCCCCTCCCCCACAACCACCCTAGGCAGAGGCAGATACCACCCTCTGTGTCCCCTTCAGTCTTTTCAATAGACCTCTCTCCACTCTCAGCTCACCAAACTGTCAGATACAGGGTAGGTGCCCTCAGGGTGACCATGTCTCTGTCACCTCTGGCTCAGCCATGCCTGACTTGGCACAGAGCAGACCTCTGCGAGTGCTTGTTGCATTTGTTGCGAGCCAAATCCATCAGAGAGCCAGGCCAAGGGCGGTGGACAGCAATACCTGCTGGCGGCGACGCCTGCCTGTTCGCAGCTGTCATGTGCACTCCAGGGCCAGGACACTCACACTTTTCTTTGGCCAGAGCCCCCTCAGCATTGGCCAGAACTTCCAGTCCCTTGGCCCGGCTCTCACTTCGCTGTCCAGCCTCCTGCAGTTGACCTCAGTCAACTTTGATTGTGAAGGGCCTCAGTGCCTTCTGAAGGGGCGGTTCCCCTCTACCGGGGCCTGTGCCGTCCAGCAGTTTGAGTCCAGAAGATTCCTCACTTCCCCAGGTCATGTATTCAACAAATGTTCACTGACCACCAACGCTGAGCCAGGGACAATGATTGGCAGTGGTTACAGGGTAGGGAGTGAACGAGGCATAGTCTCAGCCTCTTGGAGCTTACGCGCCATTGGGGAGACAGTCAACCAACAAGTACACACATTAGTGGATGTGCAACGGCAAATTCCTTCCAAAGGGAAAGAAGAAAGGTAGGGGTCTTTGAGACAGGTTAACTATTCTAGCACAGTAGTCAGGGAAGGCCTCTCTGAGGAGGTGACTTTTAAGCCAAGGCCTGTGGATAGGCAGTCAAGCAAAGGATAGGGGAAGAGCATTCTGGGAGAGGGAACAGCATATGCGAAGTCCAGGAGGTGGGAACGTGGTTGAGATGCTGAGGAATCAGAGGTGGGCCAGGGCAGAAAAGCACAGGCAACAAGACTGGGATTGGCAAGGAATGAGGCTGGAAGTGAGGTTGACACCAGAAGAGGAAAAGCTTAGATTTTATCTTTGGAATAATAGCATAATAGAGTGGGTGGTTTTTAAAAAAGATTTTATTTCTTTATTTTTAGAGAGGGGAAGGGTGGGAGAAAGAGAAGGAGAGAAACATCAATGTGTGCTTGCCTCTGTTCGCCCCCTACTGGATACCTGGCCCGCAACCCAGGCATGTGCCTGGACTGGGAATTGAACTGGCGACCCTTTGGTTTGTAGGCCCACGTTCAATCCACTGAGCTACACCAGCTGGGAGAGTAAGGGTTTTAAACCAGAGTTGAAATGATATAGCTTGCATGTTTAAAACTCTCTCTGGTCACTGCCAAAAACCAATTGACAAAGCAAGAGGGGGTGGGGTGACCTGGGCAGGGCAGTGACCTGGGGGGTAGGTGATGTGGTCAGTCCAGTGGGGTGGCTGTGGGTTCAGAGAGGAGTGGACAGACTCCAGAGATATTCAAGAAGTAGAAACACTCAGAAGTTCCCAGAATTCCAGAAAAATAATTTTAAAAAAAAAACCCTTTATTGGATGTCTGTACCAACCCTAGCAATGGGGTGGGAGTCAGGGGCACCAGAAAGGCTTGGGAATAGAAACAAAAGATACAAATCTTCAACCACAGAAACAGTTACATCCACACCTTTCCCCCCACCATCTCTTAGGGAGAATGAACCCCAGATCAATGCAGGCACTCAAGTTATGGGCCATTTCCACCTCATTCAATGGTGCCAACAGATTCTTTTGGAGTTGGGTGCCAGAAACATGGACAAGGGACTCCCGCAGTCCCACTTTGAGTGAAGGCTCAGGCTAGGAAGTCTCCAAGCCACAGGACTGACCTGCTGTGCTGGGAGCAGTGAGTCATCCATCCATCACCTGGGATGGCCAGGGAGAAGGAAGAGTTGGGCAGGGGGGGATGGGGAGGGGAGAAAAAGGAGAGGGGGAGGAGGGGGAAGAGGAAGGCATTCTCCTGCCTTTTGTGAGAAAGGTGGAGTTGGTCTTACCCTTCTGCCACCTCCCCCTGACCCAATTACTGGGAGCCTGCTGAGCCGTGCCCTCCCTCTCAGTCTCCCTCAGGAGCACTCCAGGCCAGGGACCCTCTCCTTGAAATGACACCTCTCCCCTCCAGGCTCTCGGGTGGGTGCAGAAGGACAGCCACCGGAAGAAATCAACACAGAGGAGTGAGAGAATTATTTGAGTTCCTTACGACTCCTTGAGGAATTTGCCTTTGCAAAAGAGCTTTCTGGGTCATTTAAATGACCTCTGTCCTCTGACCCACTTCTCTGAATGGGCCCCTTTTTCCTAGGGCTTTTGCAAACTACTTGTGAGCCCAGGGAGTCTCCACAACCATAGCCCCTGGGGAGGGTAGTTCTATCAAAGGGTGGCGGTTGGAGAATCTTTCCAGCAGTGACATTTGGAGTATTTAATAACCAGTGTAAAATAAGCATCAACAAACAACTTGCCAGCTGGTGGATCCAATGACCTGGGGTCTGCCAGGTATTAACCAGCACGAGGGTCCTGGGGGCAAAGGCATGCGGTGGGGGACACTCAGAGCCACCCAGCACAGATGTGTCACTACATTTTAACAACAGGTCTGGCAACACTGGTCCGCAAATGTCAGTCTTGGATACGCCCCCATCTTGTCCAGACTCCGCTCTTCCGCTGGGAACAGTCACTGGGTCATTTGTCCCCTCTGTTAGAGGGAAAGCGGCTGGGGTCGGAGCTGGGTAACGACCTGGCTTCTGAGCAGCACCAGCTGCGTGGAATCCTGGGTGAATAGGATCTCAGGCCCTCGAGCCACTGGGTGGCCCTGCAGGGCCCGGCCGCCTCTGACTGTCCTTCCTCTCGCCCCTCCTCAGTTATTTTTGTCCGGCCCGACAGGCCTTGGCTGTCAGAGCAGTCTGGGCTCTGTGAGCTGGATGCAGACCAGGCCGCACTAACGTCTGGCTCTGAATCCCAAGAGGATTCCTCTCTGGGCACCATCACGTGGGAACACGGCTGTGCACGCAGGGCACCCGACAGGGACCACACGCCTGGAGGAAGGTGCGAGAGGAGAGCGCTGGGTTCCCTTTGCTGAGTCCTGGCTCTTGTCTGAGAGCACTGTCCCAGGCCTGGTGGTGCGGATACCCTGTCATGGGGCCTTACTGCTGCCAGGAAGCCTCCCAGCTGTGTGCAGGGGCCTGTTGGTCAGCTGGAGGCTGGGTGTCTGCAGCTGGGAGGATGTGCCTTGGCCTTGGTGAGCCGCAGGTCTGTCCTGTGATTTGCTGCAATGGGGTGGGCCAAAGACAGGTGGGCAGGGGCAGGCAGGGTTCCCAGGAAACCTCTCGGTGGCCCCCGTTCCTTTACTTTCTCAGGAAGCAAGGCAGACACTATGTTCTGGCACTTTGGGCCTGGGGAGGCAGCAGCCAGGCAGCCATTGCTCCTGGTCGGGGTCTGAGTTCTCTTGGGAAGCAGCCGGCCTCGGACGCTGTGCACTTTAGGTCACAGCTGTGTTCCCAGAGCTGAGACTCATGCCTGCTGCCCATGTACACGGGGGCAGGAGAGGGGGTCTGCACACAGCGTTTATGGCTCTCCTGGGACTCATCTGTCCAGGTAAGAAGCGGGACCAAGCCTTTGAGATCGGAACAGCTCCAGGAGGCCGGGTGAGCAAGCTGGGACAAGCAGTGAGGAGGGGAGATGGGCCAAAGGAGGAGGGACCCTCCAATGGGTGAAGACAGACGCCTTCACACGTGAGCCAGTCCAGGATGCAGGGCAGAAAAGGCAGAGCCACTTTCAGAGCTCCTAGAAAAGATTTTTCCTTATTCCTGGTGGGGGTCGGGGAGGGATCACAGCTCAGAAAGCCCCAACCTCCGTGATTTCGGAGACCCAGGAGTGGCAGAGCACAGCCCCTGCAGGCCTCCCAGCACGCCCGGAGGAAGAGGGCCTGGGGGCAGGAACAGTGGCAGAAGCAGGGGACCTCCCAACACCAGGTGATGTGGGGGAAGAAGGCCGCAGGAGGGGTGCCGTGGGGCTGCTCCTGGCAGCCCTGCTGATGGGGGCCACAGGCAGGGGGGCAGCTAGCCTCTCCAGAGGGCGGGCCCTTCGGGTAGAAGATGCCCCTCGACTGGGCAGCAGATTCCTCCGGGCTGGCAGGACGGTGCCAGCGGCTCTGCGAACAGGAACTGCTCGGAGGGCTGGGACAGGGCAAGCAAGAGAGGCGGCACTGGGGAGGACAGGGCCTGGTGCTCTCCCCAGGATGGCAAGCTGGCTGCTCGGGGCTGACAGCCCTGGACAGCTATGGAAGAAGGACCAGGGCCAGGCAGGGAAGGCCAGGGGGCTGGCAGGTGTGGGCGAAGGCTCCATCTCAGCTGCGTAGCTGTTGAGGTGGGAGAGAAGGCGAATCCGGACTGGGTCCACACGGCTGCTGGGTCCTTCCAGGACCCCCAGGTACCTGATGACCTCAGTGAGGCACTCCCGGAAACCGATGCTCCGGAAGTCCACTGCCAGGGTTCGGGCATCAAAGAATCCTGCGAAGTGAGCTGTGATGAGGGCCCGCCCAGCAGGGGACATGCACAATGAACCTGGGGGCAGACTGCCTGGATTCTGGACCTGCCTCCCCTCCTCACTCCCTGTGTGACTTTGGGCATGCCACCTCACCTCTCTGAGCCCCAGTCTCTCCATCTGCAAAGGGGGGTCAGTCATCATCCCTACTGGGTTGTGAGGGTCAAATGAGTCAACTAAACTGTGACACATTTCATTATAAAATGTCAAGTGCTGTTCTCAGCACAGTTTATGACTAATGCTAAGAAGAAACTGCGACCATGGTAACTTAGGTAGATGCTAGCCAGGTGGGACAGGGCTGCGCGTGCAGAGGTGTAGGACAGCCCTGTCTGCTTATGTGGGCGGATGCTGGCCACCCCTTGGAGAAGTCAGCACAGTGTAGCAGTGAAGCCTGAGGCTTTGGAGGCGACTTCACAAGCAGTCATGGAACAGCCCTCCCTGGTGAGCACTGGCCTCAGGACTCCGACAGCAAATATCTGGTCCCTGGTTCACAGCTGAGGCCCCCCCCGGGAGGGACAGTTGGGCAGGGGACAGTGTCTGGAGTGTGCGGGCTCTGCAGCAGACTCAGCCCTTGCTGACTTGGAGTAAATCCCTTCCCCTTCTGGGCTTGCTGCTCTTTTTAACTAGCACCTACTGGGTTCTTACTTGGCACTTCATTTGCATTATCTAAGTTAATTTTCATGAACAAACCCTTTAATATCCCTATTTCAGAGATGAGGAAACTGAGGGATATAGAAGTTAAATAATTTGTCCAAGGACATAAAGCTAGTAAGTCGTTGGGCCAGGATCCAAATCCAACCACAATTCTGTCCTCCCATAGCCCTTGGCCAGAAGACGGGGTGGCGACGCCCCACCCACGAAGGTCTTGTGAGAACCAAATGAGATACCGTTAGGGAAAGCACTCTGAAACTATGAAATGTGGCCCATATACTGTCACTATTTTTCTTTTAATTGGGAAACCACAGATGTAGTTTGAAGCGTCTCCCCCAGCGGTTGATTGGTGACGGAAGTTTCTCCCGTTGGCCGTGCATTTCTTTGGCAACAGTCCTCCAAGTGACCACCTGCATCCGGGTCATCGGGCATGCTCCTTCACTGTGCAGATTCCTGAACTCCAGCCCAGACCCCCTGCCTCAGAATCTCTGGGGTGGGGCCCACGACCCTGCCTGCCCCCGGGTGATACTGCTACACACTGAGAAGCACCGGGTTGGGCCACTTAAAATGCAACTGTCCCCTCCAAAGGGAGTAAGTTAACGTTTGGGGACTTAGGACTTCGTGGCCAAGGTCTGTGGAGCTTTCAAGGTTTCCCAATTGTGAAATCACCAAAATACACAGAGAGGCTCCATGTTGCCAAAATTTCTATTTGTCCAGAAGTCTTTTTAAAGCCACAGTTCAATGTCTTTATTGTAATAGACCAGTTCAAAATAACGGAAGCAGTTACATTTGTATTCTATTATAATCCCGTGTGGCTGATCTTCAGCTGTGAGCATGACATATGACCCCAGCAATGCCAAGGACGCAACAGCCCAGAGGGCTAGACCAGTGGTGAGCACACTAGCGAACCATCTGTGGCTAAAAATCTCAGGCAGGCTGCTCCCACTGGGATCCCAGTGAGAATGAGCTCATGCAGGCTAATGCTGAAGGAGGCCCTGGGGGTGGGGCCAGTAGGAGCAGTCTGTTGGAGAAGGAGTAGAGCTGAGGAAAGGGTTGTGAATGCAGACACTGAGAGTGGAGAGGGAGGTGCCCCAAAAAGAAGAGAGACAAGCTTTGTGAATGTTCTGCCTGCATCAGTTTCAGCCTCTCTATGGACTGTGAGCTCCATGAGGGCAGGGACCACGTCTGCTGCGCTCACTGGTGTATCCCCAGGGCCCAGCCCCACACATTGGCTGCACAAATGACTCCCGGAAGAGCAGAGCATCAGTACCTGTCCCACCAGTGGCGTGGAGCATCTTCAAGTGATCTACCGTCATCTGCAGCACCTCAGCTTTCTCCAGCTTGGAGGAGCCCTGTGTGTACAGGAGACAGAAGAGTGAAGGCCTCCAGCGACCTCTGTCGCTCACCTCCCCTGCACAGGGTCACCAGCACTCACCGTCTCAGCTTTCTCATCTTCCTCCCGCTCCATCACTGCCTGCAATGGGGCCTCTGCTTCAAACCTAACATTCCATTCAGTTCTCATGTTAGACCATTTGCCCACTGCAATGCTGACTGTCCTTCCAGAAACCACTGCTCCCCTGACTTGCATCACTTCTTGGTCCTCCTTTCACCTTGCCCCTCGCTCTGCCTGACCCTTAAAATGGTGGTGTCCCAGCGGTGTTGGCTCACTTTTCCCGTTGTGCACACCTCCCTAGCGGGTCTATCTCCGTGGCTTCATACTCCATCACCGGAACTCACCCGCCTCCTAGACCAGCTCTCTGGGGAGCCCAAGATCTAGATCATCATCTTACCCCCAAAGCACTTGCTTTTCCTCTCTTCTCTTTCATGGGAAATGTTTTTGAAGCCTCCAGCATCACCTGGTCTCCCAGGTGAAACCCAAGGGTCAGATTCTCCATGTGAGTCCCTTGAGGGCAGGCAGCAGGTCTAGTTCATGGCTGGTTTTGTGAAGGTTTTAGTGAACGTCTGTGGAATGACTGACTCACTCTCACCAGCAGAAGGGAGAACACGTGGCCTAGGGCCCTGCCGTGGAACGCAGGATGAGGGTCTCTGAGGCTATCTGACTAATGCAGTTGTCCGGCCCCCCACTGTCACCCCTCCACTCTAACACGTTCAATGTCAGAGTGCTCACTCCCTGAGCAGCCCGTTCCACTTTCCAGTAGCCTTGGAAATGTCAGCAGCGCAGAGGGTTAGGGCACTTTGGAATTATAGAGTTCTGTGTTCCAGTCCTGCTCTGCTATTTACTGGCTGTGTGGCCTGGTATAAATTACTTGACCTCTCTGTGCTTTAGTTTCTGTACCTGTGCAATGGGCACCATACCTACTCTCCAGGATCATTTTGAGGATTCAGTTAAGAGGCGTGATGGACATAAAGCCACAACACCTGAGATATCTCAGTAAATATAAATTCCCATTCCCCTTCTCCCTGGCCAGTGACAGATATCAGTAAATGATATCACAGGACTGCAGGCAGCTGCCTCCAATCAATAAGAGATGCCATGACACACGAACCTTATCTGCCACTCGCACAGATTTCCTCTGGCTCGATCAGCAACGTCACTTACCTGCTTCTCAAAGGCCGTGGGGACCAAGCGCCGCAATTCAGAAAGGCTGCTGTTGATGCGGTCTCGGCGCCGTTTCTCTATGATCTAAAGGACAATGACAAAAATTTACACATAGGTTCTTCACAGGTATTTCAATGTGCCTTTACAAAGAAAAGACTTTATTTATTTTTAGAGAGAGGGGAAGGGAAGGAGAAAGAGATGGAGAGAAACATTGTGTGTGAAAGAAACATCTCGATCCTTTGCATCCCACACACCCTCAGTGGTGGTGGACACCCCGCACAGGATGGTACCTGCACTGAGGACCCCCCAGCCACAACACAGACACATGCCTGATAGGGAACTGAACCAGTGACCCTTCGGTTTGCTGGCCTGTGTTCAATCCACTGAGCCACACCAGCCAGGGCTCAATGTGCCTTGGTGGACACTGATTCATATTTTCCTTCACAGTATTTTTGTGAGGGAAATAAATCTATTCTTACTTTATGGAGGAGGAAACTGAGGCTCAGAGAGGGGCAGTGACTTGTTTAAGGTCACAGAGCAAGGAAGTGCAAAGCTGGGAGAACTCAGATGTCTTGTCTTGGTCTGTGGGAGGGGACACTCAATACATTTAACTACTGGTCTGGCACCAACCAATCAGAACAGGGACACCAGCCACAGCCCTGGAGCAGGCCCTGGAGAAGCCCTGCTGGGCCAGGGGTTCCCCTTCAGATGCTGGGTTAGGAGGCCTGAGGGGCCTTCGGCAGTGCCCTCTCCAGCTGTGAAGGCCTCTCATTCACAGCTGGATCTCATTCTCATCTCACAGTACTGGGAGCAGAATGCTGACAGCAGAACGGACACTGTGAGTCCCGGGTTACCAGTAAAGAACATGAGGGTCGGACAGAAGGGTTCCTGATTAGTGAATGGCAGGGCTGGTCTCCGCCAGTGCCCAGGTCTCTGGACCCCACACAGCTGCATCTTGGGGGGAAGTGAGGCTGGGATAAGATGGCCAACAGCAAGCAAGGGGTCCCTTTCTTCTGTCCTTCTCACTCGACTCCTCAGCCCAGAGAAAAAAATGAAAGTTCTGGGCTCAGAGAGAAGAGAAGGAAGGCTGGGAGATATAATAGTGGCTAATTATGTCATGTATTGTTCTGAGTGTGTTACATTAATTCCCTTAATCTTCAAAACAACACTTTGAGATAGCTACTATCATTATTTCAGTGACGCACTTGAGGAAATGAGGCAGAGAGGTTAAGAGTCTTGCCCAAAATCATCCCACTAGCTACCTGCAGAGCCAGGATTTGAATCCAGGCAGTCTAGCTTGGGGTGATGTTTCTGACCAGGTTTCTTGAGGCTAGGGCCCTGGAAACCCAGGGTAAACCTCTGTTGAGCAACTCGGCTGAGACACTCACCCCTCTGCGTTTCTTCCTGGCTTGCATCTGAGAAGGGCTGGGGGTGGACAGGGGCCTGGCCATCTGGCTGGAGAGGAAGAGAAAGGAAAAATTTTCAGAGCTGGGGAGCATCGCCCGGGCCCAGGTTGACCTCTGGGCGAGCACAGCCCCCTGCTGGTCGGCTGTGGTCTCCCAAGCTGGGAGGAAGCTCACCGCAGGCGTGGGAGGGACGCAGCCCCTCCCTTCTCCTGGGGCCTGGGGGCGGGGGTCTGGGGGTGGGGGAGGTGCCGTTTCTCTCTAGACCTAGTGCTTCCCCGTACTCAGCTGTCCCCGGGCAGCTGAGGGCAGAGGGGGGCTAGGTTGTCACCACAGCCCCTGCTCCACGCCCACTCCCTGGCGGCGGGCTGCTAGGGGGCGGGCATCGGAATGGCCGCTGGCCACTCTGGCTCCTGCAACGCGATCCGGGGCGGGGCGGGGCGGGAGAGGGCACGGGCCAGCGGCAGCGGGCTGGCCGGCGGGTTGGGTTTCAGAAGGAGCCGCTGGGAATGAGCGTGGAAAGAGCAGATGCCGCTGCTTCCCACGGGCCGGGCGCGCCGGCTGCCCGCCCTCCGCGGCGGCTGCAGCTGCCGCCACCTCCCACGCAGCACGGCTGGGGACTAGGGGGAGCGGCATCTGGGTCACAGGCCCCTCTCGGGACTCTGGAGACACTTCCCCTGGCCCCCCCAGAAGAGCCCAGATCTGCATCAGGTCGGCCTCCCCTCCGAAGGCCCGGCTAAAGGAGAGACATTTGTTCCCACCCCAGGCGTTCTCTCTCCAGGGAAGAGGCTCAGCCCTGGGGGCTCTTCCTGCCCAGACGGACCCAAATCCTCCCCAACTGCTCGCCCTCTTAACGGCTTCCTGCTTCAGAGGCCCTTTTGGAACGGAGGGGATTCACTGGGTTGCACTGAGGACCTTTCATGACCCCGGAGGCCCAATTCAGGCCCAGGGCGGGACTGGATGGGTCTGCCAGGCCCCACCCACCCTCCAGACGCTCAGCTTCCCATGGAGAGACACCAGGACCCGGTCAACAAACAACCTCAGACAAGGCAGCTCCCCTGTCATTTCAAATGCAAAAATGCTACCCACCTGAACAGGAACCCCTGACCTTGCCTCCACCTCACACTCTTCCTCTCCCTCCTGGGTTCCCATCTCAGCCAAGCCACCCAGTCTCCTGGTTCCGCAAGGGGACACCTGGCCACCATCCTGGATTCCTCTTTGGTCCTCACCCCACCTCTTCAGTCCTAAAATGCATTTCACATCTGTCCTTGTCATCCCCACTGCCACTCGCAGCACCAAAGCCCCTATCATCTTTCTTTCTTTTTTTTTTTTAAAAAAATATGTTTATTGATTTTAGAGAGACAGAAACATTGATTTGTTGCCTCCCATACATGCTCCAACTGTGGATTGAACCCACAAACCTAGGTATGTGCCCTGACTGGGAATCGAATCCTCAAGATTTCGGTGTACGGGACGATGTTCGACCACCTGAGCCACACCAGCAAGGACAAGCCTCTGGCAGCTTTCATCTGGACAACCAAGGGCAAGCGTTCATTGTTAGGTCAAGAGTCCATCGTTGGGTCCCTTTGCACCCATTTCTCCCTACAAGCAGGCAGAGTGATCATTTAAATGCAAATCTGATCTTGTCCCTCTCTTCAAACTCCTCAGGGGTTTCCCATTGTTTTTAGGATCAAGGCCATCACCTTTCCGGTGGCCCAGCCAGCTCCTGTCCCCTCCTAGACTCAACTCTTTTGCTCTGTGTGTTCCTCTCTGTGGTTACACACACTGTTCCCAGGCCAGAATTCCCTGGTCCACCCCCAAGCTCCAGCCCTGTTGCCTGATCATATATACCACCCTCAGGTCTCAACTCAAATGTCACCTTCCTGGGGAAGACTTTTCTGATATCCCCCCTCTTACTAAGTAGGTGTCCCTTACTCTACCCTCTCCCAGCATCCTGCATTTATGCCCGTTTGTTATTTTTATATTTACACAATTATTGGGTGAATAATGTCTGTCTCTCCAACAAGTTTGCAAGCTCCAGGAAGTCATGACCCGTGTCTGTCTCATTCACTATTATAGCTCCCACCCTGACCCCACCGCCCCATACTCAGCGAGTGCTTGGAACACGGCAGAGCTCATGGCTGAGCTTTCCCTGCCCTCATCTTTGGCATTACTGGGAAACAGAGAGGTGACACCATAAAATCCATGTCCTAGGTTTTTGTGGAATGAACACACATGTGGTTCACCAGGAAGTTCCCGGCCCCCCACAGTGGCACTCTCATGGCAGAGGTTGGATAATTTTCATCATCTGCGCAAAGAGAGACGGTTGCAGGAGAGACCAGATCAACATTTGTCAAATCCTGCTGCTACACCCTGGCTTTGTGCAGCCACATCTGGGAAAGGATATGTCCCTCCAAACATCTGGACAAGAAGGGCTGGTTAGAGACCAGTGAAAGCTCCTGGGAGGGCTGGCCCAGCAAGCTAGGTTCAGGGATCACATGCCCAGATCCTGAGATCTGTAGGGCAGCTTGTTTACAGAGCTTCACTGGGGACAAGCCCCAAGAAACCCAGCCTTTGTCCCCCCAGGCTGGATAAGGCATCTCTAGGGGTATTGGGTTAGCTTTGCCCACGTCACTCCCTCTGAGCCTGATCCCTCCTCAGGGACCATCTGTTGGAGGCTGATGCACCCCTTTCAGGGCAGGTGGCTCTGCCATCTTTTTCTGTCTCCTGGTCCCTTGTTCTCTGCAGTATTATCCCACTCCCACATCTGACAGGCAAACCTCACTTCACAGTTTTCCTGGCATCGCTGTGTACATTTCCCTGCTGTGAGCCTAACAAAAGCCCCATTTTACAGAGGAGGCTGCTGAGGCTCAGGAGCTAAGGCAGCTTGCCCAGCTTATGCAGCTGCTACGGAGTAAAGCCAGCATGGGAATCTGTGTCTCCTGGCTCCAAATTCAGCATTGTTTTCCTCCTTAATTCCCATTTCCTGTATGTCTGAATAGCCCTCCAGTCCCCTTATCCTTAAAGCTCCCAAGAGCTCAGCCTGCGCTCACTTCCAGGTTGTGATCTGGCCCTGACACTGGCAGGGAGGAGGTGTGAGAGCTTCTTGGCTGAGAGTCTGAAAATAAGGCATTTTCATGGACCCAGAGAAGATATGTTGACCACCAAGATCTGCTTCGTGGACCTAGAGTGGTCCCTAGCCAGAATTCTGGGGTGGTCTCTTGGGTTGGGGGCAGTTTTCTAGGTGGTCTGGCTGCCAGTCCTGACCACCCTTAGAGCTCACAGGGAATTCCCCCGTGGGCCCTTGTAGATAATCCCACTGGTTTTGCATCAATCAAAGGCAGAATCACGACGTCCACAGTGAAGGGATTTTAGACAGCACTGAGCTGCCTGGTAAAATGAAGGAACTCAGAGAGGGGAAGGGATCTGCTCCGGGCCACACAGCAAATTAGAGGAAATTCCAAGTCTACAGGCTTTTACTTTATTGTTCTTCCCGGTGTACCCCATATATTCATCGTTACATCTGGTAAATCTCATAGCCAGTACTTTTTGTTCTAGACAGCATGTCCACGCTTACTTCTCTCATTTATTGCACAATAGCCCTGCGAGTTGAGCATTATTGGGCCCATTTCAGATTTAGCAAAAATAATTATTTGATAGATGGAGTGACAGAGACACAGAGTTAAGAATCATGCCCGGCCCTGGCCGGGTGGCTCAGTTGGCTGGAGCATCGTTCCATCCCAGGCACCAAAAGGCTGCAGGTTTGATCTATGGTCAGGGCACACACCTGGGTTGCAGGTTTGATCCCCAGGTCGAGGTGTGCACGGGAGGCAAACCGTCAATGTTTCTCTCCATCTCCCTTCTCCCACCCGCCGCCCAGTTCCTCTCTCTCTAAAATTAATCTTAAAAAACAAACAAATATGTCTTCAGGGGAGGATTAAAAAGAAAAAGAATCGTGCCCGATAAATCCAGTCTTCAGCCTTCCAGTCGTTTCATTGGACTATGCGACCTCATGCACATGTACGCTCCAACTGAATGGCAGCCCCTTAGAGGGCAGCATTAATGGGAAGTTACCTTGTGCCAAAACAGGGAGACATGCTTTGGGATCATTACTTTATCAAAGCCTCACCCTGTGAGGTGAGTACTAGCACCCCCATTTTGTAAGGGAGAAAACTGAGGTTCAGAAATGTCCAAATTAATGACGGTGAGAGTCAAACTCAGGTCCCTCTGACTTCAAAGACCACCATGTGCCTTAAATCATGCAGGAACAATCCACAGACCCCGACCCAGTGCCTGGCATGTGGCAGGTGCCCATTCAATGTTCGCAGAAGAGAGGGGGAGGCTATATTCTCGGTTCAGTCCTAGCGTGTGTAAGGGGGCTGGCTTCAGAGAGGAGCTCTGTGGGCGATTCCCACAGATGGGGCAGGATACCACCAGCAGGCAGATGCCCACAAGGACACGGAACACACTCTGTTCTTCACTCTCACATCTCTGAGGGAGGGGGGTTTGCGCCCTGCCTTTGACCTCCAGGGAGGCTGGCTGCCCCAGTCCCATGGCCCTTGCCACTGTTTATCTGGCTGTCTTTGTACATGAAGCTCTTCTTCTCTGAGAGTTCCCTGAGGGCAGAGGCTGAGCAGGATACATCTGGGCCCCCCACGCCCATCCCAGGGTCTGGGCCACAGCAGGCAGCGTTCAGTGATCCCTGAATTGAAGCATTGATGTCTGCTGGGGGGAGGGCCCTTTGGCAAGTGCTACAAAGAGGGGTCTATAAGTCAGCTCTGCCAGATGTCCGACTGCTTTCGCTCCTCTGATGGGGTCTGCTCCTCTAAGAATTAAGACAGTCTCTCGAAATGGGCTCGGGCTGAAAGGACAAAATGCTGCATAGGAAAAAACTGCCCACTGATCCTCTAGACCACGTCCCAAATGCCACCACCTTCAAGAAGCCCTCCCTTCCGCCTTCGGTTATAAGTGACCTCTGCCTGCTTGGGTGCCCTTACAGCCCACAGTCTGTCTCTCCTTCCATTGTCCGTGCTGTCCATGGGCTTTGTGTGACCTGGCAGGTCACTGGCCAGGCTGCAAATTCTTGAAAGACAGTAGCCAGCTCTGATCAGCCTAGCCCTCTGGTATCAATGTTGTGCCTCTGATTCATGAAGACCCAATGACATTGAATTTGAGACCCTCCTCCACCAGCACCATGTTGTGCTGGGCCCTTCTCCTGCTCCTAGTAGGTGCAGACTCAGAATTACTTCTCTAAAGAGCAGTTTCTGTTAAACAGCTTAAAAAGGCTACCACATTGCTGGGTGGCTTGGTTGGTTGGAGCCTCATCTCAGACACTTGGTTGTAGGTTCGATCCCTAGTCAGAGCACGTACCCAGGTAGTGGGTTCAATCTCCCACCAGAGCACCTGCGGGAGGCAACCAATCGATGTTTCTCTCTCACATCGATGTTTCTTTCACTCTCTTTCTTTCCCTTCCTCTCTCTCTAAAATTAGTAAGCATGTCCTTGAGTGAGGAATTTTAATAAATGCTACTAAGTTGCATGGAAATGATATTGTATCCCCCAAAGCCTAACGTACAGGATCGAAGGAGAATACCTATTGCCTTACCTCCAATTATAAGGTATAAATGGTTGAAAGCTGGTGGAATTTTACTAGGATTTGTGAGGGAGGCAGGATCTCCTGGTCTCAGAAACAAGATCATTGAAATTATGAAATGACCTCAAAAGCATCCCTAAGAATAAACTGAACCCCCCCACCCCTGGCCCCTGGCCTTCCAACTCTATTCTAGAGAGTCAGATTTGGATGAGCCAGGAGAGAGAGCAGAGAGCCCTTCCTTGTCCTCCCCATTTCACTGCGGAGCAAACAGGCTCACAAAGGGAAAGCAATGGCCCAAGGTCCCACGGTGAGCTGGTGGGAGGTTTGGGGCTGGGATCCGGGCCTGCAGACTCCCAGTCAGCTCCGGTCGCTCTTTCAGGGCTTTGGGCATCCCGAGCTGCGCGCCTGACACTAATTAGGCATTTGCGGCGCTGGGCCCTGTGCTAAGCCCGTGACACATACTATCTTATTTGATTTTCCCAATATTCCCATGAGGTTGGGTCTGTTATTTATACTCATTTTACAGATAAGGAAACTGAAGCTCAGGTTGTTCACAGAACTGGGAAGTAGTAGAACTATCTGAGCGCAGTTTGAGCTACAGGTTTGAGGCCGGGAGGGTATTTCTCAAGAACCTAGAGACAGCAGCAGCAGAGCACAGGAACTGGGGCCTAGGCCCGTGCCCCGACCATGGGCAAGTCAGCTATTATTTTCTTCAATGTCCAAACCTTATTCAAAGTCCACTTTGCTCAAGGGACAGGAGTCTCTTTTCTCCTAGCAGCTTTCTGTGTACTATATGAAAAGTGCACAGTTAGGGTAAACCTGGGAAAGGAGGGTTATTCTGTATAGTCAGCAGATTCCGGGTAGGGGGTGTGGTGCCAACAGCCTATGAGGGTTTTTCTTAAGAGTTTCGGGGGGAAAAACTCCTCACCAATAGTCTCACTTGAGCATTTCAACAGAAAGACCACCAGACCCGCTGACATCAGACCTGCGAGGTGAACACAGCCTCCATCCCAGCATCCTGAGCCCTAAATGATCCAGGTCACACAGGATCCCAGGCCCTGGTGCGTGTAACTAACTGCACACACTGCACCCCACCGCACACACACACACACACCTGCGGGCCACCTCCCACGCCTGCATCTCGGGAGGCAGCATCGAGGACTAGTCTCCGCGTTTGCAGAGTCCCTCCGCGCGCCCAGTTCCCCATCCCGGCTCTTACCTAAGCTCGCCCTCGCGGCCCACGTCGATGGGTCCGTCGGACTCGCTGTCGGAGCCGCTGGGCTCCCTTGGCCGCTTCATGGTGAGAGCAGGCTGCCAGGTCTCTGCCTGGTGGTGCCGGCTCCCAGCCTGGAAGTCGGCCCGCCCTGGCCCCGCCCAGGCCCCGCCCCGGGGGCGCCGCCACCGCCCTTTCCCAGGGCCCTTTTCCGCGCCGTAGCCCCTGGCGATCAGGCGCCCCCTCGCCCCCGCGGTGACGCGCAGGTCAAGCCGTGGGAAGGCCCCCGGCGGTCACCGCCCCCACCGATGGCTGGGAGGTCTGGCTCCGCTCCGCCGCCTTGGCCGCAGCACGCTGGGTGGCCTTGGGCAGGTGCCCTTGGAGGCCTCGAGGGAAGCTAGGAGTCCCTGTCTGTCCCCAGTTTGTTTCTCGGGCGCTGCCCGTCTGTGGAGGGACAGCTCTGTGATGCACCAGCTTATGCAAAGGTCGACCCCGCCGGCTCTGGCCTTGGGGTTCTGCCGGCAGCCAACACGTCCGCTTCGGTGAGGGTTGGTGGGGGTGGCTGCAGCTTGATAATGGACAAGAGTCCCCCAGCAGCTTCTCCCATTGGAGTCCAAAGCAAGTGGAATGTGCGTGTGCGCACGCGTGGGTGGGGTGGGGTGGGGGTGTGGTCAGACCTGTGAGAGGCGGCTGTCATCCCTAAAAGGAGCAGCTGTGGATGTGGCTGCACCACCAGAGCAGAACTGGCCATGGCCAAGGTCACCGAAGACCTGGCTGCATGGTGGTGGGGGTGGGTTATCTCTGGAAATCAGTTCCCAGTTCACCAGATTCGGAGCTGTCCTAGAAGGCCAAGAGCACCAGGAGAGGGCTCATTCTGAAGCTGTGGCAGGCCTCAAAACGGCGGGGTGCCCCAGCGGACCAAACTGTTCACTCAGTGAGGGCTCCAGCCCCTAGAGAGGGGGACTCTCAGCAGATTCTTGGAGATTCACCTGCCATCTCCCGGGCCAGTATGTGGAGAATTCCCCAGGGCTCAGAAGGAAGCAGATGGGAGCATCCTGGAAGGGGACTTCACAGGCAGGGAAGAGGAGATGGGAAGATGGACTCAATGTGGTGGGTCAGAGAAGTCCTTCCCTTTGACTCACCCACCAGGACCCAGAGGAAGTCACCCCTTCACTTGGAGAATGGGGTTGGTCATCTGAGAATGACCAATGCAAGGCCTGCTTGGAGGCACTCCGTGACGGTGGCAGAAAAGAACACACCCACGTCCTCTTCCACACAGGTCCACAGACACAGCCACCACTTGGCCATACACACAAACACACATATACAGACACGCCAACACACAGCCGGCGTCAGCGGTCCGTACCCACAGCCTGAGCTTCCTCGGGGGCCCTGGTGGTCACTCCAGACACACCTCTCACTCTGCTTACACATGCCTTCAGCACTCCCGTCACTTCTGCACGCCCCAGTGGCGTGGAAACCTCGAGCAGTGTAGAGGCTGCACAGTCCATGCACTACGCGTTCCCTGGGAAGGCAGAAATCACGCCTCCCCGATGCCTGTCCTGTGTGAGCAGATTTGCAGGGAAAAGTCAACGGCCGTGTTGTGGGCGCGTTCATGTGCGATGCCCTGGGTCACCAAAATGGGGTGCGCAGCTGGGCAGGGAGTCTGGAGCTCAGAAGAGAGGTCTAAGCTGGATATGTAAATTGGGAAGTCATTCAGTAAGAGGTGGCGCTTAAAGCTCTGGGAGGAGACATTGCCCAGAGAGAAAGTGTGGATGGAGACAGGGGAGGAGCCCACCTAAATGGTTAACATTTGGTAAGCACTACAACTGAAACACCTGAAACTGCTTTGTAAGTGTTAACTCATTTAATCCTGGACAGCCCTATAAGGTAGTAATATTATCCCCACTTCACGGATGAGAAACAAAGGTACAGAGAAGTGGAGTTACTCTACTTAAGATGAGCAGGTGGTAAATGGAAGGGCTGGCATTCGACAGGCAGTTTGGTTCCGCAGCCAACCCACTAGGCTCTATGACCTTACACAGCTCTTCCACTTGAGGCTCTATTATCGGCTATGAAGCTGAGAGCTGTGCCATCAATACCACGGTCAGGAGACACAGGTGACTGCTAAGCCATTGAGATGTGGCAGCACTGAATCGCTACGTGTAACGATGTGAAACACACACCAGATTTTTTTAAAGGATGGAAAGAAAAGACCTTGTTGATATTTTTATAATGATTGCATGTTGAAATGATCATATTTGATACATATTGGATTTAATAAAACATATTGTTAAACGTCACTTGTTTTCTTCTTAGTGTTTTTAATGTGGCTACAGGAACTTTTTAATTGTATACGCAGCCCCCATTCTGTTTCTGTTGGACTGCGCTAATCTAGGGCAGGGTTTCTTCACCTCAGCACCACTGACATTTCGGCCTGGAACACTGCTTGCTGTGTGGGGCTGTTTTGAGCACTGTAGAAGGCTTAGCAGCATCTCTGGCCTCCATCCACTAAATGCCAGAAGTATCTGCCTCAGTTGTGCAATTTAAAATGTCTCTAGATAATACCAAATGCTCCCTGGGGGAAAAATCACCTTGGTTGAGAATTACTGATCCAGAGAAACTCCAAGACTTAGGCGTTGAGTGGAAGAGAAAGGACTGTAAGTGGAGACTGGGGAGCAACAGCCAGGGAGGTGGAGGAGGGCAAGAGGGGGTGTTGCAGGAGCCAGAAGAGTGTTTTGAGTACTTGGTCATAATCCTTTAAAATGTTAGTCAGATCATGTCACTCCTTGCTTAAAACCCTTTACAGGCTTCCCATCACATGGAGAATAAAATGCCCACTGCTTCCCGCGGCCCGTATGTAGGATGACTGTACAATTTATCATCTAAACCTGCGGCACCTTTGCAAGCGAAAGGAGGCGCTGCTACTAACTGTGCTGGGGCAGTGCAGGGCACACGGGATGTGTGGTCGCCCTGGGCTCTGGCCCCTGCTCCCGCCCTGCTCACTCAGCCACGGGAGCCTTCCTGCCATTCCACCAGCAGTTCGTGCTCTTCCGCATTTGGAGTTCCTTCTGCCTGGAATCCTCTTCTAGTGCTCTCTTCAGCAGGACGTACACAAGACCCGGAATTCTCTTCCCCCAGATCTGCTCGGATTACCTCAGTCCATGCAGGTCTTTGCTCAAAGAGCAAAGGTCTTTGCTCTTCAGTGAGGACTCTCTCGGCCCCTTAGCTAAAATGGCCACCAATCCCCCCTCACTCTGTCCCCCCACCTCACTTTATTTCACAATACAGTATCATCACTGTCATTGATATTCTGCATGTTGCTACATTTGTTCATTTTCCCTGCCCCCACTCCCGCCCCCAGAAGGGAAACTCGTTGAGGGCAGAGATGTGTCTCTTCGGTTCACGGCTGACTCTCCGGCTCCCAGCACAGTGCCTGGTACGCAGGTGTGCAATGCACTTGCTGCAGGAGGAGCTCATTTGAGAAGCTGGAGAGACGGGAAACCACACTA
Organism: Desmodus rotundus; assembly: GCF_022682495.2. Lineage (NCBI taxonomy): Eukaryota > Metazoa > Chordata > Mammalia > Chiroptera > Phyllostomidae > Desmodus > Desmodus rotundus. The sequence goes on from NC_071389.1 coordinate 25,634,040, forward strand.
GAAGAGTAGCCGGAGGGAGGTGTGGGGTCCAGGCTGTGCTTGCTTTTGCTCTGTTTTGTTTTAGATGGGAAAGGGCAGGGCACTGATTAGGCACCAGGAAACCATCACTTGGTGGGACTTTAATGAAAGGGCTTCCACATTGACTGTGAAGTTCTTGGGGGCAGAATCTTTTTTTTGGGGGGGACAGAGGGAGAAAGAAAGGGAGAAAAATAGTGATGGAAGAGAGAAACATCAATCCATTGCCTCTTGCACATGTCCGGACCAGGGACCAAACCCAAAATCCAGGCATGTGCCCTGACCAGGGATCAAACAGGTGGCCTTCACTTTGAGGGATGACCCAGGGTGAGGAAGGGGGGAGGGGGCAGGAATCATTTTTGTTGTTCATAATTATGTTTCTTAGTGCCTAGCAAAGTGTCTACACATAGTAAGCATTTAAAACTTTTGTGAAGCCCTCTCTGGTATGGCTCAGTGGATTGAGTGCCAGCCTGCGAACCAAAGGGTCACTGGTTCAATTCCCAGTCAGGGCACATGCCTGGGTTGCAGGCCAGGCCCCCATTAGGGTGTGCATGAGAGGCAACTACATGTTGAGCCTTCTCTCTCTTTCTCCCTCCCTTCCCCTCTATGTAAAAACAAATAAATAAAATATTTCAAAACTTTTGTGAAATAAATATATAAGTAAAACAAAAATAAAATTTTATGGCACTTACCGTGTATCAGGCATTGTACTATTTGGCATACATGAACTCATTTAAACCTCATAATAGCCTATACTAGAAGTTACTATTATTACCTATTATATCTCATTTAATGAAACATAAGGAAGTTAATTAATTACCAAGATGACGCAGCTAGTAAGTGGTAGAGCTGGGACTTTAACCAGGCAGGCTGGCGCCCAAATACATGCTGGTAACCACAGCATCATGCATCAGAGTGGGATGGACCAATCAGGAGACTCGTACAACAAGCCAGGCAAGTGGGACTGGTTTAGAGGAGATGAAGAGGGAAGTGATCTGAGTGATGCTGGGGTCTTGTCTGGGTGACTGAGCATGGCAAGGTGACAGCCACCAATGGAAGACACAGGAGAAGGTGAAATGTTCAGTGTGTCCGTGCTGTTTGTGAGACCCATGGGATACCCAGGAGGGAACCCGGAGAGGTCTGGGCAGGAGCAGAGAGCTGGTGACTGGTAGCTGAAGCTGTGGGGTAGGTGAGATATCACAAGGAACTAGTGTTGAGCAAAACGGAGGAAAACCCAGCATAGAAGCCTGGGGAACAACAGCCAGAGAAACCCTGGGAAGGAGGGAGAAACTCCTGCAAGAATGGAGCACCAGGGGCCCAGGCCAGTGAAGGCCAAGAACAAGGGCTTGGTCACAGTTCAGGGCCTCCAAGAGGAAGGTGTGCAATCACAAGGCCACAGAAGCCTTGGCATGAATGGAGGAGGACGAAGCAGGGGCCAGGTCCACGGATTGGGAAGAATCTGAAGGAGGTTGCAGAAGCAGGTTGGAAGAAGGGGCAGGTCAATGAGAGAGGGCTCAAAGGCAGCTCCAGAGGCCAGCAGGGTCTGGGGGAATGGGGCAGAATTTGCTCACTGATGGAGTAGAGGTTAGGAGTAGGCAGAGGTGAGCCTCTGGGTACCCACGGGTGGCCGTCAGACTCAGTTCAAAGGGAGGGAGGCAGAGAGAAGACCTCTACCCTCCCCCGTTCCCCACCCTCTAGCCCTGGATCTGAGCAAGCAGGAAGAGATTTTTCAAGGGCGTGTTTTAGCTCTAGGGAACTTTCTCAATCCCTGACTCCCACACTAGATCAACCCCTGTCTCTCTCAGGGCTGGTATTTAGATTTCTAAACTTACATGACCTGGGCTCCAAATGGTTGGGCTGCATATGCTGAAACGGTGACTCTGCGAGGCCAGGCACTGAGCCTCTAGTGCTGGGTGGTGGAGCTCTCCGAGGGTCCCAGAGGCGGGGCTGGTTGGAGCAGAGATGCTTGGGGCAGTGGTCAGGGGTGGGTAGTTATTAACTGTGCAGTCATTTAGGTCTGTCTCTAGCGCATAAAGGCAGGAACCAGGTTGGGTTTGCTCACTGTCATCTCCTCCGTGCCTAGCAATGTCTGGTACAGAGCAGGTGGTTCATCGATATTGCCAAGTAACTGGGTTAGGGCGGGGAGCTGGGAGGCTCCTGAAGACCTCCGCCTTCCCTGTGGAGGAGGTGGTGCCCGGCCCCCCGGGAAAGAGTCACTGAGTCCTAGCAGGCACTGTCCTGCTCCAGGGCCTGGGGAGAGGGGGTGGGAGGTGGGGTGGGGCCAGAGCACCTGGATACCACTTAGTCTTCCATTTTTTTTAAATTCTCACCCAAGAATATGTTTATTGATTTTAGTGAGAAAGGAAGGGCAAAGGAGGAACATCGATTCATTGCCTCCCATGCATACCCCAACCGGAGATTGAACCCGCAGCCTAGGAAGTGCCCTGAGTGGGGACCAGATCTGCAGCCTTCTGGTATATGGGACGATGCTCCAACCAACTGAACCACCCGGCCAGTGCAGGCTTGCCTTTGCAGAGCCTTGGCCCTCCCTTTGTGTCTGGGGACACTGACCCGGAGAGGGCAGAGACATCCCCAGAGCCTCGAGGTAAGGCAGAAGGGGGGCCAGAGGAAGAGAGGCCTTTCTGTGCCATGGCTTTCTCGTTGGTGGCATGTGACGGTGACGATACTCACTCTGTAGGCTTGCTGTGAGGGGTAGGTGAGGTGAGATGCATAGAACAGCGCCTAGAGGGTTTGGAGTGAGAGCTGGGTGATGTTAGCATCTGACTAAACCCAGGCATTCTGTCCTTAGGAGATTCTTCTGCTCCCATGGCTTTACCTCCTATAAGCCAATGATTCCCAAGTTTATATTTCCAATACAGGCCTTTTTTTCTGAGCTTCGGACCCATATTTCCAACTGCCCGGTATGTCTCCTTACACTCAAATTGGTCCATCTATGTGCCAAGACTTAGCCAGGGTGTGCTGGACTCATCCTGGAACACCCCACCCCCCACGCTCTGTGCCGAGGCCCCATCTACGGGGCCTCCAGCCCAGATGGCAGGCATCCCCACCACCACATTCCCGCCTGGTGTTTTATCCTGAGAACAATTTGAGCCTCCTTTCCTCACCCCCTTCCTGACCCCTGCTCTCCCAGGCCCTTTCTGTCCTCCCCTTGCCCTCCTCCCCTGCTCCCTTGGGACCCATCAGTGCTGCTCCCCACCTCCCCAGCTGCCACCACAGCTGGTCACTGACGGAATGTGCAGCTGCTGTGAGCCACATGCGGTGAACAGGCGGTGTACTGCCACCCCTGGGGCTCAGGGGGTGGGGGTGGGACCATCTGTGTCTGTTCCTCTGTCACACACACATGCGCGCGCGCACACACACGCTCCCAAGTGCCTTATTCAGGGAAGGTGGTGCACAGTATTGGTTTGGCTCCCTTCTCTAGCCCAGGGCTGCAGAGGTCATGAGGCCGGTGCTCCATCTTTGGATGTCCAGGGGCCCCGTGCTGGGGCCCCTGAGGGCGGACTGGCTGGGCTGGCCCCGTTGTCTAGATGTGCAACTGCCCACACAGGCTGCTCCAGGCCACATGGCCGCCGGGTGATCAGAGCCTCCCTAGCTTTCCCAGGCTTGGGGGGCTGCAACGGAGGAAGCCAGAGGCCTCCAGCACATTCCAGAGCCCCCTTGGCAGCGCCCAGAGGCTCCAGAGGCTCCAGAGGCTTCTTGGCCCTGAGGCGGCGCCAGCAGCATCTGTCCTGGTTCCCACACTCCGGCCTCTCTGGAATCTCGGCAGATTTCTCTTCCATGTGCACATGATTTCAGCACAGACAAGGACACTGGGGGTGGAGGAAGGAGAGGGACTCAGGGCACCACGCTCCCTGATGTCAGGTGGCCACGGGGGAGGGGAGCTGGTCCTTGGCATTGCCCACACAATAGGAAGGAGATGACTTGGCCTCTGGCTCCCAAGACTAACCGGGCCCTGACGCTGCCCATTGCCTTCCTGCCAGAGCCCCTCTCCCTCTCTCAGGGCATCAGTTTGTTCATCTATAAATTAAAAATAGGACTAGCATCCACCTCCTATGTACAACAGTGGAGGCTGTAGAACCTTGACCTTGACTGTGTAGATCCTTCACGGTCTGGACACAGCTCACTCTCTCACCACTTCCCTGATAGCCCTGTCATTTCTCATGTGTTTTAGAACACATAACATAGGTTCTTGCTCCAAGTCTATGTTCTGTCTACCTTGAAAGCCCTTTCCTTTATCTGGAAAACTCCTACTCAGCCTTCAAAGCCCAACACAAAAGTCCAGCTCTCTAGGAAGCCTGTCCAGCTTCCTTCAGGTACTAGTACCACCTCCTCGTACTCCCATGATTCCCTCTAGGGTAGCCTGACCTCAACACACAGGTACTATCTGCTTACCACTCCCTGAATGTGGCTGCCCAGGGAGCTGTCCTTTCTGGGGCTGATTGCCACTCTCAGGAGCCCAGGCACAGCATCCCATAACCTGTGGGTGTCCCAGCATAATCAGGATTCGGCTTTAGGCCTGGCCCCGCCCTGATATTGCCAAGTGAGCTTCCCACCAGGTCTGGTCTTAACAGGCAGAGGAAGCAGCTTACCAGCTGCCAAGGTGTTTCATAAACCCCCAAAATAGCTATGGTCCCCATTCCCCCACCCAGGCCAGCCAAGCCAAAGTCCCACTGTACAGATGGGGGAAACTGGAGCCCAGAGGAAGAAAGTCAGCAGTAGAAACTGGATTAAAACCCAGGGCTCCTACCCCAGTCCAAGGCTCTAAGGCCCTTTTTCCCTCTTGGGGAAAAGGGGGCTGGGAAGTGATAATGGGGTTGAGACAGGGTGTGGGTTGGTTCCCAGACTTAGGAAGCAGACGGTCCTTACCTCTGGCTGCGCTGCGGTTGGTTTTCACCACGCCCCTGGAGTTGACAGGGGAACCACACTTCCATTCCACCACTTAGCAATGATGAAGAATTGTGAGACCATCAGACCCAAGCTGCCCTCAGGGGCAGATGGTGTGAGGCTTAGGGCCCAGGGAGGGTCTGTCAGTCCAGATCTTCTAGAAGACAGGTGCGAAGGCCAATTAGAGGTGTAAGAGGTTTATTGAGGAAAACACTTGTAAAGATAAAGGGAAGGAGCTAGAGTAAGCAAGAAGAGCCTTTTGATCTTGAAGGATGAGTAGGAAGAGCCTCAGACTGCAATGCAGCTCTGAGAAAGCCTTGGTGAGGCCCAGGGTCAAGACAGTCCTTTAGAGGAGCCCCACATGGGGCCGAAATAGCCTGGCTCTGGTATCCCCGCCGTGTCCAGTCACCTGTGGGCAAACATGCTGCCTTCAGATCTGAAGGTGCAGCAGCCGAAGGCTGTTGGGGAGTGACACCCCCAGCAGCTGGTTCTCTTGGAGGCAAATATGAGTGAGGTGCCCTCCTGGTAGCTGCAGAGGATACGTGCTCTGCAAGGTCACCCAGCCCAGCAAGCAGGTGACGAGTTCTCACGCTTGGGCTGTGGCTGCACTATGCTAACCTTGGGGTGAGCTTTAAACCACAAGGGATTTTTACAAGGCTTCTAAGAGGACTTTGCCAGACAAATGAAAGAATAAGGATGCACATGAAGTCAGGTGAAACTATGGGGTGCCAGAGGGAATGGCACTGAACTGGGACCAATACCCTGACATCCAACTTCCTCTCTGCGCCTGCGAACGTGTGTCCTCAGACAAGTCACTTCCCCTCTCGAGGACTTGGTTTTCCCCATGGCAAGGTGTGGATGAGAATATCTCACTTGTGCCTTCCCTGACCAGATCCAAAAACAGTGGGATGAAGGGGGACAGGATCTTCATCTCTGGAAAGATGGCTCTGCTTCGCACAGAGGTGCCCATTAAAAACCAAGCTTTTCCCCTGGAGTAACCCAAGTGATAGAAAATTATTTGTACTATCCCTGAAGCTCAGGATAGCACAAACTATCTTAATACATGCTCAGATTTTCTCATGTGTGTTTTATCTTAAAAATAGACATGAAAGCCTTGGCCAGCAAGGCTCAGTTGGTTGGGCGTCATCCCACAAACTGAAAGGCCGCCAGTTCGATTCCCAGGCAGGGCACATGTCTGGGTTGTGGGCTCCGTGCTCCAGGCTCTGTCCCCGGGTGGGGTGCTTATAGAAAGTGGCCAGTGAGTGTTTCTCTCTTGCACTGTTTCTCTCCCTCTCCTTCTCCCTCCATTTCCCCTCTCTCTCCAAAAACAAAACAAAACAAAAAACACACATGCACACATGGAAGAGTCAATAGAGTGGGATGCACACCCTGGAGCCGACGACGTGAATTTAAATAAAGCTACGCCACTTGCTAGCTCCCTCTCTGGCCCTCAGTTCCCTCCTCTGTAAAGTGGAGATAATAATAGTACCTACTTTGCAGGGTTATTGTGAGAATTAAATGATTGATATAAAGTAGTTAGGACAGAATCTATTCTATTAACTGTCATGTGGATTTGTCACTTTATCCTTGAATTACCTGTTTACACAAGTTGGTTTTCTAAATGGCCTTCTGGCAAGTAGAACTGACCAGGACAAACAAAAGAAAAGAAAAAGAAAGGCCACATAGCTCACAGGTCTTGGAAGAGCTCGGCGAGTTGAAACTGGAGGGCACGCAGGAGGAGAAAGAACTATGTCCGCAGTTCCCCCATCCCAACGCTCCAAGCCGCAGTCGCGTCTCTGCCTTACTGTGGGGCTTTTTGCTCCCAAACACAGTCTGAGATCACGTCAGAAAGTAGAGGATTCGGTCTGGCACCAGAGGCCCTGGGCAGGAGAGGGTGTTAGGCCATCACCCCTGCCTCCTCCCTCACCTTAGTCATGGCCCATTGGCTACAAACCAGTATAAGCAGCTTCGGTACTGCTGGCCTTTGGACATCATAAAAACTTCACAGTGAGACCAAGACATCTCAGAATACAAAGTTTCCATGACGTTCCCTAGTAGGTGACCCCAGGGTCCCTGAAGGAATCTACTGGATGGGAGGTATGAGAAAGGACGGGGATGAGGAGTCACATTGCCCCCTATTTCTGCTGACTGCGTAGGAAGGTGGGGGACTGGAGGTCAGAGAATTGAGGAGGCACATTTGGGTCTCCAAATGGGGAATGGTTAAGATAAACTTGGATAAGTTATGCCAGGCTGGTAAGGGTATCATAGTGTGTGGGAGCCAACCTGAAGCCAACCACTGGCCCAGTCCTATCGGCCCCGAATTCAGTCATTTAATTATAGTTACAGTTATTCACATGACACCCACTTAGGGCTGGGGGACACCAGAGTGAAACTGGAGAAACTCCTTTGGGCTATGGGAGAAAGAACTATGGACCCAAATATTGCTCAAGGGAGGAAGTGATCTGTCCACCATGATCTGTGGAGTTTTGAGGGAGCCTAGGTGAGGACGTGCTGTTTCAGAGGCTCCCTGACAGGCCCCGCAGATGGAGGTGCCACTCCATCAGTGGCAGGAGGAGTGTGGGTCGTGGGCAGACTGGCGTAGGTGTATCGGCGCTCAGTTCAGTGGGCTATGGGGCCCGAGGGGCAGGAGGAAGGATTTTGTGAGGGCTGAGGCTAGGGGCTGAGTTACCCGCTTCCTCCTCCATCTCATATCCTTTTTTAGCCCTGCTTCTTCCTCCCCCCAACCCCCACCTTGGTAGTTCTGGATAGGGGGACCTTGAGCCCATGTCAAGAGCACTGCTGGGGGAAGCTTGTCTTCTGATGGGCTCAGGCTGCCGCCTGTCACAGAATCTCCCCTCAGGGGGGTCTTCCTGGGCGGCAAGAGCGTCTGCAGAGAGACACGGACACCCCCGCCCGGATGGAGCAGACCTCAGGCCAGCTCACTCTGTGTGTCCGCAATGGCATTTCTTGGGGTGACCTAAGCCAGTCTGTGAATACAGGTGTGGGGGGCGGGGGGCAGACAAGACAATAGACATTTATTTTAAATGTCTTCTATTTATTTAAATGGCTTTTAAGAAGCAGAAGCCCATGTGGTAAAATTAAAGTACAGGCAAGCTTGAGGAGTGAGAGGGATCCACACTGACAAGCACGCAGCACCCTTTGTCACGTGATTGGGAAAATGCTGCAGAGCCAGACAGAGCCGGGGGCTGGGGAGGGCTGAGAGTGGACGAAGGGAGGGCAAAGCTGAGAAAAGTCTGAGCAGTCTTATCTCTCCCCAGGCAACTGAAATCCCCTAGATAAAGAAGCACGTGATCCAACTGTTGAAGGAGGCACTTAGGAGGTTTGCCATAAAAAGCGATCCAAGAAGGTTAGGTTAGAACAGAGGTGTCCAACCCACGGCCCACAGGTCACATGCAGCCCAAGATGGCTATGAATGTGGCCCAGCACAAAATCATACATTTACTTAAAAGATTATGAAATCTTTTTTGTCCTCATTAGTGTTTGTATATTTAATGTGTGGCCCAAGACAACTAACTCTTCTTCTTCCAGTGTGGCCCAGAGATGCCGAAAGGTTGGACACCCCTGGGTTAGAAGGAAGACCAGGGTAGCTCATGTTTGCAAAGGACAGAGGTAGAGTTATCATTAAGCAAATGGCATAAAATAGGGCTTCTGACAGGTAGACACAAACATACTGTGTGTTGAGGCTTCATTTTAAATCTTGTTCTAAACTGGGGGTACTGAGATGCTTTTAAGTAGAAAACTAGAAGTTAAGGATATGTGTGTTATTAAGTTAATTAAGAAGTTTGTATGTACACAGTTGAAAACACACAGGGATGAACTAGATTATCTCTAAGGTCTCTCGAAGACGTAAAACTCCGTTAATCCGAGTGTAATGTCCTCACTCTCAGTTGCTCAGTTCTGAAAAACTCAGTTCTCTGGACCTGAGCCAGAGGGTGCAAGCTGGAGACTGAAGGGCCAGATTTAGCTTCCAAGGTGTGTTTTATTTGGCCTTCACAGTGTTTTCTAAATTCAAAATAGTTGCCAACATGTAAAAGTCCAGATTTGTAGTTCCCCTTGGAAAATGGACGAAGCATCTGGCCAGACCAGCCCACGTTCCCACAGGGCAGCCACCAAGTCAAGCAGAGAATGCGTTCTCCGTTTCGCTGAAGACCCTGCTGAGCCCTCTTTGCTTTTTTATTTCCTGCCTGGCCCTTGGAGGCATCAGGGCTTGGAACCTGGCCCAGGCAGTTTGTCTGCATGTCCTCATGATTTTCTATTTGGTGGCAGTTATAAGTCTAGCCCTGAGGCCTTTGCCCTGATTCCACAGCAGACCCATCGCCACAGTCAGCCCATGAAGGCACATCTACCAGGAGCGTGGGAGTCAGTGACCCCAGTCTGCCGAGCTTTGGTTTGTCTTACAGACGAGCAACTGAAAAGTTGCCAGCCATATTGAATCCCAAAGGCCTCTGAGGGATGGCCCATTAGGGAGATGCTTCCTGACCAAGGCCAAGGGTAAATCACTTCTGGGCCAGGCTAGAACACACAAGCAGAGGAAGGAACCCCAGCCCAGGCTAGGCTGGACCAGTGGGTGCAGTGAAGAAGGTAGCTTCCCCTTCTATGGCCATGAAATGACCAGGGCAGCTGAGCACAGTTGGTGGGGGTTTGTGGCTGCCTAGGAGGTACCACGGAGGTCATAGTGTGAATGGCTCCATCTGGATTTGTGCAGTGCACCGTCTTCCCACTGGACATGCTGGCCCTGGACTATGAGGGGGAGGGGAGAAACAAGTGGAGATGATGAGGCAGACGCAGCCAAACGGGGTGTCCTGGCACAGATTCCACCATTTCCTTCTTAAGGCAGCAGGGGGTAGTGCTGGGAGACAGACTGTTAGAAGCCAAGACCTTGTTGGCCAGAGGCGAGAAGCTGGAGAGAAAGAAAGAGCCTGGTCTCAGAGCCCCCTTGTGGCACATGTGCAAATGCCCACAAGATGATAGAAAGAGCCAGAACTAGTCCCAGGAAGTAGGGCTGGCCACCAGTGTGTGGGGCCCCGGACACTTAGTCAACAGGTAACCATCCTGTACACACACACACCCACACACACACACAGAGGATAACTCAACAGAGCTATCTGACCCATTACACACACCTACATAAACATGCATACAATGCATGGTTTTTATGCTGGGGCGCAGTGTGTCCATGCACATGACCCCAGTTGTTGGTGAGAGCAATTAGTTCCTCAGACAGGTACACTCAACAAACACTTTCAGAGCATCTAAAGTACAATACTTTTTGGCTAAGCTACCTGCGGGAGTCCAACACAGCACCAAGTACTATGGAAGGAGAGAAAAGTAACCAGTAAATAAAACCACTATCAACTACCACCACCAACAGCTGAGTGCGGGCCTGCGGCGCCACCTACTGGCAGGAGGAGTGTTTGCACTTTACTTGAAGAGTGGGTGAAACCAGGAACGCTACTTCTCGGGAAGCCACCACCTGCGCTTCTCCCTCTTCGAGTTCTGCCCCAGTCGGGTGAGACCCTGGCAATCTCAGAGTCGCACGACAGCATCAGAAAATAAGCATTCAGGGCCTTGCATGCCCCACCCAATATCCAATGTGGATGGCAAAATAGGTTTTCGTCTTTCATGCCCACTCCAAACCCCTGGTAGTGACTGCCTGGGATGCCTGGGTTTAGCGGAGGGGCATCATGATGGAACAGCATGGGAATAATAAATGCTGTTCCATGCAACCATGGTTGCTGTGGCTGTAGGTAGGGCAGCTTCCACCCTTGTTCTTGCCATGGATCCTGGAACCTTGGTGAACCCCTAAATGTGCAGATTTCTCCTGCTCTGCAATTCTGTCATGAGGTTTGGGTGTTTCTTGTCCACACCTCACAGCACAAGAAGACTGCCAACCGGTTTTCACTGAAGTTTTCTTGATCACTTGATCAGTAACTCCTGAGCCAACGAAGGCCTCACAGGGACCGTCCTTGTGAAGAGCTTGTTTTCGCTTCCGCAGAGAGCACGTGGACGATCTGTCAGGCCCGAGCACTGAAGTCCACGCTGGGCACTTCACTGTACCCGAAAATTCATATTTAGCGAAGGCCCATCCACCCACCCGCATCTGTCATTCCCAAGTGGCCCCACGAAGGCAGTGACAAATCAAGAACAACAAAACCACCCTGAGCAGATGCTAGACAACCAGCTGGGCTTAGCCCTAGACAGGAGCCCTGCCCCCTGCCCCTGGCCTATCAGCTGGGGGTGGGCGGGTGGCACACTCAAGTCAAATCTGTGCATCAACCACATTTCAAATTACAACCGGCCACAGGCCACTTGAAAGTAGTCAAAACTCAAAATCGCAACTCCTCACATGACAAGGGTCTGCTGTGTTTAATGTTGAGGTACTTAGCTGGTACCTGTGCAGCTCCGCAGCCCCAGCGATGCCCACAGATGTGCACGTAGCTCCCCTCAGCACCCCGTGCTGCCCCCTCGGCAGGAGAGCTAGCCTCTGCCTCCGAGTGCTTAGGTGCATGTGAGCTGGTCTCTCCCACTGACGAGCAAGCTGGGGATGTTTGCCCTAGCCCCTGGGTCAGCAAACTTTTCCTATAAAGGGCCAGATAAATATTTTCAGCTCCATGATCTCTGTTGAAATAATTCACCTCTGCTATTTTAGTGTGAAAGCAGCCATAGATAAATGTAAACAAAGAAGCATGGCTGTGTTCCAATAAAAGGTTTTGTTCGGTTGGTTTTTGTTTGTTTTTTTTTGTTTTTTACAGAAACAGGTAGTGGGTTCTATTTGGCCCAAGGAACCATGGTCTACCAACCCTGCATTAGCCCAATTCAGGGTCTTTACACTGGATTCCTCAGAACTTGGGGGTGTTGAGGTCCTCCAAGGGCTCTGCAAATGTCTGGCTCTAATTTAAATTTGTCTTAGCTATTTAGGAAGCTATAAAAAAAATGTACCCACTCAAGTGTATGAAGCATTTTAACATGCAGGAGGTCAGTGAGTTAACGGGTTGTCGGTGAACTACTTTGTTATGAAGCTTCTATTGTCACCTCCACGCACATTTCTGGGCCATATGGCAAAATGATTAAAAGCCTGGGCAGCCAGCCAGCTATGGCTTGAGCTCCTGTGCTGCCACTTACTAGCTGTGTGACTGGGCAATGGTTTACTTCTCTAAACCAGCATGGGCACCACCAAACAGAGGGGACACCGGCCACTGTGCAGCAGCAGCTCCTGGAAGCCGCCTGAGAAGCCCCTTTAACTGGATGGTGGGAAGAGGGAGCAGTGAGAGTGGAGGGGCCAGGGCAACTGGGGCTGTTCAGACCCACTCAGGGACTCAGTCCAGAGCCATTTGCCAACGTTCTGAAGACATTTCAGTATTTTAAGCACGGGTCTGTCCGTACTGGTGCATAGGGGTTGAATATCATTATGCGCCAGATCCATCTTGGATTTGAACTTCTTACTGGTTTTGATTTATTCTGGCATTTTCTGCTCTACCCCCACCATTCTGGTCGGGCTCTCAGGAAGGGGAGGGGATGTCTTGCAATGATCTTAGCAGTCTCAGGGCTTACTTATAACAGGGCTTCTGTTTTTCTGCTAAGTGGCAGTTTCCAGTGGGTCTGGGACTTTGTTGGCAAGCATTTCCTGGGACAAGTTCTGCAAGACTTGTTGGACTGTGATGCTTTTGGCCACAGGGGTCCAGCACTGTGGTGTCTGGGCCCAGTGCTGCAGAGCACGTGAGGTCTGAGACTTTAGTGCCCACCTGGCTTTTTAATTTGCCTGGTGAATGCTCTTCCTCAGCCCTTGAAATAATCAGGTGTGTCTGGCTGCTGCCTAAACCTGCCCTCAGAACTTCTGACCTTTAATTCCAGTCTCTGAAAGGCTTGTTGTTTTTTTTCCCCAGGCCTGAGATGCTCATTTATGGCTTCGGTAATAGAATTTGGATCCTCCTGTCTCTCATTGCCCAGGCCTGTCTGTGCCTTTAATGGTGGCTCCAGTGTGATCCAGGCTTTTAATGCACCTTATCTTTGGCTTCCTAGGAGACCTGGAAGAATCAGCAGCGTTTATCACTGCCGCCTGAGGGCAGGACTTCTGGTTCCCAGAATCCCTGGGGTTTATCTTAATTAGGTGACATCTGGTCTGCTTTCACAGGGCACACTGTCCACCCTGATCACACAGCCTACCCACCATTCTGAGGGCTACCCACTGGCTCTGGGGGCCCTGGAGCCTCATCCAAAGGGGTGATTCTGACTGAGGGGATGGTGAGCAGATGTGTCTGTGGTTCGGCCAAGATCAAAGGTGACTTGGGTTGAGCTCTCTGACTTCCTTCTCATTTCCCTTTAGGTCTCATACTATTTTTGGTTGGCTTGGAGCATGGGTAGAGGAAGGAGCTCAAAACCAGGCCCTCTGCCTTGAAAGCCTCCTCTGTTACCCAAAAAGATTGTGGTTGTGGATGAAAAGGACCTTGTGCAGAGACATCCTCACTACCTGCCCTTCCCCCATATGGCAGTCAGTGCTGAGCATCTGCCCCAGGCACTCCGCACAGCCTTGTCCTTCTGCCCCAGCACCCGCCTGTAGGGCCAAACACTTCAGTCCTGGCCAAACTATTGCTCATTTCGAGAGCCACCTTTGTGTTCTCACTTTTTTCTCCTTCCTGGATGATCCTTCTGCCATGACTGCCCTACCTACACTGCCCAGAACCTGTGCCCATTCAGACCCTGGGTTGAGCCCTCAAAAGGACAAAGGTCAGGCCCTGGATGGCCCTTTATCCCCTTTTTCTCCCCCACAAGCGTTCCAGCTCTCCCACACATACCTCCAGGTTCCTGCCCACTTTGACAGTATCTTTGGCTTTCTCTGCAAAGCATTTGCTCACAGCTAGGAGTCCCCCCAGGAACTGGGCAATCAGCACCCCCCATGTCTGCTCACACCCCTGGGTCTTCCTGAGGGACCAGCCATTGGTGCCCACCATCCTTCCAGAGAGAACCGGGCTGGTGAGCAAAGGAGGAGGCTGACTCATTGAGCAGTGAGAATTCTACCCTGAAGTAGTGACGAAGGGGCTGCAGGCGCTCCTGCAAGGGTGCAGGCCTCACGGGTGTTCCTCGGAGGGTGTCCCTTGCACGCATCCCAGCGGTAGAGAGCTCATTACTTCCACTCACAACCTCATAACTGGAGAAGCTTCTAGTGCACATTTCAGCTCCTTTCCTCTCTAACTGGCCATGACCACAGACCGGACATCTCACACACCCCACATCATCCCAGGCAGGCCTTCCTTCCCTCAGGCTCAGACTGGACAACCTTCCATTTCAGCCACTGAGCTCTCGCCCCCTGGGCCCACAACAGTAAACCCTGATACTCCAGCTCTCCCCTCACTGGCAGGGTTGCTCGGTGACACAGCAGGATGCAATAATTGAGGGAGTAAGGGTTGAGGTGAGAAGCTTGGCAGGCAGGAACTGAACTTTGGCTAAAAGCAAAAGCAATGGAAGCACTGAGCAGGCTGCCACTAAAGCTGCTCCCCCAGAAGTACCTGCAGTGCCCCCTGCTGGCTGGACCAGAGTTTGCATGAAGGTTTAATCCACTCCCTCATTCCTTTCACAGACACCCCCTACCTGGCAGCAGCTGACCCCTGATGAGACAGATTAGAGGATCTCAGGAAGCAAATGGGTCATCTTGTCCAGTGGTTTCCAAACGTGTAGGGTTGCTGTGGATGATTGTGCATTTTGCCCAGTTGACAAAGGCCTCTGGGCTGAGGAGCCAGTGGGGGCTGACATCCCACTTATATCCCGCGGGGCAAGCTGTGTGCCCAGCGCGGATACAGCCAGCCCAGAGGAAGGGCCCTCTCTGCACAATTCACTCTAGAGACAGCGTCCTCGTGTAATCCCCACAAAGGTGCCGTGTAGACCAGCAGCGGCCCTGGCACAGAACGCTTCCTTCAAAGAGGACAATCTTATAAAACCAAGCTTCTTTAGCTAAAGGAGAGTTTGAAAACCACCTAAAAGATGGGGAAACTCAGGCCCATGAAGAGGAGGGACTTGGTCAAAGTCATGCAGTTAATGCCAGGACAGAGCATAGAGGCCAGACCCCCTCTCTCTCTCGACGCAGTGCTCTTCACACTGCACTGGGCTGGATTCCATCCCAGAGCCCTTTGCAGGCATCCTGGCCCCTCCGGCCCTCCCACGCCCAGTGCCATCCACTTCCCCCTGAAGTCCAGCCACAGCCTTACTTTCCTAGCCAGCATCGAGGCATAGTGCTGGCCCAGAACGAGAGCTGGTGAGAATGCCGGCCCAGTCTGCGTGATTGCCTACTAGTACCTCACTCAGAGGGATGACGGCAGACGTGCAGCAAGGCAGCGTGGTAAGGGACAAGAAGGGCCGGTCCACTGGACAACATGTCGAAGTATGACAGGGAGCTGTGCCTGGAGCAATGAGGCTCAGCTACTGTGCAGCTGGGGTCTGCTTCACTGGTGCAGTCCGCCGGGGTGTCTGTGCCACACCGTAAGGCACGTGGGCAGCCACTGTGCCCATCTCCTGAGCCCCAGCCACATGGAACATCTGGTCATCAAAGAAGATGTGTGGGCGGATCTTCTCCAGCAGGGGGCCCTTGGGCGCTCCCGCAAGGAACAGGGCTTCATCTGTCTCCAGGCCCCAGCTGCGCAGGGTCTTGAGAGCCCGGGCCCCAGAACTAGCTGCGCTGCGTGCCGTCACCAAGTAGGTGCGGATTGGGCATTCCAGCCGCAGGCCCTTGGAGTAGAATTTCTTCTGCAGCCTACCCAGAGCCTCCAGAAAGCCCTTTAAAGGTCCCTATGAGAAGGCAAGGGAAAACCGTGAGCGCACCGCTCTCGCAAACATTTGCTCCCTCTGGCGGGACTCCTCCCTGAAGCACTCCTGTCTCAATGCTTGGCGTGGGAAAGCTTCTCAAGGCTCCCACATCTCTCAGCCCTGCTCTGCCTGCTCAGGCCACCGTGTGCATCAATGGGACAGTGTGTGTCAGAATAACCGCACCAGGACAGCTGTTACTAAGTAGGTCCATCTCTGTGCCCCTGGGGAAAATGGGTGTCTGTCCTGCAGCTCAGTGAGTGTGACCTTCTGTGTTCCCCAGCAGGGAGGGTATTAAAAATATCCTCCAGGCAGAACAGATTCCAGCTGCGAACAACATGGACAGACAAACCAGGGTGTAACTGGCTCAGGGTGTCATGCTCTCGTTCTCTGGGGTCGGAGGAAGGATTTACTCCCCACAGTGCTGGGAACAGTGAAGGTTAATGAGGACATGTGAGTAAAGAACTAGACGATGGAAAGAAAGAAAGAGAAGAAGAAAGAAAGAAAGAAAGAAAGAAGAAAAGAAAGAAAGAAGAAAGAAAGAAAGAAAGAAAGAAAGAAAGAAAGAAAGAAAGAAAGAAAGAAAGAAAGAAAGAAGAAAGAAAGAAAGAAAGAAAGAAAGAAAGAAAGAAAGAAAGAAAGAAAGAAAGAAGGAAGGAAGGAAGGAAGGAAGGAAGGAAGGAAAGAAAGAAAGAAAGAAAGAAAGAAAGAAAGAAAGGAAGGAAGGAAGGAAGGAAGGAAGGAAGGAAGGAAGGAAGGAAGGAAGGAAGGAAGGAAGGAAGGAAGGAAGGAAGGAAGGAAGGAAGAAAGAGAGAGAGAGAGAAAGAAAGAGAGAAAGAAAGAAAGAAAGAAAAAACTACAACAGAAGCTGGAAATAAGGAGAGGTGGGTTCCCAGTCTTGGAGACCCCTCACCTGCTGGGAGACTGGAGAAAGCAGTGATCTCCTGGGCTCTGCCTACCACATAGTGGGAACGCTGTGCTGCCCTGATTCTCAAGGGTGTTAGAGGGAATTAATGAGAACGGGAGTGAAATGAATGTTCAGGGCCGCGACTGGAGCCTGCTGAAGTCTTGAGAGGGGATCTGGGATGATGGAGATTTTTGTTAAAATCACAAATAGGAGCTCCTAGGAGGCCTGGAGAATTCCATCAGCTCCAGCCCCAAGGGACTGTCACCAGGGACTAGGGCGTGTTCTGCTCTCAGGGAGACTCCTGAGCAGTGTGATGGTGAGTAAAAGGACAGATGCCAGGAGGTAGTTAGGGCTGGTTGGCCCAAAGCACAGGGGCTGCCCCAGACCCCGAGCCCAGCTGGATCTCCCTGCCCAGGTGAGGAGCGCCAGTCCAGCTTTCCCTTTTCTCCAGGGAGGGAACTGGGGGCTTCTTGAGGACAGGAGCCCACTCAGAGGGGCGGGGGAAACTCAGAGAGAGGATGAGGGTTCCAGAGAGAGGATGGAGGTTTCAAAGAGAGAGGGTGAGGCTTTCAGAGTGCGATGGGGACTTTAGAGAAGGGATGGAGGCCCTGACCAGTATGGCTTAGTTGGTTGGGTGTGTCCTGCAAAGCAAAAGGTTGCTGGTTCGATTCCTAGTCAGGGCACACGCAGGTTTGGTGTTCGGACAGGGTGTGTACAAGAGGCAACTGATCGATGTTTCTCTCCTTATCTTTCTCCCTCCCTTCCCCTCTCTCTAAAAATAAATAAATGAAATCTTTAAAAAGAGACAGAAGGGATGGAGACCTCAGCAAGGATCTGCAAAGGAGAGGTAGGGGCTTCAGAGAGGGGCTTAGAGAGAAGATGGGGGCTTCAGAGGGAGGATGGGACTGCAGTGAGGCGGACCGGGGCTCGAGGAAGGGGTAGAAGCTCTGAGGGGAGCCAGGGGTCAAGTGAGAGGGATGAAGAGTGGAGGCTTGTTGAGGGTACCCGCCTGGATTCTAGGCCAAGCTCTGAGTTTGGTTCGGGGCTGGAGGTTCCAGCCAAGGGCAGGCTCTGGGGAGCCACCTTGCCCTACTCAGGGGTTCTGGGGCTTGTGTGGAGCACCTGGGCCAAGGGTTTGTTCTCATGGGCCTTCTCGTGCTCGAAGAACCTGTCTAGCCCGTGGGCCTTGACGATGCGCTCCGACTCGTCCGAGAAGAGCACCGCATCCCCGTCGAAGGCCACGCGCAGCTGACTCTGGGACACAGCCACGTCCCTGCTGGGGCTGAAGATGGTGGCGGCTGCGATCCCTGGGCAGAGAGAGGCGAATGTTGTCTGCCTTCATCCTGGCGGTAGGGCTCCCTGACACCTGGGGCCAGGACAGGGCTGTCTCAGGCTCTCCTGGCCCCACCTGCCTCGCCCAGGGCTCAGAGGGAGCAAGGCGAATGAGGGCTAAGATTCAGGACATTTAAAACCTGGCCATAAGAATGGATGGTGGCTTTTGCCCTGAGCAGGGGTCTGCGGACTCCGGCCTAAGCCCGAGGTTCCCTTCAGTTGCTGCTTTGTAGGAAAGTCTGAGGGATCCCCCAGCAACAGCGGGGCACTTAGAGGACTTGGAGCAGGAGCCACTTATCAACCAGTATGGAGGAATGTCGATTCCTTAATATCTAGTGAGGTCACGCTGGCATGGACTGTCAGAATATCAGTCCTGCTGGAAGGAAGGGTCCCCAGGCCGCTGATGTCCTCCCCAGAGTTCCTCACACACTGTTGATACAGGCCTACGGGGCGCTGGGAAGGAGCCCTGACCCTGGCTTGGCCTCCCTCCCTTGCTGTTGATTCTGACAAGGCCCTCACCTGCTGTGCGTCCACCCCAGGATGGGTTTTTCTGCTCTGTCTGGAGGTGAGCTCCCAGGCTGCAACTGGGGTGAAGTAGGTGTGGGCACCCTAAGTCTACTGTCACAAAGGCACCCAGGTGTGTCCTACTCAGGACAGCCTGGCCATTCGGGGTTCCCTGAAGCAATGTAGGTGGCCATGAGGGGTAGCACTAATTGCATTTGACTGTGGCACAGACTCTCTGCTTCTCCAGAAGGTCAAGGCTGCCTGCTGGAAACCCGGGCTCCAGGCTAGAGCTACAATGGACAAGAGAGCCAGTGCGTGGAGGCTAGAGACCTGGTCAGCTGGTTCAGTCCATTCCCTATCCTTCATCTCTCCAAAGGCCGCCTCAGCCCTGCTCTTTGGGAATCTGGGATCACAGGGGCTGGGTGTAGGCAGAGCTTTGGGAGAGGTGAGCAGTACCAACCCCACAGCAACTTTGCTAGCCTGAGGATGTTATAAGTAGGACCAGGCCCTGGGCAATAGGCCAGGCACCCTCTCCTCACTGCCAATACTGGAGCCAAGATGAACCAAAATCAGCCCTACCCCGAGCGGGGCCTCCCTCCTGACCTCTGCCAGCCCTGCAGCCTGAGCTCAGATTGCAGACATATAGAGGCACACAGGCAGGCCAGTGCCAAGGCCCCAGCCAGAGGGTGTGACATCTGTGTAGGGAAATGGCTTCTGTTCCCTGGCTAAAGAGCCTCCTAGAGGCCCAAGCTGCTCAGAGGAATGAGGCATCAGGCTGCTAGGCAGGAGACAGCGTGAAGGAGGAAGAGAAAAGTAAATATATTGTTGGTTGATAAACCTGCCGGTAGTGTGTAGCCTGACAAGCCCTCTCAGGCAGGGGGCCCGTCGGCCTGTGCCAGAGGACCAAGGCTATGGCTGCCACCCAACGCTGCCCCTTGAAAGAGACACATGGAAATTTTCTTTGTCAGAACTTGCGGCTGGGTGTCCTAACCTCACCTCAGCTGCTGGAATGCTGGCCATTTCCCAGACCCCACTCATTGCTCAGGCTGGACTAGAAACTTATCTTTCTCCTCGCTGGCCCAGAGAGGGGCAGAGGCTGCCCATGGTCACACAGGAATCAGAACTCCTACTGACCTGGAAGATTCCTTGAAGGGAGTGGCTTTCTGGGCTATAAGGAGGGCTTCCATGGAAACAGAAGCCA
Source organism: Desmodus rotundus (assembly GCF_022682495.2). NCBI lineage: Eukaryota > Metazoa > Chordata > Mammalia > Chiroptera > Phyllostomidae > Desmodus > Desmodus rotundus. Next base: position 25,653,716 of record NC_071389.1, read on the forward strand.
GGGGAATGGTGATGAGTAAAAGCATCCTTAACGTGGTAGGGCAGGGGGTGGGAGAGTGGAATAGGTGGGCCTTGTTCTCAGAGTTCATGGGACAGGTCATAGGAATTGAGGAAGGTAGTCCCCTTGCAGGGACCACAGCAACCCCTAGCACCTGCTCAGAGCTTTAGGACCAGGCCTCCCACCCCAGGGACCCCTTGGCCAGACTCCCCCTATTCCCCCTCCCCAGTTTTACTCACCTTCATCAATGGCTTCCCGAACTTTTTCTGCATCAGCTGACAAGTAGAGGTTGGTGTGATAGGCCTTGAGGTAGCAGATGGGGCTGTTCCCACCCGTCATGCAGAACCTCTCGATGAACAGGTCTGGGGAAGAGGTGCAGAATACCCAGGTGTTGCCCGAGTCAACCTTTAGGGCCACACCATGGTCCCTCCAGGTCCAGTAGAAACCATCTTGGTTCTGAGTGGTGGTGGGGGCCTGGAGTGGTTCTCTGAGTGATTTTAGGCTTGCTAAGCCCCTCCATCCTTCATCCATGAAATGAAGATGATCACATCTCCACATCAGTTGTCTGGCTCATAGGAACATCCTCTTGTCAGGGAATCCCAGTACTAGACAAGGCGAGTCCCTAACCATGAGTGGCCCTAGCTGATCAGATAGGGACAGACACCTGACTCTAGCTGGGCCAATGAAATTCTCTCACAGCCTGGGCTGATAGCCACCTAGTACCTATGTCGGCACAGGTTGTAAAATATTTGCTGGTTGGTAAACGGCTGCTGCTCTGAGTCCACTGAGTTAGCCCAACACTGCCGCATGCCCCACGCGGGACCATCCACAACAGAAGGGGTAAGGCGGGGCACAGCAGGAGTTCTTCTGGACGGGCTCCAGTACTGCAGGCGCTGCCTGTCCCGATTGCTCCCGCCTACATCACAGGCGGTTAAATATTTTGAGTATAACTCCTGCTCCCAGCAATTCGAAATTAGGACTAAAAAATGCCAGCTGGACTCTCTTGGTTGCTTAAAACAAAGACCTGTAAACTTATAAATTTTGGCCACGTTCAGGAACAGCAGAGAAGCCTGCCTAGCTCGGGGAGAGAAAGAGACAGGAAAAACAAAAAACAAAAATAAAGAAACAGACTTGCTGAGAGAAGCAGGAATAAGAGCTCATGTGGCCCAGAGAGAGAAAAGCCCAGGAGAGATTTCCATTTCTTGGATTCAGGCCTTTTAGGCCCAATTTTACTTCTTGTCCTGTGGTTCTAAGACACACTCCTATAAACTAACAAAAGATGTTTTTTTCCACTTAAATTGGCTCTGAAGGGTCTATTACTTTTGATCAAGAATTTGAATTAAGCCACAGAGCCCCACGCACTCTGAGGACTGTCCCTGTTCTCCCAGCAGCTATGTGAGGCCTGGGAGCCCCACTGCAGACGGAGACCCCGAGGCCCAGAGGCTGCAAGTGCCCCGCCCGATCACGTAAGGATTGGGCCCTGAGCGGTGGTGTGCTGCAGCTGGCTTATACTGCCTTGCAAGAACTGAATGTTAAACATCCTGGGATTTTTGGAGCCAATTCGATTGTCCAACTGTTGGTAGCTTGAAATCAGCCATGGTGGGAATGCTTACACCCTGAAAATGGCAGTGCCGCAATTGGGAGCTTTTCTTATTGTTATCTTTTTTTTTTTAAGAGCTAGTTTACTAGCACATCCCTGGGTTTGGGGTTCTAGTTGGCATACCCTTACCCTGCAGAGGTGTGTCCCCACCCCCAGGTGTCTGGTAGGGGTGTCCCATGGCCAAATCCCTCATGCTCACCATAGTGGTTGATGCTATTGATGAGACGGACGCCCACTTGAGCATGGTTGTTGGTTACGAGGACAATGTCGAAGACGTCCTCACTGTCGGGGTACAGCTCCCGAAGCCGCTTGTTCACAGCCTCCAGGGCCTGGATGGGAAAGGGGCCCTGCAGCTCAGACACCCAGGGATGAAAATCTGCAGCCGGTAGCCAGGGTTGGGGAGGATGGGAATGGGAGGTCAAGGTCCAGGGTTCGGGTAAGATCAGGGGACATGGGCTTTCTCCTCCTAATCTCTGCCACTGTGTGGGTTGATTCACTGAAAGCATGAGTGGATGCTGAAATCTAGCCCGTGTTCCACTCACCAGACTGGTTGGTTACCTGGTGTGGGGCTGCATTAGTCCAGAGTATGGGGTGGCCTCTTCTCCCCATGATGGTTCTGCCCCTAGCCAAGCTATGCTCCTGTGGGGCAGCATCTTCCCCGAGGGCCCCTCTTCCTTACTCAAACACCCAAGGGAGTGCTTTCTCTGAACCCCCACAAAGGCGCTGTATGGCCACTCACCTTCACGAAGGGGAAGGCCGGCCCCGGGCTGAACGGCTCATTCTCGTGCTCCAGCTGGTAGCGCACATACTCCTCCACCCCCTGCTCCGAGTAGATCCGCTGCTCCTCGTCCATGCGGAACAAGGCTCGGGAGGACACAGCAATGGTGACTGCATTCTGAGGCTTGGGCTGCAGAGGTGCAGGAGAAGGGCCATCATTCACAGTCCCCTGAGGTGGGTCTCATGTGCCAGCCCCTCTGGGTACTGGGGCAGGAAGTAAAATCAGGCCCAGCCTCTGCCCAAGGAGGCTTCATCTTGGGCAGGGACAGACCTAGGACAGGACCCCCTCTGTGTAGGACCCAGCTGGGGATGGAGGGAGAGGATGGCTCCCCACCAAGAAGCATGATGGGATGGCAGGGACATGCCCTCAGCGAGTCTGCAATCTGGCCAGCCATCTGGACACAACAGGAAAGGGAATACAGTGTATGGAGCCACAGAGTGTGGCTGATGCTCAAGGTGGTCTCTGGTCTCCACTATAAGATGAGAGCTACAGGCCCTTCAGAGGAAATGGTTCCTGGAGACATGACAGCTATGTGAGAACATTTATCTCCAGCCCAGATCTTTCTCCTGCGCTCCTAACTCATGCATCTAACTGTCCCACTTGACTAATAGACATCCAAACTCAACGTGCTCAAGGCCGAATTCCTGCCACTCTCTCCACCGCTTCCTCATCCCATTGCTCAGCACCACCATGCACTTCTCACCTAAACCAGGAGCCCGGAAGTCAATGCAAGTCTTCTCTCTTCCTCAGTTCCTTTTCCCCATCAATCAGTCACCAACGCCTGTCAACTCCACTTGACTCCATCCACTTCCTTCTGTCTTCCCTACCACAGCCCAGTCCATCACCATCTGTCATCTCCTCCAATCTGTCACCCATATTGTTGTCAGGGGATTTTCCCATGTTCAGGTCTGGTTGTGTGCCCCTCCCCTTCAGTGGTACCCACTCCTCTCAGACTCCAGTTGGTAGCCTTTAGCGCAGAGTGGGAAGCTCTTCATAATGGACCCCTTACTTCTCTCTCCACTCTCGCCTTCCATGACCCCACTTCGCTCAAGCTGACCTCTCTCCTGTGTGAGCACAACTTCCCGTTTTTCTCTGAGCCTTCGCACATGCTGTTCCCCCTCCTGATCTGCACTTTCCCTGACTCTCAATCCAGCTAACTTCTACCCAACCTTTGGTCTCAAACTACAAGCCATCTCTAGGAAGCCTTCCCTCATGCCTAGTTATGGGTTTGCTACCTCTCCTATGTCCTTTTCCTCTCCTATTTTTCTATTTCCTTTTTAGTAAAATTTATCAGTAAATTATAATTGCTTATTTAATTATTTCTATTTCTAGACAGAGCTCTAGAGAGGAAGCAGCAACCGTGCCTAAGTTCTGAGGGAGCAGGGACTATGACTATCTTGTTAATTTATTGTATCTCTAGTGCTTAGAACTGTACCTAGCACATAACAGGAGCTCAGTAAATTTTTAATGGCTCTGAACTTTTGAGTAACATATTTCAATAAGAAGCGATATTTGCCATGACAAATTTTACATGAACTAGAAACTTCAGTGAA